>NC_083324.2:65081420-65799753 GCF_963455315.2 Globicephala melas
AGTATTTGCTTGTTGAAAGACTATTGAAAATGTCTGATGGAGGGATGATGGGCGACGTCATAAGCCCCAGCATTAGGGGCCGTTGATGTGTGTGAGTGTGTGTGTGTTTAGGGGGGTGTAGGTGACAATCAAACTCAGCTGAAAGGGTAAGTCAGAGTTTGCAGGAGAGCAGCTTGTGCAGTGGCAGACAGGAAGGTCTGGCACACCCAGAGGAGACGTAACCTATTCTGGGGACACTAAGGGCAAACCTTCCAAAACTGTTTAGTTCCCTCCAGGCACAAGTCAGGTCCTGCGGGTGCCTTCTGTCCGCCCCCCCACCCACCCCGAGCCGCAGAGATGCCCCGGGGCCCCGTCCAGAGACTGCCCAGCCCGGCGGGTGGAGGGGAAGTGAGGGCGCCGTGTGGGAGGAGGCAGGCGGGGGCCCGCGGTGGAGCCGTCTCCCCGTCTCCCCGCAGGACACTGGGGAGATTTGCCTTCCCGGGCAAGTGCACGAGTGGATGCTGCCGCTGGGCGGCAGAGAACTGCCAGTCACACAGCTCCTTAAAGGGGTCCGAGGGCGGCACGTGTCACACGGAGGTGGGTGTCGGTGCCCGGTGGAGCTGAGGGGGAGGAACCCACGGAAGGTGGAGCCTGGGCACACCCAGAGGCCAGGGAAGGCCGGGGGGCTGGGGGGGGGCGGCGGAAATGACCCGGGAATTCTCTGCTGGGGAAGCCTTTGGACAGACCCAAGGTGGGTCCCCACTCCAGGGGCTTGGAATCCTGGATGGGGGGCCATGGGGCACGGCGATGCTTCTTTCTCTAATATGGGTTCCCTTTCTTCAGGGGTCATCTTAGCAAACCCTGAAAGTAGCACTGCAAATGGGCACAGTTAGGTCTGGCCCTCACCCTTTCTACCTCTGCCTTAACCACCGTCCTCCCAAGCCCCAGGAGTTCTGCCGTGGCCTCCTGGGGGGAGGTGGGCTGAGGCAGCCTCTGAACTGAGTGTGCAGGAGAGGGGAGTTGACTTACCTATGAAAGGATTTAAGGAGCTGAGATGGGGCTCCCTCTCAGTGTTCATCCACTTAGGACTGGCAGATGGGTTAACAAGGGAAAGGTGATGCCGGGGATGGAGTGAAGAGAACACTTAGCAACCCTAGGGGTCAGCCTGGAGGAGGTGACCAGAGACTCTGAGCAGCTGGGTGTGGAGGTCTTTATGCCCAGGCTCCTCTGTTGTGCAGAAGCAGATGGGCCCCAGAGCTGGGCTGTGGTGAAAGTGGGGGCTGGCCCTCGGGGCTGAGGGCAGAGCAACCCCCAAGATCGAGGTCAAAGTCTCGCCTTTCCCAGACATTCCTCGGCCTGTATAACGAATGTCCCTGCCAGCAGGGCCTGACTCGTATATTTCCGAAGAATGAGAAATCGTTTAAAATCATCTACGGCCATTGTAAGAAAATTGAAAAAAAAAAAAGAAGCCAGTTAAGGAAACTTTCTTTTAATGATCTTTCTTCCTTGCCTCCCCCCACTTCTCCTCCACCTACTCCTGTGCCTACCCAGAACTGTGTGTTCCTGTCCCTGGTCCCCAGAGCCTCCCCCAACAGGGGAGGAACAAGGAGGGAGGGTGATGCACAGTCATTGCAATAAAGAACTTTCAATGTTTGCTGGCAGCCATTGCCCCGCTTCCTTGCTGAACCCCAATATTGTTTGGGCAGTAATGTGCCCAGCCCTGGAGAGGGATCATAATTAGTCTAAGCCAGTCATGGCAATCCCATTCCCTTTGCTTTCCCAGCCTCCCTTGCAGCTAGAGGTGGTCAGGTGACCCAGTTGTAGCCATGGAGATGTGGAGACGTCAGCCCGGAGGCGTTAGGGCAAGATAAGAAGGTACCCCAGGAGAAGCACTCTGCCCTCACCCCTCCCCAACCCAGCCTCTACCCAAGGCTTCCTAGCACATGGTGAGAGGATCTGACATTGGGAGCTGCTGTGAAGGCATTTGCTGAGAGGAGGTGAAGAGACCTGCAGGTCTGCCAGCACCCAAACAAATGCCGGCACGTCCATCTCTAGGCTTCTTCATGCCTGAGAGACATTGGGCTAGCCAAAAAGTTCGTTCGTATTTTTTCTGTAAGATGTTATGGAAAACCCCGAATGAATTTTTGGCCAACCCAACATATGCCCCCTTTGTTTAAGTCGTAATTACTTGGGTTTTTGTTGTTGTTGTTGTTACTTACAGCTGAATCCAGTCTTAACTCATAAACCTAATGGTTACTCTAAGGATTCATTATCCCAGAACTACAGAATCCTGGGGCTGGGAGAGCATCTCAATTTCATTATCACTCTCCCTCATTTATGTGAATCTCCTCTCCAGCATCCCCACCGAGGGGTCAGTGACCCTCCACTTGCACATCTCAGTGACCGGCACCTCAGAACTGCCTAAGGAAACCCAGGTTTGATGGCCCCAGGGGGTATAAAATTTTTGTATTAAGTCAAAACTAAATTCCTTACAATGCCACCCATCTGTCTTAGTATGTATAATTAGGAAAGAACAGGGAATTGTAGAAAGCGTAGGAGGTGGAGTTGGATGGGTTTAGTGGCAACTTTTTCTAATTACATGACATTGGGCAGGTTACTTAACCTCTCTGATCCTTAGTTTCTTTTATCTATAAAGTGGAGACAATGAATTCTCCTTCCCAAGGTCATTGTGAGAATTTGCTAGCACAGAGTAAGCCTATAGCAATTGTTTGTGGTCTGACCCCTTAACACACAGATTGTGTCAGCTAGCTGTCACATCTGAAAGTCTGGCCCAGAAAAGAGGTGAGAGCCCAGGAGAGGGGACTGGTAAGTTTTGATGCAGGGCAAAGAAGATGGGCCATTATAACTCCCCACCAGAGATGTGTGTGTGTGTGTGCCTGTCTGCTTGAGAACTTGAGGGGCAATGAGGGCCTCCCAGGGAGGTGTGACTGTTCCTCAGAAATGGAAACATAGGTCTTCCCTGGTGGTGCAGTGGTTAAGAATCCGCCTGCCAATGCAGGGGACACGGGTTCGAGCCCTGGTGCGGGAAGATCCCACATGCCACGGAGCAACTGAGCCCGTGCACCACAACTACTGAGCCTGTACTCTGGAGCCCACGAGCCACAACTACTGAGCCTGCGTGCCACAACTACTGAAGCCCACGCACCTAGAGCCCGTGCTCCGCAACAAGAGAAGCCACCGCAATGAGAAGCCTGCGCACTGCAACGGAGAGTAGCCCCCCACTCACCGCAACTAGAGAAAGCCCTCATGCAGCAACAGACCCAATGCAGCCGAAACTAAAATAAATTAAATAAATTAAAAAAAAAAAAAGAAGAAGATGAAGAAATGGAAACATTCCCAGCCTGGCTGGGCCTGTTGCACAACCTTGTCTCCAGTCTGTCAGCCCCATCCTGCCTGGCCCCAGACCCATTCCTCCTTCTCGGAGGACACCTGCCCTGATGGAGCGAAAAGCTTGACGTAACATCAAGGAAGACGCCGATTCAGCAAGAACATCCAGGAGCCTGGGGAAGGTTTGCAAGAGGGGCTTTAATTACCAAGAATCCAATTAGAAGACGGAGGTGCCGGTCTAGGGGCGGCCAGCCAGGGAAAGGTGGTGGAGGACGAGCGCCCTGTGGCGTGCCAGCCTGGGTGAGTGTCCTCACTTTCTGGAGCGGCCAGCATCGAGGCAGACGCCAAAGTTGGTGTTGGTGATGGAGCCCACGATGGTCTTGTCCACCTCACAGGTCAGACCACGCTCACAGGGACACTTGTAGTAAACCCCATAGAGGGTCTGCAGAGATACGGAGCCAGTGGAGTCACACGCTGTGGGAGCCACTTTGGGCATCGCCTGCCCTGCCCCTTTCAGATGGTGCTTCTCCTGACTGCCTCCCCAGGGGCCGCTGTGGGCCTGGAGGACTTGGGTTCTGGTCTCTGCTGTGTGGCTCGCTTGCTCTTACTAACTTGCTCTCTCTGGGAAGCCTCTAGCTACCCATGCATGAAACAGGGATAACAGATGGCTGCCCCACCCATCTCACTGGTCCGTGGTGAGGGTCAAGAGAGGGGATGGGATGGGAAAGGGCTTTGAAGCCTGCTGACCTCCCTCTCATCTCAACGTTCCGTGTCCAGACGGAGCCCCCTCCCTGATTACCCCCCCCCGCCCCCCAAGCCTCGAGGGCCCTCCGCCTCGGAGCTGTCCTCCCCGCCGCCACCCCGCCCCGGCACTCGGCACTCACAAAGGCGGAGCACTCGCTGCTCTCTCTGGCCTTGGGTGCGCAGCGGGCCAGGCTCAGGCCGGTAGCACGGTGGCAGCACTTGCTCCGGCACTGGGCACTGTTCAGGCAGAGTTCGCCCTCTTCCTGCCAGGGGAAACCCATCAGCCCAAACCCACCTCCATTTGATCCCTTCTCCACCCAGAGCCCCACCTCGCCACACACTACCCGGTTGGGGAGGCATGTGTGAAGGAATCCAACCCCTGGGGCTGGCGGCCTCTCCTCCCACTCCGACCGCCCATCCACCCACGTGAGAAGTGGGCAGTGTGGCCAGAGAAGCAGCCCCGGGCCGGGGACAGGACACCTGGCTTCTAGGACTGGCTGTGCTACCAACTCCCTGGGTGACCCTGGGCAAGTCACTGGCCCACCCTATGCCTCAGAGTTCCCATCTGGAATGGCCACTTGTGGCCCGCAAACAGGGTCTCCAAACCTCTGTGTCTCCCAATCCCTCGAGGAGCCTGTGAAGGTTGAGGACCCTCTCTCCCTGGAAAACTCCTCCCTCCCTCCCCCCACAGACTCTTACAAATAAATCTCAGGGGCATCCCGGACCCTCCGAGTCCATGCATGGCCCTGAGTTAAGAACCTGTGAACTGAGTTCTTAACCCAAAGGGCTTTTGCAGTTGTGCCCTTGGTGGAGAGGCAGCGTGGGCAGTGGTGAGAGCCTGGCTCTGGAGCCTGCCAGCCCGGGCGCCAACCCCTGCTCAAGACTTTCCAGCTGTGAGACCTCAGGCAGGTGACTGAATCTTCCCCTGTGTCAGCTTTCCATCTGGAAATGGGGTTGATCAGAATAGTACCTATCTCACGTGGCTCTTATGAGGACTAAATACGGAAGTATTCCTGAGGCATTTGGAGCTGGTCTGGTCAGCCTAGGTCAGAAGCCAGAATCACTGGGGAAGCTTTTTAAACTACTGAACCTTCTGAGCCAGAGTTTCTGGGGCAGGAGCCCAGGGCTCTGGATTTTTTTTTTTTTTTTTTGGCTGCGCCACGGCTTGCAGGATCTTAGTTCCCTAACCCGGGATGGAACCGTGGCAGTGAAAGCGCTGAGTCCTAACCACTGGACTGCAAGGGAATTCCGCTCTGGAATTTTATAAAGTGCTCTCAGCCAGGTTGAACCGCTGCTCTGAGCATGCTCCGTGCCGATCAACCTTCTCTGGGGCCCCTGGGGAAGGGGCGTGGGACAGGAATGGGCGGTAAAGGAAGAGACGCCTTACCTCCCAGCCCTTGGGTAGCCCCACGTGGGGACAACTTGACCCACCCAGAGGTCAAGGTCCAAGCTTAAAAAGAATTCCCACCTCGGGGTTCAGATGACTCCTGCCCTGAAGACCCTCTTACCAGGTTGATAATGATTCCCCGGGGGTCGGGGACCGCATAGGCTACCGCGAGGGCAAGGAGTAGGAGGACGAGGACCTTCTCCATGATGAGTGGGCACAGCTGGCGTAGGTAGTGGCCGGCAGGTCAGGTGGCAAAAGACAGAGCCAGAGGGGATGGTGGGGCTATAAAAGGGGCCTCACCCACACGTGACCCACCTTCCCAGTCCCGCAGGGCCTGCCGTGGGCAGAGACCCAGCTGTGGCCAATCTGCTGGAGTGGGTCCTGATAAGGTAGCTGGGCACCACCTAGCACCTGGTGCCCTGTGTGTGTGTGTGTGTGTGTGTGTGTGTGTGTGTGTGTGTGTGTGTTGGGCGGGGGGTGCTCATACGGCAGCATTGTTAAGAGTGGGAACTCTGGGACACTTTTACCTGTACGAGTTATTAGCTGGGCAAGTTATCTGTTCTGAATCTGTCCCCTTATCTGTCAACTGATAAGAGGTGCGAGAGTTGAGTGAATTAACATATGTTGTATACATAAGACACATAGCCTGGGACAGGGCTCGGCACATGAGCTGTACACGTTAGCTGCCATCGCTGCTGTATTCACCTCTGGCGCCCTGAGCTCTGTGGCAGGGCTGGGACTAGGGTGAGGCAACTGAGACACCTAGAGTGTGAGCACGTCCTTAAATTTTGCATCCTAGACACCTCTCTTGCCTCACCCCAGTCTGGGCCCTGCTTTTGACCTCACCCAAACCCAGGTATGTGGCAGTATCAGGCTCGCGTGAGGAGGGGGCCCACTTTCCCCACCCTCAACCTTCCCAGGTCCCCTCGGGGATTTTCAGGTGGGGCCGGGGCCCTGGGCCTGCGACCAGCCCTGCCACCCCTGGCCGAGGGGTGTGTGTTCTCACTCCAGGTGTACCGCCCTCCCACCCTCTCACCGGGGGTGCCTGCAGGAGTGATTTAGGGGCGCTTAGGAAGTCCTTCTCCAGCAACTCTCTCCCGTTCCTTTCCACTTCATTTAACATGTGCAATTCCAGCATTAAGGACTCACCACTTTAGTTAATGCTCCACTCACCCCGTCCCCCACCCCAGGCCACGTGTGGCCACGAGCTGTCGTTAGTCCTGGCTGAGGATGAGGGTCTCGTGAGCCTCTGATGGCCTGGGCTGAAGGCTGGGAAGGGCACAGCTGCCTGAGTGTGCTCAGCTGTGGGACCAGAGCAGCTTTCCCTGAAGGACTGTTCATTGTAGCAAAGCACCCCTTCCCCAACCCAGAGGTGGAAGACGGCCCCGCTGGGGAGGCCCCAGACTGGGTTGCCTTTATCCTGGCTTCAAAACTCACCATAACTAGCTACGTGACCTTGGACAAGTTATTTACATTTGTAATCTCTGTGAGCCTCAGTTTTTTAATCGAGGCAAAGAGGTTGATAGCTCTTAGTAAAATGAGGATTGAATAAGACAGTGTATGTGAAACCCCATAGAAGTGCCTGGCACACAGTAGGTGCTCAGCCTGTGTAGCCACCCCCTGTCACTCCCCCTTATAGCACTGAGGGTGGCGTAGAGAAGAGCAGCTGGAGGAACCAGCCAGGAGACCCTCAAAATGAGAGAAACCCACCCAATTCCAGAGACATGGAAATGCCATTGATTAAAGGAGCGCTATCTTCTCTTATTTTTAGGGAACTCAGTGTTTAAAACCACTTTTCCCCATGAGCTCATCCTGACCCCTCCTTCTCTCCCCACCCTTCTGTTCCCTTCTCACAAGTCAAGACTAGGGGGCCTGGGAAGAAACTGGAACCGAGGAGCTGTTTCTATCTGTGATTGAAGCTATAAAACTGCATCAGTCCTAGTATTGCCAGCAGCTCATGGCCACCTTCCCTATAACACATTCCCTTTACATAAGCCACAAACAGAGGCATCGTAGTTCTGGGAAGGGGCTCACAGCTCTGGATCAAGGTCAGATGTGCGACAGCCCTGGAGTCAGCTTGTGGAGCAGACAGGGAATCCACTCAAGATTCAAATTCCCAATCAAGAAACTCAGGTTGACTTAGTTTGGGTCCTCCAGACCCCTACTCATGATCTGCACTGGGCAGAGCCCTGAGGGGGATGGAAAGGGGAGGGGCAGTTCTCCAAATAGAGAGTGAGTTTTTGTTACCAAAGAAAGGGGAAGGGGGCTTCCCTGGTGGCGCAGTGATTGAGAGTCCGCCTGCCGATGCAGGGGACACAGGTTCGTGCCCTGGTCCGGGAAGATCCCACATGCCGCGGAGCGGCTGGGCCCGTGAGCCATGGCCGCTGGGCCTGCGCGTCCGGGTCCTGTGCTCCGCAACAGGAGAGGCTGCAACAGTGAGAGCCCCATGTACCGCAAAAAAAAAAAAAAAAAAAAAAAAAGAAAGGGGAAGGATTTCTGGGATGTGCAATAATTTTAGCTTTTAAATTTACATTGACCATCCAGTCTCTATTTTGTTTAGGTGAGGGTAGGAAATGAGACATTCAGTGACTTTCAGTTTACCAGTCTTTAATTCAATACTCAGCCTTTAGGGTTCCCCTCACCACCCCATTCTCCTGACCAAGATCGGATTGAGTGTGGAGTGAAGCTTATGTGGCTTCAGGAATTAGGGGAAGGGGTCCTTTTGATCCTCTGGGCCCTCAATGGCTGCTGTGAAGATGTCCCTTGTCCCACCTCAGCCTTCTGGTCCTGCTGAAATCTGTGCTCTGTTCTCTTAGCACGGCCCCTCCCTTCGCTGGTCAACAAACAC
Source organism: Globicephala melas (assembly GCF_963455315.2). Taxonomy (NCBI): domain Eukaryota; kingdom Metazoa; phylum Chordata; class Mammalia; order Artiodactyla; family Delphinidae; genus Globicephala; species Globicephala melas. The sequence goes on from NC_083324.2 coordinate 65,089,727, forward strand.
ATGAACTCTTTTTTTCCCATAATTTATAATGCTCACTCCTTGCTAGTGTTCCCTTCAAACACATCACAACCATCCTCTGAAGAAAGCTAGGGAGACGGCCCAAAGTGTCATCAGTCATTACTCCAGCGCTAGGTCCAGGACGTCTGTGTTATGTCACCCCTCTTTTAGTTTGGTCACAATCACATCTCAGTATTCTACAGCTCAGGGACTAAATATTAAAGTTAGCCATCATCAAAGAAGAGAGAGTTAGTAGGATATATAAATATACACATGACACATCAAGAACGAAAATCTGGGTAGACAGTAGAGTCCTCTTTTTTTTTTAATTGTTGGCTGCGCCGCACGGCATGCGGTATCTTAGTTCCCCAACCAGGGATGGAACCCATGCCCCCTGCGGTGGAAGCATGGAGTCTTAACCACTGGACCACCAGGGAAGTCTCTAGAGTCCTCCTTTCTTCAGGCACCATGTGGCTGTAGACAGTGCTTGTGACTTTCATCCTCCATCTCCCATCCTGTTCCTTTTGCTCTCAGCCAGCATCTCTGCTGATCAGGGTTCTTTATGCTGTACAGTGACCCAGACCTTCTAGCCCTGAGATATCTGGGCCCTTGATGGGCCTGACCCTGTGTTGGGTTACTGAAGCCTTCATTAATTTGCTTCTTCCTTCCATTAATTTTTTTATACTGGACACGGTAATAATAGGAGGCGGCCCATGCATATGTTCTACACATACCTCTCTGTTCCCTTTGTGTAACAGCACACTCTCTCCCCTGGACAGTCAGGATTTGGTACCCTACCAACATGAGTAACCCCCCTTTTAAAACATTAAAGTATAATTGACACAGAGAATCCACCCTTTATAATATACAGTTCCATGAGTTTTGACAAACGCATACATCATGGAACCAACACCCCAACCAAGAGACAGAACACTTCCATCACCTAAAAAAAAATTCCCTTGTATGATTCCTTTATAATCAACCCCACCACCAGATCCTGGCAACCACAAATCTGTTTTATTTCCCTATAGTTTTGCCTTTTCTATATGTAATATAGATGAAATCACACAGTTCGTATATATTTCTCTTGGGGGGTGGTGTCTCGCTTCTTTTACTTAACACCTTTGAGATTCAGGCATGCTGTTGCAGGTTGCAGTAGCTACTTATTTTTTATTGCTGAGTAGTAGTCCATTGTCTGGGTGGAAGTCCATTGTCTGGAAGTAGTCCATTGTCATTTCCCACCTGAAAGACATTTGGTTTATTTCTGAAAAGTTTTGGGCAATTGTGGATAAAGCTGCTACACATGTTCATGTTTTTTTGTGTGTGTGAACACAAGGTTTCATTTCTCTGAGAAAAACACCCAGGACTGAGACGGCTGAGTCTCACGGCAAATGTTTGTTTCCATTTCTAAGAGATGTCAAACTGTTTTCCAAAGTGGCTGAACAAACGTGCATTCCCACCAGCAACATACAAAAGTTCCAGTTGCTCCACATCCTTGCCAGTACTTGACATTGTCAGTTTTGGGGGGTTTTGTTTTTAATTGAGCCTTTCTCACTGGTGTATAATGGTATGTGTCGTTTAATTTGCGTTCGCCTACTGACTAATGATGTTGAGTGCTTTTTCATGTGCTTAATTGCCATCCATATATCTTCTTTGAAAGAAGTATTTGTGTGAATCTTTTGCCATCCAATCTTTAAATGGGTTGCTTGTTTTCTTATTACTGAGTTTTGAGAGTTATAGATGTCATACCAGGAGCTCAAAGTTTGTTGATATTGTTGGGGGCCAGTAGTGACTGGCTGTATTGGCTTTGATGGAAGATTCATCCACAGTCTCCATCTGTCCCACCGTGGACACATTGCTAGGGGTCTTTGAGCCAGTGCACGGTGGAATTGGAATGGGGGTGCTGAGGAAGGAGGCTGGCTAGCATTCACAGAGTGAATCATCCTGTGCAACCGATGTTAAAAGACTCTGTAGTAGCAGGCCTCTGGAGTACATTCCCATTGAACCCAAATACTCTCTAGGTTGTGCCCCTATTCTGAAGGCTCCCTTTCCCCAAACTTTTACTTAACTCTCCAAACTTACTCTAAGATAATGACCATGTGACCGGTCCATTATCTGCTGCCCACAAAGTGGTGTTCATCTGTACCTTAGGCCCTCTCCCCTTACAGGAGAGTTGGTACATTTCCTGAGGTGCCGTAACAAATTACTACAAACTAGGTGGCTTAAAACAACAAATGTGTTCACTTATAATTCTGGAGGCCAGAAGTGGAAATCAAGGTGTCAGCAGGGCTGCACTCCCTGCAGAGGCTCTAGGGAAGGATCCACTCCCCACCCCTTCTAGCTTCTGGTGGTTGCCAGCTTCCTTGGCTGTGGCTGCATCATTCCAGTCCCTGCCTCCATAGGCATGTCGCCTTTTCTTCTTTGTCTTCTTGTCTGTGTCTCTTAGAAGGACACTTGTCATTGGATTTAGGACCCCCCCTCGAGATAATCTGATAGGATCTCCTTATCTCAAAATCCTCCATTTAAATATATCTACAAAGAACCCTCTTCCAAATAATGTAACATTCATAGGTTCTGGGGATTAGGATTTATTGATAGATCTTTTGGGGATAGATAGTTACAGCACTCCATGAATATTTCCCTTCCCTGCTGTCCTCAGGACCTTCCCATGGAGGGTGGGATGTCATGCCACAGCAATCCATCGTTACCTGGTGCCAGCATGCTCTCTCTAGAGCAGGCCGGGAAAGGGGCTTCAATTCCACAGTGAGAGAAGAGGCTCAACATCCCCCCGCAGGACACACACAGCAGGGTATCACCCGCACATAGGAAGGAGGTTAGGAGGCTGGTCAGCCAAAACCAAAAACAATATGACAAAAGTCCACTAGAGACAGGAGCCACCACCCCTGCACCTTTCCAGGCATTGATAGTGACTGATTTCTACAGCTCCCACGGGCACATAATACTGTTTTTGATTTATTATTTGGAGAGTGAGAGGGAGCACCAGGGGCATTGGCTTAGCTCTTCCTAGTATATTACCCTTTAGCTCAAGGGTCAGGGGGCCAAGGTGAGGATTCTACCAGTTCCTGAGGTGATCTGGTCTAACCATTCAGGAGCATGGGGTGGGTTAAAGGCCTTGCAGTTCAGTCCTTTCATACACCTGAATCTTATTTTAAGGGTCCTATGCCCTCTAGCAACAAGACTTAATGAATTCTTTGAGCCATTGCACATAAAGGTCTTGCAATTCATTTTATTCCTTGAATCAATAATCTAGACAACTGGGCTTGTCTTGCTTGACATTATTCATTGCCTTTATAAGCAGTCACCCTACTCTGTGTTCCCGATTTCTTCATTACCTTTAAATCTGTCTGTGGCCAAAGCTACTCAGTTCCCCAGAACTTGACCCCCAGAGGGCACATGATCCCTATTTTTTGCAGCTGATAATTTGATTAGCTGCTTCTCCTCTCCGTATCATGGGCTGCGGTTTTCCCAACTCCAGACATAAACAGGAATATCAGAGTCTTTTGTCTGAAGCCTGGGCCTGAAACTCCCTTTCTGGTGCTAATATTTGGATCAGGTTAGGGTTCTTTTTTTATTCGGCCTCACAGCTTGCAGGATCTTAGTTCCCTGACCAGAGACTGAACCCGTGCCCTTGCAGTGAAAGTGCTGAGTCCTAACCACTGGACTGCCAGGGAATTTCCCAGATTAGGACTCTTTGATGCCAATAGCGAAAACCCACTCTAGCTAATGAAAGCAAAAAAGAAGGAAATGGAAAGATAGTGGGTGAGTCACAGAGCTGAAGATGGAACAGAGCCACCTGTCTTGGGCGGGGCAGGAATCAAGGTGGCTCTAAAGCTCCCAGTAGCAGGAGTTTATGGATTATCTCTTGAGGATGTTGCCAAGCCCTGACTAAACAATACCTTTTTTTCCTCATGTCAGTCCACCACCAATTCAGATTCCCTAGAGAGAGACTGATGGCCTAGCTTGGGTCACACACCCAGACCTGTCTCTAGGGTCTGTGTGCCCTGTGATTGGCTATCCCACCAGAACCTCAGAAAGCAAGAGAGCCTTCTCTCAGAGGCAGGGGAAGTTCTGCTGGTCAGGCCAAACAAAGAATGTCCATCCTCTCCTAAGAGCTTGGCCCCAGGTTAGGGCCTTTTCTGAATGGGGGAACATACAGCCCCTGCTCTGGGGAAGCTCCCAGTCTGATGGTGGAGACACAGGCCATGCCTTGATGAACTTCCAGTCTGATGGCAAAGACTGGTCACAAAACCAGAGATTTAAGAGGAAGAGGAAACATAGGTAACAGCACAAATATGTTTAATGCAAGGTTCTTTTTAATAGTGAAAAATTGGAAACTGTCAAAATACCCCCAAAGGGGAGAATAATTAAACAATTATTACATAAAGACTAAAATCATGTTTTTGAAAAACTAGTAATGTGAGAAAAAAATTGGATGCTAAATACGTGTACATTATTATCCAACTGTGTAAAGCAGTATGTCCAGGAGGAGGGAAATACACCAATAGGTTAACAGAGGTAATAATAATAACAATAGTAATAGTAATAGTAATAATACTAATAAACATTTCTGAGCACTTTTATATGTGAGGCCCTGGGCTAAACATTTTACATATGTTATTTTACCTAACCGTTATGTGACAGATACTATTATCATCCCCATCTTATAGATGAATAAACTGAGGCTTGGGAAAGTTACATCCTTAGCTAACAAGTGGCTGACTCAAATCCAGACCTGCCTAAAGCTCCCAGTTTGGGGTTATGAGTGATTTTTATTCTTTTATGTAACTTTCTTGAATTTTTCTATATACTAATCATGTATTTACCTATAAATTCAGGAAAAATATAGATATTTTTAAAAAGAGGGGAAAAAAGGAAATATGCAGGGGGGTGAGGGAGGGATGTGGGAGTTTGGGGTTAGTAGATGCAAACTATTACATATAGAATGGATCAGCAACAAGGTCCTATTGTATAGCACAGGGAACTATATTCAATGTCCTGGGATAAACCATCATGGAAAAGAATTAAAAAAGAATGTGTATATGTGTATAACCGGGTCACTTTTGCTGTACAGCAGAAATTAACACAACATTGTAAATCAACTATACTTCAATAAAAAATAAATTTAAAAAAAGAAATAGGTAACAAAAATATAAACAAGAGGAGAAAGACATTGTATTGAACAAAAAGCATATGTTAAGGTCTGAGAAGGCTCATAAGAACTGTTCTTTACTTTGTAGCTTCTATTATCACCCTATCAGTCTGCATTGCAAATACACATATATTTACATATATGTAAATACCTCACGGTCCTTGAGAGCAGGGGCTCTGTCCTTTGTATTCTATGGTTCTTTCTGAGGGAAGATATCCTCCACCATAGGGCGTAGTACACAATAGGCTCTTAGTAATTGTCGATTGAGTGATAGGGACGAGAAACCAGTGACCCGGAAGGCGTTGCTGGCCTCCGGGGTATTGGAGGTTCCGGGAGGATGACTAGGGAGCCAGGAAGCGGTGAGATGGGATAAGGACTGCGCTCAAGAATCGCTTTTGCGGCTGGAAACCAAGCGAGAGGAATGTGACAACCGCAGCCTCACGCCTTCAATTCTTGCCTTCCCTGCTCAGGAGGGTGAAGGGGGACCTTGATTCCCAGTGGCGGGGGTGTGCAGTGAGTAGGTCGGCCGCTCTGCACCTATCTCTGCCCGGAGTCCCGAGGCGCTGGCCACGGTGCTGAAAGCAATGCTCTCGGAGGAGGGAGGGAGGAGGAGCCGGGCCGCGCGAGGGGGGCGGAGCTCTCTGGTGCTCTCAGCTGGCATTGGGGGCGGGGCAGGGCGGCGCCAGCAGGCCCGGGACCACGGCGGGTTTGAGAGGAGGTAGGAGACAGGAGACAGCCCGGCTAGAGCAAGAGGGGACACAGTCACCTGGACAAGCTTCCCCTGAAGAGGCCAAGGTCATCTTCCCCGTCCTATTAGTCCTCTTTTTTCTACCTTGGAGGGAGCCTTACCTTGTGCCCTGACCTCCGCCTTCTCTCCAAACTTGGCTGAGGGGTGACCCACTTCCGGGCCTCCATCCATCTGCAAAGCCACTTCCAGCCCACAAGTCCCCAGCCCAGGACCCAGTGCCGTCACCATGGTGAAGTTGCTGCCTGCCCAGGAGGCAGCCAGGATCTACCATACCAACTATGTGCGGAACTCGAGGGCCGTAGGTGTGATGTGGGGCACACTCACCATCTGCTTCTCCGTGCTGGTCATGGCGCTCTTCATCCAGCCCTACTGGATAGGTGACAGCGTCAGCACACCCCAGGCAGGCTACTTTGGCCTTTTCTCCTACTGCGTGGGCAACGTGCTGTCGTCTGAGCTTATCTGCAAGGGTGGCCCGCTGGACTTCTCCTCCATCCCCTCTAGAGCCTTCAAGACTGCCATGTTCTTCGTGGCCTTGGCCATGTTCCTCATCATCGGCTCCATCATCTGCTTCAGCCTGTTCTTTGTCTGCAACACGGCCACTGTCTACAAGATCTGCGCATGGATGCAGCTGGCTGCGGGTGAGCAGGAATAGCAGGAGGGATAGCGGGAGGGCAGGCAGGGGCCCACCTTCTGTGGAGTCTCTGAGCCTCCTACTCAGCTGTCCTCCTTTATAGCGCAGCCATACTCAATGCCCTGCAGATGCCTTGGAAGAGTAATTAGAGAGTCTTAGGATGGCTGAGACCAGAAAGGCCTTAGAGATCAAATTGTTCAACCTCCTCTTCCTGTAGATGAGGAACTGAGGTCAAGAGAGGGGAAATGATTTTCCCAGGAGCAAGTCACTTATGGTAGAGTGAAGGTCTTTGTTCCCTAATTATAGGATTCCATACTTGATGCAGCAATTGTGAGCATTTGGGGCAGCAAGTGGAAGTGATATTTTGTGATGGGGGAGGGGAATAGGGTCTTTTAGAACTATGTGGGGTAGGTGGCTACTGGTGGTGTTCAGAGGCAAGGCCTTCCCTGTCCCCCTTTTCCTGCTCCTGGCCCCAGGCAGGCCACTGGGTCCTTGGGCCAGCTGGTCCTGCTCTCCTCTAGAGCCTAGAAAGGGATGCCTAAGACCTTGTCCTGCAGCCCTTGGTCCCTCCAAGGACCACACACAGACTGTCCATACTAGGGAAACGTCCAGGAGCCTTGTTAGGGACTGAAGGCTAGAGTGAAATCATCTTGACATCATTGGTTAGAATGAGAAGCAGTGTTAACAGGGAGAATGGAATAGGGATCAGAATCCCATACAACCAAACATGTAGACTCAAGACTGTCAGAGTTGGAGGGGACCCTAGAGAGCTATAGCATCCTCCCCCCAGCTATAGATGAGGAATCTGGGACTGAGAGAGAAGACTTAGCCAAGGCTACAGCAGATCATCTGGCAACAAAGGCAATAGAATAAAGGCAGTGAGTCCCAAGAACTAGCTGTATTCCAAAGACATCTTTTACTGAGGCACACATTTACATAAGTGTAATGATTTGTAAAGTACTTCCACATGTATCATCTGGAGGAGCCTCATCATGACACAGTGAGGTGGGTTTTCCTCCTGTTTTACAGAAGAGGCTCTTAGCCGGTAACTTGTCTTTTAGCACACAGGTAGTGAGGGACAGAACCTTCGACTCTGAATCTTGTACTCAGGCTACCTACCTGGTTCCAGAGCTGCCTCCCCAATCCCCCTGCCATCTCTCTCTCTCTCTGTACTCCGTCTATATGATGAGGGAGAGGCTGGGGCAGGGATGAGGCAAGTATCAGTGGACAGTGGGGAGGAAGAAGGGAGAATGAAGATTTAGCAGTTCTGTGACAAAGAGGAGTAGAATGGACCCTGGCACGCTTGCCAGCTGGTCCTCCATATCAGAGCTATGGGATGCTGGAAACACAACACTCCCTCTCCCATTCTCTCCACTGTCCCACTCCCCCAACCTCCTGCAACAGGTGCCATTTGCTGAACAGGCAGTGCTGGGAGGGCCTGGGTAGGGGAGGGGTCACCAGGCCATTTGAGTCAGACCCTGACTGGGTCATGCAGCCGAAGACACCGATAGCAGAGGTGGCCAGGTGCCATCCCATGAAACATTTACGCTGGGGGAGAGCAAAGGTGGTGTCCTGTTCCATTCTTCCGTGCTGGGGAAGGGAAGATGAGCCAAAGGGAGGGGTGAGGAGGAGGTGTGCCCCACAGCCAGCAGCTGGGAGATTCCTCCATTTGAAGAGACCTAAACCAGTTGGCTTAACCTTGCCAAGTAAGCCTGGGGCCAGGGAAGGGAGCAGCAGAAGGGAAGGAGGACTGATAAACGGGGCAGGGTGGGGCTGTAACTTGACAAAGGGAAGGAGGACTGATGAATGGGGCAGGGTGGGGCTGTAGCTTAACAAAGCTAACTGAGCTTCTGGATGCCAGGTGTAGGCAGAATGTGGTCCCAGATCCTGAAAACACAGGTAGGGCAATTTGCTTGTCTTGAGTTCTATTAAACTCATCTGTAGAAGGTAGCAACAGTACCCCCATCACAGGGTTCTTGCAAGGATGGGATGTTGTAATGCATGGAAAACACCTTGCACGGTGCCTAACACATGGTAGGTGCTCAGTAAACACAAAAAACACAAAACAACTTTATCAGTCAGGATGGATGGGGTGATGCCACAGTAACAGACAACTCCCAAATCTTAGTGGCTTATGACAAAGGTTTATTTCTTGATAATGGTACACGCTCACTGAGGATCAGTGGAGGGCTCTGCTCTCACTGGGCTCTTCCAGAGCCCAGGCTGATGGCGCATCAGCTGTCATCTGGCTGTCATCATTGCGAAGGGAAAGGGAGCTCTGGAGAGTCTCCATCAGCTGTTAAATGCTCTGGCCTGGAAAAGCACACGGCATTTCTGCTCACGTTTTATTGGCTGAAGGAATTTTTATGAACTTGCCTAACTTCAAGGGAGAGAGGCGAGGAAGTATAATCCTACTATGTACCTGAAATACTTGTAAACAGCTCTAATGACAGCCACATCCATCGAGGTTGCTTCCATCTGACTTCAATGCCAATAATAATAGCAACAACTAACATTAACTGGCCACTTACCATGTACCAGACACTGCAGTAAGCACTTTCTATACATGGTCACGCGTAACCCTCATAACCCTGTTCCGAGTCGGGTATTATTATCCTTATTTTACAGATGAGAGACTGGAAGTCAGAGAGGGTAAGTAAACTTGCCTGAGAATACCCTGCTGGCCTCTATTTAGAGCCCTGAGACACCACAATGGGATGGACCCCCGCTGTGCCCAGGTAGATGGGTGGGGTGCTCCTAGAGGGCTGTGGCACCCATAGTAACAACCTTTTTCCAAGTCGGAGGCCCTGGGATCTTTTCTGAACCCCTGTAGGGAGGTGCTGTAGAAGGAGAAGGGGGCCATGCCAGGTACCAGAGGACTTGTCACACACCACGTGGGGAAGAGCACAGGTTTTACCAAAGAGCTCTGGGAGGGTCCCCCTCCTCCATCCTAAGGATCTTCCTGTTTGTCACTAAGTCTAAAATGTCACCACTAAATACATTCGGCTCTTTGGAGAGATGTCAGTCTGGGAGGCTTGGGGGAATTAACTTTGAAGTAAAGAAAGTCAGGAGCCACGATAGCAGGTCTTGGCTCTGCCCTCGCTAAATGACTGGGCAACTCACTTAGTTTCTGAGACCTCAGTCTTTTAATCTGAAGATGGGATATTAATACATGGCCTACTTCACAGAACTGTGGTAAGGGTCGAGAGAAAAATGGTACATGAAGTATTTTGTAATCTATAAGAGAAGTATGTAAATGAGCTCCTCCTAGAAAAAAACAAGGACGGTTGATACATTTAGGTGGGGAGGTGGGATCTTTGATCTTTACACTTTGTTGTACTTTTGTTTGATCTGCTAACTTTCCTTGCAAGAGCAAGCGGAGCCCCAGGTTGGTGACTTTGGGTCCCGCGAGGTGCTTCTCCATGGGGCTCCCAGGTAGGGCACAGCTTTGGCACTAAAGAGCCTCCAGGCCTGTGAAAGGAGGGCCAGGGGTGGGAAAGTGGCACAGACAAGGGAAGGAAGGCACCCCCTGCCTGCCTGGCGGTTGTCCTTGGGTTGCCCCAGTCACATCCCAGGAATATATACCTGTCTTGGCAGCTAAGTTGGGGTGGAAATTTGGTGGGCGGGTGTGGGAGTAGTGGAGGGAAGGCGGGGAAGATGAAATTTTTGGCTGTCAATGCTAAATCAATGAAAGCACAGTGTGGCATACTAGCTAACACTCAGGAAATGCCAACTATGTGTCAGGCAAGCTTCTGAGCACTTTTCCAATATTAACTCATTGTAACCTCGCTGCAATCCAAACAGCTAGATACTATTACTATTCCCATTTTACAGATGAGGAAACTGAGGCAAGAAAACTTAAGTAGCTTGCTCTGAGTCACACAGCTAGTTAGTAAAGAGCTGGGCTTGAGATCCAGGCAGCCTTCCCTAGTGTTTCCCAGCTTTTCCTGTTGAGAGAATCACCCAGAAGAGTGCTTTTAAAGACAGGGATTCCTGAACCCAACCCTGACCTGGGAATCAGCATTTTAAACACATTCAGGGAAGTGTGGACAACTGCACTGTTCCGTAGTGGGTAATAGTGTGGAGACCTGTTTGATTGAATGGAAGGTTCATGAAGGAAGCAGCCAGAGATGGGGCTGGAAAACTTCCTGTATTCATTCAATCTAAGATACCTGAGTTGTAGGACACACCATTATTCTATGTGCTGTAAAAAGGAAAAATACTTCTAATCAAATTGTAGCCTAAAGCTTTATTACACTTATTTCAGAGATGGTGGAGTATGAACAAATGTACATCTGAGGAGTGATGAGTTCTCTGGGCTGGGACCAGATTTTGGGAGGACTTTGAAGCCAGGTGCCTCGTCAAGTCCAAAGTGAGGGGTACAGCTGAGGGCCTGGTAGAACCACCTGGTGCTGTGGCAGAACCTCCCAGGGCTGCGGAGCTCTGCTCTCAGCCTCTACCCCTGACCACTGGCCCCCAGGGGCAAGTAGCTTTAGCTCTTGGAGCCTCAGTTTTCTCCCCCGTGTTCTACAAGAAGGATGGCAGGAGCTGCCCCTTGTGCCTCTCAAGGCTGTTAATAAGAGAAGAAGGGAGGTGACACGATGACAGCAGTGCAAGGTGGGAGGCAGCAGGCGAGCACACCCAGCTTGACACCATCTGTACCCCTCCTGCCCCCTCAGCCACAGGCCTGATGATTGGCTGCCTGGTCTACCCAGATGGTTGGGACTCAAGTGAGGTACGGCGCATGTGCGGGGAGCAGACCGGCAAATACACACTGGGCCACTGCACCATCCGCTGGGCCTTCATGCTGGCCATCCTCAGCATTGGAGACGCCCTCATCCTCTCCTTCCTGGCCTTTGTGCTGGGCTACCGCCAGGACAAGCTGCTCCCTGACGACTATAAGGCCGATGGACAAGGTAATTCTCTCTACCCCAGGGAGGTGAGGCTTCCTCTCTGCCAGGTGCCTGAGGTTTGGCCACTGGCCAAGGGTGAGGACACCAAGACCGATCAAACACAGCCCTTGTCGCAGACGCCAAGCGCCAGTGGAGGGTTGCAGGCTGGCATGCGATAAGGCATTGACAGACCTATGTGGCAGAGGCTGTCTGTGATAAAAGCGTGTCCCCCTGTCCCCCTGTACTCGCAGGGCCTACAGGGCAGAGAGCCCTGGTCCAGCTTGGGGAGCTAGGTGTGGCCTCCCATAGGTGGCACTGAGGCTGGGTCTTGAAGTAACAGGGGAGTTTGCTAGATGGAGAGAGGAACAACAGGGGAGCAAAGGGGATGATGAGTTTTTGGGGAAGGAGGAAAGGCAGGTTAGGGCAGAGATGTGACAGCTCCTGGACTGCAGATGGTGGGAGCCTAGCCCCCTTGGGTTAGAGTAGCCTGGGGGTTCTCCGCATATCCATTTTCTGATCTGAGCCTCATTTCCCCTCATTAGAGGGTAGGAGGCAGGTTTTTCCTCATTTTTAAAAAATACCTACTTCACAAGATTGTACTCAGGAACAAGATAAGGATGTCTGCTCTCGTCGCTTCTATTGAAGATTGTATTGGAGGTTACAGCCAGGAAACTTAGTTAAGAAAAAGAAATAAAAGACATCTACTTTGGAGAAGAAGAAGAAAAACTATCTCTATTAGCAGATGACATGATTTTGTATATGGAAAGTCCTAAATAAGCCACTAAAAAACTATTAAAGCTAACATACAACTTCAGCAAGGCTGCAGAATATAAGAACAATATACAAAAATGTATTTGTATACACTAACAATGAACAATCTGAAAATGACATTAAAAAGTTTCTTTTGCAATAGCAACAAAAAGAATAAAATACTTAGGAATAAATTTAACAAAAAAGTAAATGAAAGGTACATGAAAATTAAAAAACATTGTTTAAAGAAAAGGCCTAAGTAAATGGAAACATCCCTGTTCATGGATCAGGAGACTTAATATTGCTGACATGTCAATACTCCTCAAACTGATCTACAGATTTAATGCAATTTCTATCAAAATCCCAGCTGGCTTTTTGATTTTAGGATCGGCTTGTCAATTGGAAATGCAAGAGACCCAGAATAGCCAAAACAATCTTGAAGAAGAACAAAGTTGGAGGACACACATGTCCTGATTTCAAAACTTACTAGAGGGGCTTCCCTGGTGGCGCAGTGGTTGAGAGTCTGCCTGTCGATGCAGGGGACACGGGTTTGTGCCCCGGTCCGGGAGGACCCCACATGCCACGGAGTGGCTATGCCCGTGAGCCATGGCCGCTGAGCCTGCGCGTCTGGAGCCTGTGCTCCGCAACGGGAGAGGCCACAACAGTGAGAGGCCCGCGTACCGCAAAAACAAAAACAAAAACAAAAAAAACACAAAAAACTTACTAGAAAGATACAATAATCAAGACGGTGTGGTACTGACATACGGATAGACATACAGATCAATGGAATAAAATAGAGAGTCCAGAAATAAAACCAAACATCTACGACCGACTGATTTCAGCAAGGGTGCCCAAGACCATTCAATGGGGAAAAGAATAGTCTTTTCAATAAATGGTGCTGGGACAACCAGATATCTATATGCAAAAGAATGAAGTTGGGCCACCTACCACACATCATATACAAAAATTAACTCAAAATGGATCAAAGACCTAAATGTAAGATATAAAATTATAAAACTCTTAGATCTTGGATTAGGCAATGGTTTCCTAGATTTGACACCTAATACACAAGTACCAAAGAAAAAAATAAACTAGATTTCATCAAAATTGAAAACTTTTTTTTTTTTTCCCCCGTATGCGGGCCTCTCACTGTTGTGGCCTCTCCCGTTGCAGAGCACAGGCTCTGGACGCGCAGGCTCAGCGGCCATGGCTCACGGGCCTAGCTGCTCCGTGGCACATGGGATCTTCCCAGACCGGGGCACGAACCCGTGTCCCTTGCATCGGCAGGCGGACTCTCAACCACTGCGCCACCAGGGAAGCCCAAAACTGAAAACTTTGTGCTTCGAAGTACACCATCATGAAAGTGATGACAACCCATAGATTGGGAGAAAATATTTGCAAATCATAATCATAATGCTAGTATCCAGAGTATATTAAGAACTCCTACAACTCAACAATAATAAAAAATAACCCAATTTTTTAAATGGGCAAAGGATTTTTTTTTTAAGTATACAGTTTTAATTAATTTATTTATTTGGCTGCGCCGGGTCTTCGTTGCAGCACGCGGGATCTTCATTGCCGTGTGCAGGATTTTAGTTGTGGCATGCAGGCTCTTAGTTGCAGCATGTGGGATCTAGTTCCCTGACCAGGGATCCAACCTGGGCCCCCTGCATTGGGAGCATGGAGTATTAACCACTGCACCACTGGGGAAGTCCCAAATGGGCAAAGGATTTGAATAGACTTTTCTTCAAAGAAGATATACAAATGGCCAAAAAGCACATGAGAAGATACTCAACATCATTAGTCATTATGAAAATGCAAATCAAAACCACAATGAGATATCACTTCACACCCACTAGGATGGCTGTAACAAAAAAGATGAACAATAACGAGTACTGATGAGCATGTGGAGAAATTGGAATCCTCGTACGTTGCTATAGAAAATGTAAAATTGTGCAGTTGCTGTAGAAAACAGAATGGCAGTTCTTCAAATGATTAAACAGAGTTACCACGTGACCCAGCAATTCCACTCCTAGGTATATACACAAGAAAATTGAAAACATATGTTCACACAAAAACTTGTACACATGTTCATAGTAGCATAACAGTCATGCATCTGATGACTGAATGAACATAATGTGTATATCCATACAATGAGTTACTATTCAGCCATAAAAAGGAATGAAGTACTGGTAATTGCTATAGTGTGGAAGAAAACATTGAAGCCAGATACAAAAGACCAGATACTGTATGACCCCATTTATATGAAATGTTCAGAACTGGCAAATCCACAGAGACAGGAAGTAAATTTTAGTATTTCCCCGGGGCTGGGAAGAGGGGGGAATTGGGAGTGATTGCTAAAGTTCACAGGGTTTTTTGGGGGTGATGAAAATGTTCTAGAAGCAGATAGTAGTGATGTACATTGCACAATGTAGTGAATACACTAAAAACCACTGAGTTGTATACTTTAAAGGAGTAAATTTTATGTTAGTAAATTATACCTCAATAAAAAAATAAAAGATTGTGCTGAGGATTAGTGTATATAAAGCACCAACAATACCTGCATATTTTAGGTGATGAATAAATGTTAGTTCTCTCCACCTTCTGTCTTTCCAGTACCTCCACTCTTTATATCATCCATCTGCCCAGCCAATAATAGGACCTGTGCTCCAGGTGCCCACTGACACCTTTAGGTCCAGGGGGGACAGTGAGGGAGGAAGTCTACATTTGGACCTTAAGTCTAGTAAGGGAGACAATCATGCAAGATGGAATCACAAGCTGATAAACATTATGAACAAAAAGTGCACGCTTTCTTGAGAGTGAATAAGAGGAATTTGAACTAGTTTGGAGAGGGAATAGTGTGCAGGGAATTATCCTGAAAACAAGGCTTGGTTGTAAACACATACTGTTCTCTTTTTTTTTTTTATCGCAGAGGAAGCCTGAAGCAACAGGAGTGTTGGTGCGTAATTTGATTGGAGAGTGGTCTGTGTTCCTTTGGAAGTGCTGTGGCCTCGCAGAATGACTCAGGAAGCTGGGCTGTAGGGCCTAGGGGGAGAGGGGGTAGGGGGGTGGCTGTGGGGTGGGAGGGGGCAGGAGCTGGCTGGCATCTGAGACCTTCACTGAGGGGCAAACAGGAACCCTTTAACTTGTGTCTTGAGAAGTGGTAAAAGCACAGGGAGAGAAGAAATAATTTAAAACAGGCAGGTGGTTTCATAAACTCATCTTTTTGTGGAGCCTGGCAAACAAGAACAGACTGTTTTTAGAAGTCATTATTGTCATTTGGACCCTTATTTTCAGAAAGAAGTTTACGTGATTTTAAGAGACATAGTGGAAAACCTAATAAAATAGAAAATAAAAGTCATGGAGAAGAAAACAAATATTACAGAAAGCTAGGCTAACAGAATTAGTGTATTGAGTATTAAATTTAGCTCCCTGCTCCCTGATAGCTGAAGCAAAAAGCAAAACACGAATTTAACCAATTTTTATGTCTGGTTGAAAACGAAACACATGTTAATTTCCTTATTGTCATTTCAGTTTCTAAAATGTGATTTAACAAGGACATGAAGGAACACCTTTAAAAAGAAAGAAAGGGTGGAGGAGGAGGGAGGGATGGAGGAAGGAAGAGAAGGAATAGCCCACAACAGTATCACCTCCCTGATAGCTGTCATTTATTGAGGACTTACAGCAGGCCAGGTACTGTGTGTGGGTCGCAGGGATTATCTCCATTTGAACTATTTTATTGATCATTTTTGCTAAGCACCTTCCCATCCTTGACCACAAAGACATACTTTTTTGAATAATGATAAATTAGCATCGTCCCCCCCCCCACTTATGATTCTTAAACATTAATGTGCATAGCTCACCTGGGGATCTTGTTAAAATTCAGACTGATTCAGTTGGAGTGGTGCCAAGCACTGCATTTCTAACCAGCTCCCCAGTGATACACTGCTGGGTAGGGGTCACACTTCGAGTAGTAAACAGAGTATAAACGTTTTCTCATGTTTTTGCCATGTTCCTTACTGAAGTTTTTAAAAGCCACAAACTCCACAGCACTGGTGTACCATTTCATTGCTAAACGAGACCTTAGTTAGGCATCTAGCACTGCTATCATAGATAACTTTTTGCTCCTGTTGATAAATTCTGGAGTGGAATTACTGAATCAAAGCTAACTACAGCTGTCTGCTTTTTTTTCTTGCACTACATTTATTTACATCTTAAAAGACATTTATGAGTTTTTACTTGAGGGACACTAATACTATCTTATATACTAGTGAGGAAGTTTGCATGTCTGGAGTAGAACTGAATCAAAATGTGAGCATACGTGGGGAAGTTTTGTGTTTTTATTGGCTTAAAAAATGTCAAATTCTATAATCTTGCAATCTTTTTTTTTTTTTTTTAATACCACAGGTCATCTATTTCCCTGACAATGGAAAATGAGGGAATCAAATTCTTCAGAAACAGAAACTTGTTCCTTCCATGCTTCCCTGTATCTGCTGCTCTAGGCCTGAAATCCTGAAGCCTTTCATTATAGGATGCCAATCTCCTGAGACAAGACCTCTTACTGTATCGGGAAAACTCCAGCAAGGAAGAACTGCAGTGACCACATACAAGATGTTCAGAGACACGTGTTTAACTCTCCTGACTGGGGACCCACTTTCGCTTCCTATCCTTTCACACCAGCAAATTGCTTTACCCTCTTGAGGCCTCTCCGTAAAATGAGAGCAGGATGAGTCTATGTCTAGGGGCCTCCCAGGTGAGTCCCTAACAGTCTAATTCACTGAGGATACTTGTTTGAAAGCACCCAGAAATTAACACCCAGCTCTGAGAGGGCGATGAAGAAGAGGTGGCTGTAAGCATGCTGGATCATTTCAGGTTGAGGTTTAGGGAGTCCTTTGCTTTTTTCTTTTCAGGTTGTTTTCTTATTGATGCTCAGAGATGGGTAAGGAACAGAGAGGTCACCGGAACCTGAGTCCATCAGGATGGGTGACTTTAGGATCTAAAAACTTTCGAGACTAAATTCTTTTTTCCCTTTGGAACCAAAAATCACATTTTTTCAGTGTCCACACTGACCCAATCAGAATGGGTTACCAGTTTTGGAAAGTTGTTACTTGTGGCCAGGTAATTTGTTAGAGTAATAGATGAACTCTCCTGTAAAAAAAACAACTTTGGACTTGGTACATTAAATGGGGAATCTTTTACCAGTCTCTAGAGGGGAACTCAGTTTAGGTAATACCTCACTGTAGCAAATGCCAAGACAAAGATTAGATTCTTTAGGCGGTTCCCTGCCCTAAGGATGGTATGTATTGCAATAGAAACAGGGTTTTGTTGATTATCTGCAGTGAATGATCCAGGAAGAACAGTGCTTTTTTCTGGTCTTTTGCCTGTTTGCTCAGTAAAGAGAAAACGTGGGTGCTGTTTTCTCACAGGTAGAAAGTGGGTAAATGTCGAACAAAACCATAATGGATCTTGTTGCTTGATCAACCAGCAGTGACACGGAAAACAGGTTTCTTATTCTGGGCTGCAGGGATTATTCAGAGTGCACTGGTTTAAAAGATGCCTTTTAACCAGTGCACTCTTGACAACCTGCCCAGTCAGTGCAGTGTTTCTTCTCCAGTTCAGATAGGCTAGGTATGAGTATCCCAGCATTGTCCCAGTTGATGAGGGGGACTATTAGAATGGGATTTAAGAATGATCACTTTCATGTTTTCTTGTGCTGATAAAATTATTTCATTGTCAGGCATCTACTTTATGCAAGCTTTTATTTATTTTTTATTTTTATTTTTGGTTGCGCGGCTTGTGGGATCTTAGTTCCACGACCAGGGATCAAACCTGGGCCGACGGCAGTAAAAGAGGTCTTAACCACTGGACCGCCAGGGAATTCCCTATGCAAGCTTGATGAACGGATGAGTGACAGAATTTGGCCAATTCTGTAGCTTTGTGACTTTTCTAGATAGATTTGTTCAGTTATTTCTTGTAATTTTACTTTTTATAAAAGGCAAAAGAAAAATTTCTAAAAGCCTCCCTAACTTCAAAATATTTCTCACTGAAATGGCAACCATGGTGGTCCACAGAAGTTTCTGGGGGGCTTAAGGTGCATCTGCCAATAGCCTACACTTTGCTCTCAAGAACAGTGAGTTTCACCAAAGCAGGAGTGTATGTTTACTAATGACCTGTGCTGGGGACAATCTTAAATCTGTTTGAGTCACAGGACTCAGCGTTTCACCTTTTGCTTTATCTTCAAGGAAACTCAGAATTCAACCTCTCCAATAAAGTAATGATTTTGGCTGACACTTAACAACTGCTTATCAGCCCTTTTCAAGTGGCTTTACCTTTAAATTCTTAAAGATGCTTCAAATATCATCTTGGAAAGTATACAGAAAAATTAATACAACCAGCACTCCTCTAAACCAAGTTGAGTTACTCTACTCCTTCCTCTGCCTTGCGCTGGAGCACAGGAATGGTTGTGATGCCCAAGCTTTACCAGTGACTAGCACTGAGCAGGTCAAGAGAGGTAAGAAGGCCTTATCATTTACATCTGAAAGGTGAACCAGAAGGGTGTCTTTCCTAAATGCTTTCATTATCTTGCATTTCTGTATTAGTTACCTGTTGCTGCATAACAAATTACCCCTCGACTCAGTGGCTTAAAACATTTCAGTTTCTGTGGGTTAGGAATCAGCAAGGCTTAGCTAGGTGTCTCTGCCTCAGCTAGGTGTCTCTGCCTCAAGGCTTCTCACAGCGCTGCAATTAAGGTGTTGGATCTGCTTCCAAGCTCAGTGGTTGTCTGCAGGACTCAACTTCTCACAGGTTGTTGGGCCGAAGGCCTGAGTTCCTTGCTGGCTGAGGGCCTCTCCAAAGGGCTATTCACCTGGCAACTTGCTTCCCCAGAGCAAGTCTTCCAAGACAGAGCAAGAGCAGGTGCACAGACGGAAGCACCCTTTGTAACCAAATCTAAGTGACATCCTGCTACTTTTGCCTTAATCTGATTGTTAGAACCACCACAAAGTCCAGCCCACGTTAAAGGTGAGGGAATTGCACAAGTGTGTGAATACCAGGAGGTGAGAATCATTGGAGTATTTTAAAAAGTTGTTTCTCATAGTTATTTGTAATTAATTTTCTGCTGAAATGGGCATTTACTAGAATGCTTTACTGGAACAAAGATTAGATTCTAGTAACCGTACATGCTGATGGATACATGTTTGTTTTGTAACAAATTGCTGAAGATGAAGGGCCCTAACCCTCAAACTCACCCCACTTTTGCTATCTAACTTCAAGTATTTATAGTAGGGTCCACTAATTTCCAACACTGACCATACTTTCCTCTATATTTAGTAAATCCAAAGCAACCAATGAAATGTCGTAAGGGCACAACTTCTATGAACATAGCTCAAATTGCAGGCAGCTGATACACTGATACCAACCCAGTTCTGCCAAATGGGAGGGCAAGGCTTGTTACTGTATTATAATGGGCAACAACTAGATATGAATTAAGGACAAAAGAGAAGATTATGATAAAAAATTGAACCTGGGAGGATATAAAATCAGATTGATCATCTATGTAGTGAAAACCCTCATCCCTTTACAAGGAGTGGTACAGTCAGTAACAGAGTAGGTACTAATGTAAACTTACTTAGTTAAAACTTCTAAACACAAAATGATCTCAAATATTGTTTTTTTTTTAACTGAGATATTTCTGATATCATAAGGACTTGGTGTGGATAAATATTTGCACAAGGACTTAAAAGACAAATGCTTATCACTTGTTTTAAAATTCCACCTTTTAAAAACAAGACTAAAGTGACATAAAAACAAACTTCCTCCTCAGTAGGTCTCAAGATTCATATATATTATCTTTATATAAGTTTAGATATTATCTTTTCATATTGCTTTGAAGACTGAGAAAGAGCTGTAAATTATCAATGCTTTGCTAACTCCAACGGCACCAAATTGGTGGGCAAAACACAAAGGACTGTTGAAACTTCTCTGGTGTCCTAAGACCTTATTTACAGAGTAAATATAAGTTCAGATTCTATTATCAATAAATCATCAATTTTTTGTGATACTCTAAGAGCAAATCACTTTCCTTATAAGGCCAAACTGGAAGACTCTACAGGCGTCAAAAATAAAACAATGAGCAGTGATGAAGTCGATTTGTAACCTGGGCAGGCTCTGGAGCAGCTAAATGGTCTCCCTGTGGACACTCAGGGCTGTAACTCCACCTCAGTTTGACAGTTATTTTGAGATAGCTACAAGCTCCCTTAGAACTTAAGTTTTCCAAAACCCTCAGAGTTCAAGGTCCATACATTTAACACAAAGCTTAGAGAAACTGCCTAAGTTCATCAGTCTGATGAACATACTGGTTTGATGAATTCCAATTTAATTTTTTTTGGTTGTTTTTTTAAACAGGTTACATTCTAGTCAACACTACAGTATGAACACACTACATATGTCTTAAGCATGGCTCAATTAAAACAAACAGAAAAAAACCAGTTTATGTAGTTCAGGGCTGGAGGACTTTTTATGAATAACATTAAAAATACCATAAATAGGAACTTCCCTGGTGGCACAGTGGTTGAGAGTTTGCCTGCCAATGCAGGGGACATGGGTTCGATCCCTGGTCCGGGAAGATCCCACATGCCACGGAGCAACTGAGCCTGTGCTCTAGAGCCTGCAAGCCACAACTACTGAGCCCGTGCACCACAACTACTGAAGCCCATGCGCCCTAGAGCCCACACACAACTACTTAAGCCCACACGCTCTAGGGCCCACGTGCCACAACTACTGAGCCCGCGCACCTAGAGCTCGTGCTCCGCAACGAGAAGCCTGCACACAGCAACTAGAGAAATGCCTGTGTGCAGCAACAAAGACCCAGCACAGCCCAGAAATACCACAAATAAAAATGAAAGGCAAATTAAAAACTGGAAAATGTGATGGAAAAATGACAAAGATGTTACCAAATCATCAAATAGGGAAGCATGCCAAAAGAAAGCTGGGTAATTGTAGGCTAATAACCCAAAACTACAAATGGCCAATAAAACCCATGAAACAAGCTTTTGACTTCACTAGTCATCTAATATGCAAATTAAAACAAGAGATTCCCCTTTTGGGGCAATCAAACTGGCTATTAGGAATAAAATGAGTGAGATTACAATAGGCCCATTCAAATACTGTTGGTCATAGCAAAACAGTCCAACTGTTCTCCACGTAAGTTAGGGAACATTTATTAAAAGCCTTAAAAACGTGCTTACTCTCTGCCCCAGCCATTCCATTTCTAAGAATTTATACTGAGGGGTGAATGAGACAAGTATATGAAAACTTGTGTATAATAGTGGTCATCAGTCCAGTGCCTTTGAGTTCACAAAACTTTCGACATTTTGCACTTTGTGATCTGTGGGGGAAAACCCCCCACAAATACTGCAAAAATGGTATCAAATGTAGGGAATAACAATTTTCTTAGAATTTACCAAAATGTACTTTGTTAAATCCCACCCCACGCCCAATTTAAAGATAGAAGCAAAGCTACAAACCCCCCAAAATGGCATGTGTTTAAGCTACGCAGTTTCATGGCATATTTAAATTCAAAAAGCAACTCAACCAATCCTTTCCTCCATTCTGAAGCTAGGTCAGATCAACTTGGGCAACAAATAAACAGAAATCTCCTGGAAACATGTAGGTTATTAAATAATTTGTTTATTGTACTGCATTTACAAAGAAAACAGACAATGCAACCAGTAGAAAGAATAAAAATGTGTTTGGGGTTTTATTTTTTACTGACAGCAAATAGAAATCCTTTAGTGAGATCCTGGCAATTTGACATTATGATTGAGTTCAGGAAAGGTAGATGGGGTGCTTGGAAGATCAAATTCTACAGCTGCCTCTTTCTACGGCTTTTAATTCATCTGGCTCCTTAAGTGATAGAGGAAAAGCCCTTGTTTGGTGGGAAAACATTTCCAAAAAGTTACAGGTTCTCTCTTATTAAAATTTCTCTTCATGTCAGTTGTTAAAACAGGGCCTTCTATTTGTGTGTGTTTGGTTAGTTCACCTTAATGTCATCACCAGAATCCCTGTAATTCCACAATTGTGATTTTACAGCATAGAAAAGAATTCAGTTCTAGTCTGGTATTGCTTTAGATGTATATATCGCTGAAAACCCAAAGTGGATTAGAATTGCTGAAGGATTTTCCCTGCCGTTGTTTGATACAATCTATTTTCTTTATTCTTGATAGGTGCATAGAACAGCCTCACTTCAAATTCTTTCTACAGGAACATGTCTGATTTCAGAACTATCCATCAAGGATCGATGAACGGCTGGCCAGTTATTCAGGGTAACATGTTTACGAGTTAAATGGATTGCATAATTGCACCACTTTTTCCTTTGCCTTTGTTGGTAGATAAATGACAGAATCTAGATTCCAATCTCCTGTAAAGGAAGTTGGCTACCTAACAGTCTCATCGGTGCTTTGCTAGTAGAGCCTCAAGTTGCACCTCCTCGGCTTTCTGTAAATCAGAGTCCTGTAGCCGCTTCTGGAGAATGCTGTAATCCCCAAGGCCCACTTGGTCCGTGCAGAACAAGCAGCTGTGACCCCAATCCTGTCCCTCTTTTGCTTTTCAATATGATCCGAGGAATATATGTAATGTCTAGGGCAAGTCTAGGAGAGGCCCATCCTAAAATAATATTCACAACGCCTTTTCTCATTAAAAAAAAAAAAAAAAAGCCTCAAGTACATTTCAATCATCTCAAAATTTAAAACTTACATTATACAAAGGAATAGCAGCAGAGAATGGCTAACCTTAAACCAAACAAAAAGAGAAAAAAACCCCTACAACCCTCAAAATAAACAATAAAAAAAAAGTGCCATCCCACCCCCCTCCCCTTGGTTCTTGTATCCTGGGATTTCATTTAAGACCTGACTGAAGCCTCTGAGAAAATGAGAAAGGCAAAGTCGTAGGGGGAAACTGCTTTAAGGCTGAATTCTGGACAAGGTAAAGAAAAAGCTGTAAATAAAAGTTGGGGACTGTTTGTAAAAGAACCGAGAACTCTAGGACAGTTGCTTCTCAGATGGGAAATCTCTGAAATCCAGTTTTCCTTTCTAGAGTCATCCTGAATTCTTTAGTTATGGGGCAATAAACTCAAGTGCAATGAGTAAAGTGCCAGCCAGGGATTAAAAAACAAAACAAACAGCCAATCAAAGTAACTCTGCTGGTAGGGTACAGAAGAGACATAGGAAAGGACAGTTTGCAGAATATATGTGGTTCTGAAGAAACTACTAGTCAGTGGTTCCATTTTTGTTTCCATCAAAAATCAGACTGAAGATTCGAGGATCTTAGAGTTATTAAAGGATGAAAGGAATTTGACAGTGCTTTGAACAGTGATAAAATGGTACCCAAATACGGTGTTTATACAGCTCATTTAAAAAGATAGCAGTTTAAAAGTCGCAGAAAAAAATGTGAACATAGAAAACAACAGAAACAATCCAGGAAGATGATGCAGCCTGGATACAGCAAGTTTAATATCTCTGCTGTACACAGAAGTAATACCTTTCCCCTTCTCATCCTTATGCTGGCAATAGGATATGCACTAGAAAATTTGACTCTTAGAGTCAGTGAATAAAAGGATGAGCTCATACATCTTCATAGCTCTTTTTAAAAGGATGCTTATAATTTAAAGGATGTCCTAATGGAAAGACAAGGGTACAGGGGTGAGAGGCTGTTTCACATTTTAGTCCATTAGTCTTTGGCTGAGCCCAATCAAGGCCAAATTCACCTAGGATGCCCAATGGCTGTGGGGGGATCTCCACAGGGTCAAATAAGCAAACCCAAATGAACATGTTGGATTCAACAAAAACCAAAAAACACCCTAGAAACCCTTGAAGGAAGAGCTTCACCCTGAAAAGGGAAGAGGGAAATGGTTGGAGGGGAGGGGCAGAGGGCCAGCGTGTGATCTCTGCTGCAGTGCTGGGCTGGGGCTTAGGAGTTGAGCCAAGGGTGCCGGAGACAATCAGCGGCAGTGGCCCTCTTCTCGGGGATCAACTCCAACATGGGCAGTAAGAAATCTGTGAAACCAGCTGCCTCTTCCTGAGACCATTCATACTTCTCCACCAGAACCTCAAAAAGCCCCCAGGGTTTCAGCTTCGTGATGTGTTTCAGGTCACCTAAGGTAAAGAGAGTACAAAAGAAACTGACCAACACTGACAAGTGACAAGATCCTTTTGTGGAAATGCAGGAACTAATCCAGATAGTCTATGAAGAATCAAATTTTGCCATCAGAATCTAATCCTTCTCCATTCACAAAGCACATCTCTTCTCTAATGCATTCCTTGGAAAGAAGAGTCTCCATTTTTCACGAGGGCCTAAAAATTTTAAATAATTTTTTTCTCCACCATTCCAGGATTTTTTGTCCCAATCAAACTGGGCAGGCCTATCAGGAACTAGGTATTCACTAAAATGAATATTAAATGCCTATATACTCAGCATGGTCTCATACAGTGTTCAGAGGCAATTTATCACCACATACCAAGAATAATTTGCTTGTACTCTTTTTTTGGCTCAATAGTTTAGCAAATGTTGCTTCGAAATAAGGCAGTAATTAAAAAACAAAGAGCTAAAACTATGTCAAATGTATAAAAGTAACAAAATTAAAAGAACAAATAAACTTTCAGATACAGCTGCATCACACTCTGTACTATTCTGGAACATTACTTTTTGCCTCCTTGAAACAATGGTTTTTTAAAAAGACAGTCAATGATTAGTGACTTGTTAAGGTAAATGCTGCTTTAAATTTCTTTTCTTACATGACACGTATTTGAAGTCTCTTCTGTGGGCAGTGAGTGCCTAATTACCTACTTGGTATATGCCATTAAGTTGACTTTGCACACAAGGAAGAAACTATGAAGCACTTCATTTTCCTGCCTCAAAGAAAAACATTAAGAAATGTTTCTGAGGATGCCTGCTGTCAAGTGTTGAGAAAGATGGTTTTTCTCAGCACTAGTGTAGAGGTTGTGAGGAAAAAGGGAACCATGGAAAAAAGTCCAGATAGTTTTCTAGTCCCTTCTAGGTCAGGGTTTCATACTTAAGCTTTTAAATATATTTAGAATGCATAAGAAATTCGTATTTAAATACGCCAACATATATTATCTAGGCAAAAATTTGAGGTGAGAGTTTTATTTTGTGTTTTCTTCACTAATAAGTGATAACATAACTTACGCAATTCAAAGTATAAAGTTAATTCATATGACTGATGTGTTGAAGTGACTGTGTTAGGTATCACGGACTACAAGGTGAGATGTAGTCCTGCCCTTAAAAAGCTGAAACTACTTGCCCTTTGATAGAACTGCCTCAGCAAAATCTGCCCATTTTTCAGAAGTCCTGTAGTAGGAGTAATCAACCATGTGCCAGCTACTATACACATAGTAACGAATTTAATATGAAGTAATCTCCATTTATAAAGCAGCAAACTGAGGTTGTGTCAAAGGCCACATAAGCAGTGGAGCAGCTGGGCAGTCTAGCTCCAGGGTCTGCTAAGTCACAGCTCAGCATTCAAGGTAGGACCATCCTTCTGTATGTGTTGGGAACACGTACCCAAGCTGTACTTACCTCTTCATTGTTAAACACTTTTGTCCCCTTAATGTCTGGGAACAAACACATTTATTTTACCTTTTTTGGTGAAAAATTCCTTGGAATATTTTCCTGCCACAATGAGCTTGCGAGGCACCTTCCCCAGAAGTTCTATGATCAATGCAATGTGATCTGTATGTTTCAAACATTTCAAGAGGGGGAAAAAAGATATACATAACAGGGGTAACAAATGCAGTTCTAGATATTGGCAGAAAGAGTAGCATGCACACCTCTTTATAAAGCATTTCAGCTTGCTTTCTGTCCTAAATGGGAAGAAGAGGACTCTATCCATCTAATGGAGAATCCAGAAAACCATTAAAAATCAGGTACCCACTCCAGTGGGACTTGAGTGATAAGTAAAAACAATCTTGGTGTGAATGCTCTGCTTCCTGAAGTTGCATCCCTGGGGCCTAGATGAAAACTCATGTTAACAATACTACCTCTGCGATTGAAGAAGTCCTGTGAATATTTCCCACTGAGGGCAAACCGTCTTGGAATTCTGCCTATCAGCTCTATAATGTGCGCAATGTGGTCTAAAATAGAAGGGTAAGAAGAACAGGATCAAGGATAAGCTGTAAAAGAGGTTTTTCTATGAATAGCTTTTTCAAGAACTAGCTGTTTAAAAGTAAGTACAAATAAAACCGAGGATACTCAAGGGAAGCCTGGGAAGGCCAAGAATTATTTCGGGTGGTTTGTCACTTGATAGTAGTTGGCAAGTCCCATTCTGGAGTTTGGAGGCTTATCTATAATATTTTATTTCTATTTTGTCTATATCTAGGTCCAGGTGGGTTTTTCAGCTAAGCTACAAGAGTGTAGCAATATGCTTTAGACATTCTAGGACAGACATTTATTTATAATAGTGCTCTGGGCTTCACAGAGTAATAATATCACTTTAAGAATGTTCATGACAAAGCACTCACATATGATCGAGTTTTCACAATTACCCTGTAAAACAGGCCAAAATTTAATACCCCGTTTTAAAGGTGAAAAGTGGAACCTCTGGGAGAACGGCATACTTGAAGCCACAAGGCCAATAAGAGCTAGAACTCAAATGAAAACCCCTATCGTATCATGTCTAGTCCAGATGTTTTTTCGTTTTGTCTGTTTTTTAATTTAAAAAATCACATTATTAAAGAAAAAATGAGCACAAACATTTAAAGTATAGCTACTTGACTATCTTTGGCCACTAAAATGTTTACATCATGTAGTGTCTTGTAACTGTCACAGCAGGCATATGGACTGTGAGCACTGCCAGGGAGGTGGGCAGTCTGCCACCAGCAGACGAGCTTGGGACCAGCCAGCATCCACACCTACAGACAGGTCTATTACCTTTTTCTGCAGGTGACAAAAAGTAAAAATATGAAGAGGCTTTAAAAAGTGATGGCTCCTAGCCACAAAACAGCTTTAAAAATGACTTTAATCCTGTAGTTACAGAATCCAGGTCAAAAGCAATCACTTAAAACTTCCAATAATGTATCTTAGGGTAAAATCATATGCTAGAGACATACACTTATCTGGGAATTTGTGAAGGTTTCAGGTCACATCTATTTCTCATGTAAAGGACTCAGTGGTGTCATTTTAGAAGAACTTTATGAATTCATTATAACTTTTGGGCAGTTTTTACTGAATTTATGGTTTGGTAACAAGTATTTGGCTGCCAAAAAATTTCTGCCAATTTTAGGCAGGATCTGCAAGTAAATATCTTTGTATAAATTAATTATAAATGAGACTATAATTTGTCTTCCTGTAAACTTCCAAGTAAAGTATTGGTTCTTTTAATATTTTTCCTACCAAGGAATTATTTTTCCCTTAAAATTGTTATATTACTTTAAATTCCAGCAACCTATCTCTGGCTTATCAATTAATCATAGGATTAATATATCTGACAGGCAAAATTATCAACTATTATTCCAAGATTTAGGGTTGTGGAATGTCCCTAATAACAGAGGACATGCTACTTAGGCCCCAGTCTTACCAGGACTTGTAACACTATGCATATACTAGCCAGGGGATAGGGTTTGCTTTTTCCTGCTCCTATGGGCCAAACAGTAGTAATCTGAGGTTTTATCTAAGGGCTGGAATAGGAGGGAATAAATTAGGATATAAATATCTAGGGTAACTGGTTCTCCCTTTTCCCTTACTTGAGTCTTTTCATATACATTTCAATTTTCAGGTTTGGTAGCATAAGATCCTGTACAATGTAATTCTAGCCACTATATGAGTCTGTACCACACACTATTTATAGGGAATCCAGGGAAATAAAGAGAAAAAAGTTAATTACCCTTGCAAACAGATTTGATAGGGCATTTCTAAAACGATGTTAAGTCTACAGCCCCAAACTTATAACCCAGAAAAAAGCAAGCAGATAACAGGGAAAAATCAAGTGTGTACACAGGTAGTAATTACAGTAAAAGGGGCTTATATACAGAAAACATGTCCAAGCTGTACCCACTAAAACAGGCATATGGCTATGGTGATTAGTTAGCAGAGCATTTTTCAAACGGTACTTATTAGGAATATCAGCAGGCCTTACTAACATTGCCTTTTGACAACCCAGGGGACCAGTTTGAGAAATAGCACTGTTGGTTCCATAAAGCAGAACCTGATTTCCCCAAGAATCAAGGAAAGCACAGAAAGTAAAAGATATATTTTCTGCATCGGGAGGGTACACTGGTAGTGCTCTCTCAAAGTAATCCCCATTAATCCTGAAAACAAAAGCGCCAAAACTGTATAATAAAGAAGGTAAAACATTCCTTTAATAAAGTTTTCTTATTCACATTATTATTTCATCTAGTTACTTGAATGCCACTATGATTTTTAAAAAAATCATCACACATTTAGTTGTCTGCTTTCACAGCCTCTCAGAACACCTGACACCTTGGGCTTTTCCCACTGGTATTGCAAAATATAAACCAATAATATTTTGTTTTAAAATGGAATCCAAATGTTAGTATCATTTAAAAAGAAAAATACAAGTTTAATTTTCAGAAAGGAGCAAAAAGAATGCTGAATGTTGTACAATTTATATAGACAAATAGGATATATTCTCTGCATTCAAGTAGTGTGTATCTGATAAAATCGACTTCCAAATAAAGTTGCAAGCATAACTGGGCAACAAGTTGATGAACAGGCAGATCCAAACTGGGTAAAGAATGAATCACTGATTTACACAGGAAGGAAAATGACTAGATGTTTTATAAGAAACCTGGCAAATATTGGTTTGGCTAAAAGGTTCCTTCGGGTTATGACGTAAGATGGCTCTAGTAGCACTTACGTGTCTTTAACTTCATTCAAAACAATTTTGTTAGATTGTATGTGACAGCTTGTCTTATCAGTGTGTGTTTTAAAAAAAGACTTATCAAAATTGGTGAATTTTTGTGAAAAAAGCAACATTTTCGGCATATTATGCTTTATTATTTCAAGAAAGGTTAAAAACACAACTGAAACGCAAAAAAAGATTTGTGCAGTGTATGCAGAAGGTACTGTGACTGACAAATGTGTCAAAAGTGGTTTGCAAAGTTTCATGTTGGAGATTTCTCGCTGGATAATGCTCCACGGTCGGGTAGACCAGTTGAAGTTGATAACGATCAATCGAAACACTGAGAACAATCAATGTTATACCACGCAGGAGACAGGTGACATACTCAAAATATCCAAACCAAGCGCTGAAAATCATTTGCACCAGCTAGGTTATGTTAATCGCTTTGATGTTTGGGTTCCACGTAAGTTAAGTGAAAAAAACCTTCTTGACCGTATTTCTGCATGCGATTTTTCTACTTAAATGTAATGAAAATGTTCCATTTTTAAAACAAATCGTGACGGGCGATGAAAAGTGGATACTGTACAATAATGTGGAACAGAAGAGATCGTGGGGCAAGTGAAATGAACCACCACCAATCACACCAAAGGCTGGTCTTCATCCAAAGACGGTAATGTTGTGTACATGGTGGGATTGGAAGGGTGTCCTCTATTATGAGCTCCTTCCAGAAAACGAAACGATTAATTTCAACAAGTACTGCTCCCAATTAGACCAACTGAAAGCAGCACTTGATGAAAAATGTCCAGAATTAGTCAACAGAAAATGTATAATCTTCCATCAAGATAACGCAAGACCACATGTTTCTCTGATGACCAGGCAAAAAATGTTACAGCTTGGCTGGGAAGTTCTGATTCAACTGCCGTATTCACCAGACATTGCACCTTCAGATTTCCATTTATTTCAATCTTTACAAAATTCTCCTAATGGAAAAAATTTCAATCCCCTGGAAGACACCTGGAACAGTTCTTTACTCAAAAAGATAAAAGTTTTGGGAAAATGGAATTATGAAGTTGCCTGAAAAATGGCAGAAGGTAGTGGAACAAAAGGGTGAGTACGTTGTTCAATAAAGTTCTTGGTGAAAATGAGTCTTTTATTTTTACTTAAAAACTCAAGGCACTTTTTGGCCAACCCAATACAAGTTTTAGTTTAACCAACTGTGGCCTTTTCTCTAATTCTTATATAGAATTCTTTAATATCTATTATAAAATATCTAGGATACCTAATACTTAACATAAAATATCTTATATTTCTATCTTTTCTGGGACTTATATATACTTAGCACACTAAGAAGACTAAGGCTCTTCAGTACTAGCAAATTACATTAGCCACCGTGCACAGACATCCTTGGTTGAGGGGACTTACCTTCATCTCGAGTGTACTCTTCCCCTGAATGAGGTTCAAATAAATAGTCGCCTGTGGCCAGTTCAAAGGCCTAAGAAAAAGAGGAAAGCTTATGAAAGCATAAAAAAGAAAGACGTTTGGGAAATTTACTGCTATTTGGCTCAATTTTAAGTAATTTTTTCTTCTTGGAAAACCTGCAAATGATTATTTAAAAATTCTCTAAGATTATTCCTAAAAAGCTTTCCTTTCACACCTGTACCTTAATAAAATGGAGCAGGAAAACTGCAAAAACTCAGTTAATATCAATATGTGGATTATTCCAAGCCCTGTACACCCCAATCCTTCAATCAGTAATTCAGCTCTCTTAAGTTTCTCTTTTTGCTCAGAGAGGGGCATATCTAAGGTGATTCTAAGTTATTAAATTATTAATGAGATAAACATGAATAACTTATAACTTCACATGGCTAGAAATTAACATTCTGTATCTAAAATCAAAACCAAAAAAATTCAGACATTTTTCTACCTATGACTCTTCAGTGTTTGCTAAAGAGTACATTTTTAAAGTTTTGCTTTGGAAAAGCACTGTCCCAGATAGAGTCCCCAATTCCTAGGTCTACAGAAAAAGATTAAGTATAAATGGAGTCAGGAGCTACTCATATTGACCAGCAGGTTAGCATCCACCAACCAGGAAAAGGCACAAGTCCCCTATAACAAGAAAACGTCTTGTAAACAGTGTTTGAGAGGGACCGAAAAAGTGATTTCCTCAGGAATAAGTGTCAACCAGTACAGAAGGACAGCGTGTGAGTGATGGGGTTGTATTAATTTTTCACTGACTAAAATTAAACCAAGTAATTTAACAGCAGTTTTAAAAAGGACCTTATTGATATAAAAAGTATAGTTATAAGTAAACTGCTAGCCATGGGTCAGTTTTGGTTGACTCAATGGTACTAACCAGCCCAGACAATCTCAAGAACTGTGGAGTGGATTTAGTTGGGGCACATTCTCAATTCAGACCCATGTCTATCTAGGTCTTGGTGGTTTGCCAGTGTTACGACAGAATAGTCTTTCTCAAAAAATGTATAACTTGGGCTGTACCACTACCCAGAGCAAGGCCACAAAAGCAGAAGTTTCAGGATTGTCTCTAAAATGTCAGAGATGCTGTGGCTTCTTGCTAGGCATAGCTTGTTTTACATGCTAGCAGTTTGTTATGAAACTGAACTACACTGATAGAACAGATACCTGTTTCACCCTCTAATTATCCTGAGGTTTACGGTCTCAAAGCAGAACAGAAACAATTTGTGATTCTTATTCATCAAAGTCTGTCAGTCTCTTCTGAAACCAGTACTTTAATTTTTCCATCTCATAGTAGGGGATTCAGTGAAGATATTAAAGCTAAAAAAAAAAAGTAGATAGTTTTCTAAAAGTTTAAAATATTCTAAAATTTTCCACCTAGATACTTACAACTCGTTACCTAAAGTTCTCTAAAAGAACTTTATTTTTGGAACATAAGGTAGTTGCTAGTAGTTACAATTTTATAAATAAGATAACAGTAAAAAAACCAAACCAAACCGAAAGATCACAACATCAGAAATGAAAACTAGTAGAAACTCTAGATTACAAAACACCTAGTTAAACATCTTTCCTTTACAGATGAGAAAACTGACCAGAACAGAAAGGCCAAGTCCATCCTAGAATCCACGGCTCCTGGTGCCCACTCCTGTGCTTGTCTCACACTGACCACAGGGCCTATTTTACGTCAGTCAGGGTCATGCTAACAGACAGAGGCAAAATCAGGGAAGGTATGATAAATCCAGTGTGCTGGTACATCCAGATAATGGAATATTATTCAGTGACAAAAAGGAATGAGCTATCAAGTCATAAAAAGACATGGAGGAACCATAAATGGTATTACAAAGTGAAAAAAAGCTAAACTGAATTACACTGTATGATTCTAACTATGACATTCTGGAAAAGGCAAAACTATAGAGACAATAAAAACATCAGTGGTGGCCAGGGGTTGGCAGGGGGTGCAGATGGATGAAGAGACAGAGCACAGAGGATTCTTAGGGCAGTGAAACTATGCTGTATGATACTATGGTAGTAGATACATGTCATTACAAACTTGTCAAAATCCATAGAACGTTTGGAGAATTTTAAAACATCTATTCTTTATTAATTCTTAATGCTCTTCACAGAGCATTCCCTTCTTATAACTTTCCTTCTAACTTTGTAGTCTCAATCACTGAAGTGGCAGGCAATCTCTCAACTTGCCTTTTTACCTCAGAAAGGGTCCCAATCTTTCCATCAATTAATTGTACTAGATGAAGGATGATCCATCTCTCCAGGCACTTCTGATATTCCAAGATTTATTTTTATTCTCTGAGTATGGTGAAATTTAAAGCACGTTTTCTACATCTATTAGCAAAATGAGAGAAATTTGGGGGAACAAATGGGCCTCAAGTTTTCATGATATTGTCTCAAGTCAGGTAAGTGCTTTCCCTCCTTTGGTCAAAAAAATTCCTGCACATGAGCTGGTCCAAAGAGGGGCCAAGGTTAATCCACCCCCCTTTCATCTTTTTTGCCTTTTTGCCTTCTTAAGCCTGACACTGTACATACTATGTTACATAGCAAGCAGGACCTACTGCCCTCAATTAACCCACTACTAAGAACCACATCATAATAAATCAGATGCCACCTACAAACTAGCTGTATTTTGTATGGCGGCATCTCTATCAATTATTTCCTCTACCAACTCAATCCAAATCAGATTCCTCAACACAAAGCTTTAAAGTATGGCAAGAAAGAAGATTTTCTTCCAATGTTCTTTCATCTTGTGCACACAATACCAAATCATCTTCAATTTAGACAGCCCTCCCCCTTAAAAGACCACAGACATGCCATAACAAAATAATTTAGAAGGTCATGCCATATTAACAACATGGTTTAAACTTTATTATCTTTGGAAGACAAAGGTTTTCAGGAATGTGGGCGTCAAAGAAATTTATGACACAAAACAGGTTGGGGCTTCTAGTCTGTCCTTTCTCTTTTAAGTTTTCCCCAAAGTTGATTATAAATACTAAATGTTAATTGAAATGACAGTTTAATATGTTTCTGATTTAGTTCACTCATTTGATGGTCCACAAACATTTATTAAGTATTATTGTATACTAAAGAATTTGTTTGATCTTGTTCCTGTTTCCCGGGAGGAAGCCTCTCAACTCTTGGGCTTTCCAAGTGATAAACGCGCCTTTTGTTATTCATGGTGGGCCCCTTCGGACCACACTTAAGTTTATACTGATGAGGTGACTCATAGTGGGCCCCTAGACACAGTTTCAAGAGGGGGGTTGGATATGCCGCCAAGTTGGACAAGACCAACTGTGCAATTAGAGGGTTG
Source organism: Globicephala melas (assembly GCF_963455315.2). Classification (NCBI taxonomy): domain Eukaryota; kingdom Metazoa; phylum Chordata; class Mammalia; order Artiodactyla; family Delphinidae; genus Globicephala; species Globicephala melas. The sequence goes on from NC_083324.2 coordinate 65,123,580, forward strand.
AGGTTTTGGGCTGAGTGTTGTCAAAACTGACCTCCCAACCTCTCAGGAAAGGAAGGGGGCTGGAGACTGAGTTCAACCACATGACCAATGATTCAATAAATCATGCCCAAGTAACGAAATCTCAGTAAAAACTTTGGGCACCTAAAGCTTGGGTGAACTTCCCTGGTTGGTGATACACACTGACGTACCAGGAAACTGATGTGTCCTAAGAACACAGAAGCTTAACCTTTGGTCCACTCTCAGACCTCACTGTATGCATGTCTTCATTTGGCTGGTCCTGATTTGTAACCTTTATATCAAAACTGAAATGTTTTAGAACTTCCCTGAGTTGTGTGAGTCATTCTAGCAAACTACTGAATCTGAAAGGACAATGGAAACTCCCAATTTGTAGCCAGATGGTCAGGAGGTGCAGGTGGCCTGTGGACCCCAGAGCTTGCAGCTGGTGTCTGAAGTGAGGGTAGTCTTGTGGAAAACTATGCCTTTAATCTGTGAAGTCTGTGATAACTCCAGGAAGTTAGCATTAGCAGTGCATTGCACCCCCTCAAAATGTCCCAGGCCCTGCACCAGACACTTAGCTATACATTATAGACATGGTTCCTGCCAGTACTTAAAATGAGTGGAAGAGAAAAAAGTAAATCCACAATTACAAATTGAAGAGTACACTCCACTTCAGGAAACAATATAATATGTTCCAACATGAGGCTATCTGTGGGAAGTCATTTAATATCAACTAAGTCTGACTACTTGAGTAGTTGCCTGACAAGGTCAAAGCAGCAACTTATGAATCCATGGATGACTGAGCTTCATATCCTGTGAGGTGCAAAGACGGCTGAGTGACTGCTAAACTGTACAGAATGAAGCAGTTTCCAGGGTTTTCCCTAATCTGAAAATAGATCAGAGCTGAGGGCAAGGGTAAGAGTAACTTCTCCTCATCAAAAGCAGCACCGTGTCTGAGCAGTTGTTTTTAGCCGCCCCGCAACCCCAATCTGTAGTAGGAAACATTTGGTTCCTTCACCTAACAGGAATTTGGCAGGAACCGAACGGAATGTCAGATGTTTGTAACTAAGCTTTTAAATTCAGACCTCTCCAGACACAGGATTCAGAGTGCCAGTGATGAGTCAGAAAAAAAATCCTTTTCTGTTTGTTAATCCACTGGTCTACTGAAATTAGCAAATTACCACGTAACAAGTTAAGTCAATGGGAAAAACATTACCATGCACGCTGTGCTCCAAATATCAGCAGGGGTATTATAGCCAGATCCTATCAGAACTTCCAAGGAGCGATACTGCCTTGTCTGAATATCTTCAGTGAAATGTTTGTGCTGAGTAAATGAAGAAAGAAACAGTATTTAAAAATTCCTTTATTCTAAAAAGTAACAAGTCATGACTGCTTAATGATGGAGATTAAAATAAGTTCACCGAAGCTTTCCCCAAACCAAAGTTCCCATGTGGCTAATTTCTTAAGTATCATTTAGACGTTATTAGCTCCAAACAGCACTTTTCTTTATATGCTGTCTACTCCAAATTATTTCTCTAAACATGAGTCTGAACTTAATATAGATACACAGGTTAGGGAATAACAATCGCTTTTTAAGAAATGGAAAACTATTACCCCAAACAAAAATTAAGTTGTTCATTTGTCTAAAATTAATAACTTGTATTTCAACAAATAAATGATACAAATTTAGGTTCAGTTCAAACTCTTCTTGCTGTATGCTCATTATAGGAAAATAAAAGATGTAAGTTTCAAGTTTTAAGAACCTTATAAACACCACCTATAAAGACTTCTTGCTCTCATTCTCTTTTGCCTCCCTTACTCCTCCAAAAATATCAAATACGAATCTTGGGGAAACAGAGACCATGTTAAGCACCATGGGGATGCAATCAGCAAAACGTTTCTTTAACACATGTATGGGAAAGAAAGGGAAAACCTCTATATAAAAGCAACTTAAGAGACACAGTACCCAGTCTGGCATTCATGGATTTTATTTGGATCTTGTTCTAAACCAACAAAATTAGAGGAATGTTTATGAGATAACTGGCAAAACTGACTGAATATTTGATATTAGTTAACTGTCAACCTTTTTAGGTGTTAACAATGGTGTCATGGTTACCTAAAAGAATCATTTTTTAGAAAGCCATATTTACAAATGAAAATAAGATGCCTGGGATATACTTCAAAATGATCTCGAGTGGGTGTCAGGGTGGGGATATAGGTGAAAAACAGGCAGTGAGTTGATAATTGCTGGGTGACACTAGTATAACAGCAGGGGAGATCATTCCACTCTTTACTTTTGTATAGGTTTGAAATTTTCCGTAATAAAAAATAATACAGAAAAAAGAAGCTTCAAATGAGTCATACACAGGAAACAAAATTCAGAAAATATTAAAACATGTAGTGTGAAAGATGATTTTCTAATCCTATTAAAATTTTAAAAAACAAACAAACAAAAAAACAAGGAACAGCATTTGTGAACAGGAGAAATTAGGCAGAGAAACCTTCAGGTAGAAAAACCAGCATTGACCAGAGCTCCACAGGGTACTGGACTAAGTTTGCAAAAGAGCAAAAAGTACTTCAGGTGGCGGGAACATCATAAATAAAGGCACAGAAAGACATTTGCTAAAGCCAAACATAGCTAACTGCTAGGTTGAAGAGTTTCAATTTCATTTGGCAGACAAGAGAACACCACTGCACGTTAGTAAACAGGACAGTGTACTGTAAGAAGACTGATAGGACCTCTGAGAACACCATTCCAGTAATCTTCTGGTTTGTGGCCAGATCTAGGCTTAGTAATGAACATCTGAACAATGGCTGTGGAAATAGGGAAGGAAGAGTTAAAACCAAGGACATTCACAGAAAGAATGAGCACAATTTAAAAATTCAATTCAAGTGGGAGACAAGGAGGAAGAGTCAAAAAGAACTCTGGTAGAGGCTGTCGACAAAAACACAGATGGAGAGACTTAGAGAGGGAAGTGGTTTTACAGGAAAACAATGGGTTCAGATACTGAGTTTGAAATGGAAATGTACTGCAGGTGATACAGTTAGAAAAATGAACATGCTGTTCAAGGGAGTTGTCTTTACTCATCATGCCTCACTACTGCCTTACAAATACACTGTAAATGAGGTCAAGAATCAGCAAAAGTAAAGAAGGTGGATTGGAAACATACACATCCACTCACTCCTGAAACTCCACTTTTGTAGCGAATCCAGCGTTAATTTTTTTTTTTTTTTTTTTGCGGTATGCGGACCTCTCACTGTTGTGGCCTCTCCCGTTGCAGAGCACAGGCTCCGGACGCGCAGGCTCAGCGGCCATGGCTCACGGGCCCAGCCGCTCCACGGCATGTGGGATCTTCCCGGACCAGGGCACGAACCCGTGTCCCCTGCATCGGCAGGCAAACTCTCAACCACTGCGCCACCAGGGAAGCCCCAGCGTTATTTTTTTCTTTTTCTTTCTTTTTTTTTTGCAGTACGCGGGCCTCTCACCGCTGTGGCCTCTCCCACCGCGGAGCACAGGCTCCGGACACACAGGCCCAGCGGCCACGGCCCACGGTCCCAGCCGCTCCGTGGCACGCGGGATCCTCCCAGACCGGGGCACGAACCCGTGTCCCCTGCATCGGCAGACGGACTCCCAACCACTGCGCCACCAGGGAAGCCCCCCAGCGTTAATTTTTAAAGCATAAACTGACAAAGAGAAGACAAAGGAGTCAAAGCAATACTATTTAGAAGCTGGAAAGCAGAGAGATCACTGGCAAGTGTCTTAATGGATCCAGGAAAGCTGAATAATAAGCCACTGGTGAAAGCGGAGAAGCAGTGTGAGGTATTCCACAGTAGTCCTCCCAAGGCTCAGGATTCGGTGGTATCAGGTATCTCTGGAAGTAGCGGGGAGGGTACTCCAGAAATCTGCTTTAGAATATCTTTTAAAGAAAGAGAGCTCCAGAACACAGGGCATGATGCAGTATAACAGCCTTTCCCTGGCCTGACAGACACTTAGAGGGCTTCTCCGGAGTGGGTAAGACAGTTTCTGGAGGATGCTCGGCATGGTTGAGGGGAGAGTACTATCCTGAAAACAGGGAAATTAAGTGACTACATGTAAATTGCATGTTGAACCCCAGTTTTCTTGCTTAACTCAGTTTCCAAAACACTAGCAGCCAGGCATTCACTCCCCAGGTAAGAGATCTGAGGAAGACTGTAAATTTTCTGCAGGAAGTATGACCAATCCAAGACCCTGACATCTGAGGATGAAATGAAATAGCTCAGACAAATCATTTTATAGTGAATGACAGTCAACAAGAACCACCCAGGCACAAAGCTTCCAAACAGCTTTCTGGCACTCCATTCATATGGTCAGTTTTTTGTTTAATGATCCTGAACAAAGAAGGCAAGAGACACTATGTAAAGAAGTAGAGGACTTCCCTGGTGGCGCAGTGGTTAAGTATCCACTTGCCGATGCAGGCGACATGGGTTCAATCCCTGGTCTGGGAATATCCCACATGCCGTGGAGCAACTAAGCCTGTGCGCCACAACTACCGAGCCTGTGCTCTAGAGCCCGTGAGCCACAACTACTGAGCCTACGTGCCTCAACTACTGAAGCCCACACGCCTAGAGCCTGTGCTCTGCAACAAGAGAAGCCACCGCACCACAACAAAGAGTAGCCCCTGTTCACCGCAACTAGACAAAGTCTGCATGCAGCAACGAAGACCCAATTCAGACAAAAAAAAAAAATCAGACACTTGTGAATTACAGGTTGATAAAATGAATATTTAAAAAAAAAAAGAAGAAAATGTCAAAAATGAAAAAATAATCAATATCCTCTCAGAGATAATCAGGGAACCAAAGAACTCTTGGAAAGTAAGGATATAATAGGAGAAATAAGAAAAAATAAGGCTTAAAAGAACAAGCTGAGAAATCTCCCAGAAAATAAGCAGAAAGAAAAATCTAGAAAATAGGAGAGAAAGAAAATGAGAGAACCTGCATAAATCTAACATTTGAATAATGAGATGTCAGAGCTAGAGAATTAAAAAAGAGAAAAAAAATCAAGAAAGAATCAAAACCAAAGAACCAGAGTTTCAATACTGAAAGTGCACACTGGGTCCCTTAGCTAATCGATGAAAACAGACCTCATGAGGCACATCGCTGTGAAATGATCCTGCAGACTTTCACAGGGGAAAAGGCTTCATACAAAGGTCCAAGAATCAGAATGACTTTGGTCTTTTAGCAGCAATAAGACAGGAAACTAGAAAACAATGGAGCAATGACAAACATTCTGAGGGAAAATGATTTTCAACCTAGAATTTTACATGCAGCCAACTGAGTGTAAAAACAGAATAAAGACATTATTAGACATACAAGCATGCCCACTCCCTCAATCACACACACCCTTTCTGAGGAAGCTACTAGAAGTTGTATATACTTCAAACAAACAAACAAAATAGGGAGGGTAGGAGATGCAAGAGGGAGGAGATATGGGGATATATGTATAGGTATAGCTGATTCACTTTGATATAAAGCAGAAACTAATACACCATTGTAAAGCAATTATATTCCAATAAAGATATTAAAACAAGCAAACAAACAACAAACAAACAAAAACCATGATGGAGTAAACCAAGAAAGAAGATCAGAGAGACAGGAAACGGGATATAAAAATAATCTCCAGGACATTTATGAAAGGAAATCCCAAGTGTCAGTGATGCAGCAAGCTACCGGGCAACCCAAGAGATGAACACAAATTAGCAGAGCACAGGTTCCAGGATAGAGCTCTTTAGGAAGAAAAAGTTGAAACAATACCCAAGGTATCCATGTGTATTAAAGTGTAATCATAGCACTGGATCAAAGTGTGGGGTGGAATTAAGTGATAAGTAATACAAAGACAACTAAGCAAATGAAACACAGTGTTAGGCAGAAAGGGAAAAGGAATCATACCACAATATATGCTTAGTTCAGCTGAAGACAGCGTTAGAGTCCTAATAATGTAAACATGGAGTCATTTAGCCAAGTCATATTAAATTGACAAGATAGGGGATGGTCGTAGTGGTAGATAAGTCCTACTTTCGAAAAGGCAGAAATACCTAAAACTGAAAAAAAGAATTGGAAGCAATATACCCCATTTATTTATTAGCAATGCGAAGGTAAATACCCTCACGTGGGGAGTGACAAATTGGCAAAGGGAGGGGGGACAGACTTTTGAATCAACATCTATGTAAGTGTCCCTAAACTATATATGCATGTGCATAACTGATGAGCAAAAGTATAATATTTGAAAAAATCAAACTCTTTGAAAATCATGTAAAATTCCATTACCAAATACCACATGCTGCTGTGCTTAAGAGACCAACAAGATGTGAGATTAGACCAAGATCCAGCAGGACAAGGCACCCATGTCCAGTTCACCACTGTCCTAGTGCCCAGGTCAGAATATGTACCAATATATTTGCTGAATGAATAAATGGATGAGAAGAATGTAAAGTCATTTTAGCACAGAGACCCATTAAAAAATGTATATAATAGTTGAAGAGAGAGAGATTAATTCTGTTGTAGTAAAAATGACAGGAAAGACTGCACCCAAATAAAGCAGAGTATGCCAAATGCATACGCAGGCATGAAGGAAGGTGTTCCAAACACAAAGGCAAAGGAGGTTGAAACATGATGTGAGCAGAAAACTGACAAACGTTTGAAGTTTATACCATGTGATATTTGTTACAGAGGCAATATTTTCCTCTGTAATTGTTTTACTTGAATATTTAATGAGCACCTCCTATATATCAGGCACTGATCTAAGTACCATAGATACAGCAGTGAATGAAAAAAATCTCTGCTGTGATGGGACATACATTATAGCGAGAGGGATATTAAACAAACAAATATCTAGTATCAGATTGGGTTAAGTGTTGTGGAGAAAAAAGAATTGAGGGAGGAGAGGAAGAAAAAGAAAATGGGTGTAAAGAGTGGTGGTTTGCTAATTACTGTATGTTAGGTGTTCAGGGGAAGATCTCCCTGGGTAAGATGACATCTCAATAGGAACTTGAAGAAAATGAAGGAGTGAATTATACACATTATCTTGGGAAGAGAATTCCAGGCAGAAGAAATAATAAGTGTTTTTTGCTTGGTGGTGTGTGGGCCATGGTAGGGACTTTGGCACTCATTCTGAAGGAAGCCACCACAAGGTTTTAAGAATATCTGACGTGACTTGCATTTAAAAGGATCACTCTGAGAGCTATGTTGAGAACAGTCAGTAAGAGGGAAGGACAACAGAAGAGAGAAGTGAGGAGGCTAATGTAACTCACCCAGGTGAAAATATATGGTGGCCTGGACTGTCTGGTGGCGTGGTGAAATAATTCTAATTCCTTGAAAAGCTTTTCTACATTTCTATCCGTCAGTGCTAAGCACTGACTTCAGTTTTTCCACAAAGTTATCACAATATTCTAGAATCGATATTGAAAGTGAGATCCTTCTAGGTTATGAACCACTAGATATAGGATGTCATGTGGAATAGGGAATTTGAAGTACAAAAGTAAACCTAAGACCTATTAAAGTGGATTTTGCCTCAAACTGTCTCCAATATCCCTGTTTACAAAGCATACAGCTCTTTGAATAGTATCATTTATGTGCAAATCATTCTATTGTAGATTTTTTAAAGATATTCATTAAAAATAACACAAAAGGGCTTCCCTGGTGGTGCAGTGGTTGAGAGTCTGCCTGCCGATGCAGGGGACACGGGTTCGTGCCCCGGTCCGGGAGGATCCCACATGCTGCGGAGCGGCTGGGCCCGTGAGCCATGGCCGCTGAGCCTGCACGTCCGGAGCCTGTGCTTCACAACGGGAGAGGCCACAACAGTGAGAGGCCCGCGTACCGCAAAACAAACAAACAAACAAAAAAACCACAAAAAGCATTCTTAACTAGGTAAACAACAGTACTAATATGACACTATATGTCAAAAACCTCCTTTAAAAAAAGTACCCAACTTCTGACTTAGTAATTTCATGTCTAGTACATCCTAAGGTCAACTTCAAAAGACTCATGAGCAAAGATGTTCATCACAAAGAACTGTCAAGAGTATGTAAAGGTTATAGTATACTGGCAAATATCACATAACCAACTGAATTTGATGTAAATTTCTGGTTGACAAAAGTGTTCGAAATATATTAAATGAATTAAAAGGTTACAATTAATAAGTTAGATGCTGATTTTAAAAATAGGGGAAAGTATGAACGTGGGTATTGAGAGTATGAAAGTCAATGAGGATATAGATAAAACAAAACCGGCCAGGAGTTGACATTACTGAATCTGGGTGACAGGTACCTGGAATAGGGGCAGGATCATACCATTCTCTCTACTCGTGTAAATGGTTAAAAGAAAAAGTAAAAAAAAGTTCACTAAAATGTTAACTGGCAATTTGGGTATAGAACTGCAGATGTTTTCTTCTTTTAGCACAACTAAGTCCAACTTCTCATCTATCCCCAGTCACTTCAAAAGACTGAGACAAGTTTCACTTACCACCCAACAGGCATTTCCAAGATCAGCAATCTTCACTTGGAGCTTTTCTGCATTTTTTGGCTCAAGGGGATTAACAAGAAAATTTCCAGCAGTGGATTTTCCTATAGACAACAGGTATCATCAATAAGACTGTTCAATGAACACAGAAATAACCAAAGGTTAATGAAACTCTACGAAGTAATTCACCCAGGTCCCCAACTGGCAACCTACAATAAATTTTCTAAAATAAACCAAGTAAAGCAACACCCTGACTTCCCAGAATTAAAACCTCTGCCTTCACAGCAACAAGTAAAATGCTGTATACTCACTGTTTAACCAATAAAAATCAAACTGAGCTACACATTACACACTGAAGGTGACTTGGACACCTGCTGAAAAGCTGTATTTATAACAACAATGGTACTTTTAGTTTAGAAATTCATGAAAAATTTTTTTCTATGTGGTGAATTTAAAAAAATTGTATAGCTGATTTACAACATATTAGTTTCAGGTATAAAACACAGCAACTCAGAATTTTTATAGATTATAATCCATTTAAAGTCACCAAAAAGTAATGCTATATTTCCCTGTGCTGTACAATATATCCCTGTAGCCTATCTATTTTATTATATATGGTAGCTTGTTCCTCTCAATCCCCTACTCCCACCCCTCCTCCTTTCCCTTCCTCCCTCTCCACACTGGTAATCACCTATCATTCTCTATATCTGTGAGTCTGTTTCTGTTTTGCTGAATTCATCTGTTTTATTTTTTAGGTTCCACAGATAAGTGATAACATACATTATTTGTCTTTGTCTGTCTGACTTATTAGAAATTCATGAACATGTTATGCAGGGAAGGAGTCCTAGGGAAGTACCTTTGTTGTCTAGTGGTCCATTATGTTCTTGCTCTTGCTCATCTTCACAGGGTATCTCTGCTCGAATGCTTTCTTGAAGTTGGCTAATGTCCTGTGCACTGAATGACCGGTCTACATTTGATGAAGACTGGCACATCATGGTATCTGACACCTCAGAGGTTACAGGTGTACAGGAGTCTGTTTCTTGAGATGTGCTGCTGTCTCCATTTTGGGAACTTAGAAAACTAGGTTCCTGCTTCAAATTTTGGACATCACAGCCATTAGCATTATGTAGATCCTCTTTAAGCCTCAATGTTTCTTTATTATTGTTCTCAGTATAATTAACGACTTCAATTACTCCATTGCAATTTATTTCTGCTGCACCACCCTCTACACCATGTTCCGTAAGTGTTTGATCCTGGTGAATGGTACTTGACTCTTCTAAGGAACAAAGACAAAAAGGATGTACGTGTATGCATATGCGTGAAAGAACAAAAAAAAAAATCTCTCCACAAGATTAAAACGTTTTCTAGAACTTATACAGGGTGACATAAAAACATGACTGCACATCTAAAATCTATTTATGAAAGGACAAAGATCTTCTTATTCTTACCCAATTGCTAAATGAGGTCTACGTTGCATATCCTGAGAAAAGTTAGAAATTACATTTGAATATTACCTACCTAACATTTATGACAAATTCTGTATTCTTACTGTATAACGACATCCCCAGAGATGTTGTATATGCATGAAACCACTATATTATAAAACAATGATAAATTAATGTTAAAGTTTGCTATAAAGTAATTTTTGTGATGCTCTATTTATACCAAGTTTTTCTTGGGTCATTTTATTAGGTGGGTTCTCTTTCAAGGGTCTTTCAACAGGACTCTCTGATTCTTCTTGCTTGTTTGGTCTTTTTTGTCCAGGGCCCGACTCTTTCTCCATTTCCTCAATTTCCTGCATTCGCTTCTCTAGTAATTCTGCCTGGCGCTTCTGCTTCTTCTTCAATTTCTTCTTCTTATTCTTTGACATTTTGTCAGCCTGGGCAGAGATTACAAACAGATAAAGCCTTCAGGTGGCTAATCCATTATCCCCAGTTGGAGATAACTGTTAATTTTAATTACTTCCTAGTTAAATTCCACTCTTGTCCTAACATAGCACTTAAGCTTTTCATTAATTTAAAAAATGCAGATACTCTCAAGAAACCAAATTAAAACAAAATTAACAACAAATCTTGGTCCTCTGAACAGTCTGTGGGGCTGGTCCACTCTCATGCTCAAATTTATGGAAACCTCACCAGTACAAACTTGCTGAAGATGCACAGGAATTTATTGGAGAAAATTATAGAAGTGCAGGAATATATTTTTTTTCTGGTTTCCAAACTCTAAATAAACTGTGATCCATAACAGAAGAATCCCTGCCCATTGCCCATAGATCAGAATTAAATATAGGAACACCTTATACTTACTGGTTTAGGCTGGGGTGCAGTACTGACTGAAAAGAAAAGAAAACCAAGTAAGAATCCTTGCATTCAGCAGGCAATATAAACTAAGACACCCTACCAGAATGAAAAGTCTTTCTTGTACAGTTTATATTGTAGAGAGAACTACTGTTTTTAAGCAATTTTGGTAGAAGCAACATTATTTTTTTAAAAAGAACAAACAATGCATACAAAAGTCAACAAACTTAAAATAAATTTTAATAAATTCTTCTCCAGATAGCATCAATATATGCAAAGAACCAAGTCCTCCTTTCTGATTTACATCATTAATGCTGCTAAAAACTCATTCCCATGTACTGCTTAAAACAGAAAAGGATAGGCAACAACCCTCTCATCCCCACCCAGGACTAATTCTTCCCTGTGACACTTGTCAGTTTTAAAAGGAGAGTGGCATCAAAAGCTACAGTAATTTATTACATAGCATGTTATGGATATTAGTTTAGCTTAGGTGGGAGGTAGAATCTTCAGTCTTCCTTAAAAAAAAAAAAAAATTTTTTTTTTAAATTGTGGTAAGAAACTTGTAATATACAATTTCCCTCTTAACCATCCTTAAGCATACAGTTCAGTAGTGTTAATTTCACACAGTGTAACATTTCTAGAACTTTTTCATTGTGCAAAAATGAAACTATGCCCATTGAACAACTGCCCCTTGCCCCCTTTGTAGGTCTTCTTTTTCAAAGGAAGTCTCTGGATAATTGATATTTCAACTTGAGGATCAAGAGAGTTCCTCAAATATAATTAAACTACTAAAATTAAAATCTGTACCACAAATGGAAAAAAATCATCATAATCATAGTAGCCACCATTTATTTAACGCATAATACTGTGTGGCATACTACTAACTGCTTTAACATGAAATTTAATCCGAGTAACTCCTGCATGAGAAAAAAGAAGTCAAGTCATGTGCCCAAGGTCATTAAATGAATGAAGCAAGGAGTCAAAATAGGTATGTCCACTCCAGTGCTTAAACCCAAGCTCTTACTAGCAATGTTATCTTGCCCCTGCACAGGGATCACTGATTCACATAGGTGAGCATGTATGAACATCAAAAAAGACCATCAAATCACAAGAGAAAACATTTTAACAACAACATGAATCAGCTTTTACAATACACAACATATCTGGACCTAAAAGGCACAGTCTTCTTCTCCTATGGGAATAATACTGAGTATAAAAAGTCCTTTGAAGGCTGGAACTACTTCTTATGTAAGTACTTATTGTATCTTACTGTTAAATGAATTAGTGGTGCTTTACTTTTACTTAACTGTCAGGTAATAGAATAAAAACAAGAACTTCTCTTAACTTCTAATGAAAGTGAAGTCCCCAAAGAAAATATACCTGCAGATCCAGAAGGTGGAGGAGCTCCAGATCGCTGCCATTCTGTTGCTTCTGCAGCCAGCCTCCGGATGTACTGTTCATTCACTGACAACAAGATGTTTTCTGGTTTAATGTCAGTGTGGATGATACGGCACTTGGTGTGTAAATAATCCAGACCCTGTAACACCTGAATGGGAATAGAGCAGTAGACTTGCAAACACAAAATACAAGTCTTTCTGGAGAAGGAAAAAATCACAATGCAACATTTTGAAAAAATAAAAATGATATGGTAGTTTTCTACAAAGAAAGCATTTTTTTTAAAGCACAACAAACTTCCCCAGAAAGATTAATTGTAAACTATGAACAAAGGCAAGAGTTTATTTACAATAAAAAGTTCTTCCAAGTTTTACAAAGCTAATTCTATTTGGAGATATTTATTGATACATTACAGAGACGAAGAATAAACAGTTGACATTGTCCTTTAACTACTGAAATGTAGGTCATGAAAGAGATTTAGGTATCTTTAAATTCAAATTTCCTTGTTGATGAAGAACTGAGGTCTCTTGCTTTCCAGTTTGGAGCTCTGTCCAACAAAACACATTATCTAAACAAACTGTTTGCCCTCTGAAGTATTACCACTTTCCTGATGACAAACTTCTTCACTATATATTGAAAGCTGTTTAGAATATGAGAAAATGCTCATGAATAATGTTATATAAAGAGACGGTAATAATCTGACAATTTTCTATTAATATATAATCAATTTTTGCAACCAGAACTTCTAGATAAGGGCTCCAAATTTCTAAAATCAGGCATTACACTCAGCTCCCCATCTAGTAATTATTACAGAAGATGAACCTGGGGGAAAATGATTACACTAAAACATTTAAAAACAGAATAAACACAATAAATAGGGGCTGAATAAATAATTTCAGCAATTAAAAAAACCTAGCTTTAAAAATAAAAATTCTATTGGAAATAGGAAACTCCTGACACTTTAAGAATCTAAAAAAATTACCACATACAAACTATTATGTATAAAATAAATAAGCTACAAGGATATACTGCACAACACAAGGAATATAAGCCAATATTTTATAATAACTATAAATGGAGTATAACCTTAAAAAAAACCCACCACATAGAAAATATTAAGATACATACTTGCTGAATAATTTTTTTGACACAAGGCAAAGGAAGCCCTTGATAATTGGACTTGATGATCCACTTGAGCAGATGATGCCCCAAAACTTCAAACACCATGCAGATATCTAGGAGTTTGTTAAGGAGGAAAAGGGTGACAGAAGAGAAGAAAGGGGGCAAGACAAGCTGTGTTCCACCTCAATGAAATTATTATTGTATTCTTTCAGTATAAAGAATTATAGAGCTTGACTAAAAAAGAAAATGTAGCTGTCAATATTCTGACATTCTAAAGGTTAATTAATGCTTTAGTCACAGAAAATACCCAAAATATGGAAAACTCTGGGGTGCTGGTTTATTAATAAAACTATGCACATTAAAACACTCAGTGATAAAAATAAAAGTGAAACATATACATAAAGTTAGTGAAAGCACTAGGCTTACGGTGTTGATTAGTCTCTTCCCTGATGTCGAAACTAACGTCCAGGGTAACAACGCCTACTCTCATAGTATCAAAGCAAGGAAAAATAAATTTGGCTTTAGCGAAAGAAGACAATGTACCAAAACGAGATAAAAAATGTAAATGTCAACATTTAAAAAAAATAGGAAACTGACTTGCTTTATGCTCTTTACTTTACAACACTAATCTTGATTCTACTGCCACCATGTGTTCTCTTATGTATGAACACCCTAATCACGCCTCATAACAGGAATACTCTTTGGGCATGGTAGTGCCAGGGCTAGTGCACTGCAGGGATTTTAGTCTGAAGATGTTGGTATTTTCGACCTCTAGAAGCTTCTACATAAATTGGAAAGTCAAGACATACATATGTAATAATGATCTAGTGCTCAGACTTTTGTTTTTTTGTTTTTGTTTTTGTTTTGCGGTACGCAGGCCTCTCACTGCTGTGGCCTCTCCTGTTGCGGAGCACAGGTTCCAGACGCGCAGGCTCAGCGGCCATGGCTCACGGGCCCAGCCGCTCTGCGGCATGTGGGATCTTCACGGACCGGGGCATGAACCCCTGTCCCCTGCATCGGCAGGCGGACTCTCAACCACTGCGCCACCAGGGAAGCCCCAGACTTTTGTTTTCAATAAGATTCTCCGCTAAAGGAAAACCTGTACTCCTTAAAGAAATGGCCAAATCCAGGGAAAACCTGGAATACCTTGCTGTGCCAACAGTAAGGGAACACATCAGGAGGAAACAGCAACCAGCTTGAAGAAGCCACTGGCTGGTTAAGAATCCGCCTGCCAATGCAGGGGACATGGGTTCGAGCCCTGGTCCGGAAAGATCCCACATGCCACAGAGCATCTGGGCCCGTGCACCACAACTACTAAGCCTGTGCTCCTAGAGCCCGTGCTCCACAACAAGAGAAGCCACCGCACCTCAATGAAGAGTAGCCCCCGCTTGCCACAACTAGAGAAAGCCTGTGCACAGCAACGAAGACCCAACGCAACCAATAAATAAATAAAATAAATCTATTTTTTAAAAAAAGAAGCCACTGGCCAAAGTTGACATTTTAAAGAGTGAAGTTATGAATTAGCTTACAAATTAAAAACGGAATGAATCCAAATGGGATACTAAAGTAAGTGTGTGTTCGGGGGAGGAAAATGTCTTCTTCAGAGAAAAAGTCAACTAATAAATATATAAAGTATGACAGAAATAAAAAATTACCATTTTATCATCATTATAGTAATAACTGAACTGATTCAGATAAGAACCAATGAATACTAAAACTACTAAGTGAAGATTGCTAGGGGAAAAAGAATTCTCACAGTGTCACACTATCACCCCATAGGTTGCTTATTAATTATAAAAGGAAAAAGATACTTTTAAACAGGGAAATCGAGCAGACACTGCCTTAACCATGTAATCAAACATATCATCACCAATGATAAGCACAAATTCACATTATGTGCCCTCTGATGTGATACACTGAGAAAAATAAAACATCATCCATGTAGTATACTTGACAAAAATGATTAATGAACTCAATCATGAGGAAATAATCAGACAAATCCAAATTAAGGAACAATACAACTGGCCTGGATTCTCTGGCCGGTGCGGGGTGGGGGTGGGTGGGGGGTGAGTGAATGCCATGAAAGGAACCGTTCTTAATTAAAGAAGATTAAAAACGGGACATGACTACCTCAGAAAATACAAATCAAAATTACAGGATGATACTATTTCAAACTCAACAGAATAACTAAAATAAAAAGACTAACATGACCAAATGCAGATGAGCATATGGAGCAATTAGAACTCCCATATTATGCTAACAGAAGTATAAAATGGTACAACTACTTTGGAAAACTGGTTGGTAATTTCTTAGAGTTAAACATACATCTAGGAACTTCTGCTGCAGTCAAGATGGAGTAACAGGGACTGGCTTAACCCTCTTGCTTTAAGCGACAACAACAAAATCAGACAAAATACATAAAACAACAGATTTAAAGACCCTGGACAAAGAAGATCTCCCTGAGAGATCACCGTCTTCTTACTGTCTTGACACTCTCCAAGCAAACCCCTTGAGTTAAACAGACGGAGCTGAGAGTCCTGGGAGATCAAGGCAGCAGCTATGGTTCACAGAACAATACTAGCGAGGAGAGAGCTGCAGAGAAAGAGTACCCTGGAGATCTAAAAAGGGATCCCCCTCAAGTATTCAGTAGAGTAGTAATCAGCATAGGTATATGAGGAAACTACTAGAGGGGAAAAAAATCAACTGAAAGGATTAGAGGGAATAGTGCCCAGCATTCTCACAGAGCTCCAACAGTATCTGCTCTCATCAAAAGGGCTAGAAAAATTCAGTTATAGTCATAGGCCAGAAATAAATCCACACATATATGGTCAATTAATTTATAACAAAGGAGCCAAGAACTTACAATGGGGACAGTAATTTCAATAAATCATGGGGGTACATGACTCTTTTTGAATTATGGTTTTCTCAGGGTATATGCCCAGTAGTGGGATTGCTGGGTCATATGGTAGTTCTATTTGTAGTTTTTTAAGGAACCTCCACACTGTTCTCCATAGTGGCTGTACCAATTCACATTCCCACCAGCAGTGCAAGAGTGTTCCCTTTTCTCCACACCCTCTCCAGCATTTATTGTTTCTAGATTTTTTGATGACGGCCATTCTGACTGGTGTGAGATGATATCTCACTGTAGTTTTGATTTGCATTTCTCTAATGATTAATGATGTTGAGCATTCTTTCATGTGTTTGTTGGCAGTCTGTGTATCTTCTTTGGAGAAATATCTATTTAGGGCTTCTGTCCATTTTTGGATTGGGCTGTGAAAACCATAATTCAAAAAGAGTCATGTACCAAAATGTTCATTGCAGCTCTATTTACAATAGCCCGGAGATGGAAACAACCTAAGTGTCCATCATCGGATGAATGGATAAAGAAGATGTGGCACATATATACAATGGAATATTACTCAGCCATAAAAAGAAACGAAATTGAGTCATTTGTAATGAGGTGGATGGACCTAGAGTCTGTCATACAGAGTGAAGTAAGTCAGAAAGAGAAAGACAAATACCGTATGCTAACACATATATATGGAATTTAAGAAAAAAAAATGTCATGAAGAACCTAGGGGTAAAACAGGAATAAAGACACAGACCTACTAGACAATGGACTTGAGTACATAGGGAGGTGGAAGGGTAAGCTGTGACAAAGCGAGAGAGTGGCATGGACATATATACACTACCAAACGTAAAATAGATAGCTAGTGGGAAGCAGCCGCATAGCACAGGGAGATCAGCTCGGTGCTTTGTGACCACCTAGAGGGGTGGGATAGGGAGGGTGGGAGGGACGGAGACGCAAGAGGGAAGAGATATGGGAACATATGTATATGTATAACTGATTCACTTTGTTATAAAGCAGAAACTAACACACCATTGTAAAGCAATTATACTCCAATAAAGATGTAAATAAAAATAATAATAAATCATGGGGGGAAACCTGAACAGCTACATGCAAAAGAATGAAACTGGACCATTATCTTACACTAGACCCCAGAATCAACTCAAAATGGATTAAAGACTTGAACATAAGACCTGACACCATAAAACTCCTAGAAGAAAACACAGGTTGTAAGCTCCTTGACATTGGTCTTGGCAATATTTTGGATCTGACACCAAAAACAAAGTCAACAAAAGCAAAAATGAAGAAGTGGACTACATCAAACTAAAAATCTTCTGCAGAGCAAAGGAAACAAAATGAAAATGAAAAGGCAACCTATGGAATGGGAAAAAATATTTGCAAATCAAAGATCTGATGAGGGGTTAATATCAAAAATATATAAAGAACACATATAACTCAATAGGGGAAAAAAAACAAATCTGATTAAAAAATGAACCAAGAATCTGAACACATATTTTTCCAGACAAGACATACAGATGGCCAACAGGTACATGAAAAAGTGTTCAACATCACTAATCACCAGGGAAATGCAAATCAAAACCACAATGAGATACCACCTCACAGCTGTTAGAATGGCTATTATAAAAAAGACAAGCGATAACAAGTGTTGGTGAGGATGTGGAGAAAAAGGAGCCCTTGTGCACTGTTGGGGGGAATGTAAACTGGTACAGCCACTATGGAAAACAGTACGGAGGTTCCTCAAAAAAACTAAAAAGAGAATTACCATACATTCCAGCAATTCCACTTTTGGGTATTTATCCGAAGAAAACAAAATCACTAACTTAAAAAGATGTGCATCCCCATGTTCACTGCAGCATTATTTACAATAGCCAAGACATGGAAGCAACCCTAGTGTCCACTGATGGATGAATGGATAAAGAAAATATGGTCTACATACACAATGGAATATTATTTAGCCATATGAGGAAGGAAATCTTGCCATTTGTGATAACATGGATGGACCTTGAGGATGTTATGCTAAGTGAAATAAAACAGAAAGACAAATACTATATGATCTCACTTATATGTGGAATCTAAAAACAAAACAAAACAACAAACTCATAGATACAGAAAACAGACTAGTGGTTGCCAAAGGTGGGGGGTGGGGGAAATGAGTGACGGTGGTCAAAAGGTACAAACTTCCAGTCATAAGATGAATAAGTCTGGGACTTCTCTGGGGGCACAGTGGTTAAGAATCCGCCTGCCAATGCAGGGGACACGGGTTCGAGCCCTGATCCAGGAAGATCCCACATGCTGCGGAGCAACTAAGCCCATGCGCCACAACTACTGAGCCTGTGCTCTGGAGCCCGTGAGCCACAACTACTGAGCCCACACGCCACAACTACTGAAGCCCGTGCGCCTAAAGCCCGTGCTCCCCAGTAAGAGAAGCCACCGCAAGGAGAAGCCCGTGCACCACAACGAAGAGTAGCCCCACCTCGCCACAACTAGAGAAAGCCCGCGCGTAGCAACAAAGACCCAACACAGCCAAGAAAAAATAAATAAATGAACTTATTTAAAAAAAAAAAAAAAAGATGAGTAAGTCCTGGGTGTGTAATGTACAGCATGGTGACTATTGTTAATAATACTATATTGTGTATTTGAGAGTTGCTAAGACAGTAAATCTTAAAGTTCTCATCACAAGAAAAAAACTGTAAGTATGTGGTGATGGATGTTAACTAAACTTACTATGGTAATCATTTTGCAATGTACACAGCTATCAAATCATTATGTTGTACACCCAAAACTAATACAATGTTATATGTCAATTATATCTCAATTAAGAAAAAAAACTAGAAAAATTCATAGTCCTGGGGCATTGGGTAGATTATTCAGAAGACCTTGCCTCAGTAGAAGGAATGATTAGCCCTAGACTGAACACTGCTCTGGAGCCATCTAACAAATGATAAAAGTAAAATCTGAAAAGGGTCAAACTGCTTCCAAGTAACAACTGCATCCCAGAACAAAGCTCAAGATTTATAGCTATACAACATATCCAGCAGCCAACAAGGTAAAACTCAGTGTCTCAATCAAAGACTACCAGGCAACAAAGGTGAAGGAAAATGTATCTGAAAATTAGATACAGTAATAAATCAATCATTTGAAATTGACCCAGAACTGACCCAGACGTCAGAATTAGCAGACAAGGAAATTAAACAGTTATAGCAGTATTCCATATGTTGAAAAGAGATACAGAAGATATATATAGAAAAAAAGAGATGCAAAGATGATGTGGTGTATATATATTAATGGAATGTGACTCAGCCATAAAAAAGAATGAAACCTCGCCATTTGTGACATGGATGGTTGAGATGAGTGAGACAGAGAAAGACAAAACTGTACGATTTCACTTAATAATGTGGAATATAAAAGACAAAACAAATGAACAAACATAACAGAAAGATACAGAGAACAAACAGGTGGTTGCCAGAGGGGAGAAAGGTGGGAGGAGGAAAGAAATAGGTGAGAGAGATTAAGTAGTACAAAACTCCAGTTGCAAAATAGGTGAGTCATGGGTGTGAAATGTACAGTGTGGGGAATATAGTCATTAACTATGTAATATCTTTGTATAGTAATATAAACTAAGTAGACTTATCACAGTGATCATTTTGAAATGTACAGAAATATCAAATCACCACATCGTGCACCAGAACTAACGTAGTGTTATAGGTCAATTATACTTCAAAAATAAATAAACAAACTCAAAAGAAAAAGATCAAATCTGTGGTTACCAGAGGTGGTGGTTAGGGGAGGGGAAACTGGATGAAGGCAGTCAAAAGGTATAAATTTCCAGTTATAAGTACTAGGGATATAATGTACAATACAATAAATATAATTAACAATGCTATACGTTACATATGTAAGTTATTGGGAGTAAAGTCTAAGAGTTCTCACCACAAAGAAAAATATATTTTTTTCTATTTAATTTTGTTATTTTATGAGATGAATTATTGTGTGATAATCATTTAATGATGTATGTAAGTTAATTCATTATGCTGTATTCCTTATACACTGCTGTATGTCAATTGTACCTCAATAAGACTGGAAGAAAAAAAAAGAGAACCCAAATTGAACTTCTGAGATGAAAAGCAGAAAAATACGCTGGATGGGATAAATGGCAGATTAAGCACTGCAGAATGAGATTAGTGAACTCAAAGGTATAGCAATAGAAACTATCCAAAATCAAATACACAAAGAAAAAATAATACAAATGAACAAATAAACCCACCCACCCACAAAAGTAAGGGGCAACTTCAAGTGACCCAAAAAAAGGAAGCGGGGGAAAGGAATGAAGGTATTTGCTCTTTGCAATGGATCAAGAAATCATAAAAGTGATGGCGATAATTAACCCAGTAGCAAAGTGTATACCTAGTGCCTCGATTGTGTTCCCCATTTCCCACTCATAGGAATTAGGGCTTTTTAAAGAAATGGTTGACCCCAGGTTTGGGACAGGAAATGCACAAAATGAGCCTGGAACATTCTGATGTGCCAAATCATAAAGGAACTGTCAAAAACCTTGTGGCTCCTGACTGAAATTAAGAATAAAAAAACTAAAAGAAAAAAAAAGTATGAGACATTTGGAGAGACTGAAACACTGACTAGAAAAAAGGACTTAAGAAACTGATCCCCAATTTTTTAGGAATAATAACTGTGTTGGGGTTACATTTTCAACTTTTTAGGAATAATAACTGTGTTGGGGTTATATTTTAAGTCTTTGTCTTTTGGAGATACATTCTAAAATAATTACGGATGAAAAAATATCTTTAAGATTGGTCACAAAATTATCAGGAGATACAGACAAAACAAGACTGATTATGAGTTGATAACTTCTGAAATGGGTAATGGATCTATGAGGATTCATCAAACTATTCTACTTCTGTATATATGAAATATATCAAAATAAGGTATTTTAGAATGCAGATTGATTAAACAAACAAATCAGAACACAGAATTGTTTAAGTTATTTTCACGTGCCTAGCTTTAATATTAACTTTCATTTGTTGAGATTACAATTTGACAACAATGTTATTTTAATTTGTAAGCAGTGATATAAAAATGACCAGACATTCAGTAGCTTAAAAAACAAGAAGAGGGCTTCCCTGGTGGCGCAGTGGTTGAGAGTCCGCCTGCCGATGCAGGGGACACGGGTTCGTGCCCCGGTCCGGGAGGATCCCACATGCCGCGGAGCGGCTGGGCCCGTGAGCCATGGCCGTTGAGCCTGCACGTCGGAGCCTGTGCTCCGCAATGGGAGAGGCCACAACAGTGAGAGGCCCGCGTACCGCAAAAAAAACAAAAAAGAAAGAAAAAAAAAAGCCTTCTTGCTTACGGTCAAATAAAGGTACTCAGCATTACTGAGGAGACTATTTAGAATATTTCTACAGTTTTACTATAATATTACCAAATTAATAGGAAAATGTGGCACAGTGAGAAACATTACAAGATCAAGAAATAGGGAAACAGAACCTAATGGCCATCATGACATCCTGTATGGTTTTATTTCATGGTTAGCCTTCCTCTTAATTCTTTGAAAACATGCATACCACACACACACACAGAGTAAGCCATCTATGAAATGACCACAACAGACGTAAAATGATGATTCACATGGAATGCTTCTTGTACCAGTTTCCTTAGAGATTTGGGGAAGGGGGGGATTTGATTTATATTTCTCCAAGGAAGTAAGTAACTGAAAACTAACTTCAGAATGATAGATAAAATCTTTATGTTATCACCTGTTCTCTCTCCTTTCTCATCCTCTCTCCTTGCTTCTCTGTTCAAATCTCTAACCATATAGTCCACATGATTAGAGATGGGCCCTATGTAGCCCATCTCCTTAAAAAAGGATCATCACTGGCAATTAAAAATGTGTGCTAAGAGAAGCTAAACATGCAGGGAAAGTAGAATGATATATGCAATGTCTTTCCTTATACATTTTAAAATAGTTTATAAACAGGTTTCAGACTCTCCAATCCAAGTGAGATTCTTCTTCATCTTTCATTCTGAAAAATGTGATAGGCCTTTACAAGCATAGCTGTTGCAACAACCTTTCAATTGTTTCTGTGCATGTCACTCTGATATTAACCTGTGGGGAAAAGAATAGCTAACATTCCTTCCAACTTTAAAATTCTAAAATTCCGGATCAAAACATAAAACAAGTCAGTTTTTCCATTATGACAGAATGTGAACAAGTATACCTGTTTAGATTTTAAGCATACATGTACAGCCTCTTAAATACTGAGATAAAATGCATTAAATTCTTGTTTACCCAGTATTTCTTTCTTTCTTTTAAATTTTAATTAATTAATTTATTTATTTTTGGCTGCACTGGATCTTCATTGCTGTGCGTGGGCTTTCTCTAGTTGCGGTGAGGTGCAGGGGCTTCTCACTGCGGTGGCTTCTCTTGTTGTGGAGCACGGGCCCTAGAGCGCACGGGCTTCAGCAGTTGCAGCTCGCGGGCTCTAGAGCATGGGCTCAGTAGTTGTGGAGCACAGGCTTAGTTGCTCTGCGGATCTTCCTGGACCAGGGATCGAACCCATGTCCCCTACATTGGCAGGCAGATTCTTAACCACTGGACCACCAGGGAAGTCCTTTACCCAGTATTTCTCATTAACTTCATTAAAATTTCTGCGCTAATTGATAAAAATCATAGAAACTACTTACTAGTACAAGGTTCTTTTCTTAAAAAGTTTCTTTGGGGTTTGGTTTTAATTTGCCTGAAAAAAGGAAAAAAGTGTAAAGCCAATAGCCTAAAAAATCACAACATACGAAGAGAGACCTGATTCATATCTGTGTTCAAAAGTTGACAATAAAGTAATTTGATTATAGTTTGTTTTGAGAGAAGAGACCAATGCTACCTGTACAAATCTTGTTCCTTTCTTTGGGATAAAGTTATTTCATGATTTGTTTTCAAATAGGTTTTAAAAAGGATACGTGTTCCATTAACTCCTGATATTTTAAAGTCATCTAGTAGTTGAACAACCATTTCTCTATTTGGATCATTAGGATCTGAATTGCGAACCTATAATAGGGAAGAAACAATGCTTAGCAAAAGGGAAACCACAGAAATAAACCAAATGGTGGTGGGGGAGGGGATACCTGCAGCAAATATAACAAAGGATTACTCCAAGAAAGAGCTCATACAAATCTATGAGACACACATAAAATTTTAATAGCTCAAACAAAGAACGTAATATAAGCAGTTCACAAAAGAAAACACAATCAACAAAGACTACTGTTTAATTATACCACTTTGCTACTCCCAAATTAACTGCTAGTTACCAGGCCAGGAGGAATTCAGGAGCTTTTGCAGGATGCAATCAACCATAGCACTAACCATACTGTTTATTCAGCCTTCATTTTTTTTCATAGAAAAACTTTCTGAGGGAAGGAAGCAGTACACTGATTTACTTTGGGGCATGAGCTCCTTATCTCATCACAGACTGGCACTTTGAAAAGTACTTCCTTGGAGCTCTCCTGGTCTAGCTTCCTCACTTTACGAATGAAAAACCTAAGGCTCAGAAGAAATAAAAAGATGAGTTGAAGGATATATTTGGATAGAGCTGGCCCTAAAACTCATGTTTTCTAACTCTGAGTTTAAGCTCCTTCTACTACACTGACATTTACTAATTTGTAACAAAACTGAAAATAAATTTTGATAATATTTACCTAAGTTTCCAGGTAATAAAGGGAATTAGTAAATATAGTGCTTATTTTTATATATTTGTATAAGATTTTAAAACAAAAATATATTTATTCACACAACTTTTCTTTTAACCATAGCAGGAAAGAAAAACATTCTTTGTGCTATCTGGCACAGAAAACATACTCAATAAACATTTTTGTTTATTTGCAAGGTTTTTTCCCATTGTATATGTAGGGAGAATTCCCATCACAGCATATTCCACCAGTTCCCTACCACATACACAGGATGTGTAAATACTGTCTTCCTCTACCTCTTTAAGGATACTAGAACTTTACAGTAAAAATGAGCCATGCCAAAGAGTATACACTTGGTATATCTTAACTGAATAAAACTTTATTTATTTATAATGCTTTGCAGCTCACACATACAATCTAATACTTACTGATTTCAGCAACCGGATTTCATCAAGTGCTGTTTCGGTATAATGTTCAGCACTTTTAACTACTTTCATTGCCACAAACTTCTTCCCCCTAAGAAACAAACAGGCAATTAAGACTAAATGCTCTACCTCTATGTTAGGAAGCTAAGATTTAACTATAACTGGGAGACAGCAACAGAAGTACAAATATTGATTTCATATTTCCCTGTCCTCAAACACGAACTACTACTATGGGATCACCTGTACCTCTTAATAGCTCTAATTGGCCAAATTTAACTTATGAGAAGAAGAAAATCTGTTCCTGGGTAATGTCAGTCACCAAACATTTCCTCTAAGTTAAAATCTACTTTCTGAATGCTCCGTGAATCCAAGTAAAACCATGAAGTGGGGATAAATAAGGGGGAAAGCTCCACCAAATCAGAAGTATTCTGTATATCTGTATAGCAAAACCGAAAAGCTTAAAAGCTATAATACTTTCCTCTAAGAAGCCAGAAGAAATACTTGGGTGAAAAACTGATAAAAAATTAAGCACAAAGATAGCAACTGCTATCTCACCAAAGATAGATGGTACACTTTTAGGTAAACATCCAATGTTAATTGCCTATGATTTTTATGTAGAGAAGTTTTACACTGTATGGCTGAACAAATCTGTTATCAAAACAAAATACAAAAAAATAAGTAATTTCACAAAGATTGGTCTAGGGCATCATCTAAAAATTTAGCTCTACTAATGAGAAAACCTATGAACTTACATACTACACTTTCTTTGGGTATTTGTAATGTTTTGAATTTGGGAGTTTCAAGCGCCTTACTGATACTAATTTAATCAATCTTGTGTCTCCTCTAAACTGACTCTTCTTCCGAGAAAAGTCATTTGCCCAAGAACATAAAGATCCTCAGTAATAAGATTCTTATCAAAAAATCAGTCTAGAGCTTAGACTAAAAGTGGAAAATCAGACACAAACATTTAGGAATCACCTAATTCTCTTGCAGGATCGCAAAAACTTACTGAATATCCCATGATAACCACACTGTTGAAAAGTGTCCCCAGCCCAACTTTCGGATCACATGATATCTCCCATTGAATAGATCTCCGATTTTCACAAGATGATAACCTCCTGGAAGAAACAACAGGAAGCAAATAGTCACTTAAGTAGTAGGAAAAGGTATCTCACACCACGTTTTTCAACATCTATACACCTTTTAGCAAATAAGAATGGTTTTTTCTAACACAACCAACTCAACAAAAGAAAATGTCAAGTCAGCAACACAGTATTATTGAGCTCATGTTACAAAAAATATCTTAAAGAATAAGAGTAATGATTTACAGTGAGCAAGTGATGCTTTGTGGAACAACCAATAATTACTTAAAAAAATAAGTCATCCTCAAACAAAAATAAGGTTATGTTTCACAACATTCTTGCCCCTCAATAATCCAAGATTTATCTAAACATATAAATCTATTTTGAGACTAGTTGTAGTCTCAGGATGTTTTTTAGGAGAGAGATGAATGAATTCCATTTATTTAACTTTAAAAAAAGAAATTGCTTTTCTAAAACATAAAAACAGGAAGGCCTGAAAAGGCTGCCAACAGTGGCAGGAATCAAGGGATTTAAACATGCATCTCTGCCTACTGAGAAGAATCAGGTTCTCCTCAATGGTTAAGAGATATTCTGTTATAAAATCCTACCCAAGAATCCTGCAAAGTTTCATAAAAGAAACAGAAAAGATAACAGGCAACCTTATGACACAGTTTAAGTATATATAATTCCAGTTTAATGTATCTTAGCAATCATCACTTTGAGAAAAGAGTAGTGAAAGGTGTTTTTCAAAAGTCTACATACCAAATCTTACCACTGGCTACTTCTGGGTGACAGCATTACAGATGGCTTTTGTTTTCTTTTTGTTTAACATATTTCTGAAATTTTCTAAGGTAAATATGCACTATCTTTTTTAAGGAATAGAAACAAGTTTAATTTAAACTAAGCTTTAATTAAGTCAAAGTAAGAGGAAATACTAATTCCTATACTTAGAGAAAAGGATGCAATAAGCAGAAAGCATCAATACTGTTTACGCTGATAGACCAAATATTCACATGAAAAACTGCATATACATGGATCACATCTTACTTAGTATCTCCTCACAGAAAATCTTACCTTTACAATAATCATTGGGATCTTCCTGCTCATCATCATCAGATCCCAGAATCTCCTCTTCCTGCTCTGGGAGATCACTCTCAGAGTGGGGAGCAGAGCCTCGGTGCTGAGTTTCAGATCTAAGAAATAATATAAACATGTTCATTCCATATGGACAGAAGAAAACAGGACCAATTAATAGATACTACAAACAGAATGTTATGTAGTGGCAACCTAAGAAAACATTACCTATCACTTTACCTCATGTTAGGAAAATATTCGTTTTTAAAAAGTCAGTACATGATTAAATAAAATCTGGAAAATATATAAAAGTACAAAGGGAAAAAAATTACTTGAATCTCAATATCCAAACAAAATTGCTGATAAAACTACTAGACCTTCTTCCAGTTATTTGCTGTATTTTTATAAAAATATATATCAGTAATCACATGCTTTATAAACAAATTTGTATCCGGCTTTGCCTATTATACTGTAAACTTTCCCCCTCATACCTATGCAATCTATTAAGTCTTACATATTTCCCTTAGAAGTATCACTATTTACTCTGGTACATTCTGCTCAGCTGGACATTTGTTTCTAATTTTTCACTACTAAAAAATAAAACTGTTGAGTATTTTTAGATAATCTTTATTCTGTATTTAGAATTATTTCCCTAAAGTTAAACTACCAAATAAAGATAGAAACATTTACCCTATTTATAAAAATAACATGTTAGGACTTCCCTGGTTGTGCAGTGGTTAAGAATCCGCCTGCCAATGCAGGGGACACGAGTTCGATCTCTGGTCTGGGAAGATCCCACATGCCGCAAAGCAACTAAGCCTGTTCGCCACAACTACTGAAGCCTGCACCCTAGGGCCCACGTGCCACAACTACTGAGCCCATGCACCGCAACTACTGAAGCCCATGTGCTCTAGTGCCCGTGTACCACAACTACTGAGGCCATGTGCCACAACTACTGAAGCCCACGTGCCTAGAGCCCATGCTCTGCAACAAAAGAAGCCACCGCAAGGAGAAGCCTGCGCACAACAGTGAAGACCCACTGCAGCCAAAAATAAATTTAAGAAAAAATGTTAAATGTAGGAAATTTGGAAAATAATTATTTTGTTAGATCTCTACTCTGAACATATGGACTATTTCCTTCCAGTCTGTGGCCATGAACAGTTTTTAGGATTATTACATAGTATGACTTTTCTGAAAGGGTTGTAGTGAAATACATCTCCAGCTACATATGGGCTTCCAGTATTTAAGTATTACTAAGTTCAGAAAACTTAGCTTATTTAACAGGTAAAAACATGATCTCGTTTTATAATGTATTAAACACTTTCAAATTGATTCCTTTCTCTACATGCTGTCTATTAGCTGTATCAAAATTTTTGAGCACTGAGTAGTAGTTCGGGAGGCAGAAAGACTTGGAACTGCATTCAGGCTCTGACACTTATAAGCTGCCTGCTTCGTAAAGCTTTAAGCAAAAGAAACAGTGTCCAAAGCACTCTTTTCAGTAGTTGTAGGAAAAGGAATTTTAATTCCCATTTTCCAGTATTTCATTTGTGTTTTCAAACCTGTTTCATCAGATTGTTTTTTCAAAAGATTCAATTTAACAGAAAATTATAACAGCAGAATCAGTTACATGGGCTGTTGAGACATAAGAAATACCTTGGCAAGCATGACTAGATTTAGATTTCTGGTGGCCATTCCAACCTGCCTCAATTCTTGGTACTTTTTTGTCCCCCAGAGGATACAAAAGTAGTTATAAAACTGCATGATTCAATGTGTTCATTCTCAGTGAAAACATGTCTTTGGGAAATTTATTCAGTATGGAACTACCTGGCTTACTTTCCTAAGTGGAAATAATGAGTCTGAATGAACATTTCCAAATGTTTACTTCAATAAAATAAATTACTTCAATGAAATAAATTAAAAAAAATAAATTAAAAAAAAAAGCCTCTGCCAGAAAAAGACAAAAACCAAAAACAAAAAGAGAAAATTTGAGAAAACAGAGATAGTTACTATTAGATAATGAGTATAAGACGATGACGAGTAAAGAGCTCAAAATCACTATAACTTTGACTGATGGTTGTTATAAGAAAATAGTATAAAAAATCTGAAGAAATACTACAGAAAGAAATTTCAGCTTATTAACATTCGAAACTGAAAACAATTCTTCCTAGAACAAAAAAGGAGAGTTCTAAAATAGTTTCAATCTGTGATTTTAAACTATTCATATCTATTTTCATGCCTCAAGTATTTGCTATTCATATTCAGAAGACAAAAACTGTATCAGTACTTTAAAGCTCTCAAAGCATATAAAAGTTAACCCAGTACATCTATAAAATCTCTAATATAAACTGAAATGGACAACAGATCAAATTTTAATAGCAGTATGCTTCCAAAGGAGTCAATTTATAACCTGATCAAAACACCAAAATGTTAGAAATAGGAATATATCTGGCTGTGGTACAGAATAGAGCCAAGGCAAAAATCTGGGAGAAAGGCAGAAAGTAGCGGAAAAGCTTGACAGATTTGACACAGAAACTCTGGAGTGTGAACAAAGAGATGATAAAAGCCAAATTAGAGTGTTTTCTCTTATTTCCAAATATCCTTTCAAGATTCCATTTCTGGTATAATCATCACTAATCACCCAAGTAAATAGTAAAACCAAAGTACCAAACAAAAATTTACTGAATTTTTTGCAGCCAAATATTATATATTCATAACTATCATAAATATGCTATTTATGAGTTTTCACTTAAACATTTCATGAATTTATATACTCAAACTAGCCACGTGAGCGCCACACTCCCCTGTTTTCTAAAGAATAAATGAAGAAATTCTTATAGCTCAAAACAAAAACACCCTGCAAACTCTATTCCAACTCACTAAAATTGGTTTATAACCTACTAGTGGGTTGGGTTTGAAAAATACTGTCCTAGAAATTATCTTTCACTTCTTTTGTTTTGTTTTTTTGTTTTTTTTGCAGTACGCGGGCCTCTCACTGTTGTGGCCTCTCCCGTTGCAGAGCATAGGCTCCGGACGCGCAGGCTCAGCGGCCATGGCTCACGGGCCCAGCTGCTCCACGGCATGTGGGATCTTCCCGGACCGGGGCACGAACCCGCGTCCCCTGCATCGGCAGGTGGACTCTCAACCACTGTGCCACCAGGGAAGCCCATCTTTCACTTCTTTAGTAAGATATAATTCACATGCCATAAGCTCACCAATCTAAAGTGTACAGTTCAGTGGTTTTAGTATATTCAGAGTTGTGCAATATCACCACAAACTAAATTTAGAACATTTTCATTCCCCACCCCCACCCCAAAAGCCCCAAACCCATTAACAATCACTCACCATTACACTCTTTCCCCAGACTCTGGGAAACACAAGTCTACTTTCTGTCTCTATGAATTTGCTTATTCTGCATATTTTATATAAACGGAATCACATATTATGCAGTCTTTTGTGACTGACTTCTTTCACAACATGTTTTCAAGGTTTATCCATGTTGTAGGATGTATCAGTACTTCACTACTTTTTATGGCTGAATAATATTCCATTATATGGATAGACCACATTTTAATTTATCCATTAATCAGTTGATGAACATTTGGGTTGTTTCTACTCTTTAGCTATTATGAATCTTGCTGCTATGAACATCCTAGAAGAAGCACATACAATCGTGTTCACAGCAGCACTGTTTGTAATAACAAAAAGCAGGAAACAACTAAATGTCCATCAAGAGGAGAATGGGTAAGTTATAGTATTTTGATATAATAAAATATTACACCCAACAGTGAAAATGAATAAGCTACATGCGTCAGCTTGAATAAACTGCACAAACATAAGATGGAATGCAAACAGCAAGCTGCAGAATAAATACAATGTATCACCTTCAATCAAATTTTTAAAACATACAAAACAGCCAATATATAGTTAAAATATAAAGAATTACACAACTGCAACTAGTAGGTAAATAATTCCTAGAGATCTAATACACAGTACAGTGATTATAGACAATAAAACTGTATTACAAACATAAAACTTTCTAAGAGACTAGATCTTAACTGTTCCCACCACTGGAAGAAATAATAATTATGAAATGTAACAGAGGTATTAGCTAATACTACAATGGCAATCATAATGTGATATAAATCCATCAATGTGATATAAATCCATCAAATCAATAGGTTGTACACTTTAAACTTACACAATGTGTCAATTATATCTCAGTTTTTAAAAAGCTGAGAAAAAAGAATGAAAAAAGAAACAACACAAAAGAAATACAGGACGAAAAAAAAAAAAGAAATACAGGACAAATTCAGGATAGCTATTAATTCCACAAGTGAACTATAATATAGAGATATGATCAAGGAGGAGTACACGTGGGCATCACCTGTACAGTAATGAGATTTTCTTAAGCTGGGTAGGAGCTACCATTTTATTATTTCTTCTTTTCTTCTTTTTTCTTTTTTTGTATATCTCAAATATTTTGTTTAAAAAATATTGGCTCTGATTGCTTTCAAGTTCAAGTATGAATCTAACATATGGTTGGCTTATTGAGATTTTGCTAAAACATTATCATACACTTGGGAATCTTATTGACCTTATCCATCAAGTTACCCCAAAAAGTGACTTTATTTTGCCTCTCTCAGGTTAATCACGGCTTTATCACAAAATACAAATGATGGCAAAGGGGAAAGGGGAGAGATTCAACTACATGCCTAATTCATGAAAAAACTTAGATTCTCCTGTTTGTTTTATGAATAAACAATTCAAATAAATGAAAAGTATACAGAGAGAATTTAAATAACAAACAAGTTTGATCTAAATTGATATATTCGTATATGTAACTTTATATCCATTCTTTCCAAACACTGAAAAAAATTGGCATACTATAGAATAAAATGAAAATATCCTGGCAGATCTTGATTTAAAGAGGAAATGAAATTTAAAATTTCGAAGTATTTAGGTATAAGTGCATTACATGTTAAAATCTATGACATACTCAGCTTTACTCAAAGAGAACAATTTATAACCATGAGTATACCAATTAGAAAACAAGAAAAGCTGTTGTTAACTGAATAAAGAGCTAGAAATAAAAGGAGTAAAATTTTAACTCTAAATTGAAAGTTAATTATTTGAAAAAGATTAATAAGATAGATAAGCCTCAGGCAAAACTAATTAAAAAAAAAAACCCCACAGGGATATAACAATCATGGGGACTGAAAAATTGAAGAGTCACCCCTAAAAGGCAACAAGGTCAGTTGGTCAGACAGTAAGGTCAAGTGCTACTACATTTTCAACGAAGAATACCAGTTAATAAAGTATACCAGTGCATCTCTAAGAGTTGGAAAAGCTTTCCAGTTAATTTGAGAGCACTAGCATAACTCTGACATCCAAAGCAGAAGAGAATAACACACATGCATGCATGTGTGCGTGCGTGCGTGTGCACACACACACACAAACAAACCTACTGGTCAGTTTCACCAGTGAACTTCATATACAACTACTAAATATTGTAATATTCACAAGCAGACATAAAAGGATAATTCAAACAGGAAACTTACTGTTATTCACTATTTAATGTATGTACAGAAGAAAACTCTTAGAAAAATTATGAAGACATCTGACAAAATTCAAGATGCATTTGAGACTGAAACACTTCGTAATCTAGGAATGAAGTGGAGAGAAACTTACTCAACTCAAAATTATCTATTAGAAAATCACAGAAACATTATACGAGCATTCCTACAAAAGACAAATGTTCATCACAATTACACAGTTTAATGGCTACTTTTCAAAGTTGTACT
This sequence comes from Globicephala melas, assembly GCF_963455315.2. Classification (NCBI taxonomy): domain Eukaryota; kingdom Metazoa; phylum Chordata; class Mammalia; order Artiodactyla; family Delphinidae; genus Globicephala; species Globicephala melas. Next base: position 65,155,827 of record NC_083324.2, read on the forward strand.
TGCAGTTACAGATAATAATTTAAGGCAAGAAAAAGAACCAGAACTGTCACCATTACAAAGTGGCTATTTACCTAGAAAATTGGAGAAAAATAACCGAAAAATTAGTACAACCAATAAAGGGTTTTAGGCAAGGAAGAAACAACTACCATACAAATTACAAAAACAAAAGTATTTCTACATAATGGCAATAACCAATAAAAAAATGTAATAGATAAAAAGCAATAAATTTGCAACAGCAACAGCTCTAAAATCTAGAAACACACACATCTGAAGGGTATATGATGCTTTAACAAACTAACAAAAGCAAGCTATAGAATACTCCTAGATGGGAAGAATCAAACCTTTAAGTGTCAATTTTCTAGGAAGTAACCCATAAATTCAAAACAATCTCAACTGAAAGCAACATGGTATTTTGTAGAACCTGACCAGTAAAATCTTGGAAAAGGAAATTAGCAAAAACAGCCAAAAATTTTTCAAACAAGAGAAATAATTGGGAATTTGGCCCCCAGATAGCAAAATATAACACTATAGTAATTAAAACTGTAGTCCTGGTACTGGATCAGAATGAAATCTAGCCACAGACTCAAGTAAATATGAGAATTTAGTATTAAATAAAATTGCATTTCAAAACAACGAGAAAAACTGAAGTTGTTTGGGAAAGGAGTCCTTCTAAGAGGGAAGCAGGAAGGTCAGAGTGAGATATGATGACAATACAAGGAAGGGGCCATGAGCCAAGGAATGCAGGCAACTCAACCTCTAGAAGTTGGAAAAGACAAGGAAATGGATTCTTCCCTAGAGCCTACAGAAGAAACAATGCGCCGCTGACCCATTTTAGACTTCTTATTCCCAGAACTGTAAGATAATAACTTTGTGTTGCTTTAAGCTACTAAATTTATAGCAGCCATAGGAACCTAATACAGCAGCCTAGCATTACTCAATCTAATAACATGCCAGTTCAAGAAAACATTCAAATGTTCTATAAATGCATGAAAAGATCTCAAATCAATAGTAACAGAGAAAAAAATTAAAACAAAGATCATTTTTTTGCCCAGTGACTTGGGAGAAATCAAAAAGCAATAATTTCATATATTGACAAGGACTTGGAGGGAGTGGGTAGGCACTCTTTTATGCTGTTGATGGGAATAAAATTGGTGAAGTCTTTGTGAAAGGTAATTTGGCAGTTTGATGCTCTCTGTCTTGTTCCAGCTCACCAGTATCTTACAGAAGAGAACTTATATACTCATCTAGTGCCCTGATTTCTGCAACTGTTACTCAGGGGACACCACCAGACTGCCTGGCCAGCAGGGTTTACACCTGCAGTTCCATAGAACTGTATCAATTTACATACTTTTAAAAGCTGCCTGAGAGTCAAGCTTCCAAACAGCCTGAATCTAGGTGCTGAGATCCTCCCCTTAGGGACAGTGACAGATCTCGGCACCTCCTCAACAACTAGGAGCTATTAAAAATATAATAGCCTGCTGGACTTTCCTGGCGGTCCAATGGTTAAGACTCCACATTTCCACTGCTGGGGGCGTGGGTTCGATCCCTGGTCAGAGAACTAAGATCCTGCACGCTGCACAGTGCAGCCAAAATAAAAAATAGTAACAGCCTGCTTGAACAAGCACAAAGGTTTGAGAGAAGACAAAGAGTTGGGGAAGGGTTGAAAGACAAGGTTCAGCTCCTACACGAGTCCACTCCTTCAAGACTTGGAGAGGTAGCTGTTTCCAACCAGTCAACGTGGAGAATGAAGCAGAATGAAGAAACAGAGTAATGTATTCCAAATGAAAGAACAAAATAAAACCTCAGAAAAAAGCCTTAATGAAATGAACGTAAGTAATTTACCTGATAAAAAGTTCAAAGTAATGGTCATAAAGATACTCAATGACCTGGGAAAAGGAAAAGATGAACACAGTGGAACCTTCAACAAAGAGATGGAAAAAATAAGGAAGTATATCAAATAAAAGTCACAGAGCTAAAGAATAAAATAGTTCACTGAAAAATACACTAGAGGGGTTCAACAGCAGACTAGATGAAGCAGAATAATCAGTCAATTCAAAGACAGATACTGTAACTCACCCAATCAGAGCAGCAAAAAGAAAAAAGAATGAAAAAAACTGTAGATGATTTAAGGGACAACATCAAACAGACTAACATTCGCATTAAAGGAATACCAGAAGAAGAGAGAAAGAGGCAGAAATCTTGTTTGAAGAAATAATGGCTGAAAACTTCCCTAATTTGGGGAGGAAACAGACACCCAGATCCAAGAATCCCAGAAGGTTCCAAAGAAGAAACCCAAAGAGATGCACACCAAGACACATTATAACTGAAATCTCAAAAGTTAAAGAGAGGGAGACGCAAGAGGGAAGAGATATGGGAACATATGTATTTGTATAACTGATTCACTTTGTTATAAAGCAGAAACTAACACACCATTGTAAAGCAATTATACTCCAATAAAGATGTAAAAAAAAAAGTTAAAGACAAGGAGAGAATATTAAAAGCAGGAAGAGAAAAACAACTTGTTACACGCAAGGGAACTCCCATAAGATTATCAGCAGATTCTTCAGCAAAAACTTTGCAGGCTAGAAGGAAGCAGCTGATACACTCAAAGTGCTGAAAGAAAAGAACTAACCAAGAATACTCCACCCAGCAAAGTTATCATTCAGAATTCAAGGAGAGATAGTTTTCCATACAAACAGAATCTAAAGCTGTTCATCACTACCAAACTGGCCTTAACAAGAAATGTTAAAGGGATTTCTTTAAGCTGGAAAGAAAGAGTGCTAATTGATAAGAAAATATATCAAAAAACAAATTTCACTGGGAAGGTAAAAATATACTAAAGTGGACTAAACACTATTATAGCTAGTATGAGGATTAAAAGACAAAAGTAGTAAAAATAATTATGGTTACAATATTTTTTAATTAGTTAATTAATTAATTAATTTTTGGTTGTGTTAGGTCTTCACTGCTACGCATGGGCTATCTCTAGTTGCGGTGAGCAGGGGCTGCTCTTCGTTGTGGTATGCAGGCTTCTCATTGTCGTGGCTTCTCTTGTTGCAGAGCCTGAGCTCTAGGTGCATGGGATTCAGTAGTTGTGGCACGCGGGCTTCCGTAGTTGTGGCTTGCAGGCTCTAGAGCGCAGGCTCAGTAGTTGTGGCACATGGGCTTAGTTGCTCTGCAGCACATGGGATCTTCCCAGACTAAGGCTCAAACCCATGTCCCCTGCATTGGCAGGAGGATTCTTAACCACTGCGCCACCAGGAAAGTCCCCTTGTTGAGTCTTTAGTAGTTAGAATTTTTCAGAAGTTGAGAGAGATGAACTGAATTGTATAATATCACATATAAAATTGTACACATCTTAGGTCTTTTTGGCTCCAAGTCTATTTCTAGTCACATTTTTCTTGATCCAGAGCTCTATTATTTGAAAGTTTGCTAACCCTTGTTATCGGGTAAATGCTGTGATAGATTCTACGTAAGATGTAAAAACAGGCATCTGCAGTGGCAGGCGGATTCTTAATCACTGCACCACCAGGGAAGTCCACAATAATTAATTAAGGGATACACAAGTAAAACGTGACATCAAAAACATAAAATGAGGGGAGGGGAAGGAAAGAGTAAAAATGCTGAGCTTTAGAACAGGATCAAACTTAGTTGTTATCAACTTAAAATAGACTGTTACAGATCTAAGTTGCCATATGTAAGCCTCACTGTAACCACAAAGCAAAAACCTATAGAAAATTCAAAAAAGATAAAGAAATATAAATAAACCATTAAGGGAAATCATCAAACCACAAAGGAAGAGAGCAAGAGAAGAAAGGAAGAGAGAGGCACTACAAAACCAGCCAGTAAACAATTAACAAAATGGCAATAAGCATATACCTGCCAATAATTACTTTAAATGTAAACAGATTAAATTCTCCAATCAAAAGACACAGAATGGCTGAGTGGATAAAAAGAACAAGATCCACCTATACGCTACCTACAAGTAACTCACTTCAGATGAAAGGATACATACAGACTGAAAGTGAAGGGTTTCCATCCAAATGGAAAGCAAAAGAAAGCTAGAGTACATATACCTATATCAGATAAAACAGACTTTAAAACAAAGACTGTAATAAACAGACAAATATGGGTATTACATAATGAGAAAGAGGTCAATCCAACATGGGAATATAACATTTGTAAATATTTATGCACCCAACAAAGGAACACCTATTGATAAATATATACAGCAAATATATTATTAACAGACCTAAAGGGAGAAACAGACAGCAATACAATAGTAGTAGGGGATATATCATCCAGACAGAAAATCAATTAGGAAAAATACACATTAAATGGTCCACTAGATCACATGGACTTAACAGATACATACAGAACATTCCATCCAAAACCAAAAGAAAACACATTCTTCTCCAGTATACATGGAACATTTTCCAGGATAGATCACACGTTAGGCCCCAAAACAAGTCTTAATTTAAAAGGACTGAAATCTTATCAAGCATCTTTTCTGACCACAATGGTATGAAATTAGAAATTAATTACATGGAGAAAACTGGAAAATTCACAAATATGTGGAGGTAAAACAACATGCTACTGAACAACCAAAGGGTTAAAGAAGAAATCAAAAGAGAAATAAAAAAATACCTTGAGACAAATGAAAGTGGAAAAGTAACATACCAAAATTTGTGGGATGCAGCAAAGGCAGTTTTAGAGAGAAATTCATAGTGATAAATGCCTACCTGAAGAAATAAAAAAAGTCTCAAACAACCTACCTTTACACCTCAAGAAATTAGAAAAAGAAGAAAAAACAAAGCCCAAAATTACTAGAAGAAAGGAAATAATGATGAGAGCAGAAATAAATGAAATAGAGATCAAAAAGACAATAGAGAAGATCAATGGAACTAAGTGCTAGTTCTTTGAAAAGGTAAACAAAACTGCCAAGCCTTTAGCTAGACTCACCAAGAAAAAAAGAGAGAAAGACTCAAATAAATAAAATCAGAAATGAAAGAGATGTTACAGCTGATGCAACAGAAATACAAAGGATCATAACTGATCATATTATGAACAATTGCATGCCAACAGATTGACAACCTATAAGAAATGGATAAATTTCTAGAAACATACAACTTACCAATACTGAATCATGGTGAAAGAGACAATCTGAACATAGACTGATTACTACTAGTAAGAAGACTAAATCAATAACCAAAAATCTCTTAACAAACAAAGGCCAGGATCAGTCAGCTTCACTGGTGAATTCTAATAAATATTCAAATAAGAATTAATACCAATCCTTCATAAATTCTTCCAAGAACAGTAGAGAAGGGAACTCTTCCAAATTCATTTTATGAGGCTAGCATCACCCTGATCCCAAAACTAGACAAGCATGCCACAAGAAAATTACAGGCCAGTATCACTGATGAACATAGATGCAAAAATCCTCAACAAAACATTAGCAAACCAAATTCAATAATACAGTAAAAGGATCATAAACCATGATCAAGTGAGATTTACTCCAAGGGTGCAAGAATGGTTCAAGAGCTGCAAATCAGTCAATGTGATACACCACATTAACAAAATGAAGGATAGAAATCGTATGATCTCAATAGATGCAGAAAAAGCATTTGACAAAACTCAGCATCCATTTATGATTAAAAACTCTCAACAAAGTGGATACAAAGGAAATATATCTCAACATCATTAAGGCCATCTATGACAAGCCCACAATGACCATCATACTCAGGGGCAAAAAACTAAAAGCTTTTCCTCTAAGATCAGGAACAAGACAAAGATGCCCGCTCTCACCACTTGTACTTAACATAGTACTGAAGTCCTAGTCATCACAATTAGGCAAGAAAAATAAATAAAAGGCATCCAAATTGGAAAGGAAGAAGTAGAACTTTTACTATTTGCAGATGACATGACATTCTATATAGAAAAGCCTAAAAACGCCATCAAAAAACTGTTTGGGCTAATAAATCTAGTAAAGTTGTAGGATACAAAATCAATACACAAAAATCTGTTGGATATATATAGGGTATATATATACCCTAATAATGAACTATCAGAGAAATTAAGAAAACTATACTATTTATTCATCAAAAAGAGTAAAATACCTAGGAATAAACTTAACCAAGGAGGTGAAAGACCTGTATAGTGAAAGCTACAAAACAGTAATGAAAGAAATTGAAGAACACACCAATAAACGGATATTCCATGTTCACAGATTAGAAGACTCAATATTGTTAACATGTACATATTATCCAAAGCAAGCTACAGATTCAATGTAACCCCTATCAAATTCCAACAGTATTTTTCTAAAAATAGAATACTCCTAAAATTTGTATGAAACCATAGAAAACCCTGAAGAGCCAGAGCTATCCTGAGAAAGAAGAACAAAGCTGGAGGCATCATGCTTCATGATTTCAAACTACATTACAAAGCTACAGTAACCAAAACAGTATGGTACTGGCATAAAGACACATAACACAATGGAACAGAAGAGAGAGCCCTTATATAAACCCACACATATATGGTCAATTAATTTAAGACAGGAAATATGCCAGGATATACAATGGGGAAAAGACAGTCTCTTCAATAAATGGTGCTAGGAAAACTGTAGAGCCACATGCAAAAAAATGAAACTGAACCCCACCTTACACCATACACAGAAATAAACTCAAAATGGATTAAAGACTTGAACGTAAGACGTGAAACCATAAAACTCCTAAAAGAAAACATGGACAGTAAGCTCCTTGACATAGATCTTGGCAGTGATTTTTTGAATCTGACATCAAAAGCAAAGGCAGCAAAAGCAAAAGTAAACAAGTGGGATTACATCAAATTTAAATGCTTCTGGACTTCCCTGGTGGCACAGTGGATAAGACCGCGCACTCCTAATGCAGGGAGCCCAGGTTCAATCCCTGGTCAGGGAACTAGATCCCACATGCATGCCACAACTAAGAGTTTGCATACCACAACTAAGAAGCCCTCGTGTTGCGACTAAGGAGCCCTGGAGCCATGACTAAGGAGCCTGCCTGCTGCAACTAAGGAGCCCATGTGCCACAACGGAGGAGCCTGCTTGCCGCAACTAAGAGCCGGAGCAACCAAATAAATATTTAAAAAAAAACACTGTTTAAAAATAAAATGCTTCTGCACAACAAAGGAAACCATCAAAAAAATGATAAGGCTACCTATGGAATGGGAAAAAATATTTACAAACCAAAGATCTGATAAGGTGTTACACAGGGACTTCCCTGGTGGTGCAGTGGTTAGGAATCTGCCTGCCAATACAGGGGACATGGGTTCAATCCCTGGTCCAGGAAGATCCTACATGCCACGGAGCAACTAAGCCCATGAGCCACAACTACTGAGCCCACAAGCCGCAACTAGTGAAGCCCATGCTCCACAACAAAAGAAGCCCGCACACTGCAACGAAGAGTGACCCTGCTCGCTGCAACTAGAGAAGGCCTGCGTGCATCAACGAAGACCCAACGCAGCCAAAAATAAATTAATTAATTAATTAAAAAAAATATATAATGAACTCATACAACTCAATGGCAAAAAACCAAGCAATCCAATTAAAAAATGGGCAGGGCTTCCCTGGTGGCGCAGTGGTTGGGAGTCCGCCTGCCGATGCGGGGGACACGGGTTCGTGCCCCGGTCCGGGAGGATCCCGCGTGCCGCGGAGCAGCTGTGCCCGTGGGCCATGGCCGCTGAGCCTGCGCGTCCGGAGCCTGTTGCTCCGCGACGGGAGAGGCCACAGCAGTGAGAGGCCCGCGTACTGCAAAAACAAAAACAAAACAACAACAAAAAAATGGGCAGAAGACATAAATAGATTTTTCTTTTTTAAAGAAGACATACAGATGGCCAACAGGTACATGAGAAAGTGCTCCACATCACTAATCATCGGGGAAATGCAAATCAAAACCACAATGAGATATCACCTCACTAATCATCAGGGAAATGCAAATCAAAACCACAATGAGATGTCACCTCACATCTGTTAGGATGGGTTATTACAAAAAAGACAACAGATTGTTGACAAGGTTGTAGAGAGAAGAGAACCCTGTGCATTACTGGTGAGAATGTATTGGTGCAGCCACTACTGAATACAGTATGAAGGTTCCTCAAAAAATTAAAAAGAGAACTACCATATGACACAGCAATTCCACTTTTGGGTATTTATCTGAAGAAAACAAAAACACTAAGTTGAAAAAATATACAGATCCCCATGTTCACTGCATTATTTACAATAGCTAAGACATGGAAACAACCTAAGTTTCCACGGATGGATGAATGGATAAAGAAACTGTGGTATACACACACAATGGAATATTATTCAGCCATAAGAAAAAACAAAATCTTCTCACGGACAGACCTCACGGGTATTACGTTAAGTGAAATAAGTCAAAGAAAGACAAATACTGTAAGATCTCTCTTACATGTGGACACTTAAAAAAAGAAAAAAAAAAAGGAAAAAACCCCCAAAATAAAAACGAAACAGAACAACTCACAGATACTGGTGGTTGCCAGATGTGGGTGGTGGAGGGTGGGAGAAATGGGTGAAGGGGGTATAAATTTTAAAAGCGTAAAAAAAAAAAGCTTAACATGGAACAAGCTCAACAAAATCCTTTTGAATCTGAAAAAAAATCTGAATTATCTGCATAAAATCATAAAAGTAATAACCTATACATGTATGATTACTTGCAGCATAGAAATCTGTAGATTCTCTCACTTTTAACAATGTTGAGACTCATGCCCTTTAAATTGGGCAAACAGAATCAGAGAGGTAGAAAACTTTCCAAAGATCATAGAGCTAAAGAATGGTAGACTTCGCACTCTAAATCCAATAATCTCCTTCAATCTTAGAAACTTCTTTTCAGAAGTAAATTTGCAAATTCGGTCTTAATCAGCAAACTACAGAATGGCACAGAATGATTCATGCTCTACAACCACCCATTTTAGGAAGGATCAGCTCTTTTTAAAAAGCAACATGCTTTTTAATTATCTACACAGCTCATTGAGCAGTTAGGGGAGTGACACTAATAGAGACAAGCCTAACAATAAGCTGAATTTGATAAAAATTCTTTTAGATAATCTTGCAGAAGTTTGGGGATCTGGGAAATACCAACTATAATCTGCTGATCAAGTTCCTATTTTAGTTTTAAAGTCTACGTATTTTGTGTGAAATATGCATGTACTTTATGCAATGAATGGAGTCCTAAAAATTGTGTGAAATAAGTTTATAAAATGAATTATTACATGCATACATTGAGGATGCTTATTTCTTCATAGAATCAGTGAATCTTAGAACTCGCAAAGTCCTGAACTCTAAACAGAGCCCTATTTTACAGATGAATACTCAAACCCAGAAGTTAGGGAACTGTACCAGGTATAGGTAGTGACGGACTAGAACCTAAGTGTGTTGCATTCCAGCCAAATGCTTTTTTCATTGTGCTACCAAGAAAACAAATAAATACTTATGGTGAAAAAACAAAACATAAAATAATTATTGTTACAGAGAAGAATGTAAGGTAATCACCCTAAGATGGTAAAGACAGAATTTAGGGGCAGAGGTGGGAAGGATAGGAGAGGTGTAGATCCACCAAAATTCCATTTTACAAAGTGGGAAATTAAAGTCTGCCTAAAGGGATATGGGGATATATGTATACATATAGCTGATTCACTTTGTTGTGCAGCAGAAAGTAACACAACATGGTAAAGCAATTATACTCTAATAAAGATATTAAATTTAAAAAAAAATAAAGTTTGCCTAGAGTGGATGAAACCAAAAATAAAGGTTGAGGCACATTAAAGTTATGAAGTAATCAAAAGTGGATCTAGGCAGACAGTAACAAGTGAGGATGTGGAGAAATTGGAACCCTCATGTATTGCTGGTGGAAATGCAAAATGGTACAACTACTTTGGAAAACCGTTGTCAGTTCTTCAAAATTTTAAACATCAGAATTACTATATGGGGACTTCCCTGGTGGTCCAGTGGTTAAGACTCCATGCTCCCAATGCCAAGGGGCATGGGTTCAATCCCTGGTTGGGGAACTGAGATCCCACATGCCATGACCAAAAAAAAAACAAAAATTACTATATGGCCCAGCAATTCTACTTCTAGGTATATTTCCAAGAGAAATGAAAACATGTGCCCACACAAGAAACTGCACATAGATGTTCACAACAGCATTATTCATAATAGCCCAAAGTGAAAACAACCCAAATATCCATCAACTAATGAATGGCATCCAAGTGGTGTACTTGCCCCAAAACGCGTCATCTCTAATTCAGCCTCTAGGTCATGGTACTCTATGGAAAGAACTGTCAATGCTATGGAAGAGAACCCCAATAAAGAAAACATTATGAAAGTCTGGAAGGATTAGACAACTGAAGATACCATCACTGTTATTTAAAAAGCTGTGAAAGAAATCAAGCCTGAAACAATAAATTCCTGCTGGAGAAAACTGTGTCAAGGTGTTGTGCATGACTTCACAGGATTTATGAAAGAGCCAATCAAGGAAATTGTGAAAGAGATTGTGGACATGACAGAAAAGGGGGGGGGGTTAAAGTGTTTCAAGATATGGATCTTGGAGAAATTCAAGAACTAAGAGACACAACAGAGGAATTAACAAAAGAAGTATTGATGGAGATGAGTGCTTCCAAATCAGTGACAGGTAAGGAAGAAGACATAGAAGAAGCAGTGTCAGAAAACAAACTGACATTATACAGTTTGGAAGAAGGATTCTGATTATTCAAGACTGCTTTTGGCTTCTTTTATGACATGGACCCTTCTATGTATCACTGAAACTGAAACTAAAGCAAATGGTGGAAAGAGGATTGGTACAATATAGAAACACATTTAGAGAAATGAAAAAGCAAAAAATTTCAGACAGAAATTTCCATGTACTTCCATAAAGCTACACCAAGTGTGCATACCTCTCCTGCCTCCTCTTGCCACATCCTCCACCTCTGCCACCTCTGCGAAAACAAGACCAACCCCTCCTCCTCCTCCTCACCCTACTCAACGTGAAGACAAAGATGAAGATCTTTATAATCCACTTCCGCTTAGTAAATAATCACCACACAGTACAGTTAACAAACTTATCTGTTGTGTATGTGTATGTCTTTGTGAAAATCTAATAATTGTAGAGCAAGAACTGTATGAAATGTTTTTTGCGTCATCATCATCGCCTAAGAATGCATCGTGTAGAACGCTGTGTGCAAGACTTGTATTGAAGTGCCTAGCCTATCCTTACATAGGCATAAGAATTACATTACTGTATTCAGTATGTCCCCACCTCTTAATTGGAGAAACTGCATATCAGCCTATCATTACAAGTAAATGTTTTTTTAAAAAAGTAATAATGTTTCCAATACTGCGTTATGAATATCACTATAATATGTAATACTATATGCCATTAAAATTTTACAACAATTCATTCACTAACATATAGGCCAGGCTACCGGAAAGCAACTGTATCAATCCACTAGGAAAAGCAACTGTATCAATCCACTAGGATACCATAAAGCAATCATATTGCTGTTTTACTGTCAATGCATGAATCACTGTACCTGTTAATAAACATGAATTTTATTTTCACATTATTTTTTCATTTTGATATCTAGTGTTAGTGATATGTGTAACATCTACAGTATTTTATACTATGTAAGACAATACTGATGTAGGTATGACAATTTATCTTATGAATAGGTGATGTAAATTTACAGTATCGATAAATATAATACAGTACTATAAATGTATTTTCTCTTCCTTATGATTTTCTTAGTATCATTTTCTCTCTCAGTAACATTTTTCGTTTCTCTTTGCTTATTTTATTGTAAGAACACATCAGGTAATACATATAACATACAAAATACGCGTTAATCGACGTTTATGTTATCAATAAGGCTTCCAATCAACAGCAGGCTATTAGTAGAAAAGTTTTGGGAGAGTCAAAGGTTACATGCATCTTATACACTAACAATGAAAAATCTGAAAAATAAATTAAGGAAACACTCCCATTTACCACTGCAACAAAAAGAATAAAATACCTAGGCATAAACCTACCTAAGGAGCAAAAGACCTGTACGCAGAAAACTATAAGACACTGATGGAAGAAATCAAAGATTATACAAACAGATGGAGAGATACACCATGTTCCTGGATTGGAAGAATCAACATTGTGAAAATGACTATACTACCCAAAGCAACCTACGGATTCAGTGCAATCCCAATCAAATTAACAATGGCATTTTTCACAGAACTAGACAAGAAATTTTACAATTTGTATGGAAACACAAAAGACCCCGAATAGCCAAAGCAATCTTGAGAAAGAAAAACAGAGCTGGAGGAATCAGGCCCCCTGACTTCAGGATATACTACAAAGCTACAGCAAAGGAAACCATAAACAAGACGAAAAGACAACCCTCAGAATGGGAGAAAATATATGCAAACGAAGCAACTGACAAAGGATTAATCTCCAAAATATACAAGCAGCTCAATATCAAAAAAACAAACACCCAATCCAAAAATGGGCAGAAGACCTAAACAGACATTTCTCCAAAGAAAACATACGGACTGCCAACACACACATGAAAAGATGCTCAACATCACTAATCATTAGAGAAATGTAAATCAAAATCACAATGAGGTATCAGCTCACACGGGTCATAATGGCCATCATCAAAAAATCTAGAAACAGTAAATGCTGGAGAGGGTGTGGAGAAAAGGGAACCCTCTTGCACTGTTGGTGGGAATGTAAATTGATAGAGCCACTATGGAGAACAGTATGGAGGTTCCTTAAAAAACTACAAATAGAACTACCATATGATCCAGCAATCCCACTACTGGGCATATACCCTGAGAAAACCATAATTCAAAAAGGTACATGTGGGCTTCCCTGGTGGCGCAGTGGTTGAGAGTCCGCCTGCCGATGCAGGGGACACAGGTTCGTGCCCCGGTCCGGGAAGACCCCACATGCCGCAGAGCGGCTGGGCCGGTGGGCCATGGCTGCGGAGACTGCGCGTCCGGAGCCTGTGCTCCGCAACAGGAGAGGCCACAACGGTGAGAGGCCCGCGTACCAAAAAAAAAAAAAAAAAAAACCAGATACATGTACCACAATGTTCACTGCAGCACAATTTACAATAGCCAGGACATGGAAGCACCCTAAATGTCCATCAACAGATGAATGGATAAAGAAGATGTGGCACATATATACAATGGAATATTACTCAACCATAAAAAGGAAAGAAATTGGGTCATTTGTAGAGACGTGGATGAACCTAGAGACTATCATATGGAGTGCAGTAAGTCCGAAAGAGAAAAACAAATATTGTATATTAATGCATACATGTGGAATCTAGAAAAACGGTACAGATGAACTGGTTTGCAAGGTGGAAATAGAGACACAGATTTAGAGAACAAACATATGGGCACCAAGGGGGGAAAGTGGGTGGAGGTTGGTGGTGGTAGGATGAACTGGGAGATTGGGATTGACATATATACACTAATATGTATAAAATAGATAACTAATAAGAACGTGCTGTATAATAAAATAAAATAAGATAAAGAGTCTTAAAAAAATAAAAAATAAAAATATTTATCACTAAGGATCATTGTAAAAGTGAGTCAACTTTTAGGTACAGTTTTAGAGGTAGTGTTGCTTCATCTTAAATTACAAAAGAAAATAAACTAAAATTCAGAATGAAAAAAGAAGAAAGAAAGTAAAAAACCGGTACTGATGAACCTAGTGGCAGGGCAGGAATAAAGATGCAGACGTAGAGAACTTGAGGACTTGAGGACACAGCAGGGGAAAGGGAAGCTGGGACGAAGTGAGAGAGTAGCACTGACATATACACTACCAAATGTAAAATGGATGGCTAGTGGGAAGCTGCTGCACAGCACAGGGAGATCAACTTGATGCTTTGTGACAACCTAGAGAGGTGGGATAGGGAGGGTGGGAGGGAGGAGATATGCAGATATATGTATACATATAGATGATTCACTTTGTTATACAAGAGAAACTAACACAACATTGTAAAGCAATTATACTCCAATAAAGATGTGAAAAAAAAGTTACATGCAAATTTTCAACTGGTGGGGAGATAGGTGCCCCAACCCCCACAGTGTTCAAGGGTCAACTGTACTTAGAAAGCACACAATGCCTGTTAGCCAATCTGTGGTTTCAAGGGAGTGTGGATGGGGTTGAAGACTTTAAAAAATCTTATATAATTCTCTGTATTTTATGGGGAAAAAAACAAAACAGTACTCCCCTCTTGCCTCAGAACTAAATGTGAGTATTTTCACACCCCTAGTGTAGGCAAAGATTTCCTAAAACACGAAAAAAACACACTGATAGAAGAAAAAAAAATTGGATAAACTGGACTTTGTCTAAATCAAAAACCTCTGTAATACAATACAAATCTAAGTACAGTACAAATAAATACTAAACAAAATGAGAAACCTCTGTAAATACAATACAAACTGATAAAGGACTTGTTTCCATAATATAAAAAAAACTTTTACAACACAATAACAAGACAAACAACTCAATAAAATATGCGCAAGAAATTTGATAACTTCAGTGAAGACAACATACAAATAACTGCGTTTTGTAGCCAGACTTATCAAGAAAAAAAGAGGGTCAAATCAGAAATGAAAAAGAGGGTCAAATCAGAAATGAAAAAGGAGGAGTTACAACCAACACCACAGAAATACAAAGAATCATGAGAGATTACTGCAAACAACTACATGCCAATAAAATGGACAACCTAGCAGAAATGGACAAGCTCCTAGAAATGTACAATCTTCCAAGGCTGAGTCAGGAAGAAATAGAAAATATAAATAGACCAATCACCGGTAATGAAACCAAATCAGTAATAATAAATAAATTAAAAAAGACCTCCCAACAAACAAAAGTCCAGGACCAGATGGCTTCACGGGTGAATTCTACCGAACACTTACAGAAGGGCTAATACTTATCCTTCTCAAACCATTCCAAAAAACTACAGAGGAAGGAATGCTTCTGAACTCATTCTAGGAGGCCAGCATCAAGCTGATACCAGAACAAGAAGGTATCACAAAAAAAGTAAATTACAGGCCAATCTCACTGATGAACATACGTGGAAAAATTCTCAATAAAATATTAGCAAACTGAATTCAACGATACATTGAAAGGATCATACACCATGATCAAGTGGGATTTATCCCATGGATGCAAGAATAGTTCAATATCCACAAGTCAGTCAATGATATACCACGTTAACGAGCTGAATGATAAAAATCTTATGATCACCAACAGATGCAGACAAAGCTTTTAACAAAATTCAACATCCATTTATGATAAAAATTCTCCACAAAGTGGTTATAGAGGGAGCATACCTCAACATAATAAAGGCCATATATAAGCCCACCAATAATGTCATACTCAACTGTGAAAAGCTGAAAGCATTTCCTCTAAGATCAGGAACAAGACAAGGATGCCCACTCTCACCATTTTTATTCAACACAGTATTTGAAGTCCTAGCTACAGCAATCAGACATTACTTTAAAAATAAGAGGAGTCCAAATTGGAAAGGAAGAATTAAACTGTTTTTGTCTGCAAATAACATGATACTATACATAGAAAATCCTAAAGACAACACCAAAAAAACTACTTGGAGCTCATCAATGAACTCAGTAAAGTTTCAGGATACAATTAATATACAAAAACCTGTTGCATTTCTATACACTAATAACAAACTATCAGAAAGAGAAATTTTAGAGGGAGGGAGACGCAAGAGGGAAGAGATATGGGAACATATGTATATGTATAATTGATTCACTTTGTTATAAAGCAGAAACTAACACACACCATTGTAAAGCAATTATACCCCAATAAAGATGTTAAAAAATAAAAAAAAATTAAAAAAAGAAAGAGAAATTTAAAAACAATTCAATTTACCATCGCATCTAAAAGAATAAAATACCTAGGAATAAATCTAACTAAGGAAGAAGAACTATACTCAGAAAACTGTAATACACTGATGAAAGAAACTGAAGACAACACAGATGGAAAGATACACTGTGTTTATGGATTCAAATAATTAATATTGTTAAAATGACCATACTACTCAAGTCAATCTACAGATTCAATGCAATTCCTATTAAAAGACCAATGGCATTTTTCACAGAATTAGCAATTCTAAAATTTGTATGGAAACACAAAAGATCCTGAATAACCAAAACAATCTTGAGGAAGAATAACAGAGCTGGAGGTATCACGCTCCCTGATTTTAAACTATACTACAAAGCTACAGTAATCAAAACAGTATGGTAACAGACACATAGATAAATGGAACAGAACTGCGGGCCCAGAAATAAACCCATGCACTTACATTAGCCTATGACAAAGGAGGCAAGAATACACAATGGGGAAAAAAACAGCCTCTTCAATAAGTGGTGCTGAAAAAACTGGACAGCTACATGTAAAAAGAATTAGAACATTTTCTCACACCATATTAAAAAAAACCCTCAAAATGGATTACACTTCTCTGGAAATTTTTTGGGTTATTCTTATGTTTGTATTTTCCATAAAGTTTGGAACTGGTGTCACAGAATGCTGTTACAGGAATAGGAAATTTATATTAATTTAGGAAGAACTAATTATTATTTAAATCTGAGTCTTCCAAACCAATATATCTCTTCATGTATTCAGTATTTTAGATTACTTAATAACCACACATGGAAATATGGAGCTTCAAATACAACATTAATTATCATTGCTCCAGTAGCCTACTCAGCGTAAGGCAATGTCAAAGAACGGGCCCAAAAATAATTATCACAGATTTGTCACCTAAATTTTCCACCAGAAATAAAGAACTGTGATATCACAGAAACCTACCATGCTAACATATTTTCTGACACAAAATTTTTAAGAACTTACTTAAAGTCACACCCAAATCTTGGTTTCTAAATACCAATCCTTACTAAAAGGAACCAGGGCTCCTCAGAGAAATGATTGATTCCAGGGTTGGGGCAGGAAAAGTACAAGATGAACATGGAATATCTTGGGCCAGAGAATAGAGAAATGCTCAAAGAATAAAGGAGACATGTCAAAGAACAAGAAGCCAGCTTGAAGGGGCTCCCAATGGCCAAATATGAAAGAATTTGAGCATCATAATAATGAGTGTAATGGATTAAAACTCACTGAATAAAAGAATACTCCATAAATTCATGCTAATGTTGATGACTATGATGATAAATAAATGGGGAAAAGGGAAAGTTTTCTACTAACAGAATGCTGACCAATAACTATAGAAGGAAATAGTAGAATTAGATAATTACCATTTTGTAACCATCACATTAATAACTGATTTAGGTGAGAATCAACAGTGAATGCTAAAACAGTGAGATTTTGATGAGGAAAAAGTTATTTACATAGGTCAAAGTATCTTCCCACAAATAACTTATGAATTGCAAAGGGGAAAATCGTAATTTTATGGCAGAGAAACTTGGAAGTCACTACCTTATCTCATCAGTCAAAGGTAACATCACCAGTACTGGCAAGGATATCATGTGTCTCCTGATGTGATACACCAAGAAAGATACATTTCACTTAGGTAGTGCCAGCATGCATAAGCTGAATCACAAGGAAACATAAAAACGCAAACTGAGAGACATTCTAGAAAATAAATGGCCTATATTCTTTAAAAATATCAATGTCAGGAAACACAAAGGCAGGCAAAGAACTGTTCTAGATTTAGGAGACACAAAAACTAAATGCAATGCATGATCATGGGTTAGATACTAGACCAGAAAAAAACCTTTTTTCTATAAAGGACATTGGGACAACTGACAAAAGTTGAATAAGATCTACATTAAATACTGTATTAACATTTTATTTCCTATTTTGATAATTATATTGTGATTATGTAAGCGAATGTCCTTGTTCTAAGGGAATATGTCAAGTATTTAGGGATAAAAGGGCACAATATATGCAACTTACTCTCACAGTTCATGTATGAAGGTTTTTTTTTTCAGACATCCAGACTTTGCACTGATATGATTAAGCTAGCAACACAAACTTCTGTAGAGCCTGCGTATTTTCTGGAAGGCTTACCCACATTTATGATAAACAGCCACTAGATGAACAGCCACTATGATAAACAGCCACTAGATGGCACTAGATCACTAGATGTGATCTCCTAACCCCAGCAGCCTAGGATTCTGCAGGGAGCATTTCAGACTCAATTATACTTAAAAAAACAAAAACAGAAAACAACTGGTGACCTTTAATAAAGCCCTATTATATAATAACATATTATTATGTATTAGGCAACCACTACACTCAAAATAGATGTTATCACAATGGCCTATACAGAGCTTACATGATCTTTTCATTGCTCGCCCTTGCCCCCCCAACCCATCTCTCTGACCTTATCTCTTTAGGTCCATGTTAAAGTGTTGCCTTTTCAGAAAACTTCCTTGACCCGCCTGTATAGAACAGCAGTTAGAGGCATGCCCTCCCCTGCCCTCTGACCTTGCTTCATTTTTCTTCAGCACTTGCCATTTCTTCCTACTCACACTCCCAGAACGTAAGTTTCATGAGAACAGACTTTATTTTGCTAACTGCCTGTAAAACAGAAATACCCAGAAAAGGTATATGTATCAGACAAGTATCTTCTTTTTATTTTTAGCTGTTACTCATCATTCTTCAGTTGAAGACCATTACACTCCACCCCACCTCCAACCAATCCCCTAATGGAACAAGACTGTGAAGAATATGAAATGTCAAGTGTTGAAGTGCATTATGTAGAAGGAAATCATCAAGAAATTTAAGCAGAAGTAGTGCTTTAGACAAATTCTTCCGACAAGAAGGTGGTAAAAATGTAGGAGGACTGGAAAGCAAAGATGCAGGAGACATAGCCACGGTCTCTGGCGTCAGGAGTTAGGTTTGATCCTGGTTCCATAGTCTACCAGAGCGCCATGACTTTGGATGAACTGCTAATTCAAGAAGCTCTCTGTGCTTCAGTTGCCCAGTATGTAAAACGAGGGCAGAAAAACATCTACCTCGTGGGGAACACAGAGGTTATTTTATTCTATATCAGTACCTGATACATAAATTTTAGCATTGCATGTAGGAAATAACGGAAAAGAAACAAGCAAACATCTATTTACTTATTTAACTTATTTTTACCGAGTGCCTATAGGTATGTCAGATACCTTTCCAGGCACTGGAAATGCAGCTGTGAGGGGGGAAAAAAAAAAAAGAGTCCCTGGTCTTCATCATACTAGCACAAGGTGACAAAAAAATAGCCCTAATTTATCTGAATCTATCTGGGTTTTGAGTTTCTGCTGGTGAATAGCTAAAGTTGGGACAGCAAGTCCCATCAAAGTCCTCTCTCAACGTCTCTCAAGGAGACAGATGTTCTATAATGTCAGGCTATGAGAGGGGCTATAAAGAAAAATTTAGAAAGGTAAGGGGACAGAGTATGCTGACATTTTAAATAGGGTTGTGACGTTTTAGTAAAGAGGTAAGAAATGCTAGAGTTTTATCTGGAATGATTCAAAAATAAAACTGAGGGGCTTCCCTGGTGGCGCAGTGGTTGAGAATCTGCCTGCCAATGTAGGGGACACAGGTTCGAGCCCTGGTCTGGGAAGATTCCACGTGCCACGGAGCAACTGGGCCCGTGAGCCACAACTACTGAGCCTGCGCATCTGGAGCCTGTGCCCCACAGCAAGAGAGGCTGCGACAGTAAGAGGTCCGCGCACCACGATGAAGAGTGGCCCCTGCTTGCCGCAACTAGAGAAAGCCCTCATACAGTAACGAAGACCAAACACAGCCAAATAAATAAATAAATAAAATAAAACTGAAACTCAGGAGGAATAACTGATTTGAAGATGATGTGTTTGGGTCTTAGAAATGATTTGGCTTCAAAAGACAAACTAAAAGCTGACTGGAGGAACTTTCCTAATGGTCCAGTGGCTAAGACTCTGCACTCCCAATGCAGGGGGCCTGGGTTCCATCCCTGGTCAGGCAACTAGATCCCGCATGCCACAACTAAGAGTTCACATGCCGCAACTGAAGATCCCACACACTGCCACAAAGATCCCGTGTGCTGCGACTAAGGCCCGGCACAGCCAAATAAATAAATAAGTTAACAACAAAAAAAAAGCTGACTGGAAAAAGCACCTTAGAAACTCTAGTTTACTTACATGTAAATTTCAGTCTTCTATTTCTTCCTGCCTTGGGGAATGAATAATTGTAGGATCTCCTATGCAGAGAACTATCTTCTACGGACTGTGTTATGGGTTCAACTGTGTCCCCCCAAAAAGACACATTGGAGTCCTAACTTCCAGTTTCTCAGAATGTGACTATTTGGAGATAGGATCTTCATAGAAGTGATCAAGGTAAAATGAGGTCTAGGATGAGTCCTGATCCAATATGACTAGTGTCCTTATAAAAAGAGGAAATTTGGACACAGACTAAAACACATAGAGGGAAGATGATGCACAGATACAAGGAGAAGATGGCCATCTTCAACCCTGCTGACAACTTCATTTCAGACTTCTATGCTCCAGAAGTGTGAGACAATAAATTTCTGTTGTCTAAGCCACCCAGATTGTGGTACTTTGTTCAGTAACCAGAGCAAACTAATAGAGACTAGAAGAAAATCATATTTGTGTACTTATCTCCCTTAAGAAATCCCCTTGAGGAGAAGGCTTAACTCTGTTTATTTTTTTAATTAATTAATTAATTTATTTTTTTTGGCTGCATTGGGTCTTCGTTGCTGCACACGGGTTTTCTCTAGTTGCGCAAACGGAGGCTACTCTTCGTTGCGCTGTGCGGGTTTCTCATTGCAGTGGCATCTCTTGTTGCGGAGCACAGGCTCCAGGCACGCGGGCTTCAGTAGTTGTGGCGCACAGGTTCAGTAGTTGTGGCTCTCAGGCTCTAGAGTGCAAGCTCAGTAGTTGTGATGCACGGGCTTAGTTGCTCTGCAGCATGTTGGACCTTCCTGGACCAGGGATCGAACCTGTGTCCCCTGCACTGGCAGGCAAATTCTTAATGACTGCACCACCAGGGAAGTCCCCTTCACTCTAAGTCATTTTTGTATTCCTTCTGGAGTACCTAACCTGATGCAAAAATTTAATTAGATACTATTTTAAGTTGCAGGACCTACACACAGTGGAACTCAATAAATGCTAAATTTCTCCCACAACCTTTTCCATATATATCTTTCCTGACAGATAATTTCTTTCTTTTGCAAACTGACAAACTGAATTTAATTTCTGAGGCATACTCAAGTAGCAATCTCAACTCAGTAATCCTAGGAGCTAGGGTTTGGCAGCATTGAAACAAAAATTTGAGTGCCTAAATTTATCAGATGATATATACACATAATTAAATATAAACTATCCCTGATCTTTAGGGACTCTAACCCAAACTAGACCTGATACATATGTATAGGAAATACCAACAGGTGAGTTAAAACCATTAGTTCAACACATGAATAGTAATAAGAAGTGTTACATAAAAGTCAAGGGTAAACCCATTTTAGCTAAGGAAGGAAGCATGAGCATGGGAGTAGTCACCAAAGCACTATACTCCTAGCTGAGTACTGAGCTAGGCATGCACGTACAATTTCAGCATCAGAATCTCGCCATCTGCAGATCAGGCAACTCAGACTCAAGGAAGTCAAATGATATTGTCCAAGTTCATCCAACAACCATGTTGGAGACAAGCTGGAACCTGGGACTGTGTGATTCAAGAAAACAAGCTCTTTTTTAATAAACAGTATTTGAGCATATACCTATTCTATCCTTCCACCTACAACATGAGCTAAGTTAGCTAATTTATCTCATTATATTCTATTTTTTTTTAATTTATTTTATTTATTTATTTTTGGCTGCATTGGGTCTTCATTCTGTGCACGGACTTTCTCTAGTTATGGCGAGCGGGGACTCTTCTTCGTTGCGGTGCGCAGGCTTCTCATTGCAGTGGCTTCTCTTGTTGCGGAGCATGGGCTCTAGGCACACGGGCTTCAGTAGTTGTAGCACATGGGCTCAGTGGTTGTGGCTCGCAGGCTTCTAGAGCACAGGCTCAGTAGTTGTGGTGTATGGGTTTAGCTGCTCTGCAGCATGTGGGATCTTCCCAGACCAGGGATCGAACCCGTGTCCCCGGCACTGGCAGGCGGATACTTAACCACTGTGCCACCTGGGAAGCCCTCTCCTTATAGTCCTAATACTAGCAAGAAATATGCAACATACAATTCCTGCAAAATCTATTCTCAAAGGCATAGGTAGTCATAGGAGTATCAAGGGAGCTTGCCACCAAGCTCACGTATAGACAGAACCTGACATCTGTGGTCAAACTGCTTGGCTTAAAGGACAT
Source organism: Globicephala melas (assembly GCF_963455315.2). NCBI lineage: Eukaryota > Metazoa > Chordata > Mammalia > Artiodactyla > Delphinidae > Globicephala > Globicephala melas. The sequence goes on from NC_083324.2 coordinate 65,178,209, forward strand.
TCAAGGTCCTTCACAGGCTGAAGGGCAGCACCACAATCAAGAACAAAGTGAATGAGAAGATACAGTTGCCCATAAATTACCTTTATATTAATTACAACATAAGGCCACCTTAGTATTCCAGGAAACAAAAGTTCACAAAGACCACCCCCAAAAGAATGGGTAGCATTGTTTAAAATGCCTAATCACTCAGAACAAAGAAGTTAGAATTTGAGTAAATTAAATAATATATAAAGGTCATCAACATGACTCATGGTACCAACACCAAACTTCAGGCCATTGATGACAACTCTTATACTGGTGACAATTCTTATATAGTGGCTAAAATATATATCAAATGTTCTCAAACTTTTTGATAAGCAATCTTTAAATACCTATTATGCAAAGCATGTAAGCCACCAAGGAATTTATTACTCAATAGCAATGAATTATACCTGGCCTTAACCTTCATCTATATAACCAAAGGCTTCATCATGGTACAAATGAATATGATTTTTATTTATCTAGCTCCTGCCAACTAACTTTTGTGTCCAGTGCTACTATACTTCTCTGAAAATGAACAAAGTATAGTTAACTTATTTTGTGGTTTCTGACAACTTTCTGAAAGCATTCCTTGTTAAAGTAGTTGAAAAACTAGATACTCTGGTCTTCACAGCTAATCGCATGGATCTTTTTGAAATTCCCAAAGTTAATCTTCCAGGAAGAGGTACACAGAACCACAGATCTCTTCCACAACTGTGTTTACTATAACTTTAAGGGGAAGGGCTAGAGATAGTATTAGACCTAATAATTAGGCCAATTAGTAACTAACTCTCACCCTGAAGATTCTACAGCAGAGATTACAAACTGTAGGCTGTAAAATCCTGCCCCTAAACTTCTGTTTATAATGGTTAAAAAAAAAAAAATCAAAATAGTTGTTGAGAAGCACATAAAAACCAAGATTTCCAGGGTCTCTCAAAAAATCGAAAGATCTGGTAACACAACTCATCTTCTCACAGGACAGATGAGAAAGCCCACTCCATACATTCTAATAACCACCATTCCCTTTTGGCTTACTGATAGCATGCTTCAGAAGCCATATACTAAAAATAAATCAACACAATCACAAATTACTATATTTTCAATATTCATTTTAAACTAAGAACACAGATGACCCAAATTCTACAAGATTTAAAAAAGCCAAAGATGTAAAATGAAAGCAAAAGTTAAACAAATGAATCTGTGTACCAGGTGGTAACATAATCACACAGCAAGGAACTAGCTCACATAACTTTAAAATTCAGTAATTTGACTCTACATCCCTATTGAAATACTATGCCCTAAGAAGAACAATAAGAAGAAATCATTAGCTTTCTTCAGTAATCATACTATTGGTTGTAGTGTTGACATTGTCATTCTCAGACTATTCTGTATTTATACTGTGGGAAAAGAAAATGAATAATCATGTTGGTGCTGTTAAGAACTGGGGTTTTCAACGTGGGAGAAAGGAGATAGAGATGTAAAATCAAAGAAGATAAGGAAAGTCCCTGGGTCATTTAATTTGATTTTTAAGTATAACTTGAACTCATGATTTTTTTTTTTTTTTAAGAGAAAAAACAGGGCTTCCCTGGTGGCGCAGTGGTTGAGAATACGCCTGCCGATGCAGGGGACACAGGTTCGTGCCTGGGTCTGGGAAGATCCCGCGTGCCGTGGAGCGGCTGGGCCTGTGAGCCATGGCCGCTGAGACTGCACGTCCGGAGCCTGTGCTCCGCAGCGGGAGAGGCCACAGTGGTGAGAGGCCCGCGTACCGCAAAAAAAAAAAAAAAAAGAGAAAAAACACAACTTCAACTTATTTCCTAATTAACCACAAAAAAGGCCTAGAAACAATGACTAACTCAGTAGAAATAAGCACCTTAAGTGCCCAGATTGTGATCTCCAAATGTCATTTCCCACTAAAAGGCTTCTTAGAGAAAGGTCTATTTCTTTGACTGGGGCAGAAAATGTACAAATCTGGACAAACTGTCACACCAGATAGCAAAAAGCTATCAAAGATGTCTCAGGCTGAGACAAATGACTCAAGCGTAGGACAATCAATAAAAATAACAACTATACATGCTACAAAATGCATGAGCATTAAAAACATGTTAAGTAAAAGAAGCCAGTCATAACAGATCACGTATTGTACGATTCCATTTATATGAAATATCCAGCCTAAGCAAATCCATAGAGACAGAAAGTAGATTGGTGGTTGCCTATGGTTGGAGGTCAGGTAGCATGGAGGGTAATGAGGACTGACTGCAAACGGGTACAGCGTTTCTTGCTGAGGTGATGGATATATTTCAAATCTACTAGATCATGGTGAAGGTTGCACGACTCTGTGAACATACTGAAAATCACTCAATTATACACTTTAAACAGGTGAGTTTTATGGTATATAAACTATACCTCCATAAAGCTGTACAAAACAAAAACAAAACTACAATGGACTGAACCACAATTATGTTTAAATCTGTGTGTTCATAATCAAATAAATCTTATTGGTCATTTTGGAGGATGCTAGGAACCCAGCTCATTATTTTTAAAACTGGAAAGTATAAAGTATTTATCCAGTCTGTCATACACATGAAGTCTCTCCCTAGATAAGCAAACAGAAGAGATAAAGTTTCTGTTTACACAAGTATTACAATTAATAAATTAAAGAATAATAGAATACTATCATTTTGCAACCCCAAATCAAATCAGGGATCTAGGCAATAATCAAAGGCCACTAACATCACAAATAAAGAGTCAACCAAACAGTAGGTGCCATCTGATAGAAGTATACAACACCACCAATGAAGCTGTCTAGCAAAAAATCTGCAGGGACTTCCCCGGTGGCACAGTTGTTAAGAATCCGCCTGCCAATGCAGGGGACATGGGTTTGATCCCTGGTCTGGGAAGACGCCATATGCCACAGAGCAACTAAGCCCATGCGCCACAACTTCTGAGCCTGAGCTCTACAGCCCGTGAGTCACAGCTACTGAGTCCACGTGCCACAACTACTGAAGCCCGTTCTCCACAGCAAGAGAAGCCGCCGCAATGAGAAGTCTGCGCACCGCAAGGAAGATTAGCCCCCCTTCGCCGCAACGACAGAAAGCCCCCACGCAGCAATGAAGACCCAACGCAGCCAAAAAGAAATAAATTAATTTTAAAAAGTTTGCAAAGAAAGAACAAAAACTATGCAGAACCTATAGATAAAAAGACTAGAGAGACTTTTAAAACAATGGCAAAGTTGGATATTTGATATCAACTTGTGTTAAAAAATTTTAGGTGTCATAATAGTACTGTAGTTATGTTTTTAAAAATTAAGAGTCCCTATCTTACAAAATGATAATGTCTAGGGTTTGCTTTAAAATAAGATGGAGGGGAGTAGGAGAAGATGTTATCAATAGATGAAACAACATCAGCCATAGCTGATAACTGTTGGAAGTTAAGGTGGATATATGCAAGTTTATTTTGCCATTTTCTCTCATTTCATACATATTTGAAAATTTCCACAACAAAGCTTTTAAAAAGACAATCACGGGCTTCCCTGGTGGCGCAGTGGTTGAGAGTCCGCCTGCTGATGCAGGGGACACAGGTTCGTGCCCTGGTCCGGGAAGATCCCACATGCCACGGAGCAGCTGGGCCTGTGAGCCATGGCCACTAAGCCTGCACGTCCGGAGCCTGTGCTCCGCAACGGGAGAGGCCACAACAGTGAGAGGTCCCCGTACCGCAAAAAAAAAAAAAAGACAATCATGCTGTCAATTCTGCACAACCTTGGAATTACTGCATTTCACAAACTCAAACATGAAAATGTCTCCCACCATTTTACATCTCTGAATGGTGAATTCAGAGATGGTGAATTAAAAAACCAACAGCATCTTAAATTCGATGAAAAAACTGTAAGATTACAAATATATTTAGATATCTATTTCTCTTTAACTAAATTATTACTTGCATTGCACCTGGAAAGGAAGACTTAAAAAAAAAAACTCCTAGCTTTCTGAATTTTCTTATTTGCTTGGGATTAATTCAGTTACAGTGAGAGAACCATTAAAATGCTTCAGCCAATATAAAAATGCACTTAGTCCCCAAACCAGCATTAGTGGTAGACAGGACCTGGGGAACACTAGGCAAAAGTCTATCTAAGGTGGGTAAAAAACAAAAAAGCTTGCTGCAGTTATCCTACCAGGTCTAAAAACTTGAGTAAAAATAGATTTTAGTTGACCAGCCTGTCTTTTCATTTTTAAGAAAAAAAACCTTTTTTTAATACAGCAGGTTCTTACTAGTTATCCATTTTATACATATTAGTGTCTATATGTCAATCCCAATCTCCCAATTCGTCACACTCCCACCCCCACCCCCTGCTGCTTTCCCCCCATGGTGTCCATACGTTTGTTCTCTGCATCTGTGTCTCAATTTCTGCCCTGCAAACCAGTTCATCTGTACCATTTTTCTACGTTCCACATATATACGTTAACATATGATATTTCTTTTTCTCTTTCTGACTTACTTCACTCTGTATGACAGTCTCTAGGTTCATCCACGTCTCTATACATGACCCAATTTCATTCCTTTTTATGGCTAATATTCCATTGTATATATGTACCACATCTTCTTTATCCATTCCTCTGTCAATGGGCATAGAGGTTGCTTTCATGACCTGCCTATTGTAATGACCTGCCTATTAGCTGCAATGAATATTGGGGTGCATGTGCCTTTCTGAATTATGGTTTTCTCTGGGTATATGCCCAGTAGTGGGACTGCTGGGTCATATGGTAATTCTATTTTTAGTTTTTTAAGGAACCTCCATACTGTTCTCCATAGTAACTGTATCAATTTACATTTCTACCAACACTGCAAGAGGGTTCCCTTTTCTCCACACCCTCTCCTGCATCTGTTGTTTGTAGATTTTTTGATGATGCCCATTCTAACTGCTTTGAGGTGATACCTCACTGTAGTTTTGATTTGTATTCCTCTAATAATTAGTGATGTTGAGCAGCTTTTCATGTGCTTCTTGGCCATCTGTATGTCTCCTTTGGAGAAATGTCTATTTAGGTCTTCTGCCCATTTTTGGATTGGGTTGTTTGTTTTTTTAATATTGAGCTGCACGAGCTGTTTATATATTTTGGAGATTAATACTTTGTCCGTTGATTTGTTTGCAAATATTTTCGCCCATTCTGAGGGTTGTCTTTTCGTCGTTTGTAGTTTCCTTTGCTTTACAAAAGCTTTTAAGTTTCATTAGATCCCATTTGTTTATTTTTGTTTTTATTTTCATTACTCTAGGAGGTGGATCAAAAAAGATCTTGCTGTGATTTATGTCAGAGAGTGTTCTTCCTATGTTTTCCTCTAAGAGTTTTGTAGTGTCCAGCCTTACATTTAGGTCTCGAATCCATTTTGAGTTTATTTTTGTGTATGGTGTTAGGGAGTGTTCTAATTTCATTCTTTTACATGTAGCTGTCCAGTTTTTCCAGCACCACTTATTGAAGACACTGTCTTTTCTCCATTGTATATGTTTGCCTCCTTTGTCATAGATTAGTTGACCATAGGTGCGTCAGTTTATATCTGGGCTTTCTATGTTGTTCCATTGATCTATATTTCTGTTTTTGTGCCAGTACCATATTGTCTTGATTACTGTAGCTCTGTAGTATAGTCTGAAGTCAGGGAGTCTGATTCATCCAGCTCCGTTTTTTTCCCTCAAGATTGCTTTTGCTATTCGGGGTCTTTTGTGTCTCCATACGAATTTTAAGATTTTTTGTTCTAGTTCCATAAAAAATGCCATTGGTAATTTGATAGGGATTGCATTGAATCTATAGATTGCTTTGGGTAGTAGAGTCATTTTCACAATATTGATTCTTCCAATCCAAGAACATGGTATATCTCTCCACCTGTTGGCATCATCCTTAATTTCTTTCATCAGTGTCTTATAGTTTTCTGCGTACAGGTCTTTTGTCTCCCTAGGTAGGTTTATTCCTAGGCATTTTATTCTTTTTGTTGCAATGGTAAATGGGAGAGTTTCCTTAATTTCTCTTTCAGATTTTTCATCATTAGTGTACAGGAATGCAAGAGACTTCTGTGCATTAATTTTGTATGCTGCAACTTTACCAAATTCATTGATTAGCTCTAGTAGTTTTCTGGTGGCATCTTTAGGATTCTCTATGTATAGTATCATGTCATCTTCCAACAGTGACAGTTTTATCTTCTCTTTTCCGATTTGGATTCCCTTTATTTCTTTTTCTTCTCTGATTGCCGTGACTAGGACTTCCAAAACTATGTTGAATAGTAGTGGCAGGAGTGGACATCCTTGTCTTGTTCCTGATCTTAGAGGAAATGCTCTCAGTTTTTCACCATTGAGAATGATGTTTGCTGTGGTTTTGTCATATATGGCCTTTATTATCTTGAGGTAGGTTCCCTCTATGCCCACTTTCTGGAGAGTTTTTATCATAAATGGGTGTTGAATTTTGTCAAAAGCTTTTTCTGCATCTATTGAGATGATCATATGGGTTTTCTTCAATTTGTTAATATGATGTACCACACTGACTGATTTGCGTATATTGAAGAATCCTTGCATCCCCGGGATAAATCCCACTTGATCATGGTGTATGATCCTTTTAACGTGTTGTTGGATTCTGTTTGCTAGTATTTTGTTGAGGATTTTTGCATCTATATTGGTCTGTAATTTTCTTTTTTTGTTGTATCTTTGTCTGGTTTTGGTATCAGGGCCTCATAGAATGAGTTTGGTAGGGTTCTTTCCTCTGCAATTTTTTGGAAGAGTTTGAGAAGGATGGGTGTTAGCTCTTCCCTATATGTTTGATAGAATTCACCTGTGAAGCCATCTGGTCCTGGACTTTTGTTTGCTGGAAGATTTTTAATCACAGTTTCAATTTCGTTACTTGTGATTGGTATGTTTATATCTTCTATTTCTTCCTGGTTCAGTCTTGGAAGATTTTACCTTTCTGAGAATTTATCCATTTCTTCCATGTTGTCCATTTTATTGGCACAGAGTTGCTTCTAGTAGTCTCTCAGGATGCTTTGTATTTCTGCAGTGTATGTTGTAACTTCTCCTTTTTCATTTCTAATTTTATTGATTTGAGCCCTCTCCCTCTTTTTTCTTGATGAGTCTGGCTAATGGTTTATCAATTTTGTTTATCTTCTCAAAGAACCAGCTTTTAGTTTTATAGATCTTTGCTACTGTTTTCTTTGTTTCTACTCTGATCTTTATGATTTCTTTCCTTCTGCTAACTTTGGCTTTTGTTTTTTCTTCTTTCCCTAGTTCCTTTAGGTGTAAGGTTACATTCTTTGAGATTTTTCTTGTTTCTTGACGTAGGCTTGTATTACTATAAACATCCCTCTTAGAACTGCTTTTGCTGCATCCCATAGGTTTTGGATCGTTGTGTTTTCATTGTCATTTGTCTCTAGGTATTTTCTGATTTCCTCTTTGATTTCTTCACAGTGATCTCTTAGTTATTTAGTAACGTATTGTTTAGCCTCCATGTGTTTGTGTTTTTTACGTTTTTTCCCCTGTAATCGATTTCTAATCTCATAGCGTTGTGGTCAGAAAAGATGCTTGATTTAAATTTTCTTAAATTTACTGAGGCTTGATTTGTGACCCAAGATGTGATCTGTCCTGGAGAATGTTCCATGTGCACTTGCGAAGAAAGTGTAATCTGCTGTTTTTGGATGGAATGTCCTATAAATATCAATTAAATCTATCTGGTCTATTGTATCATTTAAAGCTTGTGCTTCCTCATTAATTTTCTGTTTGGATGATCTGTCCACTGGTAAGTGAGGTGTTAAAGTTCCCCACTATTATTGTGTTACTGTTGATTTCCTTTTTTATAGCTGTTAGCAGTTGCCTTACGTATTCAGGTGCTCCTGTGATGGGTGCATATATATTTATAATTGTTGTATCTTCTTCTTGGATTCATCCCTTGATCATTATGTAGTGTCCTTCCTTGTCTCTTGTAACATTCTTTACCTGAAAGTCTATTTTATCTGATACGAGTATTGCTACTCCAGCTTTCTTTTCATTTCCATCTGCATGGAATATCTTTTTCCATCCCCTCACTTTCAGTCTGAATGTGTCCCTAGGTCTGAAGTGGGTCTCTTGTAGATAGCATATATATGGGTCTTGTTTTTGTATCCATTCAGCAAGCCTATGTCTTTGGTTGTAGCATTTAATCCATTCGCATTTAAGGTAATTATTGATGTGTATGTTCCCATGACCATCTTCTTAATTGTTTTGGGTTTGTTTTTGTAGGTCCTTTTCTTCTCTTGTGTTTCCCACTTAGAGAAGTTCCTTTAGCATTTGTTGTAGAGCTGGTTTGGTGGTGCTGAATTCTGTTAGCTTTTGCTTCTCTGTAAAGCTTTTGATTTCTCCATCGAATCTGAATGAGATCCTTGCCGGGTAGAGTAATGTTGGTTGTAGGTTCTTCCCTTTCATCACTTTAAGAATATCATGCCACTCCCTTCTGGCTTGCAGAGTTTCTGCTGAGAAATCAGCTGTTAATCTCATGGGAGTTCCCTTGTATGTTATTTGTCATTTTTCCCTTGCTGCTTTCAATAATTTTTCTTTGTCTTTAATTTTTGCCAATTTGATTACTATGTGTCTCGGCACGTTTCTCCTTGGGTTAATCCTGTATGGGACTTGCTGCACTTCCTGGACTTGTGTGGCTATCTCCTTTCCCATGTTAGGGAAGTTTTCAACTATAATCTCTTCAAATATTTTATCGGGTCCTTTCTCTCTCTCTTCTCCTTCTATAATGCGAATGTTGTTGCATTTAACGTTGTCCCAGAGGTCTCTTAGGCTATCTTCATTTCTTTTCATTCTTTTTTCTTTATTCTGTTCCACAGCAGTGAATTCCACCATTCTGTCTTCCAGGTCACTTATCCGTTCTTCTGCCTCAGTTATTCTGCTACTGATTCCTTCTAGTGTATTTTTCATTTCAGTTATTGTACTGTTCATCTCTGTTTGTTCGTTCTTTAATTCTTCTAGGTCTTTGTTAAACATTTCTTGCATCTTCTCGATCTTTGCCTCCGTTCTTTTTCCGAGGTCCTGGATCATCTTCACTATCATTATTCTGAATTCTCTTTCTGGAAGGTTGCCTATCTCCACTTCATTTAGTTGTTTTTCCTGGGGTTTTATCTTGTTCCTTCATCTGGTACATAGCCCTCTGCCTTTTCAACTTGTCTATCCTTCTGTGAACTGTCTTTTCACTTTTAATATAGGAGTTCCTAAACACCCACCACTTTTAGCACTTCAACAAGTTGCTGGTTTCAAGTAGTAATCTAAAGAAACATGGTAAACTGGCAAGCCTCTGGGCCTCACTGTAGAAGAAACACTAATGCAAATAAAATTTACTAACGTACATAAACTTACTGAGAAAGAAAAGAAGACAAGAAAATATTTCTAAGAGCAATTCTAAAATGCAATTCTAGCAGTACATAATTTTGAAAGTACATACTTTAATGGAATCACACAAAGTTAAAAATGCAACTTTTTTTAAAGATAGGAAAGTTGACATCAAAAATTTCAAAGGTAAAAAGCAAAGAAACAGATTAGCTACATATAAAAAAATTAATTTATGTCAAAAACACACTATAAATGTAATTTGAAAGGCTAACAAGCTGAGAAGCACAAATCTGTCACATAACAAAAGGTATATTCTTTTTTTTTTTTTTTTTTTTTTTTTGCGGTATGCGGGCCTCTCACTGCTGTGGCCTCTCCCGTTGCGGAGCACAGGCTCCGGACACGCAGGCTCAGCGGCCATGGCTCACGGGCCCAGCCGCTCCGCAGCATGTGGGATCTTCCCGGACCAGGGCACGAACCCGTGTCCCCTGCCTCAGCAGGCGGACTCTCAACCACTGCGCCACCAGGGAAGCCCCAAAAGGTATATTCTTAATAAATAGCTCTTAATATCAAGAAAATGATCAACAATCCAACATAAAAATGGACAAAAGATAGTAGCAGGTCAATAAATATATCCTCCAAATGGTCAACCTTTTAGTAATAAAAGAAATTAAAACAAGATACCTTATAGATTACCGTCTTTGGGAAGCTTTTTCAAGTAATACTGTCCAGTTCTGGTGGCTAAGCAGGAGCTAGAAGAATATTCCCACTCCTAATATTCTGGCTAGAGCAGTCCTTCATTTACCTCCTTCAAATGTCACCTTATCAATGTGTCCTCCATCACCCTATTTAAAACTGCACCCCCATTTCCCACTTCTCAATCCCTTTATCTCAGTAAAATTATTAGATATGAAATCCATTCTGGGATTATATTCCATAGAAACAATTTTGAAAGCAGACATAGGGACCTCCCTGGTGGTCCAGTGGTAGAGAATTCACCTAACAATGCAGGGGATGTGGGTTCGATCCCCAGTCAGGGAACTAAGATCCCACATGCCAGGGGGCAACTAAGCCCGCATGCCACAACTACTGAGCTCACGTGCCTCAACTAGAGAGCCTGCATGCCACAGACTACAGAGCCCACCCACCTTGGAGCCTGTGCGCCACAATTAGAGAGAAGCCCGCACACCTCAACGAAGATCCCACGTCCTGCAACTAAGACCCAATGCAGCCAAAAATAAATAAAATAAATAAATCATCTTAAAAAAAAAAGCACACATAAATTGTCTTAAATTATAAAAACCTATGACAAACAGATGAAGGCACACAGCTCTTGATATACACATTGAAAACTGAATGCTCAAAGGGAGATATAACGTTGTACCCTTTAAGAGACATACCCAATGGGCCATGAAAGTGTACCTGAACACCCATGCATCCTGAGGTCCCTTATTCACAAGCCTCTGTTCACTCAGCCTCTATTCTTATTTGTCCTCAGATACACCAAAAGGAATTGTCACTTGGAGACAGCAATGGTTAGTATCCAGGGCTTTGGGGTATGTCAGATCTGGGTTAGAAACCTAGCTTTAAATTTTCTAGGGGAGTAATCTGGCAAATCTCAATTGCCTTATCTGTAAGGTAAAATAGAGATTATCACCAACTAGTTAATGTTAGTAAACAAGAGTACAGTGTCGGAAAAACTGAAATGGAGAAGGAATTCTTCAAATAAAACTACTAAAGACAACTAAAAATCCCCAAAGTCAGATCTTTCAGCACAGTAAAAGAACCCAAAGGAAACAAATCCTAAAGAGCACTGAGCTGGAAGGCAGGAGCCCTGGATTCCAGTTTTGACACTGCTACAAACTGGTTCAGCTCCATGGGAATATTATTTAAAGTATGTAGATTCTAGTTTTAAGATCTACAAAATCAGGGGACTGAAAATCCCTTCCACCTGTTCCACACCATGACTAAATTACTAGGATGTTATTTACTGTTGTACATCCATAATTTCTAAAATTTTTCATTTAAATGTTTGGTTTTTTTAAACTTCAAGTCCTGATGAGTTTTCATTATGACTGAGCTACCAGTCATAACATATAAGACTGTTTCCTTAACTAAGTAATCCAAGGTCAGATTGCTAAAACGCGGCAAAATCAGAATTCAAACCAGATCTGACTCACTCCAAAGACCAAACTATCGCACCCTTCTCCCTCAGACTTTCTCCCAGACTAATCTCCTGGTAACTAGCAGCTTGCCTTTGCAAAATGACTAGAAGTCAGAAGCGCAGTCAAGAGTCAAGGAATAAAGTCAAGTTACCTGAGACAAGTGGGGCTTGAACTTCTGACACAGTACTCTAACCAAGTTAATTAGTTAGACATTTCAAGTACTTAAAAGGCGGCTGGAGAAACCAAAAAAAAAAAGTAATATTATCAAGAAAAACTATTAATTGAAGACAAAATAAAAAATTAAGCACCTCTGAAACTATAAGTAAATGGGGGTGGTTCAAGGAGTTAAGTTGTACAAGATGAAATATTCAGTAAAATAACTAATTATCTGTACTACTCACTTGCTTTTGTGCAAGTGACTCTAGGTTACCCACAGTAGTGAATGGAGGAGTAACAGATAATCCAAAGTACGTATATTCAGCTTTACAAATAAAGCATATGGTCTAAACAGATAATCCATGGGGCTTCCCTGTGGCATAGTGGTTAAGAATCCGCCTGCCAATGCAGGGGACACAGGTTAGAGCCCTGGTCCAGGAAGATCCCACATGCCTTGGAGCAACTAAGCCCGTGCGTCACAACTACTGAGTCTGCGCTCTAGAGCCCGAGAGCCAAATACTAAAGCCCACGTGCCTAGAGCCCGTACTCTGCTGCAACAAGAGAAGCCACCGCAATGAGAAGCCTGTACACCACAACGAAGAGTAGCCCCCACGCGCTGCAACTAGAGAAACCCCACGCACAGCAACAAAGACCCAATGCAGCCAAAAATAAATGAACAAACTTATTATAAATAAATAGATAATCCAAAGTACTGAATATCTGGTGTTAAAAATAAAGTATATGATCACCCATACATATTTATCTCCCAAATTATAGGCTGATTCAGGCTAATATCAAGGTTAATTTCCAAGTGGAGAAACCAGGACAGATGAAATCTAAATAATACAGTGAATAATAAAATCACCACCTCCTTACATCAGCAGAAAACATATGGTTTTATAACACATTCACATCAGCTCCACAGAGAGTAACAAAACTAAGGCTGTGCATGCACGCTCGTGCACGCACACACACAGAGTAACATTTAAATTCCCACTGCACGGGAGAACCAGGTTAGCTCCTGGCTGTTTCCATTAAACCAATCTGGGAGTAAAAACTGGTTTTTGAATCATCCACACGTGGATAATCAAGAGGCAAATTAAATACACACACAAACATATATAAACTCACATTTAAATGCACTGGTTACCAAGCACTTCAGAAAATAAAAAATTTCATAGGACAGTTGATAGAAATGAAGCAAGAGGTGAGGTCACCTACCACTTTAGCTCTATTGATAGAAGTCATCATTTGCTCTCCTGAAACATTAGGCAGCTGCCGAAAACAATACACAAACATACACACATGCACACATGCCCGGATCTTGTATCATCATTCAGAAAGAAAACCTAGGAAAGCCTCTGAAATGAGTTTTATCAACTCAGAAACACTTAGATGGTGTACAACTCCACGTAGATCCAAGGAAATGGAAGTGTCATGAAAATAATGCATTTTTTTTCTGAGTACAAGTGTCTAAAAGACAATTTCCAAGGCCCTCTGCAATTAAATGTGAGTACAAAAGTTCTTCAGACTAAGCCTCACTTGCAGAGGCCCTCTACTGGGCGTTTCTATGACGTTCTGACCAACTTTTGTGTTTCCCACAATAGCGCTAAACCACGATTATGCATCCTGCTGATAAAAACCGGCAAGTGGCACTTAACACACCAAGCCAAAAGCAGCAACAGCGTTGGCTAAAGAACTTCCCCGTCACCACTGTGATGCCCACTCCAGAAGGTATCTGCATTCAGTGCGAGGACTTGAGGTTCCGCGAAAAGAGAAGCAGCAACAGAAACCGGCTGCATACCCCAGAGGGCTGCCTGCAGACTGCAAGGAAGGCCAGGTGCCTGCAGGCTCAGGAAGTTGCCTAACCCAGGGGAAAGCTCCATGCCCTCCTCTATAAAAGGGAGCGTGTGGCTGGCAGACCAAAATACAGAAAATTCATTCAAGAATTCCAGGCCGCCTACCCTGCAGAAGGAGGAGGCAAATTAAGACGCTGGGAAGCAGGTATGGAAAGAGAGCAGGGTTCACAAACTGATAGTGATCTACCAGCTCCGTGGGGAGGCTCAAACTCGGGAAGCTTGTGCCTCCTCTCTGGAGTTGGGAAGGTAAGGTACCGGTCGGGCTACGGTCCTCTCCCAACAGCCCTTTCCAGAAGGCGCGGGGCTGCTAAGACGCAAACCTGGCCTCCAGCAACAGAAGCTCCCGCCCACATGGTTCACGGGGCGCGACCCTCCTTGGCCGCCCCGAGGCCATGTGGCTGCGGCCGCCGGGTGTCCAAACCCGGTGCACGTTCAAGGCGTGAAACCAGAGACGAGGTGCGGGGGCAAATCCAAAGAAAGGGATGTTGGGGGGTGAGACTCACTTCTTCTGGGCTTTGTCCTTCTTGGCCTTGGTCCTTTTCTTTCGGGCCTGGAGCGCAAGCACTGCAGGAGAGAGGGATGGATGAAGGGCGAATGGGTAGGAAAGGGAGAGACCAAGGTGAGGGTGGAGACCCAGCAGGGGCGCGAGGCCCGGGTGCGGGGCCTGCCTGAGGGGCGGCTCCGGGGCAAGCGCCGCGGCGTCGGCCAGGCGGCCGCTCAGGGGTCTGGCGGCCCACGGAGCGCAGAGCAGCGCCCAGGCGGGGCACGCCGGAAGGGGCTCAGGCCGGGTCAGGGGGCTGGCGCGCCGGGGTCGGCCTCGCCTGCCGAGGGCCGGGCCCTGGAGTGGCCCCAAGGGGCGGGCCGGCCTGGCCGGGCAAGAGAGGCGATGACTGCCGGCGCGGAAGGACGCCGGAGCTCCGGGGCGCGGACCGGCTGCCCAGAGGCGGGGGGTGAGGGGCGGCGCCACCTCAGTGGAGGGGCGCCGCACGCCCGGGGACCGGACGGCGGCGCTTAGGCTAAGCTCCTGGCGTTGACCCGGGCCTTGCCCCGGCGGCCGTTGCCCCTCGTGGCGGAGGCCGCTCCACCGCTCACCTTTCCGCTCCATGGCGAAACCGGTAACTGCCTGGCGCTTGCGCACTCCACTGGCGGTGACTCCAGCTCCCGCCGCGGCCCAAAACCAAGCCCGCGCACACCCCGCCCCCCAGTTCCCGCCCCGCCCACGACGGCGCGCGTCTGCGCGTTGAGCGCGGAGCCTACCACCTGTTCCCGAGAAGGGGGGGGCAGTAAAGAATTGGGGGAAGAGGGGTGAAGGAAATAAAGCCGAGGATATACACGCAAGGGGTGTTTGAGGACCGAGCTCGGAAGCCTCGCAGGGTCAGCTTTGTTCTATTTGCCGGGCGGTTGCCCCTGAGGAATGGCGAAGAGCGTGGCACTGAGGGTTCCCTGTGTGCTGAGTCAGAGCTGCGCAGCCAACTGTAATCTGCCTTGTTTTCCTGGTCTGTAAAATGGAATAATCAGGTGTGTCCCAGTGCCTCCGCTGAGTTATTGTGAGGGCCAATTGAGAAACTATATAAAGAAAATGGAGGGGGGGCGGGAATTACAAGTGAGAAAGAAAAGGAGGTGGGAGCAACACAAAAGAAAGACTGGAAGGAAGGAACCTGTGACCCTATCGTCACTTAAAAAGTAAAAACTTTCTCTTAAAATTTCAAATTCAACAGAAGACTGTAAACGAAGGAAGCAGGAGAATAAAAACTTAGTGTTTTCTTATTTTACCACTTTATCTTTTTAGTACAGATAAACACAGTTGTCTTTATAGAATATTTTTATACTTTTCTAAGTGCATTATCTCATTTGATGTTCATGACAGCTTAAAGGCAAGACAGTTATTACTTCCAATACACAAATAAACTAAAACTCGGAGGGGATATGTACTGAGAACCTTGGTGTCCTGACACAGTGATCAGTCATCAAATCCTTCTTGTAAAGCAGGGTTAGAAAAGTTTTTCTGTAAAGGGCCATATAGTAAACCCCAAGAGATCTTGGGGGCCATAAGATCTCTTAACTATTAAGCTCTGCCACTAGAGCTCAAAAGCAGTCATAGAAAATAGGGGCTCTCAGTGTTCAAAAAAAGTCTTATTTATGGTCCCTGAAATTTGAATTTCATGTAATTTTCATGTATCATGAAATATTATTCTTCTGTTGTTCTTTTTTCCACTATTTCAACCATTCTTTGCTCAGGCCTTAGTTTGCCGACCCCTTTGTAAAGTACTGCAGCTGGACTGGGTGGAAGCCTGCAGACCTTTGCCCTTAAAGAAGTTAGACTCCAGTGAGGAAGACAGACAAGTAATTAATTGAGAAGGGAAGATGAAAGTACAATGGTGCTTCACAGGTCAAGCATGGGGCTTGGGTGGGATTTTATTGAGCAAAGTAGGTCATTAAGTCCAGCCAGGGAGGAGGCAGCTTTTGAGTTGGGTCTTGGGAAATGTGTAGGATTTCCAGAGGTGGAGGAGATGTCAGGCTCCTGAATGAGAAAATCAATTGAGCAAAAAGGCACAGACTTGGAAACTTACAGGCAGGGACTGGGGCTGGTAATGACTGAAGAGATGAAGTGGAACATGAGGCTGGAAATGTAGGTTTGCCAAATTTGAAATTGAGTTAATTAATATCTGTTGCATGGAACCCGAATGATAGCATTTCTGGGCATATTGCAAAAGAGGACAGCACCTGTTGGCCAAGGAAAACTGCAACCCAGTTTCCTCCCAATTCTATCCTGGAAAACAAAAGGTGAGTTCGGGCAGACAGTCAAGCCCTGGAGTATGTGGATTCTGCCAGCTCAGGAAAACCACATGGGGTTTAGAAAAGACAGGAGAGAGCTGGTGGCTGAGGGAAAGTCCCAGAATGGGGAAATTAGTGCCTAGCACTTACCAGGTGCTCAAATATTTGTCTAATCAAAGAATAAATGATGTGCAGTTTATGAGAAATGTCTAGATGAGGGAGAGAAGACACTGAGAGGGACAACAGGAGAGCTGTGCTAAAACCCAAATGGGTTAGTGCAGATCCATCAAAAAGGAAATACATCTCTGAGTGACTGTTGATTCTCTCTCTAAGAGCTCACCAGCCATCTGTTTAACAACTCATTTGAGAATTTTTCCAGAGTCAGTGTCAAGTTCACTGGACTGAGTTCCCAGAATTGACTATTTCTCCTTTTTCTTTCATCTGTTTTTCCCCAGTCTCCCAGCATGTTTCAGTTCCTCACACCTTTTCTGTAATTTCTATAATTGTTCATATAAGCTGGTTTGTTTTTTTCCCGTATTCTAAAGCCTATACCTTTTTCTGTGTTTCTCGCTTTAAATGTAACTTTAAAAATCACTTTCCGCCCCCCCCCCCCATTTTCACAGGACTTATCCTATTTTGGATTTTCCCCTTCCAGAAGTTATTCTTAAAAGTGGTGGCCATTCTTTGGTATTCATTTTCAATTACATACATACGCCTCTCCCACAACTGTTTTTCTGCAAGTTCTTTTAAAAGTAGGATTATTCAGAGAACATGAGTCGTCATGTTTTTGCTGCTCATGGGCAGTGTCAGAATTTAATTTCTGCAAGATCCCATTCCTTTTGAGCTAACTTATTTTTTCAGGCTCTCCTAGGGTCTTACCTAATGCTTCTTTGGAATTTTTGAAATATGAGCACCTGAAGTGTAGGATACATGTTTCATCACACCCATTCCCTGCCTTGATTACCACAAACTCTCATAATTTTGATCTGAATTAAGTCCAAAGTATCACTTCCCCTCATGGCTTCCTCTGTGTCCTGCAAGATGAAATAGGCAACAGAAGAAGAAAGTGAAGATATATTGAATAAGATTCCCAGTAGATGTCTGCATAATTGGAGAACCCCAATAGAACTTTCTCTTGCCTTTGTGATTGTTTTGTGAAGTATATTGGGAAAATATAATTATATTTTAGACTTGAGTCTCAGTAAACATGGCACAGTCAACAGAATAATTGAAGAGAATTGAATAAAGAGATTGAGGTGTGGACAGGATTAAGGGAAACCAACTAGGGATGGTGAAGACTAGCAACAGTGGGAGTCTTTACCACCCTGTAGGCCTGAAGACACAAGGGGTGGAGGTGTTACCAGACCCAATGAGAGTTTGTGTTAGTCTGCTAGGGTTGCTTTAACAAAGTACCACAAACTGGGTGGCTTAAACAATAGAAATGTATTGTCTCAGCCCTGGAGGCTAGAAGGCTGAAACCAAGGCATCAGCAGGGTTGGTTCCTTCTAAGGACTATGAGGGAAGGATTTGTCCTCTTTGCTTGGCTTGTAGGTGACCGCCTTCTCCATGACTCTTCAGATCATCTTCCCTGTACGTGTGCCTCAATCTATGTTCAAATTTCCCCTTTTCATAAGGACATCAGCCATATTGGATTAGGGCTCATCCTCAAGAGCTCATTTTAACTTGATTACCTCTGTAAAGACCCTATCTCCAAAAGGTCACCTTCTGAGGTTCTGGGGGTTAGGACTCCAATATATCTTTTGAGGACGGGGATACAATTCAACCCATAACAGAGCTGTAGCAGTAAGAAAGGACTGCCTGAATACAGCTGTGCCCTTTGATAGAGGGATATAACCATGGCGCAGCAGGGAAATAAATACCCAACCTCTTTCTCCAGTCATCCTCTCCAGCTAGTGCCTCCCATTGACAAAACTCAACTGGAAGTTAGAAGGCAAAGGTGCCTGGGTGATGCAGTCCATGCAGGCCAGCCTCCCAGGGCACAGAGCAGGGTGGAGAGGTGGAGGGTGAATCTGGAGGGCAAACAAAAGATCCAGCACGGCCTGTCTGGGCAGTCTGTAGGATACACCCAAAGCAGCCAGCACTTTCCAATCAAGAAGTCAGCCTCTTGGGCTCCCTGATCCCTGGAGAGGCTTGATAACAGAAGTTGCTTGGAGATAAACCGCTTTCTGGCTTTGTTCTATAAAAGCTTATACTTCACAAGGAAATTGTGCTGGAGTGAAGGGTTGAGGGGTGTAGGTGGAGGAGATATAAGAATAAAAGCCTTGGGACTTCCCTGGTGGTCCAGTGGTGAAGAATCCACCTTACAATGCAGAGGACGTGGGTTCGATCCCTGGACAGGGAACTAAGATCCCACATGCCGCAGGACCACTAAGCCCGCGCGCCACAACTGCTGAGCTCGCGTGCCTCAACTAGAGAGCCTGTGTGCCGCAAAAGTACAGAGCCCACGCACCCTGGAGCCTGCACGCCACAACTAGAGAGAGAAAACCGGCACGCCACAACTAGCGAGAAGCCCGTGCACCGCAACAAAAGGGCCCGCGTGCTGCAACAAAAAGATTCCGTATGCCTCAACGAAGATGCCAAGTGCTGCAACTAAGACCCGACCCAGACAAAGATAAATAAAATAAAAAAATAAATAATAAATAAATCTTTAAAAAAATAAAAGAATAAAAGCCTTGGCTTGGTAGGGTGGGAAACTATGCATCATTTTGGATGCTCTGGCCACAGCGTGAAGGTTGGAGGAGGGGAGGAGATTCTCTAGCAATGAGGAGGTTACAGAGCTTGATGGTTCTGGAGGCAGGTAGAGCCCTTGCTCTGCTCCCTGGAGGTGCTCTGGGGAGGCAGCAGGGTGTTGCAAACTGACCTGCGCTGATCGTGTCCAACTCTTAGTTCTTCTACCTGGGTAAAGAACTTCTACGAGAGAAGTGTATAGTAATGAGGATTTGTCCGCACCACATCCTCACTCCCGGGATATAAAGAAAACAAGTTTTGACTAAAATCTGCCACACACATTTGTTAACATTCATTAGCAGGCAGGCACAGCACAGCTCTTGTGACTTGTGTATATTCTCTGAGGTCACTCTGTCCTCTTGGAACCTCTGGCCCCAGGTTTAATTTCTCCAGTTTGGCAATCTCGGGGCCAGGGTGAAGACTGTTTAGGAAATACATAAAAATGCGCAACATGGTTTAGACATTTGAGTTCTGATTTCTACCTGCTATGCAATGTCAAATTCATATTTCTTTTCCTTCTTTCAGATACTTTCCACCAGGCCCACCCTCATGACAAACATGTATCAAGTACCCACTGCAGCCCAGGCAGGAGACTAAGGGCTTGGAGAAGCAGAGAAGAAGAAAACATAGCCCTTGCCCGGTAGGACTTAATAGCTAATTCTTTTTTTTTTTTTTTAATTTTTATTGGGGTATAGTTGATTTACAGTGTTGTGATTCAGGTGTGCAGCAAAGTGAATCATTTATACATACACACATATTCGCTAATTCTTACATAGTAATGACTGTTTGCTGGACACTGTTACCCCTCATCCCTCAAACAACTCTATGAGATCAGTACCATTATTATCACCTGTGTTTGACAGATGAAGAAGCTGAGGTACAACCAAAGTCACACAAACTAGTAGTAAGAGGCAGAATTTTGAATCTGGGCAGCCGGGCTCTCAAATTCATACCCTTAACCACACACCCTATCATCTGTCTAGTTTAGTGGGGGATTATAAATACAGTAGATGCACAAAGTACCACAGGAGCACAAAAAAAGAGGCCCGCTCAGCTCAGGATTTGAGAAGAGCTGAGGAGAGAGGCATCTCCTGAATGAGATGACACGGGGGCAGCATTGGAACACATCAAATAGGTGTCAGCTGGGAACAGACGGGAGGGACGGAACCTGCGGTCAGAGAAGACAGCGTGGTATGTGGGGGAACCATAAACAGTGTAGCATCACTGGAGTATAAAATGCAACGGGGAAGGAGGGAGATAGTTTGCTCCACAAATGCTGATTGGGCCCCTTTCATATGGAGGCACTGTGCTTGTTGTTGGGGGTATGGCAGGGACAGAGTTTCTAAGGAAATTGAACTTGAGTTTTCAAACATTTTGCTTCCTTATTCACTAAAATAACTTTTTGAAACTACCCCCATGCAAAACATGCAACAAACTAGGAATAGAAGGGAATTTCCTCAACCTGATAAAGGCTGAGGAAAAACACTCAGCTGTCATTATATTTAATGGTGAAAGACTGAAAGCTTTCTCCCTAAGATCAGGAACAAGAAAAGGATGTCCACTCTCTCACCACTTCTGTTCAGTCTTGTATTGGATTTTCTAGATAGGGTCACTAGGCAAGAAAATTACATAAAAGCCATACAGATTGCAAAGGAAATCGACACTTTAAAAGTGTTAACATCACAGTTTTGAATGCCATCCAATGGAATTTAAATACAATAGCAATTTGATACCCACCATCATTCATTTTTATAAGTAAAAAATAAAAATCACTTTAAGAAATTTTACATTACCCGCTTTTCTCCCTGAACTTGTATTTCTATTTCATTTTACTCTCACAGAAGTTTATCCTCAGGTAATACAATTTTATGCTTAAAAGTCTTGTATTGATCATCCTATCATACTTCTCCACCATACAAATGTGCGTTTATGTTGTAATTTAATTTGTAAAAATGTTTCCTGAGATCATGATCCTCTAAAAGCTTTCTTACCTATCATTATGAGTATTATTATTGCATGATTAATCAAGATAACATATAGGATCATTTTGTGATAGATGAAATTTTATTGCAAATATACCTCAGTGCAAAGGTAGGTGATTTTTCTCAATAAGCCCTGCATCATTCTATTCATGTTTGTTTGGTAATAGCTACGAAAACTTGGTCACATAAAATAAGTACATGGGAATGGAAAGAGTTTGGCACAGGAGTATCATTGTTTTTTTTAAACTCCTTCCAAATGTGCCAAAAAATCACGTAGTAATCATCATCAAAATTTATATTAATGACCGTCAACTGACAACTCCAAGAGGTCCTTATTCAGTTTTGTTGAAGGCAGATAACTGGAAACCATCTGACTTGCAAAAAGTCATTAAAGTTACTTACTCTCTCAATCCAAACACCAATATTTCAATATGTTCCTTTGTTTGGACCTTTGAGAGGTTTATACACCCTCTGGCAGTGAACCTGAGAATGACTTTTTGGGGAGGGAAAGGCCTTTTTTGTTTATTTGCTTTGATTGCCCCACTACTCCTTGGAATGACAGTGACTTTTGTTTACTGCTGTATCTCCAGGGCCTACAAGAAAAGTGTCAGATACGTAGTAAGTGCTCAGTGAATTATCTGGGATGTTATGAAAGAATGTAGAAATCATGGGTGGCTGGGTGTATGGGGGGGAAGGGACCAGGGCAGGAGGCAGAGACACAGAGGCACTCAGTGCACTGATTTGAGTTTCTCATGTCAAAGGCACCAAGAAGCCACCTTTCCCCAAATTGAAGCAGCACTGAGTAGAGAAAAGGCCTAATCTTTGGCATCTCACCTGGGTTTGAGTTTTGACATTGACACTGAATAGTGGTGACTTTTGGCAAACTCTTGGTCTTAAGAGTCCTACCCTGGGTAAAAAGAATAACTGTCCCTCTCTCAACGAGAGGCTTTGGAGCAAGTAACAAATATGATCATGCCTGTGAAGTACCTGCACCATCGCATGCACTCAGTAAATAGGAATCGTCCTTCATTTGAACCTGCTTTTCCTTTTGGTGACACACCTTTCCCTCTACTAGGCCAGAAATTTGCACTATTGGACTTATTCTGAACATTCACTGGCACAGATACTAAGCAGTAGACAAGATGGTAGAGTTAGGGGCCTCAGGGGGAATCCAGGGCAGTGGGACCTCCTGTACCTCAGTTTCCTCATCTAGGAAATGGGAGTAATAACAGCCCTACCTCGCAGGGTTGTTGTGCAGAATAATGTGTTAGCTTTTGTGAAGTGCTTAGAACAGAACCTGATATACAGTAAAGGGTTAATAAGTGAGGGCTACCTGGGAGAGAAGGAGCACGCCAGGGTAGTAGCGGAGTGGGAGAGTGGGGATCATCTGAGCTGCTGTGTCTCCCACACACCATTTATAAGATGCATCAGGATGTCGCAGGGAGTCGGGCTCTATGGAGGAACGAACACCACTGGGCAAGTTTCAGTGAGTGTAGCAGGTTAAGGGCACCATGCGTATCTGTGGCCAGAAGAACAACATATTTCCTTCAAGGCTCCTGCCCCTCCAAATCCCTGCCTGCTATTGGTCATGAGCTTATAATCAACAGATAAAGTGGGGAAAATATGGAATAACTTCCAATACAGGTGTCAGAATCTCTTCAGCCATGAAGGAGGAAGCTGTAGTGAAAATGCAGGCATGAACTCCAACAGATGTTTTGTCTGTCAAAGAGAAAAAAATCAGTATAGGAGACAGCTCCTCAGCAACAGAGCAGTCCCTGAAGAGGAAATGTTGCCTTATGACTGGGATTAAGCTCTTCAAAGAATTCTTCAAGGAGAAACCAAAACTGTGCCACTGAAACTCCTCAGATTGTTGAAATAAGCATTGAAATGGATAATAATTCATGTGTCACCCCAGGGACAAGACTTGCAAGAAGAGGTTTCTACTATTGACATGCTCCGTGGGGTAGGAAGAAAAAGCATTCCTGTTCTGCAGAGACACAAAGTTCATTGGATACTGGTAAAAAGCTTGGTGGAGGGAATTCCCTGGTGGTCCAGTGGTTAGGGCTTGGCGCTCCCACTGCCAGGGGCCTGGGTTTGATCCCTGGTCGGGGAACTAAGATCCCACAAGCCACACAGCCAAAAAAAAAAAAAAAAAAGTTTGGTGGAACTCGAAGTGGACTTCAAAGGAGAGAGAGGCGAAATGACATAAGCTCTGTACATGACATGAACATCATTTCCAGCAGCACTGTAGGAGACAGAGATTGCAGGATACTGTAGGCTCGTGTTTTCCCATGAGAACGTAAACAAGCGGTCAAAGCTCCTCTTTTCTAATAAAAGAAAAACACGCCTTTCTGAATTAATGCTTGAGAAATGTTCTTTCCCTGCTGTCTCAGATTTAGCCCCTAAATGGCCTTTGATTAAACAGCATATTCCTGTGAGCCCACATTTAACATTTTTTGATACGTTTGATCTATCCTTGGCTTCTACAGAAGCTGAAAAGGATAAGCTTAGAGAGAGAAGGCAGCTTGGTGTTGAAAAAGAGGTTGATCCCCTTCCCGATGCACAAACACATACGTCTGAAGACACTGTACCGGTTAATTTTTTATATAAACTGGAACCAAAGTCAGCTCCTAGAATGACTGAAATAAATCAGAACAATTCTGCAATTTCACAAGCTAATTGTGACTCAGAAGAGGACACAACCCCCCAGTGTTTGCAATCACGCAGGCAAGGGCAACGTCAGGTACCCAGAGACAGCCATGCCCATGTTAGTAGATGGAGAGCTTGGGAAGTCCATAAACAGATTGATTACATACACTGCCTCATGCCCAATTTGCTTCAGATTACAGGCAATCCCTGTCACTGGTGAGTGATGAACCATTACGAAGCAGAGCCATTCTTTTTTTTTGTGTGTGGTATGCGGGCCTCTCACTGTTGTGGCCTCTCCCATTGCAGAGCACAGGCTCCGGACGCGCAGGCTCAGCGGCCGTGGCTCACGGGCCCAGCCGCTCCGCGGCATGTGGGATCCTCCCGGACCGGGGCACGAACCCGTGTCCCCTGCATCGGCAGGCGGACTCTCAACCACTGTGCCACCAGGGAAACCCAGCAGAGCTGTTCTTGAAGAGAAACCTGAAGGCCCATTTTTGATCAGGGACTCTGCAAAGAGTCCTCTTTTCCGTGATCTTCCGACGTGACAACAGATCCCTGCCTGCCCAAATTGAACAGTGGAATCATAACCTTAGTTTTAATACTCACGACCCTTAGACAATTCATTCTTCCACTGTAACAGGACTTTTGTGGAACGCTTTAAAGATCCCAGCTCTTGCATGTTTTTTGGACCATTGCTTACTATATCACTAAATAGGACACTGTCTTTTAGGCCGCAATATAACTGCCATGCAGTCATCTGTAGGTGCACCACATATGATGGTGGTGGGCTCCCTTCCCATCAATGTTACAGGATTTTTTAAAAGAGTGTCATTAAAAACAAAAAGAGTTCGCTGGTTAGAATGAGAACCAGTCAAGGCAAAGTAAACTCTCCCATCCCCAAAGGACATTACCTAGATCTGCTTTTATGTGCGTCAGAGAGTACACCTATAGCAAGCAAACATATCAGTGTTAGGCTTCTTCAGTACAGTACGTAAGCTTAGTGTTAGTATCTGTCAGACGTGATCTACTGTTACTTAGATAAACGTGGTGCCTATTGAGACAACAGAGGATAGAGCTACAGGTGTTCAGTAAGGCTACAAAAACATTTAGTTGATTTAGTTAATGGGTTTTTAATGGCTGTAGTAATTGAGTGAGGCAACTCTGGGGCATTTGCTGTGAAGAATTCTATTTCTTACTGAAGAATAAATAATTATTGGATGAGTGTTACAACAGTGTGACTAATGTTTGAAATTACCATTTTTCTAAAAATGTTTTCTATAAACTTTCAAAAGTAGCAATGTTTGTAGTTACTATAAATCAAGCTTTGGAAGTCCCCAAAATAAAGACTGCTTTCCTTTAAGGAAAAAAAAATTGCAATTTTCTGACATGAGGGCATAGTGCATTTCACTTAAGCATTGCTATAGTTTATACTCAGTCTCCTTGTCTGTTTCGTGAAAAGTACTGTTAAGTAAACTGGATTTCTGTCAACTCCCTGGCATTTCCCTTAAATTTATTAAATCTGAAGAAAGGATACTGGAAATAAAGTTGTAGGCCTGGTGCTTCCTAGAGGGCTGAGGCCAGGTGTGGGCATCCAGCAGGGTTCCCAGGTTGTTTATCTCAGTCCTTAAGAACAAGAAATGCATGTTGGGATGGTGGTATTTTAGATTTAATCAAAGCACCCTCTAATTTACTAAAGAAAAAGTACTATAACTTTGGGAGGTAAGAATCCTTCATTACTAAGACAAAGCCCATGCTTTCTAGTAAAACAAAAGAAACACCCCAGAATGTTAACAGAATTTCTCTAGGGAATGGAAGTACAGGAGATTTCTTTTTTTTCCACCCCACTTTTCTGTATTTTATAATTTTCATTAAAGAGCAAGTATTATTCTTACAATGAGAAGCTGTATTTTAACAAATTTATAAGATAACACAAAATTAATTAAAGCATGAGTCTCCTTTGATTATATTAAGTCCAATATTCAGAGCATTGGATAGAGTTTTTAGAAAGACTTTGCCTCAGTTTGGGGGAATAATTAGCCCTATACTAAATGGTGCTCTAGTCTCACCTAACAAAGCATAAAAGTCATACCTGAAGTGATCAAACTGTTTCCAAGTAATTTAACCATTTCCCAGAACAAAACTCAAGATTTTTCTTGGTGCTTACTCAGATGGACACTTGATCCACAGTAGCTGTGGCTCCTCTACTCATCCTTGGTCCGTTGGGAGACTCGTGTTTATCCCACTTAATCTCAATGCCCAGCTCAAATGTCATTTCTTCTCAGTAGTTTTCCCTGACCCACATTCTTTCTAACCCTTCCTGTCATCTGTATTTCTATAGCACTTTACCTCTCATTATTATCACCTTTTCGTTTAGTAGGCATGACACTCTCTCCCCGCATGTTTGTAGCTTGGGAGCTCCTTGAGGGCAGATATCATATTCTATTCATTCTTTTATCATAGTGTGGCGGATTAAAAATGGCCATAAATTATTTTCTCTTCAAGAAGTGGAGTGTATTTGCCCTCACATTGAATCATGGCTGGCCTTGTCACGTACTTTGATCTGTGGAATGTGGCAGGTGACATGCTGCCTTGAGCTGCTGTGTGCAGTCCAGGTACCCTCCCAGAGAGACTGTGTGGAGAGAGATGGCTGCCTGGCCAGCCTCCAGCCCTTGCAGCCATCCCAGCTGAGATGTCGAGACTTGTGAGTAAACCCATCTTCAATTTCTAGCCCCAGGTGAATCTCTAGATGACTGCGGCCTCATGAATGGGCCTAGCTAAACCCAGCCCAGATTGCAGAATAATGAACAAATGCATGACTATTGTTTTAAGCCACTAAATTTTGGGTGGATTGTCCTGCAGTAATAGATTATGGAAACACAGAGTATCTGGGGTATGGTGAGTCTTCCAATAAGTGTTTATTGAATTAAATTTATTTTTGTATTTATTTATTTATTTTGGCTGCACCATGCGGCATGCAGGATCTTAGTTCCCCTAATAGGGATCGAACCTGTGTCTCCTGAATTGGCAGTGTGGGGTCTTAACCACTGGACCACCAGGGAAGCCCCAAATTAAATTTAATTGTAAGAGACTGGATGGGTAAAATTGGTCCAGATGACCCTCATGGTCCTTTTTAGCACTGAGATTCTATAATCTCAAGACCCTTAATGACCTTGGATTATGCCATTACTTCCTTTATTTCTACCTATAAATGAGGGTTGAATCTAGATACAATACAGTTAAGTCCTTGGGCATCTTAGTCCATTTGGGCTGCTATAGCAAAATACCATAGACTGGGTGGCTTATAAACAACAGAAATTTATTTCTTACAGTTCTGGAGGCTGGGAAGTCCAAGATCAAAGCGCTGGCAGATTAGATGTCTGATGAGAACCCACTTTCTGGTTCATAGATGGCTGTCTCCTTGCTGTGTCCTCATATAGTGGAAGGGAGGAGGTTTCTCTCTGAGGCCTCTTTTTTTTTTTTTTGCAGTACGTGGGCCTCTCACTGTTGTGGCCTCTCCCATTGCGGAGCACAGGCTCCGGACGCGCAGGCTCAGTGGCCACGGCTCACGGGCCCAGCTGCTCCACGGCATGTGGGATCTTCCCGGACCGGGGCACGAACCCGTGTCCCCTGCTTCGGCAGGCGGACTCTCAACCACTGCGCCACCAGGGAAGCCCTCTGAGGCTTCTTTTATAAGGGTACTGATCCCACTAATAATTGTAAGAGTGACCTAATCACCTCCCAAAGGCCCCATCTCCTAATACCATTATCTTGGGGATTAGGATTTCAACATGTGAATTTTGGGTGACACAAATATTTAGACCATAATTTTCCATCTCTGGTTCCCCAAACTTCATGTCCTTCTCACATATCATCAACTCAAAGGTCTAAGTCCAAAGTCTCATCTAACTGTCATCTAAATCAGATATGGGTAAGATCAAGTTACAATCCATTGGGCTTTGTGACATTTAATGTATTAATATTTAGAGACAGCACCTAGGGTCACCTAGTTTGACCAATCTCTTTTCCAAACCCAGTTTTCTGCAGTTGTATTGACTTCACATAATTTCTTATATGTGAAAATCATGCCCCATAGCCCATTTACTGTAGAACATAAACTACTTTGAGATTTTTTCAGTAATGGAGAAAAATACTCTTTCAGATCTGGCCTATACTAGTTTTTTAGTCTTTAAAATTTTTCTCCAATTTCTTATTAGAGATATAAAATCTGCAATGATGACCACGCAATGAAAAGTGAGCTAACCAATCCAAACCATGGCATTTTGTAAAGTTTGAAACGTCTTAGAATTTCAGGCAATCTGCATTTTGGAAGAAGACTCAGCCTTTCTTTAATGCTGAACTGTTTACAATCAATTGACCATTTTTCTTCATCTTATTATTTCAGGAGGGGATGGATGCTATGGATTTATGAAGAATATGCTTTAAAGATAGGCTATAGTCCAAGCATCAGGTTGGTCTTTCTGAGGTCATGCATGAAAATCAAGATTTAGCTATGTTGCAGTTGTAACAGAAAGGTCCGAAGTCTAAACTCTACCAGACTCTCAGAAGCCATTGGTTCTGTGTTTAAATACCTTCCTCTGATGGAAATGTGGGAATGGAAGGGAGCTGGAGTGAGAGGGCGGCAGCCCACAGAAACGGCTCTCTGTGCACTTCCTAGTCTCCTGTTTTAAATGTGAAATGTTTTCTTGGTTTTGAAACACTTCTGTGCTTGTTCCTGCCACCCTGACAGCCTGGTTTGAACCAGTTTCTGGTTGAGACCTTGGTGCCATGGTAATCACCCTTAGGCTCCATCTGGCTGTGTCCCTGGGTGCCCAGCTTCTGTACTTACCCATGGTTACCACTCTTGGTCCCCCGTTTGGTTCTGCCCTCCTAGCAGTCATTGGAACCTACTTTCAGTCTAGCTCTTTCTCATCCTTCAGATGCAAGGTCATTGTCATTACCATAGGAAGAGTTTCCTTGACACCCAAGATAGGTTCAGGTCCTCCTGATGTATGCCCTCTTTGTTTCCTGTATTTTACCGTCAAGGTACTTATCACAATTTATAATTATCTTTGTCATCTATTCTGCTTACTTTTGTGTCTTCAGCACCTGGGACAGTGGCTGGCACATAGTAGGAGTTCAATAAATGTGTTGAGTAAACATGAACAAATGAAGCTTGTAACTTGGGCCCCCCACCTCTTTTAGGGTACAATTGTATATGACCTTGGGCTAGCTACAAAACTTATGTCTCACTTTATGCATGTGTAAAGTAGGGAGGGATAATATTGTTTTATTTACCCCACAGTTTGGGGTGCTGTGTATATAGCAGATGCTTAGTAAATGTTTGTAGAATGAATAAATGCACCTGTTATCTCTGTGATAAGAGACACTTATTTTAAGAAGTATTTCTTTCATCTAACAGGTGAGAGAAGTTGATTTTCTAAGCAAGGGGAATCCTGTTTACTGAGTGGGAAATAAAATTCAGTATTCCCAATGCCTTTGCCCAGGGGTTTATATTTCTCTTCAGGTTGTACCTTACTACTAGATTTTTTTTAATGGAGGAGGGGAAATTTTTTTAAATTTTTAAAACTTTTTTTAAATGTGGACCAAACTAGTGATTTGATTGACTTTTCCAATTCCTAAGGGGTTGGTGTCTGTCACAGATTTTAACTGTTTGGTCCACCAAGAGTACAGATCCTAGATTGCCTGGATCTTAAAAACCTATAAGAAAGAAGCAACAGTGAATATGAATGTGAAGACCAGGGGGAGTTCTATAGAGCTAACATTCTCATTGGATGGTACAGCTTATTGGCCTTCTGAAACACTGTCAGGATAAGATCCTGACCTTGGAGTGACGGCAAAAGTGCTTTTAGCCTAACAGTTCTTTGTATTACAAGCCTTCACAGGCTGGCCTAACTTTTTTTTTTTTTTTTGCCGCACTGCACGACATTTGGGATCTCAGTTCCCCGACCAGGGATCAAACCCGCACCCCCTGCACTGGAAGCGCAAAGTCTTAACCACTGGACCACCAGGGAAGTCCCAGCCTGGCCTAACTTAACCTATTTACCCCCTATTTCCCACTGCAGCAGTGCAGTGAAGATAACATATAAAGTACAAATGCTACGCAGTTTTTCTTTTTCATGCTCATCTCTTCCCCACTGTATCTACCTACTTCTGGGATTTCTTCCACCTGACAGTTCCTTCGGCATACAGAATACAGAAAAGGTAGAAGATGCAGGAAGGGTCCAAATGTAACTAGAGTTATGTATTTTATTTGAGCCTCATCTCTTTAGAGAAAGGGGAACACAGATGAGAGGAATAAGTTAGAGATGGTCTTAAAAAAAAAAAAAGCACAGAGGTGAGGGTTGTGAAGAAGGAAATCCTTCAGTGGAACATCTGCTGAAGGTGAAACGAAGTGAACCTGGATAAGGAATTCAGAGATAATTCTTGGTGTTTAGTATTGTGATCTGGGAGCTGAGGAAGGAGGAAGGCCAACAGATGGAGGAGTTCCAAAGCAAGTACTGCTAGTTTGTAACTAGCCTGCATCTCCAGACCAAGTGGCCCCATTTGGGTGGGGAGGATTTGCTGAGGGAATCTGACCCCTTATTCCTAGCTCATCTACAAGGTATCCTCACTGGCGTTGCTCTGGGATGTAAGTGAATTCATAAGCTGATGCCTACTCTCTACTGACTGTGTCCTAGGCTGAGTCTGAGGTGGGGACTGGGGAGTTATAAACTGATACAGAGGCTAGTACTGCTGCTGAGAGCTTGGCCTGGATGTGGACTCAGGCTTGGTCTCTGTCTCTGGATCCAGCTCAGATTCAGGCTCCAGCTCTGACTCAGGCTCCATCTCGTGATCCAGGTCTAGGTCTAGATCTAGCCCAGTCTCTTGTTCTGACTCCTGCATGGGATACAGATCAAAGTCTAGCTCTGATTCCTCCTCTGTTATTGGGTCCTGGAGTATGAAGGCTGGACTTTTACTTCTGGGGGCTTCTATAAGACGGCTACTCATTTTATGTTTTGATTCTTCTTTCTGAAATACACACAATTAGATGGGTTAAAACTTCCCAATTAGATTTAATTTTTGAACAGTCAAGGAATTTCAGAATACAGTAGGACTTAAGGTACCAGAAAGCATGGGTTCCTGGCAAAGTAGAAAATATTTCTGGCCTAAATTTGCTTTTCATCTTCTTTGCACCCTCTGGTTCCTCAGTTACTTACCATGCTTCAGGCTCAATCAATTCATAACTTCCAATTTCTCTAGTTTTTGTAGCCAGCCTGGATTTCATGGTCAACCATTTAAATAACAATGGTCTGGTCAGCATTCCTGGACATATTGTCTTCTTGATTTTACTTGTCTTTCCAACCCCCTAATGTAATCCTCAGCAGGCCCTTCATGACCTGGCCTCCTGCTATCTTCTTTAGCTTTATCTCTGTCTATAGTCCCCACCTTTTGCTCTAGCCATAGAGTTAGACTGGCAGATCTTTACGTCTGCTAGTTCATCAGTTTTATTATCCATCCCAAGGATGGTGGTGGGGGGGGATTCTAAAGGGATAGCTAAGGGAGATTTTTAAAATATTTATTAATTGGTATGGCACTGGCACTAACCAAGCCTGCTGTAAAAAGATCCTTGAGTCCTATGCTGGGTTGGGTAACCCCTCTTCAGTTGGGAAAGGATCCTGAATGACACCCAGATGCCATGGCAGTGTGGGAACCTGGGACTCAGGTTTATTGCTATTTACCAACTGGTAAGGGAACCTTTCAACATTTCAAATTCTGGGACAGCCACACTCAAAAACCTTTCCTGGACGTTGCTCATCTCTATCTGATTAGGTGTCTCCTCCCACCTCACCACCATACCACTCCCCACCCCGATGCTTCACATCATCCAACCTTGTCTGTTTCTGAGTAGGCTCCTTGTATCACTGTCTCCAATTCGTCCACATTTAACTCGGAGGACTCTGGCAACCTCCTTGACAAAGCAAATAGCACAGCATCATGGAGGGTGAGGAACAGCTGGGCCTTGGTGATGCCAGTGTCAAAGAAATCATTCTTCTCAAGTGCCCTGATCACAGAAGCTACAAACCAAACCGGGAACACACACAGGGTCAGACATCTGGGGAGGAGAGGATCCAGGATACAAAACACAGCCCTCTTCATAAGATGAAAGATACTCACAGTGACACCCTGCAATGAGCACCAAGATGTTTGCGTTTTGGAAAGCACTGAACATCTGTGGGGAGAGAGTAAGCCAGCTTTAGAGATCTTCACGCTCAGTAGAGGAAAGGGCCTTTTAATTAGCTGAGTTTTAAAACTTCTTTGGTCATTCACTTGTCTGGGGTATATGTACCTTTGCATCCCCACCCCATTCAGCTCTGTAAACATTTGATGAGTGAATTGCTTTATGCCAGGAAATGCCTAACGTGCCAGAATACAAAAGAGAATCAGATGGTCTTGGGCGGGGAGTGAGAGGGAGGGTTGCCCATGGCCTTAAGTGGGGAAACAGTTCACATAAAGAGATAAATGTTCACATGAGGACAGTGCTAGGATAGACACAGGCACAGGTGTGATGGGGACACACTGGACAGGCCTCATGAACAATTATACCTTGGTATTATTGCTTAGTGTTTGCACGTGACCTCCTTCTCTCTGGAGTCCACTAAGCAGAGGTGGCAAAATGTGGCCCAGAGATGGTCGAGGGATACAGTTGGGAAAGGTATTCAGGAACCCTGAGGATCATATTCAGTGCTGCTCTGCAGAGTTGTATTTGAATTTAGTAAAACATCAGAAACTGACCCCAAGTATATACTTCAGCCTATATATATATATATATATATATGCTCTGGAGCTATAAATCTTAACGTTCAATTCAAAAGAAGTCACCATTCACCTTAATACTCTAAGACTCAACAGGTTCCAAACCTGGGCACTAAGTTGGAGTGTCAAAAGAAACAAAACAGACAGACTCTACTTCTTTCACTACCAAGGGGAAACAAGAAAGTCATTCTTGATCATACAGTAAATCATAAAGTTATTTGGTAAAGAGCCACTATAGACACACTCTAAATGACAAGCAATGGGAGATAGAAATATCGTGAATTAAGAAGAAGCTTAAATGGAGTGGTTGTCTCTAATAAGAACAGCTACTGGGATTTTTCTTAGTGGGTTCAAGTTTTCAATTATAAAGTAAACAAAACATAATGACTTCCTCCAACAAGGCGGGATACAACAAAGCAAACAGCACAGCGTCGTGGAGGGTGAGGAACAGCTGGGCCTTGGTGATGCCGGTGTCAAAGAAATCATTCTTCTCAAATGCTCTGGCCACAGAAGCTACAAACCAAACCCGAACACACACAGAGCCAGACACCTGGGGGGAAACCTGCCTTTTTAAAGTGTGAGGGTGTACCGTGGATCTCTGAAGCCTGCAAAGTTAAGGTGCCGGACGTTGCCTCAATGATGGGGCTGGAGCAGAAAGTCATCAACGTAGGCCAGGTTGATGGAAGGGTTATGCCACGGACCAGAACATATGGTGCCTCCAAAAAATGGAAGACGAGAGGAGAGAGGAAAGGATGGCCCAATTATACTACAGAACAGGGGGAAGAGTGATATAATGTCAGAGGCTTTAAGTTCCAGTGCCGGGCAGGCCCCTTCCTAGCTGCGAGCACAGGACTCTTAGGGGGAAATATGGCTTGTCTCTCGGGGCTGTTGTGAGAACTAAACGAGATAGTGTATATAAATGTGCTCAACTCAGTCCGGCACGTAAGAGGCATTCGATAGTGTAGTCAATGAAATCTAAAACTACAGCTACAGTGTAAGACTGGGAGAAGAGAACACAGCCCAGTAGTACAACCTAAGATGGAAAAGTCCCAAAGATAAGACATTATCAAGTATATTTGAGCCTGCAAATGGAGAGGGGGTGGGGTGTTGGTGGGGAGAGGGTCTCATGGATGGGAAAGACCTTAATGTAAATCTCTTCTAAGCCTCTCATTTTATAGATGAGGAAACCAAGTGCAATTTATTAAGTTACCTGGGGTCTGATGGACAGTGAGTGGTAGTAAAGCCAGGACAAAGCACACATCCACAGACCACCAATCAGAGTTCTTTCTGCTATGACAAGCTTCCTATTGCCTTAGACCAAAGAGGAGCTGGACTCACTTAAGACAGAATCATCTTCACTTAGGAATAAGACATAGGATAAAATATTTATAAATATTTTGTTAAAATGGAATCTGAGGATACAAGAAGGAAAGTCAGCCAAAGGAGCATATCTCAAAAAAAGGTGGGGGGGTGGGGGACGGACAGTGGTTAAGAATCACCTGCCAATGCAGGGGACATGGGTTCAAGCCCTGGTCCGGGAAGATCTCACATGCCACTGAGCAACTAAGGCCGTGCGCCGTAACTACTGGGCCTGCACTCTAGAGCCTGTGCCACAACTACTGAAGCCCGCGCGCCTAGAGCCCGTGCTCCGCAACAAGAGAAGCCACTGCAATGAGAAGCCCACGCACCACAACGAAGAGTAGCCCCTGCTCACCGCAGCTAGAGAAAGCCCGCACGCAGCAACAAAGACCCAACACCATCAAAAATAAATTAATTAAATAAATTAAAAAAAAAATGTGGGTGCAGTTAGAGCCAGGAAGCGAGTGGGTTCAGGATGTGTAAACCTGAGCCATCGCCAACAGGAGCAAGAGTGAGATAGAGGACTAAAAACTGAGATAAGCTGGCTCGAAAAAAAAGACACTGAGACATTAAATATGTCTTTAATGTCTCATACTTATGAGACATTAAACAATAAAGCCAATATGGTTAGTTGTGCACCTAAACTTCCATATTGTACAAGAAGGAGAGAAATGAAATCTGTCTGAGAAACCAGAAAGTGGGAGAGAAGCCAGGACTTAGGGAACATAGCTTTGAAGGAAAAATCTTTCCTGCCCTTTTCACCCAAAGATGCAGGCAATGAAGAAGGAACTGGGGAAGATCCTTACAGGTACCGGACCAGGCAGCCCCATGCTTGAGGTGTCATTTCATCACAACTTCTTCAAACCTGAGTGCCTTTTAGAGCAGCTGAATAGTGGAGAATTCCTTGTGAACTTTCTTCTGTAGCATTTGAACCTATTCCTTGACATTTTTTGTAGCTAACTCCCAGGATACGCTGGGAGTTGCTGGGTGTGGCACAGATTGCTGTTTCAATGGTGTTAAGAGTTTCTTATCTTTCAGTCCTTGAGAAATAATATGCCATGGTTAGGGAACCAACCCTAGTTTAGTAAATCAGAGTTGCTTCATTTTCTTTTTATTCTGGTTGACCTTAAACTGTCTTTCGTGCTCAAGTTCCTAGTGGCCTAGGAGTCACAGAGCAGCTAACCAGTGACTAACAGGATTCAATCAGGATCAGGGCTGGGATGGTGGTGGTAGGAGGGGATCAGGGTTCTTGTGAAAACCTCCTTAGTACTTACCTGTCTTAGTACGACCAAAGCCTGTGTATCCACAAGATGTACCATGGAGAAGTCCAGGATGATGGTGTGGA
Organism: Globicephala melas; assembly: GCF_963455315.2. Lineage (NCBI taxonomy): Eukaryota > Metazoa > Chordata > Mammalia > Artiodactyla > Delphinidae > Globicephala > Globicephala melas. The sequence goes on from NC_083324.2 coordinate 65,213,407, forward strand.
TGCTGGGTAGAAGAGATGAAGTCGAGTAAGGCAGGAGTGTTCTACCCCCAACCTGAGTTTCAGAAGCATCAGGGAGTGTGATCGACATGCTCCTAGAGGGGTCATCAGAAAGCCAAACTTTCTCCACCTCCTTGTAGTTTGGATTTCTCTGGGATGTGGAAGATGTTATGTACGGTACTTGGTCATCGGACATAGTCTGGCTTGTGTCTATGATTTTGAAACGTGAGCAGCGGACCAGGTTAATGGAGGACGACGAGTCGAGGTCCCTTTTACTTTCAAATCGTTCTGTGTAAACAACCTGGGATGACAGAGTTAGGGGAGGACTATGATAAGACTCAAACAAGCCTGGAAGCATTTGCAACTATGCTGTTTCTATCTACTAACTCACTTCCCTCTCTCTTGGAAAACTCCGCAGACTATGCATTATACCTTTTTTCCTTAGATATCTCACCGTCGCTTCCAGCTTGTGACTAAAACCACGTTCATCTTTCCTGATCCTCACCACTCAGAGCCACCCCTCCCAACTTCCTCACGCACGTCAGTGACATTATCATTGTCTTAGTGAGCCAGACGTTAAATCGTCTTTGATTTATTCCTTTCCCTCATCCCTGGATTCTAATTAGTCTCCCGCACCTACTAGAACTTTGAAGTATTTCTTCCATCAGTCCCTTTTCTCAACACCTCCTTCTTTTATCAATGAAACTGTCTTCTGTCACAGTTCCTTAAGGAGACAAAAGGTACTTGAGTGTGGCTGTCTTTACCTTTCACTCCTTTCATGCTCCTAATAGGCCTATGTCGCTTAAGGACAGGACCAAGCACCGGGAATACAATGGCATGAAAGATGTGAATGCTGACTCTGCAGTCACAGGGACCAGATTCTACCTGGGGAGAGGGCACGTGTCCATTTAAAGGATGAATAACAACCTAAATGGACAAGAACTGTAAGGCATGTGGGAAAATGAAGAGTTCATTTGCTAGAGTGGTATACTTTGGGGTGATGTTTCTTTAAGAAAAATCTGTTGTTCTAATAATGTTGCTTGTGAACAACAAGCAACATTGTTGCTTGTTGCTTTTCTATTTAAAAATAGAAAAAAAAAAGTAAAGATTAAAACTAACAAGGTAGTATATATTGTATTGCTAAAAAAAAAAGTGGTGTGGACGAATGATAATATTACAGTTCAAAGGAGAGAGGTGCTCCCCAAGCCTTGACAGTCACTGAGGCCAGGCCTTTGGGGGACAGCTGAGCACTGGCTCAGTGTTGGGGAGATACAAGGTCCTTCAGGCAAAAGAAACCTCTGAGAGCCTCCCCTTTCTCTCTGTCTACTCTATACTCTTTCAAGAGCTTTCACAATCCACTCCCGCCGGGTCTGCCTGAACTTACTGCCCAGGCCAAGCCTCTTACTCTGAGGATCCCATGCTTATTTCTACCTCAGTGTCTTTGTCCAAGCCTATTCATGGACTGGGAGTCCTTCTTTTTCCTACCTGACGTAAATCCAAATTTCTCTCTCCTGCCCAGCTTAAGTCCATTACTACCGTGAAGTTTCCCTGCCTTTTTGAGTTCATGCCAATCTCTTTAGCTGAAGTCTTAGAGTGGTTAGAATATAAACACACGATTTAGAACATAACAATACTGCATGGTATGGTTTACCATCTTATTTCATCAGTTTTAAGATGCACCATTACTTTTTGTACTGTCAAGAAACAAACAAAACACTGCAAATTAAACTATAATAATGCCATCAATTGTACAATGCATCTAAATTTCAGAGATGTGAAAAAAATGTATATTTTTGGATGGATAAATACAATAATAGCCTTAAATGTCACATTAATAGAGAGCTGTTTCCCCAGTTTGATTTTTCTTTTTTTTTTTTTTTTTTGGCCGCACTGCACAGCTTGTGGGATCTTAGTTCCCTGACCAGGGATTGAACCCAGGCCCACAGCAGTGAAAGCACCAAGTCTTAACCACTGGACTGCCAGAAAATCCTCCCCAGTTTGAATTAAAATTCCATAAATTGCTTCAAAATAATCCTGTGATTTTGAGGGGCTGTAAGTGGGTAGGGATATAGATGAAATAAGATTGAATACGAGGTGATAAATCTTAAAGTAGATGGTGAGTACATAGAGGCTCATTATACTTGTCTCTACTCTTGTATATGTTCAAATTTTTCCATGAAAAAATTTAAAAAAAAAAAGAACAACCTGGATGAACCTTGAGGATATTATGCTATGTGAAATAAGCCAATTGCAAAAAGACAAATACTGTATGATTCCACTTATATGAGGCATCTGGAAGAGTCAAAGTCACAGAAACAGAAAGTATAATAGTGGTTGCCAGGGGCTGGGAGGAGGAGGAAATGGGGAGTTGTTCAATGGGTCAGAGTTCCAGTTTTGCGAGATAAAAAAGTTCTGGAGGTAGATGGTCGTAATGATTGCACGACAATGTGAATATATTTAACACTATTGAACTGTACACTTAAAAATGGTTAAGATGATAGATTTTATGTTATGCATTTTATACCACAATTAAAGAGAAAAAGAAAAAAGAACTACCTGGAGACAGAGGCCCCTAAAAATTTATTTTCCTTTTTCATAGTGTCATAGTTCTGGGCACACAGTATGAGATCAATAAATACTACATCATATTATACTCTAAAATGTATTTTCTGATGTCCTGTAAATACTCTCTACAATATTCAGTGCAGTGTGGGTACAAAATAAAAATTAGAGATAGTGTTAGTTCTAGTAGTAGAGCAGTCCTCTTGGCAGGGAAGTTGGTATTTTCCAGGAGCTCAGTAGAGCCTATGCTCCATTCGAGTGTATGGCAATGAGAGTGAGTGCTTGGTATTGTAGGTGATGAGGGGGATGGGAGGTGTTCCTGTGTGTGTGTGTAGATAGAGCTGCTCCTCCAGGGTGTTTGTGTGGATGAAAGGCCTTGAAGCTGGAAATGAACAGCCCTGCCCTGGGGAAAGGGAATATTTAGACCAAATCTGAGTTGGAAATTAATGAGCGCTACAACTCATCTGCTAAAATAATCTTCAGATGCTGTAAAATCCCCACGTCTGCTTATCTGCCCTCCACCCCACATCATCATTTCCCGGGTCACAGGCAGACATCAGGAGACTCTGACAGATCCTTGGGAACCCCAGCCACCTTGACCCTGCCTGCCCTTGGCCCTGCTGCAGTTAGAAAACAATCTTTAAGTCACTTGTTTTCAGAAATAGATAGCCAGGGAGCTAAGATAAAAGTCAAGGAAACAGGGACAACCAGGGAACTACTGACAACGTCAACAGGCAGACTGTACTCTGTGCTCAGATAAGTTGCTGACCATTGAGAAGGGAATCAGGAGTCAGGACATCTCCCCCTGCCTCCTACTTTCAGGGCAAGATCTGAACCTGAAAGGGAACCCGTGTCTCCATTTCTGAGTAGAAATCTTTGATTTCCAATTACTCATGGTTCGTCTAAGAGTTAAAATCCCTGAGGGGGTTTAGATTTTCTTTTCTTTTCTTCCTTTTTTTTAAAAAACTACTAGTGCACTTCTTTTTTATAAAATGTGGAGAAAAATGCAGAAAAGAAGACATGTTTCTAACCCTGGGCGGTGGCTCCGGTTCATCACAGTTGCAGAAACACCAACAAAGCTTTCCTTGCTGGGGGCCATCTTCATTTTGATTAAACAGGCTGTAAATTTCTTCTTCTGTAAGAGGCACCTTTACCATTTCAACCTGAAAGACATATGAGGGGGTCTCATACGGATGGTGAGTGGGGGAGGGGAGAATACTCGGGGAAGGGGAGGGGAGCAGGTAGAGAGAGGCTGGGGAGGAAAGCCTTCACCCCCTCTAACAGCTTGCGCTTTAGGTAGTGAACATTGACAAATGTAATGGAGTTGCAGCACTGGAAGATCTTCACCCCTGGAATGTTCGTAACCTGCAAGACAAATAAATGTAAACTTGAGGGAAATATTTCAGCTCTTTTATGGAGTAAGAAAAAATAATCCTTAGAACCTCCTGGAGAATCTGTATTCTTTATAAGAAGCAAGATCTAGCAAATTCCTTCCTCCCATTTTCATCATGTGCTTTTCCTGCTTTCTTCTTTTCCCCTCCATTTCCTCATACCTCTCTTTTCCTTGGCCTTCCTCCCCCAAAGTACATTTTAAAATTATCCTTAACTGGCTGCATCTCTTTCCCCACCTTTGTAAATGCATATCTGCAGTGCAGCAGACAGGAGCAAAGGGGTTTTGTAGGAAAACTAGGCAGCAGGCCTGGTCCACCCCATCCTTTGGGCAAAGGAGTGGGACTGATCTGGATTCTTACCTCCTGATAGTCATGGAAGCTTCTATAAATATTGGTGTTAGGGATCTGACCCAGGAGGAGAATCTTAGTTCTGAAAGTAAATGCATTTGCCTTTAGCTCACAGTTGCCTTACCTTGCCATGGCCCACCTCCTATTACCTGAGACAAAGTACCTGTGTGACTGAACAGTGATGATGAAGAAGGTAAAAGCTACTGAAACAAGTAATCCCATGTCCAGTCCCAGTAAAATTGCAGATATGAACGTCACCATCCAAATGAGCTTATGGAAAAGAGGAAGAAGGGAAAAGGAAGACCGTGATAACAAGCAGAATTGAGAAAATCACAAGTCCTCTATCTCAACTCACCTTTACCCTTTCTCTCCCAACACCTAGGATTTAGAGAACAAATTCCACAGCCATATGAACTGATACCATCACAAATGATTGGGTCCAAGGGCTACCTAGCAATTCTTTTATGCATCCTTGGTCACTTCTCTCTTTAATTCTCTCTTAAAACTTCAGTTTCCTCGTGTGAAAAATAGGAATAATAGTATCTAATTTATAGAATTTATTGAGATTAGAAATATTATTTGTAAAGCAACCCAGAACACTCACCAAATTAGTGGTTGCTATTTTAAGAGCTATGATAGTTATTGGGAATCTCTTCAAGTTCCTATCCCACCACCTTCTCCATCACTCTCAGCAGGTGATGTTGACTTTATTTTCACAAAGAAGATAGGCTGAGGGGGGAGGGATAAATTGGAAGACTGGGATTGACATATACACACTACTATATACAAAATAGATAACTAATAAGAACCTGCTGTAGCACAGGGAACTCTACTCAATACTCTGTAATGGCCTATATGGGAGAAGAATCTTAAAAAGAGTGGATATATGTATAACTGATTCACTTTGCTGTATACCTGAAACTAACACAACATTGTAAATCAATAATACTCTAATAAAAATTAAAAAAAGAAGATAGGCTGAAACTCCCTTAAGTATTTACTTCCCCCTCCACCTACCACTTGTTAGTACCTGCACTCAACCTTCCCCCGTTCTCTCCAGGTCTCTTGGAAGGGCTATCCCTCCTCCTAAGACTAGAAGCTCTACCTGTGCACTGGACCACATTCCCCTCTTAACTTTTCAGGGACCTGCATTCCAAAATGATCCCTCTTCCTATCTCTTTGCCTCTTCTGGGTGCTTCTCCTCTCATTGTATCATATCCCCCATCTTTTATTTCTTGCTGTCTCCCCTTTATGTCCTCTAGTTTTGTGCTCTAGAGAGAAGGAGAGTGCTCCATCAGTTACTCCTCCTGGAAAGACACCTCCTTCTCTTGTTAGAATTTGTGTCTCCCATCCTGGAATGTATTTCTATTAACTGGATTAAAAGTCATTCAAATACGTGATGTACGATAAACCCTTTTTACTAGATCTGTATGTAACTGCAGCTACTTAATTAATTGCATTTTATTTAACTTTGCATAGTTGGAACGGGTATTTCCATGCACCAATAACCTTGACTCCCTGTTTAAAGCAAAAGTAGAGTACTAGGCATCAGAGAGTACTAGGCATCTGCCAGTGCCTTCCGGTTGATCTCTTTCGTTTGTTCTCTTCCCCTCTCTGCAGGCTTCCCCTCCGTCCTTCCCACCCCACCCAGGACATCTACACTCACACAGTCATATTGGTTCTGCCTCCACAGATTGGGTAAGTTGTAAATGGTTTCAAGGTAGGGTAGGACATTGCTCAGAATAATACCAGCCAGCACAGCCTGTGGGGAAAAGATAAACACTACTTCATTTTCCTTTCTGGGGTAAAACTCCCAAATTTCCACAAAGGTACCACAGAGAGTTAGGCAGCCTTGCCACTCAGAGATATTATGCACTGATATTTCATAAAAATACCAGGTCCATGCTTTGACTCATTGTCTAATCAAATAAGTTTTCTCCACGTTTTTCTCTGCTCACCTCCATAATTTGTCAAACGCACAAAACAAGGCAAGGCCAGGTCACTCATTTGGCTGGTACAGCTACCACAAGTCCCTTTTATTTTTTATTTATTTTTTAAATTGGTCAACTTTATTCAAATAATTTCCAAGAACCCAGAGAGTCATCTCAACGGAACCAATTTCATAGAAATTTGCTTTGAAGGGCAGATAAGCAAAGCAAGTTGTCACATATTCTTGAGAATTTAAAAAAAATACACAAAAATCAGAGAGGCAAGAGGGAATGCTTCAGAATAACTTGGCAACAGATTTTCAGCTTTGAGGTTTTCTAACACGAAATCACTTTTCTCTTCCATCCTGAAAGATGTGTTGTTCTTTCCACTTCTTCTCTTCCCAGGTGACCTGTAAAGAGCCAGCCTCTTCCCCAGGCCTCGGGATGGCTCTGCCCACAGGTGAGAAATCCCAGGGTCCAGCCCACCGTCTGCACACCTGAGGGTCTGATAATCGGCGTCGTTTTGTGGGCACTTGATGGCCCCAGCTGGCATCGAGAGCAAAACCTGTAGATGGAGGGGCCCTAATTGTGTTTGAGCCAAGGGGACTTTTAATGCTCTGCTGGGGTGACGATGACAAGTTCAGGGGGCCCTGGGAGCCAGAGTCTGGATGGAATTTTCCTGAGAAGTCTTCTTTTTGATACCAAACTCCCACACTTGCTTTATCTGGAGATGCTCTGGTACATAAAGGCACCTGCGTCTGCTGAAGCGATTTTTGGCAATACTTTTGATGAAGCTTGTCAAATTTTTCTTTAATGTCATCGTAACGATCCCTGGCACAGGCTGGAGGTTGTACCCTGGGTACTGAAATGGCTTTGTTGAGTGATACTGACTTCCTAAATCCTCCCAGATCATTTCCTTGACAAGCAAGGTCAGAGGTCTGCTCCGAGCGGCCCGGGCTACATGTGGAGGTGGTCTTTGAAAGCGAAGGGAAGGAATCACTCTTTGGTGGGCAGCTACCCTCTCTGATAGATCCTTTGCCCAGGCTTTCAAAAGCCTCACTCAACCTCTTAGCTTTTGCTCTGCGGAGAGGGCTACTCGGCCTGTGGGCTTCTACGCCCTGGGGGCTACCAGGGCTTGCTGGACCACCTCTGTACACATCCACAGCCGAGGAGCCGGGAAGGTAAGTCAGGCAGGGCTGCTTCCTAAGATTCGAGCAATATTCCTGATGAAGCTCGTCAAATCTGATTTCCATCTCCCTATAACGATTCCCTCCCTCACCCGGCGGTACTCTGGGTCTAGAACCTATTTTTACAGGAGAAATCAACCACTTTAATGTCATGAATCTATTTTCCTGATCAAGATGATACACTGCATTGGAGTCTAAGTAAGTCAATGAAGAATGATCCTTCTGAGGCGTTCTCGGAAGCTCCTTCCAATGTGAAGCGAATGCGTGGATCTGGGGTTTGTTTACTTCAAAAAAAGCCCCTCCCAATTTTAAACCCATCTTATGGCCAGAAACATCGAGTACGTTCTCGCGATCTCTTAACACTGCCACGTCCTTCGCAGGTTCGGAGCCGGGTGGACGTCTCTCCTGGGGGCTCCTCCGAGAGCGCCTGCCTCCTCTGCAGCTCGTTCTGTCCATTCTGCTCTTACACCTGGGCCTCCGCTTGGAGCTCCAGTTCTGGTGGATGAACGTCTTGGTGGAGATGACGCAGGAGGGCCTCACACCCAGCAGGCAGCTCATGGAGTGTAGCATGCCCACATACAGATCGCTGAGTGTTGCATTGCAGACGTCCTCAGCCTCAGAGCATGCGCTGCTTGAGAAGCTGCTGCCACCGGTCCCTCCCTGTAAGGAGATGCCATCACCCCTCGGCACCAGGGCCAGGCCTGCTGAGCAAGAGTGCAAAGCATCACCCTCTCTGGGCAATGAGGTTGGCTGAAATGGGCCACCGGGGCTCTCTTCAGAGATGCCACCATAGTATCCTCGGGCAGGGCTGGCGGGTGAGGCCAATGAAGGGACCAGGGTCACACGGGTGTCCTTTCCCTCTCCGTAACTGGCACACTCCAAACACCCTTCATCCTGCAGCAGGATATCCACTTGTGTCAAGTACTTCCTCCTTAGCTCATTTTTCAATGGGCTCCAAGGCACTGCAGGCATCAAGTTACCAGCAACCACATCTTCTTGGAATAAAGTTGTAACAGTATCACTGCTTATTGAATCCTCACCTTGTGTGCAGGGCAAGGGAAGCTCGTGACCTCCAGCTGGGATTCGCATGGGTCCATCTGTCCTGTTGTCCGTCTTCACCGGGGAGCCCTGGATTTGTCCTGTATTTCTTTCCTTTATTAATCTTCCTCCCCAAATTCGCAATCCCTGGGGTGTCTCGTAGGTCAGCGTGGACATCTGCACCACCGGGGCGTCCTCGAAGGGCTGGTTGTACTTCTCTATCAGCTGCTGCATGCGCCTCTGGAAGCGGCGGCGGCTGTCCCTGAGCTTCCGCAGCAGCGCATCCTCTCCCAGGACCTCGCTGTCCATGGTGCTCGGACAGCCAAAATCCACAAGCCCCTTTTAGATTCAGGTCACTGATTACTTACCCTGACAGTGAGAGGAAGAGTACCCGCAGGTTATGATCATCTAGCCCCTTCTGCTTCCATGTTGTCACTTTGGTGTCTGAGGCAAGCCCTCAGGGAGGCTGGCACCTTTGGCCATTTTTCTTATCTTTGCCTACTTGGCCTTGCTTTGTCTAGTTTGCTTGACATAATCTATGTTACCGATGTTGCTTAGAAACCATTCTCAGAAGGGATGACAAATTAAGAGAATTTCCACTCACAGGAATGCTGAAATAGTTTCAGTTGGGCTTTTTTCAAGTCTAATCATGATGTACTACAATTATTTCAACGATGAGATACCAATTTTTGTCCATCAAATTAAATTAGCAAATTTAAAACATTGAGGACATCCCATAAAAATGGGTGTTGAGTATTGCCCTTTTGGAAAATAATTTGGCAATATATCAAGAAATGCAAATATGCTTTCACACAGAAATTTTGTTTTACTCTTAGAAATCTGTCTTAAATATAGAAAAGGGTAGATGTACAAAATTGCTCACTGTTGTGTTATTTATAATAACAAAAATTCAGATAACCTAATTTAAGATGATTAAGTTATAGTATGGAGTATCATGCTACATATTAAATTAAAACAAGAATACCAGATTGTACAGTTAGATCACAATTATGCAAAGTACTATTTATAGAGAATAATATTGGTTAGACATATGCCAAAATGTTAATAGTGGTTTATTTGTGACTATGGCTTCAGAGACTGCCACCTCAGTGTGTAACCAGTCTATCTAAAAAATAGATTTTTATCTATTGTGAATTTTCCAAAGTTTTAAAAGTAAGCACGTCTCCCTTTCTAAGGGAAAAAAAGTGTCTTAAATGTAAGAAAATGAAGATGGATACTCATAGGAATGTAAAATCATCAGGGCCTCAAAGTAGAATCGAACCTACTTTAAGAAACATTTCTCATCCTTTTCCTAGCCATCCTCTCTTCTATATACTCTGCCTGGGAATTAGAACTGATCCTATCATCAGGAATGGATTGGATCCAAGCTTACTCTTATTTTCTGAGGTTACTCAGTGACCACTTGGTCTTAACAGGTCAGTAGAGGAGGGAAGAACAAAGATGAAGTCAGCAGAAATTACTTGTTTCCCATCTTCATCTTCTTTCCAGTCAAGAATCTCCCAAAATTTCCACAATTTGCAGGGAGATGTGGTAGGAAAGATAAGAAATTCAACTTCATAGGGCTTTTACCAGGTTTTTGGCTTGAGGTATGGCGTATGAAGAGGAAACAAATCTTTTCATGACATAATATACAATAAAATTTTTACCTTTCTTTTTTTTTTTTTCCGGTACGCGGGCCTCTCACTGTTGTGGCCTCTCCCCTTGCAGAGCACAGGCTCCGGACGTGCAGGCTCAGCGGCCATGGCTCATGGGCCCAGCCGCACCGCGGCGTGTGGGATCTTCCCGGATCGGGGTATGAACCCGCGTCCCCTGCATCGGCAGGCGGACTCTCAACCACTGCGCTACCAGGGAAGCCCTTACCTTTCTTAATATTAAGATAAAACGTGCTCATGTGTAAAGAAGAATTGAATTTATATATAATTTCCATCATACAAGAGATAACCATTGTTAACATTTTGGTATAGCCTATGTATTTTTTCACACAAAATTGGAACAATATTGAATATACTATTTGCATTATGGTTTTTTTAAAGTTTTTTTTGATGAGGACTATTTTTAAAAAATTTTTACTGAATTTGTTATAATATTTTATTCTGTTTTATGTTTTGGTTTTTTGGCCATGAGGCACGTGGGATCTTAGCTCTCTGACCAGGGATCAAACCCGTACCCCGGGCACTGGAAGACGAAGTCCTAACAACTGGACTGCCAGGGAAGTCCCTGTATTACGTTTTTAAAAAATTTATGTTGGTTCTGTTGCTAACTAGTTGAGATCCTAGCCAGGATGTTCCACCAATTACTCTCCTAAGGATTTTGCAACAAGCTATCCACAGTCGTTCAAAGAAGGAAGGAATCATTTGTAGTTTAATACTCATAAAGTCCCAGTGTTATAGAAATTCAGATATTCCACTGATCAGATTGTATTCACATTTTCTCACCCAGAAACATCCTAACTAGATGATATAAAAATAACATGCCATAACATGGTTGGCCAAAAGCAAGGGCTGTTCTATCCCCAACATATTTATAGTAAGGGAGGGCTTACCTACTTTTATCACTACCCTTTAGTGAATTCTGACAGATTTTTATTTGAGATTTTTAAAAATTCTGACTCTTCTAGAATGGAAAAATATCATTGTTCAAAGTAAATTAGTGAGTGGCCCTCTGAAAATAGACTCCCAAGAGTTACAGCACCAAAGGTGCTATATAAACTAAATTCTGTAGATGGCTTCTGCTGGGAATCAGAGGACAGCTTGTGTGATAAACAGAAGCTTAATCCCACCCACCATGCATATATTCCATGGCTGGTTTCCAAGGTCCCTGAATCACAAGAGCAGAAGGCAGCAACAGCCTTGAGATGGTCCTGCTCTACTGAAACCTGATATTTACCAGGTGGAATAAACGCATTCAAAAGGATGGGCATAATATTTACAACCACACCAGCTTAGGGACTGCCACCTCAGTGTGTAACCAGGCTGCTGCACCAGGAATAAAATCTCCTCCCCACTCCCTTAGTACTATCTAAAAATGGCTAAAGGGAACATTAAGGAAATTTAAAAGGAAATTATGATGACTGGGCATTGATCTGTATTGTCACTTAGAACAAATCAATTATAGCTAGTAATTAATGCACCTGGCATCTCTAAATGTAAGGTCATCCGTCTCACACAAAGGGAAGAAATGGCACATAAGTATATAGAGGCATCCTAGCTGAACACAGAGTTAAAACTCAATTTTTAGATGCTGCCTTTAGTGTTCTGAACTGACCAAGAGGCAGTGTGGCAGCAGTAGGGGGATTGAGTTCACATGAATGCAGAACAAGGACTTCTGGAAACTATTTAGGAAAACAGATGGCATGAATGCACAATGAGCTTCCAAGTCTGTGGTGGTATTGGGTGTTCTGGCATCAGAAGTCTATTTTGGTCATGTTTAACTGAATCCTTACTTCCAAAGCTTACTTTATAGCTTAAGCAAAAAAAAAAAAAAAAAAAAAAGATTAACGGGAACGAGAAGAATAACAATTGTTTGAGTGCTTATTACTAGCTCAAAACCATTCTCTCTATATTATACATATTATCTTATTTAACTCCCAATCCTGTGAGGCAGTGGCTATTATTTTAAAGAAAAGGAACTAGAAATAGGCTGGGACCACCACTGGGGATCAGTTGAATGCAGTTCTCCTCAGAGATGCCCCACCAAGATGTAATCTGGAGATCCATTCTTTCTTGACTTAGCTATTTGATTAGTTCTACTTACATTTGGCAGTTTGTAGAAAAAGCGTCCCACCTTCACCATCAGGAGCAGCATCACAACTGCGCCTACCAGAGATGCAAACTGAGGAGACAGAGCCAGTTGGAGAGAGACCATCAGGAATGTATTTGTCCCTGTCTGCAACTGAGGCCTTCTGCTTGGTGAGAAGCATGTCATTTTTTTCTTAAAAGGGGTTGAGTATAACCATCCAGCATAAGTGCATTTTTGGTGAACTGACATTTTCAGGTCCTGCCAAAGTGCTAAACACATACTAGGTACTCAATAAATTCTTGTTGATTGGACGTATGGAGGCTTTCTGAAAAGTCCCAGATTGTCTTGGATATCTGAATCTTTCTTGCCATAGCTTTGTGCTATGACTCTGAAGTCTACTAAAATCCAGCCTGCATTTCATCCTAAATTTAACCCTTCTTTGAACAGTTTAGAAAAGCCCTGGTAGACTCATCACTGTCAGCCCTAAAATCCCAACCGTTCCACCTCGCTCTTTTGGAGCCTGGATAACTTGCCATCTAACAGCTTCAGTGGTGCTTCATCTTAAAAACACCATGATATTCACTTCTGATTTCCCTACTTCAGTTTCCCTCTGCCTCACTGCCATCAAAAAAGGTTATGCACATGAGTCAGGGCTGTATATAGGAGCTCTGGGTCCTATCCCACCTGGGTTGACTACTCTGGGCTCAGTACCACTTGGTAAGCAGTGATTCAGATTGGCAAATACAGGTAGAAAGCTAAGAAACATAGTTCCCTTTATAATCTCAAGGCTCTCTGGACATAATCTTGAACTCATTATATCCTCTATTGATAAATTTCCATTGTTTAAGCCCCTACTAAGAAAAAATAATATAAAGCAGCATAATTGCCCACTGTGATGGGGGTGGAGGGGGAATAAAACTGTATGTAACCACAAATCAAAACAATGGCATATACAAGCAAGAACAAGCAACCTTAAATCTAAACCATTAAATGACCACTCAGCAATGATTCTCTAACTTTTTTTCTCTTTTTTTATTAGGTGTGAAAAAAATAACTTCCTACTGGATTCCCTCTCACTACTCACTGCTATTTGCCATATAAATATATCGCTGAAAATAATCGCAATGAAATCAACATCCTACTTCCTTCTTTCCCCATCCCAGCTGATGCACAGCTAATGGGACCAAGCCAACATGGAAAAGTTGAACCTTGAGAGAAGAGTGAAGGGAGAAGGATTCAGGAGAATGGATCACTGTAACTGAACCTCAGGAAGTTCTCATGGCAAACATTTTATACACTGTGGAACTAAAAAAAAGTAACTGAAGCCATAAGTTCCTCCAGCCAATGTACATATCAGCCTGTTGCTGCGTCGAGTTTTAGAGTCTAGCTTCAGGCAGTCTTGCACTATAAGAAGAAACTGCTTTGATTAGCACAGGAAAATATATCAGGACTTTTCCTTCCTTCTACTCCTTTCTCCAAAATTCTTCTGATTATTTTTAAGGAAGCGAAGACATACAGACACCAAAATTAGCTGTATAAACCTAGTTTAAAATGAGCACAAACCAGACACTGAATCCCATAAAACTTGCTGCTCAGGGAGGCCTGCCAATAATTGTGTGTCCCCCATGGCTGCACACGCAAAGGGGTGGGCTTTGGGATCAGAGGGCCATCCTTGGTGGCATTGTGCCTTAAGAGGATGCTTGATGGCTCTCAGAATCCCAGACTCAGTGCCTGAACAGGGTCTAGAGACAACGAGCATGTACAACTTTACATCTCATGCATGTTTTGCTTTTCTGCTCTGATTTTCCATCACTTTTCCAGGCTTTCTTGAACAAAGACTGACTCTACCTTCTTTCTGGGCATTCAAGGCAATGTGAGGTCACATAAAACACAGCCACTACTGACATGCAGAACCTCAGACACCAAATGCTCCATAAGCAGCGGACAGTACATTACGATGGACCAGCCAGGGCACTAGGGACCTGGGGTGGAAGCTCTGATATTTGAACATCTTAAGTGACACGCACTATGGTGGGCCCTATTGTCATCCAGTTTAATTCTCACAACTGAAAGGTTATCCTTATCCCCATTTTACAGGTAAGGACTAGAGCCTCAGAAAGTGAAAGTAACTTGCCCAGGGTCACACATCTAGAATTACTGAGTCAGGTTTCAATCCACCTGACCAGTTGACCCCAAAATCCAGGCTCTCTCCACTGCCCTATCTTCTTCCTCTAAAAAGAACACAGCTCATTTCTCTCTTTGATAATTTTTTTCTTTTCTTTTTTAAAATAATAACTCTTTTTTTTTTGCCGTACGCGGGCCTCTCACTGTTGTGGTCTCTCCTGTTGCGGAGCACAGGCTCCGGACGCGCAGGCTCAGCGGCCATGGCTCACGGGCCCAGCCGCTCCGCGGCATGTGGGAATCTTCCCAGACCGGGGCACGAACCCGCGTCCCCTGCATCGGCAGGCGGACTCTCAACCACTGCGCCACCAGGGAAGCCCAATAACTTATTTTTAAAAGCAGTTCTGGGAGCCTGGGGACAAGGCAAGAAGGCTGGTCCTTGGAAAGCAGAGAACAAGGAAAAGAACCCAATCATAGAGAAGAGGGAAGCATAGTGGTCAGAACTGGATGAGCAGGCCCAGGCCATGGCTGGAAGGGCTGATAGGTTTTGCTACAACCAGTAAAGACAAGTGGGTTCTAGACAGGAAGAAATTAAAGTGAAATCCAGACACATTTTATACAGTTTGTATTTATGTCAGACATACATCCATACACACATACATACATACACACATACATAATACATATATATATAAGTGGCTCCTGGTGACAAGTCATGTCGGAGAGGTTCAGAGCCAGCCCCCTAGCCTCTCTTTCCTGCAGTCCTGAGGAGCTTTGAAAAAGTAGGGGTGTTCTCAGGCAGAGTGAATCAAAAGTCCCCAGAGAAAAAGGGTGGAGAGAATAACCCCTGCTATGGGATAAAGAAGGCTGAATGAGTCCAGATCAGAAACTTATTGGAGGTGGGGTAGCTCCAATGTGGAGGGCCAGGGTCAGGGGAATTCTCTGCTTGAACCAGCAATTTGCCCTGGGCAAGTCAGGGTCTTGGGGAAGGACTTACCAGTATCCCTGGGGACATACTTCCCTTTGAAGGGTCACTGTACCACAAACAGAGATGTCATTGGTAGGGGAGAACAATGCCATAGCAGAAAACAGAATGAGAGCCATCGGCAACCTTTGAAGCAGGCACTTTATCCAACAGGCTAAAGGCAACTCTGAGGCTGAACTGAAGCCCTTCTTCCCTCCCTCCATCTATACATATCCTAACCCTCTTGCAATGATCCATGAAAGTCTCACTTTATCCATCATTCTCCTTCTTGCAATATTTACGGCATTTTAAAATTTATTGTATTTATTCTGCACTTAATTTTACCTGCACCGTGATTTAGTTTTTTCCAACCACGTGCATCTTTTCTCCCCAAATTTGTTATGCTTGTATACTAAATAAACAAAGTGTGTGGTCACAAGTCAGTGGGAACTATTGTCTGGAATTTCCATTTTTTCTTACCATAAAATCCTCTCATTTTGACTTCAAAATTTTTTCAGACTTGCATAGAACATCCTTCTTTTTAACGTAACTCATCTTCCTTCTTTTGGTCAAATAGTAATGCAAAACAGCTACATACACCTTAAAGGCCAATGTGTCTGGCAGAAGCTCTATGACAAAAAAACTCAGTCCACATAAAATCATGTGGTATGGGCTTACTCTAGACCCATGTTCTCACCCCTGCCCAATCTTCTGACTTTTATTAGCTTTCACCTTATATTTCACTTATATTTACCCATGGACTGTGACACTTTATCTTTCCCCATTCAAATTCAGTGTCCATTCTTCTGACACTTTACTTTTTGACCATGGCTATACCTCCCTACTGTGCTGCTGTGGCCTAAGCTTGTCTTTGACTTCTGTCACTGTTTCTGTGCCTCCTGATCCCCGGACTCATTCCATGGGCTTACTCCAGGTTCAATTCTGATAGTTCTTTGACACTTAATCATGCTATATAACTGAGATGGGACACCTCTCATGTTGTCAAGTTGTAACTTTTATCTAGTCAGTTTAAAACTCATGAACATTGGACTTAAAAACTCTCTTGCCGGGGCTTCCCTGGTGGCGCAGTAGTTGAGAGTCTGCCTGCCGATGCAGGGGACACGGGTTTGTGCCCCGGTCCGGGAAGATCCCACATGCCGCGGAGCAGCTGGGTCCGTGAGCCATGGCCGCTGAGCCTGCACGTCCAGAGCCTATGCTCCGCAACAGGAGAGGCCACAACAGTGAGAGGCCCGCGTACAGCAAAAAAAAAAAAAAAAAATTAATTAAAAAAAAAAAAAAAAACCTCTCTTGCTGGGCTTCCCTGGTGGCTCAGTGTTTAAGAATCTGCCTGCCAATGCAGGGGACACAGGTTCGAGCCCTAGTCCAGGAAGATGCCACATGCCGCGGAGCAACTAAGCCCGTGTGCCACAACTATTGAGCCTGCGCTCTAGAGCCCGTGAGCCACAACTACTGAGCCCACACACCTGGAGCCCGTGCTCTGCTACACCAGAAGCCACTGCAATGAGAAGCCCGCGCACTACAACGAAGAGTAGCCCCTGCTCGCCGCAACTAGAGAAAGCCCGCGCGCAGCAACGAAGACCCAACACAGTCAAAAATAAGTAAATGAAATAAATAAATTTAAAAAAAATATCTTACCTACAATTAGAGAGCTTGCCTTTAGAGCCTTCTCTGCCAACATTTTCCCTTTCCTTCTTCCCTTCCATACCCTATATATTTAGTGTACTAATTCAGGATACCTGAATAGGGTCTGACCTAGATAATTTTCTCTTACACAAAGGTAGAATGGTCATAAATTCCCTAAGCTTGCCTAGACAAAGACTTTATTCTCTATCATGAAAGCCTCTTGTCATGCCCTTTGAGGAAGCCAGGAAAGTTTCTAGTTCTGCTGTCAGGAAGGAGAGAGTTATATTATTATTTTCCCAGACTAGGGCTGAGAATATATCTCCCCATAGAAAAAAATGTTAATAGGTGATGGTTGGTTTATCTGAAATATTATCTTTTAGGTATGTTACATGGAAAGTAGCTTTTTGTGGGCTAATATATAGAAGCCTTTAACAGAACAGTATTTTTATAAAAAATGACTTTCAAGTTCCACATTGACAGATAGCTTTTAAGACAAAATCTAATCAAAAAATAAGCCAAGCATGAAATCCAAATTTTTCCCAAACAAGCATCACATTAAAACAGTAACATAGTTAAACTAATATAATCTCCTTCTGTGAATATACATATGAATAGACCTAAGTGTCTTTCTATATTAGAGATCAAATTCTATTTCACATACCTGTTGTCTTCCTCCAGTTTTATCCTGGATAATAGTCCTGACAACAGCACCAGTAAACACATAAGATCTGAAAAATGAACTGACGACATTGCAAAGGCCAATGGCTATTAAATCCTGTAAAGAAATGGCAAATACTTTAGGGCCACTGTTTGTCAAAGAAGGCTGATTTGAGTTTGAACTAAAGGTATACTGTTATTTCTTATGCATGAAGATAGGGTTGTGTACATCACTTCAAATAACACTGAAATATTATTGGAAAGAAGTGAAGGATGGTAAATCTGATTTCTTCATTTTAGCTAGAGATCATAAGGAAAGTCCTTTTTCAAAGTGAGTAAATGAGACATTTGCCTTGTTATTCTCTTCTGCATGATTGCTGGGAATTAGGATGACAGGGAGAAATATAGTACTGTTTTTCTTGCTTCCTTCTATACTATCCTAAAGTCAAAGCGGGACACCGATTGAACCCGGGCCAGGCAGTGAAAGCCCGGAATCCTAACCATTAGGCCACCAGGCCGTGCCAAGCGGCTTGCAGGATCTTAGTTCCCCGACGAGGGATTGAACCTTGGGGCCACGGCAGTGAAAGCACCGAGTTCTAATCACTGGACCTCCAGGGAAGTCCCCATATTCTCTTTTTAATTTCTAGGGAAAAAGCCAAACTCAAAATAGTCGGAGACTAAAAAAAAGAAAATGAGAAGGACTATTTCTGGGAGGCCAACTTAATTGTTTTATTATCCTAGTTTTGATATTCCACTGCATTTCTTTTTAAAAAATATTTATTTATTTATTTGGCTGCACTGGGTCTTCGTTGTGGAATGCGGGATCTCTTTAGTTGTGGCATGCGAACTCTTAGTTGTGGCACGTGGGTTCTAGTTCCCTGGTCAGAGATGGAACCCGGAGCCCCCTGCATTGGGAGAGCGGAGTCAGTTACTGGACCACGAGGGAAGTCCCTCCACTGCATTTCTTATTGTGCTTTGGCATGTGGTTGACTTTTAAGGACTTGGTGGAAAGGAAGATAAAAGGAGAGGAGAGGAACTCTGCTAGCTTAACAACATGATGTCATACATTACCTTCTTGCCTCCCTACACCATATCTGTTCTAGAGTAACCATACACATTAATTCAAGTGGCTTCAGAGTTAAGTATGCCACACTTCTCAAAAATCCTTTGGTAAGACTTCCCTGGTGGCGCAGTGGTTAAGAATCCGCCTGCAAATGCAGGGGACACAGGTTCAAGCCCTGGTCTGGGAAGATCCCACAGGCCGTGGAACAACTAAGCCCGTGTGCCATAACTACTGAGCCTCTACTCTAGAGCCCACGTGCCACAACTACTGAAGCCTGCGTGCCTAGAGCCTGTGCTCCGCAACAAAAGAAGCCACCACGGTGAGAAGCCCGCGCACCACAACGAAGAGTAGCCCCCACTCACCTCAACCAGAGAAAGCCCCCACACAGCAACGAAGACCCGACGCAGCCAAAAATAAGTAAATAATTAAAAATAATTTTTTACAACATCCTTTGGTAATTGTAATTCAAATCATGGTCCAAGTGACTCTCTGGTTACAGAAGAATCCAGTCTTCATTTTAACTGCAGGCTAAGGTTAGAGAACAAAGATTAAAGGGTCACAGAAAGTAATAGAAAGGCCTGTCCTCTCACCTGGTTGGAATTGACATCATAGTTATGGAAATTGGCAATCTTCCTGCCCAGAAATATGAGCAGAGAGGAGCTCACTAAAGCTAAGGAGAACGCTTCTAAAAGCACTTCAGTAAGATTGCTCATATCTGGTGTTACAGGAAACAGGAAGCTGGAATAAAAGGGTGGAATTATTCCTAGATAGCAGGAATCATTTATTGGCATCTCCCCCACTCCAACCTTATCGTACTTTATCATCCGTTTTTCAAAAGGTCTGACCCTTTTAAAAAATAATAAAAATAAGAGATAAGAAGAGCAACTCAGGCAGCAGCTTGCCAAAACTGCCAGCAACTCAAGCCAGGTTACAAAAGCCATTAAGAGAACATGCTCTGCTATCTTCTAGTTCAAGGTTTCTGCCATGTACCAATGGCAACAGATAGGACAGGCAAAACTACAAAAATCGATGAAAAATAGTTTATTTACACTGTTTGAGACCATACCAGTGGGTAAGCAATAGGCATATATCATACCTAAGAGGGTTTAGAGCTAAAAAGCTCCATGTATTCCCTTCTAGTCAAACTCAAATCTTTTAGGGTATAATTTTAGTCATTGTCTTTTGTAAAAATTGCTTCTGATTCTTATCCACACCTTTTTTTCCCAATTACTTTAATTGGGTAAAAGACACATAACATGATTTACCATCTTAGCCATTTTTAAATGTACTGTTCAGTGGTATTAAATACATCCATAATGTGCAACTATCACCACCATCTACTCCATAACTCCTTCATCTTGTAAAACTGAAACTCTATAACTATTAATCAATAACTCTCCATTTCTCCCTCCCCCCAGCTCTGACAACCACCATTTTACTTTCTGTCTTGGTGATTTTGACTACTAAGTACCTCAGATAAGTGGAATCATATAGTAATTGTCTTTCTCTGACTGGCTTATTTCACTTAGCATAACGTCCTCAAGGTTCACCTATGTTGTAGTATATGTCAGAATTTCCTTCCTTTTTAAGACTGAATAATATTCTATTGTATGAGGGGAGTTGAATGCTAAAATATTTGGATTTTCAGTGCCCAAATTAAGCACATTCCAGAACCGTTATGAAGCCTTCAGTCTCTCTCTCCCACTTCACAATTAATACTGAATTCCAATCAAATCTTAGACAATTTCAGCTAAGCCACTGGGGCTAGTCACAAACAAGAAAAGTCCAGCCTTAACATGCTGCCATTGTGAGTTCATAGGCACTAGGGAGCCATTGAAGGTTCTTGAGCAGCAGAAGAATCGTGTGTTAGGAGTATCTGTCTATAGGGAAAAAAAAAGTGCTCCAGTTGGGGCATTGTTGCGAGATAAATACAGCTTTGTTTAAAGTTTATCTTTCCCTCACACCTGCCATGCTGTGAAGGAGAGTCTGTTTGGTGTTTGTTTTGTCTGATTCACCACCCACTGAATTATTCTGTCACGAGTGTAGCAGCTTCAAGAGCTAGGGTAAAGGCACAGACTAGAGTGAGTTCCAGATTCTATGTGACCTCGACCAACTCAGTCTGAGCTGTTTAATTTGTATTCAAGAGATGTGACAAGGTTCTGTTTTTTAAAGGTGACAATGGGTCACCTAGTATTCTAGACTCAATGTGAATAAACTGTAAAAATTCACTTCCATATCTTTGTGTCTAAGGCGTTTTGTGTGTAAAATACTTGTGTGGTATATTCCTTTTATTAATTCTATAAATAAAACTATATTCTTACTGTCAAAAAATGTTCTATTGTATGTTTATAACACATTTTGCTTATCCATTCATCCATCGATGGACACTTACTGTTTCTTCCACATTTCAGCTATTGTGAGTAATGCTGCTATGAACATAGGTGCACAAATATCTCTTCAAGACACTTCTTTTAACTTTGGGCGGTATATATCCAGAAGTAGAATTGCTGGATCATTTGGCAATTCTATTTTTTTTGTTTGTTTTTTTTTTTGCGGTACGCGGCCCTCTCACTGTTGTGGCCTGTCCCGTTGCGGAGCACAGGCTCCGGACGCGCAGGCTCAGCGGCCACGGCTCACAGGCCCAGCCGCTCCGCGGCATGTGGGATCTTCCCGGTCCGGGGCACGAACCCGTAGTGCCCTGCATCGGCAGGCGGACTCTCAACCACTGCGCCACCAGGGAAGCCCGGCAATTCTATTTTTAATCTTTTGAGGAATCAGCGTACTACTTTCCACAGTGGCTGTACATTTTACATTCCCACTAACAGTGCACAAGATTTCCATTTTCTCCACATCCTCACCAACACTTGTTATTTTCATCTTTTTTTAAAAAAAATAGTAGTCACACTAATGAGTGTGAGGTGGTATCTATTGAATTATTGTAGTTTTGATTTGCATTTCCCAAATGACTAGTGATGTTGAGCATGTTATGTGTTTATTGGTCATTTGTGTATCATCCTTGGAAAAATGTCTATTCAAGTCCTTTCTCCACTTTTTGAGTCAGGTTGTTGGTTTTTTGTTGTTGCGTTTTAGGAGTTCTCTATGTATTTTGGATGTTAACCCCTTAGCATATATGATTTGCAAATATTTTCTCCTATTCTGTGAGTTGTCTTTTTTCTCTGTTGATAGTGTCTTTTGATGCACAAAAGATTTTAATTTTCATGAATTTATTGCCCAAATCTATGTTAGTAAACCTTAAATATTTAGTATGATAATAGCATAAACTACTGTTTCTTTCCTTCCTGATGTTTTCTGTAACATTCAATTCTTTGTCAGCAATTTAGTTAAAAGGGGACATGGACGTGGAAGGAACTAACCTAAATTGTTCAGTTTTTCTAGTCCCTAGCAACCGTGGATAAACAGGTAATTAAAAAGGGAGTTCAAAGCAATACCTAAAATTAGATTTTTGAAATGTTTGTTTCTCTACCTATACCCTTGAATCTTATGATGAAATATAAGCAAAGGTTAATTGTATGCTTTTTAAGTCATTAATAACAGAAGCATATTAAGTAAGTATAATAGAGGGGTTATTGTACTAGATTTTGGAATTAAATAGAAATGGGTTCAAATAGTAGCTCTGACACTGACCAGCTGTGTGAGCTTGGATAAGTAATTTAAACTTGGTAACCCTTAGTTTCCTGAGCCATAAAAAGAAGATAATATCTTCCTTATAGTATTACCGTGAGGAACAAATGACATAAAATAATTATGTAAAGCATCAATCCCATTGTTGCCCTTGTCATTTTTTTTTCCTGAGGGCAGAGACCAAGTCTTATTTACCATTGTATTCCCTGGTACCTAGGTTGCCTGCTCACAGTTTAAGAAAAGTGAACAGAATTTCAAATGTATTTAATCATCATTAGATTTCACTGAGAACTGGTAGGATATGAGATTCATTCAATCTGGTTGCATCAAAGTAGCCTCTGTTTTGTATGCTGGGGGCTAGCCAATATCATTGACTCTTTGCTGTACTCCCTATTGAAGAACATGAGGAAATAAACAGTGCTCTTCAAAAGCCTTCTCATGAGCCAAGAAACTGTGGTATGCGGCCTTTCTTAGCTAAAGTGATTCATCTGGTCAAGGTTAAAGAAACTATAATTCCCTGACAGAAGCAAGAGTGATGCCCCATAGTCACTGGTAGGAATCATAATGTCAATTAATTGCAAGTCCTTAAGAACTCCATATGCCAGACTACTTGAAGAAGGCTTTCTACTCAGAGTGATGAAGTAATGTTGCTCAAGGACATTCAGTCTAAGTAGGTGAAGACAGAAGGAATGCTCACCTCCTGAGCACTGAAGCCCAGAGAGAGGCTAGGAAAAGAGGTATCTCTTGTCCCATCCTTGAGAGTTAATCAGATAGGTATGGAGGTTGAGAAGGTTCATAATGTGCTGTGAGAAAGATGCATGAGTCTCTCTGGTATTCAGTGCATCCAAGCAGTTTACTTGGGTAAGGGGATTGGCTCAACCATGGGAAGAGAGTCAAAGGCTGACCAGAGAAGAACGGGGTTGTCCTAGCCCTTGTCCTTTAGAACCTCTGTGCTCTAAAATGAACTTGAGCCCATGACCCAGATTTGGCTGTGGCCAGAGACTGTTAGCAGAGAATATTGTTTAAAAAAATATTAATAAACAGAAAATAATTAAGTAGAGTTGGGAGACCAAAAGGGGGAGTTCTCACACCCTGTGACCATTGCAGAGCCCAACAGGAAGAAGAAAGACTCCTCTTCTTTCCTGGCAAAGGACTCAGCCAATGAAAAGTCATAGACTTTTTGTTTACCATAGCTTCCCCCCACTCCAGTTTTATTTTTTCCTTTATAAAATCTTCTTCCCTTGCTGTGGGAGGACTTGCATGTGACTCGCCATGGTTGCAGACCCCAAATTGCAATTCTTTGCTGATCCCGAATAAACCCATCCTTGCTGGAGAACTAACTGGCACTCTGTTTTGGTCAATGATACCAAACAGGCTATGTAGTCAGAGGCTAAGAGGAGTTAACAGGAAGGGAAAAGTAGTCTTGAAAAGTGGAATTACCAACCTATAAGGAATCATATCAATGAGCATCTTGCTGTTTTCTGTGTCCACGTTTACCTTGTTTGCAAATGCAGCGAACCCAAGAATCTGTAGGGGTTTAAAAAGAAAAGGCATGTGATCATCTAAATATTATGCATTGCTTCCAAGAGCAGAGGTGCCCATAGCCTCTGGCAGCACAGGGAATGCAATACGTGGCAGTCCCTATACATGAAGGTTGGAGAAAGAGGCAGTGCCAGTTCAGTGGAACAACAAAGGCAGAAGTCCTCCCCAACACTTTTGGTTCCCTGAACTCTTTTTAGCACTGTAACCAGAATGAAAAACAACTTCAGGCTTGGTCTCTGACATAGTAATAGGAAAAAATGGTTGCCCTAGACTTCTCTTTCCTCACCAACTTTAAATATCTGGATCAAGTATAAACATGTTTTCAGATAATAGCTGTAACCAAGGCCTCAGTTTTAAAAGTTTTAAAATCTAGGTACACTGTCCCAATACAAGTAAGCCCTCTGGGGGATTGTTGAGGTATATTGATAATCATTAATAAGCATTAATAAGATGGAGCAGCATTTGATAGCACACACGAAAAATTGCTTTAGCAAAGCAATTACTTGCTTTCTTTTTTCTCCTTTCATTTCCTTCTGAAATACCAAGTCTCCCTTCCATTTCTAATGTCTGTTAGAGGGAAAATAGACAAGCTAGCAGCTGTTACACCTTATAAAGACCTCACACCAAAGCAAATTAAAGCAGAGACAAGAGAACTCAATGCCCATTTAAAAATAATAATATATAGTTGCTTTACCCCATTATCCCTACTAACACATAAATCTTTTCCCAGCATCTACTCTAAGAGCTCAGCTAGACACTGAGCAGGATAGCAGTTGGTTTACCTGTGATGCTGTGTTCAGATGACGACCCCTAGGAAGCCTACAGATCAGAATGGAAGGAAGATCTGGATCAACAGAAAAGTTGTGATCTTTATATAGTTAAGGGACAGGAAGTGTGGCAAGTGGCCAAGAAACTCTTTCATTTCCAGTATAAAGGTTACACTTGCTCATTAAGGAAAATAGAGAAAATATGAAAAATTTAAAAGCAGAAATAAGTCATCCAAAGATAACTACTATTGATGCTTTTTTTTGGTGTTTGCTATACAGCTTAAATATACACATATACAAATACACACATACACATACATTAATTATGAACGTACAGTATGTACAATTTCTTATATCTATGAAACTCTTGAATTATTTGTCAGTTTATTTTACCTGGATCCCAAATATTGCCTTGAAATTTTCCCTTAATATTTGAGACTACCATCTAAAGGATAGACGGCTGGGTATGTGCAGTTTCCTCCAGCACAACCTTTTTTTTTGGCTGCATTGGGTCTTCGTTGCTGCACACAGGCTTTCTCTAGTTGCGGCGAGCGGGGGCTACTCTTTGTTGTGGTGCGCAGTCTTCTTATTGTGGTGGCTTCTCTTGTGTGGAGCACGGGCTTTAGGCACGCAGGCTTCAGTAGTTGTGGCATGCGGGCTCAGTAGTTGTGGTTCGCGGGCTCTAGAGCACAGGCTCAGTAGTTGTGGTGCACGGGCTTAGTTGCTCCACAGCATGTGGGACCTTCCCCGACCAGGGCTTGAACCCATGTTCCCTGCATTGGCAGGCGGATTCTTAAGCACTGTGCCACCAGGGAAGCCCATCTCCAGCACATCTTAGTTTCACAGTAGTTTCTTATGGGGTGTTGTGAAAAGCTTTTCACCCGCTACACCATAGCAGCTCTCATCCTCCCTCTCCTACTTTCCTCATTTCCAAGGGAAACATGGAGGTCTTTTTCCAATTCTAAACTACATCTCTAATCCCTGCTATATAGTAGAAAATGTTCCCAATCACTTGACTTGACATGTGTATAAGTAGTGTATTGCAGGCTTCAATAACCTTTGAGGATAAATCAGGTCACAAAAAAGTTTAATGTCTAATTTGCAATAATTCTAAGTCTCCACCTACATTTGTTGCTGGACCTCAGTTTATTTCTCCACTTCACTTCATGGTGCATCCTAATTATTTATAGCATTCCCCAAAGGAATGTCTTAACTATGGCTCACAAACCAATCTGTCAGCCATAGTCAACCCACAGCATCCTCTATACTCTTACTCCTCTCCTTTCCTAATAACCCAGGTTAATGTTATTGCCTTTGAGGTTGCTTAAAGGAACATCACTATGATCCCTGCTGCTGATGTCTCTTAAAAGAGGGTTGATTTGTGACAACATGGATGGACCTTGAGGGCATTATGCTAAGTGAAATAAGCTAGACAGAGAAAGACAAATACTGCATGGTATCACTTATACGTGGAATCTAAAACAAAAAAGAAAACAGTCACGCTCATAGAAACAGAGAGTAGAAAAGTGGTTGCCAGGGACTGAGGGATGGGGGAATTGAGAAAGGTTGGTAAAACAGTGCAACCTTTCAGCTACAAGATGAATAAGGTCTGAGGATCTAACGTAAAACATGGTGATTATAGTTGATAACATTTTATCATATACTTAAAAATTGCTAAGAGAGTAGAACTTAAATGTTCTCACCAAAAAAAAAAAAAAAAGATAAATATATGGGGTATGGATGTGTTAATTAACTAGATGGGGGAAATCCTTTCACAATATATATCTGTATCAAATCATCATGATGCACACTTTAAATATCTTATAATTTTATACCTGAGTAAAGCTGGAATCAAAGAGAGAAACAGAGATAGAAACAGAGAGAGCGCGCTGATGTCTGTGTCACAGATGCCATCTGCTGGTGACTCCAAAGCCTCAGCCTCCTAAAAGCCAGAGTTGTACTTGGTTCCAAGAGAAGGAGAGGTTGCCTCTGACTCCACTCCCCAAACTCCATATGCACATTGTTCCCTGGGCTCTAGGGCCCCACTATTTGTATACAGTGTTTTGGAAGGTCTTTTGTAAAAGCAGCCATTCAGCTTTTGGCCTTTATGAATTGATAGCTTTTTAACTACTCCAAGGAAGAAAGGATATGCACCTCCACAAGAAGTAGACAACAGTTATAAGACAGAGCTTGGTCTCAGTTTCCAAAGCAATTCCTATACTCTTTCAATCATGAAGAGTATGGACCTGGATTAGTTAGCATAGAATATGTTATACTGTGGCAATATACAAACCATGAGATCTTAGTGTCCTAGCACTTGAAAGTTATTTTTTTACCCACACAAAGTCCACTGTGGGTCAGTGTCTCTGCAGGACAGCTTTTTTGCAAATAGTGCCTTGGGGATCCAGGCTAATTCTTCCTGGAGACTCTATCACCTCAACATATAGCCCCTATGATTACTACAGCAGGGGAAGAAGGAACATTGGGAACTCATGCCTATTCGCCTATGCTTTAGCCCCAAAGTTGCATGGTCCTGCCTAACTACAAGGGCAGCTGGGAAATATAGGGGTGCACACAGTGAACTTTAATTATCTCCATCACAGAACACTTCTTAAAGGGAAAGTAATGCTCATGGACACCCAAAGATTTATTGATCCTTGTAAGAGAAATGATGACTCCAAAAACCTAAGCTTTATTTATGAAAATCTCTTTAGTATTGTAAAAATGTTAACTGCAAAAGATAAATTTTATCAGATTTCTTTTTCTTTTTCTTTTTTGGCCGCGCCACGTAGCTTGTGGGATCTTAGTTCCCTGGACCAGGGATTGAACCCACGCCCTCCTCAGTGAAAGCGTGGAGTCCTAATCAGTGGACCACCAGGGAATTCCCCCAGATTTCTTAAAACAAACAAGAAATGTCATCTTTAGACAACATTTTTTAAATATTCTTGAAAGAAAACAATCATATTGATTTAGTTTAACATTTCCCCTGATCTAAAGAAAAAGATGTTTAAAAAACCTAGGACATATACATGAACACACACCTTCCCCAGCAGCCCCTCCTCCCCAAACCCAGCTCTGCCACTTAGTGACATGGGTTAGTTTTCATTTAACATCTCATCTCCCTCAATTTCTTTACTGTAGCATAGGGAGAATGAAAGGAGGCTGAATAACAGTGTGGTTGCTGCTATACTAAAATAGAAATGAAACCTCTACATAAAAGAATACAGAAATTCATCAACACTGAGCATAGGCCTGTCATGTATTTGTTTGAAAGAGGAAAGGTGAGAATAACTGAAAGTACAGGAATATCAATTGTAGTTGACTTTGGATAGTGCAGCTATAGGAATTTCTTTTCCTCCTTCTTTTTTTTTCTTTCTGTTTTTCAAAATTGCTAGAATTCCCTGGCGGTCCAGTGGTTAGGACGCCATGCTTCCATTGCTGGGGACCTGGGTTTGATTCCTAGTCAGGGAACTAAGATCCCACAAGCCACTTGGCATGGCCAAAAAAAAATTGCTAGAATGAGCCTGTATTACTGTCATAATGGAAAAAAAAAAACACCCTATTTTTCAAATAGTATGAAAAAGAGGCAGTAGATAAAAGTCCTTTGAAAAATAAGCATGTTTAAAAATATATAAGCTAATTAAATGTATGTATTCAGCTTTGTCACAATTCAACATACACTTTTTTTTTTGCGGTATGCAGGCCTCTCACTGTTGCGGCCTCTCCCGTTGTGGAGCACAGGCTCCGGACGCGCAGGCTCAGCGGCCATGGCTCACGGACCCAGCTGCTCCGCAGCACGTGGGATCTTCCCGGACCACGGCACGAACTCATGTCCCCTACATCGGCAGGCGGACTCTCAACCACTGCGCCACCAGGGAAGCCCTCAACAAACATTTTAAAAATATTATTTTTACAATTCTCCTATGAACATTTCCCTTGCGACGTTACTTGCTTTTAATTTAATTTAAAAAATACATATTTTAAATGATCTGAACCATGAGTTTGGAGTATCAAAACACTTACCAGAAACATCCCACCTACACCAAAAGACAGATCATCCAGACAGAAAATTAATAAGGAAACAAAAGCCTTAAATGACACATTAGACCAGACAGACTTAATTGATATTTATAGAACATTCCATCCAAAAGCAGCAGAATACACTTTCTTCTCAAGTGTACATGGAACATTCTCTAGGATAGATCACATCTTTGCTCACAAATCAAGCCTCAGTAAATTTAAGAAAATTGAAATCATATCAACCATCTTTTCCAACCACAATGCTATGAGATTAGAAATCAATTATGGAAAAAAACTGTAAAGAACACAAACACATGGAGGCTAAACAATATGCTACTAAATAACCAATGGATCATGGAAGAAATCAAAGAGGAAATCAAAAAACACCGAGAAAAAAATGACAATGAAAACACGATGACCCAAAACATCTGGGATGCAGCAAAAGAGATTCTAAGAGGGAAGTTTATAGTAATACAATACTACCTCAATAAACAAAAAGCTCAAATAAACAATCTAACCCTACACCTAAAGGAATTAGAGAAAGAGGAACAAACAAAACCCAAAGTTAGTAGAAGGAAAGAAATCATAAAGATCAGAGCAGAAATAAATGAAATAGAAATGAAGAAAACAATAGCAAAGATCAATGAAACTAAAATCTGGTTCTGGGCTTCCCTAGTGGCGCAGTGGTTGAGAGTCCGCTTGCCGATGCAGGGGACACGGGTTCGTGCCCCAGTCCGGGAGGATCCCACATGCCATGGAGCGGCTGGGCCCGTGAGCCATGGCCACTAAGCCTGCGTGTCTGGAGACTGTGCTCCGCAGTGGGAGAGGCCACAACAGTGAGAGGCCCGCATACCGCAAAAAAAAAAAAAAAAGCTGGTTCTTTGAGAAGATCAACAAAACTGATAAACCATTAGCCAGACTCATCAAGAAAAAAAGGGAGAGGACTCAAATCAATAAAAATTAGAAATGAAAAAGGAAAAGTAACAACTGACACTGCAGAAATACAAAGGATCATAAGAGACTACTACAAGCAACTCTATGCCAATAAAATGGACAACCTGGAAGAAATGGACAAATTCTTAGAAAGGTACAACCTTCCAAGACTGAACCAGGAAGAAATAGAAAATATGAACAGACCAATCACAAGTAACGAAATTGAAACTGTGATTAAAAATCTTCCAACAAATAAAAGTCCAGGACCAGATGGCTTCACAGGTGAATTCTATCAAGCATTTAGAGAAAAGCTAACACCTATCCTTCTCAAACTTTTCCAAAAAATTGAAGAGGGAGGAACACTCCCAAGCTCATTCTATGAGGCCATCATCACCCTAATACCAAAACCAGACAAAGATATCACAAAAAAAGAAAATTACAGGCCAATATCACTGATGAACATAGATGCAAAAATCTTCAACAAAATACAAGCAAACAGAATCCAACAACACATTAAAAGGATCATACACCATGATCAAGTCAGATTTACCCCAGGGATGTAAGGATTCTTCAATATACACAAATCAATCAATGTGATACACCACATTAACAAACTGAAGAATAAAAACCATGTGATCATCTCAATAGATGCAGAAAAAGCTTTTGACAAAATTCAACACCCATCTATGATAAAAACTCTCCAGAAAGTGGGCATAGAGGGAACCTACCTCAACATAATAAAGGTCATGTATGACAAGTACACAGCTAACATCACTCTTAATGGTGAAAAACTGAAAGCATTTCCTCTAAGATCAGGAACAAGACAAGGATGTCCACTCTTGCCACTATTATTCAACATAGTTTTGGAAGTCCTGGCCACGGCAATCAGAGAAGAAAAAGAAATAAAAGGAATCCAAATGGGAAAAGAAGAAGTAAAACTGTCACTGTTTGCAGATGACTTGATACTATACACAGAAAATCCTCAAGAGGCCACCAGAAAACTACTAGAGCTTATCAGTGAATCTGGTAAAGTTGTAGGATACAAAATCAATACACAGAAATCTCTTGCATTCCTATATACTAACAATGAAAGGTTAGAAAGAGAAATTAAGGAAACAATCTCATTTATCACCACAACAAAAAGAATAATACCTAGGAATAAACCTACCTAAGGAGACAAAAGACCTGTACTCAGAAAACTATAGGATACTGATTAAAGAAATCAAAGACAACACTAACGGATGGAGAAACATACTATGTTCTTGGATTGGAAGGATCAATACTGTGAAAATGACTATACTAACCAAAGCAATCTACATGTTCAATGCAATCCCTATCAAATTACCAATAGCAATTTTCCAGAATTAGAACAAAAATTTTTACAATTTGTATGGAAACACTAAAGGCCCCAAATAGCCAAAGCAATCTTGAGGGAAAAAATCGGAGCTGGAGGAATCAGACTCCCTGACTTCAGACTATACTACAAAGCTACAGTAATCAAGACAATATAGTACTGGCACAAAAACAGAAATATAGATCAATGGAACAGGATAGAAAGCCCAGAGATAAACCCACACACCTTCGGTCACCTAATCTATGACAAAGCAGGCAAGAATATACAATAGAGAAAAGACAGTCCCTTCAATAAGTGGTGCTGGGAAAACTGGACAGCTACATGTAAAAGAATAACATTAGAATACTCCCTAACACCATACACAAAAATAAACTCAAAATGGATTAAAGACCTAAATGTAAGGCTGGACACTATAAAACTCTTAAAGGAAAATATAGGCAGAACACTCTCTGACATATTTGTCAAATGTCAAATTATGTCAAAACACAATTTGACATAAATTGCTGCAAGATTTTTTGACCCACCTCCTAGAGTAATGAAAATAAAAACAAAAATAAACAAATGGGACCTAATGAAACTTAAAAGCTTTTGCACAGCAAAGGAAATGATAAATAAAACAAAAAGACATCCAAGAGGATGGAAGAAAATATTTGACAAAGCAACCATCAAGGGATTAATCTCCAAAATATACAAACAGGGCTTCCCTGGTGGCGCAGGGGTTGAGAGTCCGCCTGCCGATGCAGGGGACACGGGTTTGTGCCCCAGTCCGGGAGGATCCCACATGCCGCGGAGCGGCTGGGCCCGTGAGCCATGGCCGCTGAGCCTGCGCGTCCGGAGCCTGTGCTCCGCAATGGGAGAGGCCACAACAGTGAGAGGCCCACATACCGAAAAAAAAAAAAAAAAAAGAAATACAAAATATACAAACAGCTCATGCAGCTCAATATCAAAAAAAACAACTCAATGAAAAAATGGGCAGAAGACCTAAATAGACATTTCTCCAAAGAAGACATACAAATGGCCAACAAACACATGAAAACATGCTCAACATCACTAATCATTAGAGAAATGCAAATCAAAACTACAGTGAGGTATCACCTCACACTGGTCAGAATGGCCATCATCAAAAAATCTATAAATGATAAATGCAGGAGAGGATGTGGAGAAAAGGGAACCCTCCTACACTGTTGGTGGGAATGTAAACTGGTACAACCACTATGGAGAACAGTATGGAGTTTCCTCAAAAAACTAAAACTAGAATTACCATATGACCCAGCAATCCCACTCCTGGGCATATACTGGGAGAAAACCATAATTCAAAAAGATACATGTACCCCAATGTTCATTGCAGCACTATTTACAATAGCCAGGACATGGAAGCAACCTAAATGTCCATCCACAGAGGAATGGATAAAGAAGATGTGGTACCTATATACAATGGAATATTACTCAGCCATAAAAAGGAATGAAATAATGCCATTTGCAGAGACGTGGATAGACCTAGAGACTGTCATACAGAGTGAAGTAAGTCAGAAAGAGAAAAACAAATATGGTATATTAACACATATATGTGGAATGTAGAAAAATGATACAGATGAACCAGTTTTCAAAGCAGAAATAGACACTGATGTAGAGAAAAAACTTATGGATACCAACGGGGGAAGGGGGATGGGATGAATTGGGAGATTGGGATTGACTTATATACACTACTATGTATAAAATAGACAACTAATGAAAACCTACTGTATAGCACAGGGAACTCTACTCAGTGCTCTGTGGTGACCTAAATGGGAAGGAAATCTAAAAAAGAGGGGATATATGTATACGTATAACTGATTCACTTTGCTGTACAGCAGAAACTAATACAACATTGTAAAGCAACTATACTCCAATAAAAAGCAAAACAAAACAAAACAAAATGAAAACACCTACCAGAAAAATTTCCATGGGAAACTTGATGGGGTACTGATTGTAGGAAATTCTGATACATTTGTTGATTCTCAGAGCAACAATAGCAGTTAGAAATAGTAAGATGCTGGTGGAATTAGCTTTGGGGAGACCTATACAGTAGTTAATTATGTTCTGAAAGAAAACAAAATTACAGAGGCTTAGAAAGGGATGTGATAACTGCCTAAATCTAGAAAATGACACTCTTTCTAAATTAGTTGAAAAGGAAGTCCCTAGGCAGTGTTGCTGGGCACAGAGGTCTTTATGAGCATTCCTAGAACAGTGAGAGCAAGTAGGTGGATACATATTTTTTAATTGAAAACAATATATTAAAAGACTATAATGTCCAGTAAGAAGATAATACACTTTCTATGTTTCAGTGTAGTGGAAAGGACCCAGGAGTTATGTTTATTAGCCTATTCTTTATCAATTTTCCCAGACCATGTATGTTTAGCTTGGCTCCTAGGACATGCTTGCATTCAGGGACTACTTTGCATTTTATATTCTGTATATATTATGTTTTAGGATATATGTCTTTCAGGAGGCATGTAACGGGAAGAAGTATGATAATACAGTATCTCAAAGACCAAATTTTAATATAACTCACGTTGGTTTAAAAGGCTGGGGTGAAATGGTTAATGCAACTGGGAACATGGTCCAACTGGCATCTGCAATTAATCAAGTCTGTAAATCTAGAAGAGGTGAAATTATTTCTAGGACTCTCTTGACCCAGCTGCCTATGCAGGAGTCTCTCCACTTGGGTCTACTTTTTTGGAGGCAAGGGGAGGGGCATTTGTAAGTCTAGGTGAGGGTAGAAGTTACTCACATAGAAGAAGGAGATGGGACCAGAATGGAAACTAATCATAATCCCGAAGATGCAGGTCAACTGGGACAGCATAATGTGTAGTGCCGTGGCAGCCAGGTAAGCACTGATTGCAGCCTCCGGAATGTAAGTGATAATGAAGCCAAAACCTAACATGCCCATTGATAGCTGTAGGGGGTTCAGATGGAAAAGAAAACCAGAGTGAGGAGGAATGTCATCAAACCAGCAATGTCACCAATTAGGCAAACTCCAGAGGGGTTCCAAAAAAAAAGTTAAGTTAGGCCCCTTTGATAACTCTTGTTCCTCTTTCCCTAATCAACTGAAATTGATGAGCTAAGGTAGGTCCTTGGTGTTGATTCAGAGGTTTCCTACAGACATAAGACCACACTCCTTTCTTCACGAGTTCATAAGCTTAAGTTCTTACTCTAGAATCTACTGACCTTGTTGATGTGGGGTTAACAGTGACAAAGTGATCAGAACAAGACCTTGCCTTTTCAAAGCCCTTTTCACTAGAAGCTTTGATAGCCCTCTTCATGAGAGGTTAATATCCCTGTGAGGAATGCAGCTTTTCGCAAAGGAAAATATTAAAACAAACTGGGGGGCTTCCCTGGTGGCGCAGTGGTTGAGAGTCCACCTGCCAATGCAGGGGACACGGGTTCGTGCCCCGGTCCGGGAAGATCCCACATGCCATGGAGCGGCTGGGCCCGTGAGCCATGGCTGCTGAGCCTGTGCGTCCGGAGCCTGTGCTCCACAACGGGAGAGGCCACAACAGTGAGAGGCCCGCGTACCGCAAATAAAAAAAAAAAAAAAAACTGGGTTCCAGCTTAAACTTTCTGGCCTTTGACACTTATCTTTATGAAGAATGATTAAGCTGAATTTATGTCTTCAGAATTATACATAAATACATGTATGATATAGCATTTTACATGTACACATGCATATACATGTAAATATATTTTTAAAATGTTATGTAATAAACAAGCAAAGCATCTAAAAGGATAGATGCCAAACTATTAACAGAAGTTACCTTTGGGGAATGGGATTAAAAGTTTGGGGCAATATTTGTAATTTATACACTTTTTTATTATTTGAGATTTTTTGCAATATACATGTTCATCTTTTATAATAAAAAAAAATTGTAAAATTATGGATAGGGTGTGAGCCTCAACCCTCTTAAGAGGGTAGGTTAAGAAAAATGACACAGCCCAATGAAGAAGATGGGGAAAGAAAAACAAAAGTCGTGAAGTCTTCTATTGTCACTGCTTCATCTTCCACTGCACTAGGAACTCTCAGAAAACAAACTTGGAAGAATAAATCTAGTAGCTTTAAAAGCTTTTTGTTTCAAAGCTTTCAGTTAGCTGGGCAGTTGGTCTCCCTTAATGTCCTGTCATTACTGCCCAATATGCTCCTTTACTCTAGTCAGGCCAGTCTGCTTCCTGTCATTAGTGTGGCTGGCTGATTTTTACTTCTGTGCTTATGCCCAAACCCCTCTGCCATCTCTTTGCCAATCCATGTTTATCATCTCTTTCAAAAGCTCAATGAAACTTCTCTTCTTCAGGAGGTGTGGTGCAAACAGCATGATTCCTGGGGATGGAGAACTTGGCTTCAATGCTGGCTCTACTTCTCACTGCCTGAGTGAGTTTGGGCAAGTTTATTAAACTCTCCAAACCTCAGTCTCCTCACCTATAGAATGAATAATACCCAACATGCAGTGTTTTGTATGGATTACACTACATAATTCACGTAAAACACTTAGCTCAAATCTGAAAATAGTGACAGATGCAAATATGTACCATTCTTTCTTCATGCCATCCCTTCCTTCCACCTTGTAAATGGAAAATATCTATAATTAACCATAGAACTCTTCCTTACCCAGCTGTAATGTGGCATCAGAATCTGATGTTAATGTAATTTTCTAGGCATCAATTGTCAGTCAGAATTGGTCTGTGACATGAAACCTATCTGCCATCCTTATTGAAAACAAGTACAGACAGTTCCCAAATTACAATGGTTCTAACATTTTTTTCAACTTTACGATGGTGCAAAAGCATATGCATTCAGTAGAAACCGTACTTTGAATTTTGATTTTTTTTTTCTGGGCTAGCCATATGCTGTATGATACTCTTGTAATGCCGGGCAGTGGCAGTGAGCGACAGCTCTTAGTCAGCCAAACAATCATGAGGGTAAACCACTGATACACTTATAACTATTCTGTACTCAGACAGCCATTCTGTTTTTCACCTTTAGTACAGTATTCAACAAATTACATGAGATATTCAGCACTTTATTATAAAATAGATAATGTGTTAGATGATTTTGCCCAAGTGTAGTCTAATGTAAGTGTTCTGAGCATGTTTAAGGTAGGCCAGGCTAAGCTATGATGTTTGGTAAACTAGGTGTATTAAATGTATTTTCGACTTACAGTATTTTCAACTTACCATGGGTTTATCAGTATGTAACTCCATCATAAGCTGAGGAAGTTCTGTACTAAATGTTTGATGAATGAAGGAAAGGCTCAATAAATGGTTGTTTCCTTCCCAGACAACTCCATCCCAGCTAAAAGTTATTCCTTCACTTCATATTCTTTTTTTTTGGCCACACTGCGCATCATGCGGGATCTTAATTCCCCAACCAGAGATTGAACCCATGCCCTCTGCAGTGGAAGTGTGGACTCTTAACCACTGGACTGCCAGGGAAGTCCCCACTTTATATTCTTTTGACAACAAACTCTTCACTTTTATTAACACTAGTTTTCACTTTAAGATTATCTAGTGCACAGATGCTAGAGGTAGACAAACTGAGCCTGAATCCCAGTTTTGAATCGTACTGGTTATGTGACCTTGGGCAATTCACTTAACCTCTTTATACCTTTATTTCTTTAAAATAAGTACCAGAATAATACCTACCCTCATACAGGGGGGTGTTGTGAGGATCAAATGAGATAAAACATGTAAAGTGCTTTGAATATTGACAGCACATAGCAATAAATGTTAGATATTAATATCTAGTTCAGACTTTTTTTTTAATTTAAACTTTTTATTTTAAATAATTGTAGATTGACATGAAATTGTAAAAAAGCAACACACAGAGATCCGTTTTACCCAGTTACCCCAATGATAACATCTTGCACAACTATAGTATTGATACAATGCCACAATTAGGATACTGACATCAATACAACCAAGTTACAAAATAATTCCATCAGCACAAAGATCCCTCCTGTTGTCCTTTAATAGCCTCTTACCTCTCATCTCTACCTCCAATCTCCATCCTCTGACCTCTACCCATCTTTAATCCCTGGCGACAACTAATCTATTCTTCATTTCTATAATTTTGTCACTTCAAGAATTTTACATAAATGGAATCATCAGTATGTAAACTTTCCAATTTCATTATTTTTGCTCTTTATTATTTCCTTCCTTCTGCTTATTTTGGGTTTAATTTGCTCTTATTTTTCTAGGTTTTGAAGAGGGAGCTTTTATTATTAATTTGAGACATTTTCTTTATTCTACTCTATGCATTTTAGTGCTATAAATTTCCTTTTCAGCACTGCTTTAGCTGTGTTCCAAAAATTTTGGTATGTTTTATTTTCATTTACTTCAAGGTATTTTTTTTAAGATTTAATTTTATTTATTTTTGGCTGCGTTGGGTCTTTGTTGCTGCATGCGGGCTTTCTCTAGTTGCGGCGAGTGGGGGCTATTCTTCATTGTGGTGCACGGGCTTCTCATTGCGGCGGCTTTTCTTGTTACGGAGCATGGGTTCTAGGCACGTGGGCTTCAGTAGTTGCAGCACGTGGGCTCAGTAGTTGTGGCTCGCCAGCCCTAGAGCACAGGCTCAGTAGTTGTGGCACATGGTTTAGTTGCTCCGCAGCACGTGGGATCTTCCTGGACCAGGGATTGAACCCGTGTCCCCTGCAATGGCAGGCAGATTCTTACCCACTGTGCCACCAGGGAAGTCCCTACATCAATGTGTTTTTTAAAAACTTCCCTTGAGATTTCCTACCTGACTTATGGATTATTTAGAAGTATGCTGTTTAGTAGTATCCAGATATTTGGAGACTTTCCTGTTAACTTTTTATTATTGAGTTCTAGTTTGATTCCACTGTGGTCAGAGAACATACTGTTTGATTTCAATTCTTTTAAATTTATTGAGGTTTGTTTTATAGCTCAGGATACAGTCTATCTTGCTGTATGTTCCATGGGTTGTTGAAAAGAATGTGTATTCTGCTGTTATTGGTGGGAGTATTCTGTAAATGTCTCAAATCCTATTGGTGTTGTTGATATTTTGAATTTTATTATATGCTTGCTGATTTTCTGTCTAGTTGTCCAATCAATTGTTGAGCGAGGGGTGTTGAAGTCTCCAACTGTAATTGTGGATTTGTCTATTTCTCCTTTCCAGTTATATCAGTTTTTGCTTCACATATTTTGTAGCTCTGTTGTTTGGTGCATACCTTTGTAGGATTGCTATGTCTTCTTGGTAGACTGATACTTTTATCATTATATAATGTCCCTGTCTACCTCTGGTGATTTTCTTGGCTCTGAAGTCTACTTTATCTGATATTAATATAGCCAATCCTGTTTCCTTTGATTAATATTTGCATGATCTATCTTTCCATTTTTTTACTTTCAACCTGTCTATATTATTATATTTGATGTTTCTTGTAGACAGCATATTTCTAAATATGTCAGTCTCTAACTTTAATGTAAATGTCAATACGTTAGGGCTTACGTCTGCCATTTTCCTGTTTGTTTTCTTTGTTTTTCAACTCTTTATTTTTCCTGATTTCATTGGTTACTTGAACATTTTTTAGAATTTCATTTTGATTTATCTATAGTGTTTTTGAGTGTATCTCTTTGTATAGATTTTAAGTGGTTGTCCTAGGTATTACATTATATATGCATAACTTATCACAGTCTACCGGTGTAAACATTTTACCAGTTTGAGCAAATTATAGAAACTTTACCTCCCTTTATGTTTTTTATAAAAGAATTGTTTTAAGTATTTCTTCCATATTCATTTTGAACCACATCAGACAGTGTTATAATTTTGTTTCAACCATTGAACATAATTTAGAAAACCCAACAAGCAAGGAAAACTACCATATTTATCCATATTTTTCCCTTTCCATTGTTCTTTCTTCCTTCTTGATGTTCCAAGATGCCTTCTTTTATCATTTCCTTTCTGTTTAGAGAACTTCCATTAGCCATTCTTTTAGGGTAGGTCTTGCTGGTGACAAATTCTCTTAGTTTTGCTTCATCTGAGAACGTCTTGGTATCTCCTTCATTCTTTTTTTTTTTAATTAATGTATTTATTTTTGGCTGTGTTGGGTCGTCATTGCTGCATGTAGGCTTTCTCTAGTTGTGGCGAGCGGGGGCTACTCTTTGTTGCGGTATGTGGGCTTCTCATTGTGGTGGCTTCTCTTTGTTGTGGAGCATGGCCTCTAGACATGCAGGCTTCAGTAGTTGTGGCATGTGGGCTCAGTAGTTGTGGCTCGCAGGCTCTAGAGCACAGGCTCAGTAGTTGTGTTGCATGGGCTTAGTAGCTCTGCAGCATGTGGGATCTTCCCGGACCAGGGCTCGAACCTGTGTCGCCTGTATTGGCAGGCGGATTCTTAACCACTGCACCACCAGGGAAATCCCTCTTCTTCATTCTTGAAGGATATTTTCACTGAGGCTATGATTTTGGATTGACAGTTCTTTCAGCAAACAAAAAATATTGTGCAATTTCCTTCTGGTCTCCATGGTTTCTAACAAGAAATCTGCTATCATTTAAATTATTTTCCTCCTGTAGTGAAGTGTTTCTCTCACTGCTTTCAAGATTTTTTTTTCATTGTTTTTAGTTTTCAGAAGTTGACTATGGGGACTTCCCTGGTGGTGCAGTGGTTAAGAATCCACTTGCCAATGCAGGGGACATGGGTTCAAGCCCTGGTCAGAGAAGATCCCACATGCCACGGAGGAACTGAGCCCATGCACCACAACTACTGAGCCTGCACTCTACAGCTCGCAAGCCACAACTATTGAGCTCATGTGGCACAACTGCTGAGCCCACACATCGCAACTACTGAAGCCCACATGCCTAGAGCTCGTGCTCCGCAACAAGAGAAGCCACCGCAATGAGAAGCCTGTGCACCGCAATGAAGAATGGGCCCCACTCGCCACAACTAGAGAAAGCCTGAGCATGGCAACAAAGACCCAATGCAGCCAAAAATTAAAAAAACAAAACAAAACATGATTTGTCTTGATGTGGATTTCTATGGATTTATCTTCTTTGGGTTTTTCCAAGCTTCTTAAATCCGTAGGATTATATTTTTTGCCAAATTTGGGGAGTTTTCAGCTATTATTTCTTCAAATAACTCAGCCCCATCTTTTTTCTCCTCCCTTTCTGGGATGCTTATGACACAAATTTTAGAGCTTTTTTTATAGTCCCATTTGTCCCTGAGGCTCTGTTAATTTTTTTTTCCGTCTATTTTCTCTCTGTTGTTCGGACTGGGTAATTTCTATTGTTCTGTCTTCAAGTTCATTGATTTTTTCCTCTGTCTCCTCCATTTTGCTGTTGAGCCCATCCTTTGAATTTTTAATTTTGGTTACTGTATATTTCAGCTCCAAAATTTTCATTTGGTTCTTCTTTACATCTTCTATTTATTTTTTAAGACTTTCTATTTTTTCACTTGTTTCAAGCATGTTCATAATTGGTTGCTGAAGCGTTTTTAGGATGGCTGCTTTATAATTTATCCCAGATAATTCTGATATCTCTATCAACTCAGTGCTGGCATCTTTTTCTTGTCTTTCTTCATTTAAGTTGAAATGTTCTCAGTTCTTGATATGACAAGTTATTTTCAGTTTAATTGTTGACATTTTGTGTACTATGCTATAAGACTCTGGATCTTATTTAAACCTTCTGTTTTAGCCAGCTTATTTTGATAAACTGCTGGCAGGGGAAGGGGAAGGTGCCACCTTGTTACTGTCTGGTAAGGCAGAAGTCCAGGTTCTCCTCTCAAAATCCTCTCAAAATCCACTGACACTTGAGGCAATAGGGACTCTTCATTTTTGCTGGGAAGGGATGGAAGTTCTGGCTCCCCACTAGGCCTCCCATCCTGGCTGGGAGAGACAGAAATGCCTTTATTTCTCCCTACATCGCCTCCATTGACACTGCTGAAGAGGGGGTTGTCATCATTAATGCTGTGTTGGGTGAAAGATCTGACCCTTCACTAGGCTTTCTCTGACACACCCCAGCAAGGATTAGGAAGGGTGTCTCATTACTGCCCCGTGGAGATGAAAGTCTTGACTCCCTTGACTCCCAGGCCTTCTCTGACAATACCCCAGGTGGCTACCTCATTACAGCTGGGTGAGTGTGGAAGTCTGGGCTCCCTGCTTGGCCTTTGCTGGCATGAGTGGGGATGACACCACAGGTTGTTTTTGTTTTGTTTTGTTTTGTTTTGTTTGGTGTTTGTCTGGAGTAGAGCAGTTATAGGGTAAAAGTTTTCAGTCTTGCTAGTCTTTCCTGGTCCTGTGGCTATAAAGAGCAGACTTTTGTTGGGGCTTTTTTTTGGTCTGCCCGTGTTGGCATTTTGGGTTTCTGGCTTCTTCAGCACCAAGTCTGAGATATATGAGGCAAAGAAGAAAACCCAAGGAATTCACCACTGTGTTGTTCCTTGGGTCTGAGCCAGTTTGTCTTCTTCTCTTCACCTTCCAGAGTCATTTTACGTTTGTTTTGTATATAATTTTCCAAGGTTTTTAGTTTTCTTAGCAGGAGGAATAGGCAAAAGTACATATATTCCATCTTTCTGTAAATGGAATATCTCCTCCTTTATTACATGAAAAAAAATGACACTCAAACAAGGGGAAAGAACTTGTCAAGGCCACTTAGATAATTAATAGGTTGCTGACTTACTGCCTGTTATTTTGTCTTCACCTACAAGATTGAATATTTTAAACACAGGTATTATATCTTTTTATTTTTATTTTTTTAATAAATTTATTTATTTTATTTATTTATTTTTGGCTGCACTGGGTCTTCGTTGCTGCTTGCGGGCTTTCTCTAGTTGCAGCAAGCGGGGGCTACTCTTCGTTGTGGTGCATGGGCTTCTCATTGCAGTGGCTTCTCTTGTTGCAGAGCACGGGCTCTGGGCATGTGGGCTTCCGTAGTTGTGGCACGTGGGCTCAGTAGTTGTGGCTCACAGGCTCCAGAGCACAGGCTTAGCAGCTGTGGCACACGAGCCTAGCTGCTCCGCGGCATGTGGGATCTTCCCGGACCAGGGCTCGAACCCACGTCCCCTGCATTGGCCAGCGGCCTCTCAATCACTGCACCATCAGGGAAGCCTGGTATTATATCTTTTTAAAAAAAATTTTTGGTCTCTATTAAAGTACAAATTTCATTTCTCTATACTTGGTAATTATAATTTATTAACACTTACTATGTGACAGGCTCTGGGCTGAATGCTTTGCATGCATTTTCTCACTTAATCCTCACAAGAACTCTGCAATACAAATATTATTTTTCCCATTTTAAACATGAAGAAACTGAGGCCCACGAAGGTAAGATAACTTAAGTAAGTCACATAGCTGGTAAGTGTCAGGGCTGGGGTCAGCCTACCATAATAGCCTGCCTTTGTAGGCTTCCAATAAGTCCTTGCCTAATAAAAGATGGCCCCAGGGGAAATCAGTGAAAATTAGCTATAGAGCAGGTTAGCTGAGAAGAAAGAGAAATAAAACTGAAATATGTGACTTTAGTTCAGTGGGTGACACTTCAGATGGTAGACTCACAGAAGAAATTAAAAATAAGCCCAAAATAAGGTTTGATATTTTAATAAGTCATTGATATTGCCCATTAGCTGAGTCCCGTCATTGCAGAAAAAGGATTTCAGGTCTGACTCTAATGGTCACTAACCAAAAATATAGTATGTGATCCCATGAATGCTATTCTTGTTGAAAGAATAGAAAGAAATTTTTTAAAACGTGAAATCATGGGCTTCCCTGGTGGCGCAGTGGTTGAGAGTCCGCCTGCCGATGCAGGGGACACGGGTTCGTGCCCCGGTCCAGGAAGATCCCACATGCCACGGAGCGGCTAGGCCCGTGAGCCATGGCCACTGAGCCTGCGCGTCCGGAGCCTGTGCTCCGCAATGGGAGAGGCCACAACAGTGAGAGGCCCGCG
The DNA here is from genome assembly GCF_963455315.2 of Globicephala melas. NCBI lineage: Eukaryota > Metazoa > Chordata > Mammalia > Artiodactyla > Delphinidae > Globicephala > Globicephala melas. The sequence goes on from NC_083324.2 coordinate 65,256,241, forward strand.
TACCGCAAAAAAAAAAAAAAAATAATAATAATAATAATAAAACGTGAAATCATGAGTAGAACTCTAGGCCACAGTCCCTGGGACACTTCTTTAGTCTTAGAGTATCAGGGACTGATGAGAATATTGAGTATGTCATCCTAAACCAATGTGGTAGACTTCAGAGGAGGGAGCAGTTTTGTTACTGAGGAGATAGCCTATCCACAAGACCCATAAGTTTTTGAAAACTTAAATCACTTAAGTTCCAGATATATCACAATGGGTAACAGGAGCAATTAAAGGAAGGGGTCCACGTGCAGACCCTTTATTTATTTATTGCTTTTTTAGGGGTTCAGAGACTCAGGTCCTACCTGAATAATCCCAGTCAGCAACGTTGTGGATGCCATCACACTCAAGGATTTGTTATAGTTCTCAAAGAAGGAGAGGTTAGAAAAGTCATCCTTGATGAAAGTTCCCAGTATTACGTGGCCACCGTTGAATGGGTACGTCCTCAGGACATTGATCGTCAGAGCACTCACAAGGAAGAATGTACCTATGAAAGAAAATGTTCAGGCAGAAGGTGAGGTTTTAAGTCCAGGTAAACTGACAGATATTGACAAAAGCAAGGCATGGTCTGATGTTTTGTTCTTGATCTGACAAACTTTTCTTATTTGAAAGTGGCCACCAAGAAATAAGAAGGAGCAGGGAAAAGAACTCTGGCTCCACGTACTGTAACGAACTCACAAGTTTTAGATCTTGGTGGTCTAGGTATTAACCTCTTTGCATCATGGGCATATGGAGTAGGATTAAAGAGAAATTGACTAGAAATATATATCAGGCTCAGCCACTGTGCCTGTTCTTAGAAACGGTAAAACATGAGATGGTGGTGAAAGGATCAGAAAACAAAGCTAATCAATAATAATAAGAAGAAAAATAATACCTAACACTTATGAAGGATTTAATAGGTGCAAAATGACATGGAGCTAAACCTATTTCAAATATAATTTCATTTACTTCTACTATCAGCATAAGGGAGGCAAAGGCAAATCTTACCTTTAAAATACCTAACAGAAACAAAACTCTAGTAGCCCTTGTTATCAGTATTTGGAAATGATTGTAATGTGCTCTGGGAACTTGGAAAAATGGGAATAAAATAGTTCTCTTAGTGTTCAAATGTAAAATCAACACATGATAGATTTTAGGAAAGATATGGAATATTGTCCTTAAAAAAGGCAAAGGAGCACTCAACAGAATGGGATGGGAACTGGACTGAATATACAAACAGACCTGGAGAAAAACTGTGACAGTCAGAATGGTCAGTGTTGGTTGCTTGGTCAGTTACACAGTGTGGAAGCTCAGAAAAAGGCACTTTACTGAGTGAATGTTGGCGATGCCCTTCTGAGACTCTCAGGGCATTTTGTGATTTGATTTCTGTATGCGTTCACCTAGGGGAAGTAATTGTGCTAATTATATGAACTTCAGCTAGTCTGGTCTCTGTAACAGTCATTTCCAATTATAAATTAGTAGATGGACTTTTGACTCAGGGAAGAAAAGTGCTTATCCTGTGGGTTTGAGTGCTTTGATTACTATGACAGCATTTTCTCAATGTAAATTAATAATCTGACGTGATTATTGTTATTTTTTATATAAATTTATTTTATTTATTTATTTATTTTTGGCCACATTGGGGCTTCGTTGCTGCACGCAGGCTATCTCTAGTTGCAGTGAGCAACGGCTACTCTTTGCTGCGGTGCACAGGCTTCTCATTGCGGTGGTTTCTCGTGTTGCGGAGCACAGGCTCTAGGCGCGTGGGCTTCAGTAGTTGTGGCACACAGGCTCAGTAGTTGTGGCTCGCGGGCTGTAGAGTGCAGGCTCGGTAGTTGTGGCACAGGGGCTTTGTTGCTCTGCGGCATGTGGGGGTCTTCCCAGACCAGGGCTCGAACCCGTGTCTCCGGCAGCAGGCGGATTCCTAACCACTGTGCCACCAAGGAAGCCCTGACATGATTATTATAAATCAGGTCCACAGATTTTGTTTATTAGGGGTACAGCTGAAAAGTGGATCCACTCTAGGAGTTTGGGCAAAATCATTTCTGGATCTTCCAGGTTGAGGATAGTCAGATTCCAACATGTGGTAATTTCACCAAGAAAAGTACCTCTTGTCCTATAATTCCTTTAATAGCTTGCTGGCCTGTTTGTCTGGTGGTGACATTAACAATATCACAAAAGAAGTGTTCAATTTCTAAAATCTGAACACTAATGCTATGGATAGAATATCCATCTTCTGCCTCCTTTCTTTCTACCTTAAACATAGCTTTAGCTTGGGTTCCTTAGCAATAAGCAAATGACTGAGATGGAGACTTCATCCACCTCCTGTGGTTCCGGCACTGAACTCACCAATGGACATTTGATGACATGATCCCAAAATTCCATAAATTATTGAAGCACAGAAAGCTGCATAAGAGATATTGAGAGGAGGAACCAGTTGCCTTGCCAGCAAACCAAACGTCAGGCCTGAAAAGCAAGATACTTTAAGTAAGCAAAGGTAGCCTGGCTTTTAAAAGTCACCTGAAATAAAAGCTGTAAAGAATATTTAAAATAAAAATGACCCATGTATACAGCTGACTATGGTAACAGAATCCCTTGGCATACAGCCCTTAATTAGTACTTTTTATTATCTCCTTTGATTTCTAACTTCTCTTCCTATTTTTTTTTTTTTTTTTTTTGCTGTATATGGGCGTCTCACTGCTGTGGCCTCTCCCGTTGCGGAGCACAGGCTCCGGACGCGCAGAGGCCATGGCTCAGGGGCCCAGCTGCTCCGCGGCATGTGGGATCTTCCTGGACCGGGGCACAAACCCGCGTCCCCTGCATCGGCAGGCGGACTCTCAACCACTGCGCCACCAGGGAAGCCCTTCTCTTCCTATTTTATCACAAGCTCTTACACATCAATTCTAAATCATAGGCTTAAACACCTTTCACTGTGAGGCCTTCATGCAAATCATGGAAAGCAAACATCACAGCAATAAGACCTTTAATTCCAACAGCTCAGAAGAGCCCCATTCTTACCCCCAGTCTAGTACAAGAAGGCCCTAGGAATCCTCCAGGGCTGGAGAAAAAGCTGGAGAACAGGTAAGGATTGTCACACTTAACTGACGTGACTCCAAGTTGGTATGTGTTGTCTCTCTTGCATATGCCAACCACTCCAGTCTCTTCCTTCAGCTCCTTCTTCAATACTTACTTTCTTTTCTAAGAAGCACCATGAGAATTTGGAAATTTTGAGGCAAATGGATTAACATTCATGGTGTCATCCTTTGACGTCTCAAGTCCACAGCTCCTGCCCTGAGGGACTCTCTTCAATTTACATCATACCAGTGTGCTCATCAGAAATCAGTTATGAATCCGGTGAGCCAATTTATTGCCTTAAACGAGCAAGGCTTTTTTTTAATGGAAAAGTTTAAACTTATTGAAAAATAGAGTATAATGAACCCCCAAGTACCGATCACCCACTTCAACAATGGTCAACTCATGGCCAATCTTGTTTCATCAATGCCCCCATTCCTCTCCCATCCCATATTATTTTGAGGCAAATCCAAAACACTAAATCATTTCACCTGTAGATATTTTCAGTATATATCTTTTTTAAAAACACCCTCTTTTGAGTACAATACCATCATCACACCTAAGAAATTATTAATGGTTCTTTAACATCATCAAATATCCAGTCAATGTTCAAATTTCCCTGATTTCTCATACATGGTTGTACTGGTAGACCACCTCTAAGATGATCTACAATGGCTAATTGGTATTCATGCCCTTTTTTGAGCTCCACCCCTAAAGCATGAAATAACTTACTTCTAATAAATAGGCTACAACAAAAATGATGTCACTTTTGAGATTAGGTTGCAAGACTGTGGCTCCTGTCTTGGTTGCTCTCTGGCTCTCTCTTTCATTCAGGTCATCAGCTGCCAGAGTTGACTTCATGGGTGTGTGACCTATGCAATCACACAGTGCCCTGGGCTTAGAAAGGCTCCACACTTGGCTTAATGCTCTACTCTGACCATCTTGAAATTCTGGATAATTTCTGAACTAGGGACGCCGCATTTTCACCTTGCACTGGGCCCCATACACGGTCCTACCAGCAGCCGTGTTGTGAGGACACTCAAGCAGCCCATGTAGAGGCCCACATGGCGAGAAACCCAGGCCTGCCAGCAAACACGGGTGAGCCTGGAAGCTGATCCTCCAGCCTCAGTAGAGCCTTGAGATAACTGACAACTTGACTGCCACCTCCTGAGAGACCTTGAACCAGAGGTATGGTGGGTTTGGGGGTGATCTTTTAAAAAAGTTATTTGCTATTATATGTTGTGTTTTGTTTTGTTGATGTTGTTGTTGTTGTGCTTTCTTTCACAATTTTTGTGTTTATATCAAATTAGGTCCTCACATTAGTAGATATGTCTCTTGAGTCTTTTGTAATTTATAGGTTCCCCTTCCACATATTTTCCCTAAGCAAGCCTCAGTTGACTGCAAGTAACAGAAAACCTGCTCAAATCAGCTTGAGCAAAAGAGAAGAATTTTTTTTGACTGCACCGCCCAGCTTGCGGGATCTTAGTTCCTCAACCCAGGCTTGACCCTGGACCCTGGCAGTGAAAGCACTGAGTCCTAACCACTGGACCACCAAGGAATTCCCAAAATAGGAAATTTATTAAAAGAGGACAAAGGTCAGTTGGGCCTCATCAGAGACTGGAAACAGAACTAAAAAGCCATCAGGGTCCAGGCAGCTATCTCCCCATTCTCTTTGTCTCCAGGCTTACATAGTCTGCTGTCTTTGTTTCCAGTTTGGGGGCCATTATGAACAATGCTGCTATGAATATTCTTGTACATGATTCCAGGTGCACAGATGTATAAATTCCTCAAGATGATATACCCTGAAGCATAACTGCTGGGGCATTTACCAGAATATGCCAAACTGTTTTCCAAATGGTTGTACGATTTACATTCCCACCAACACCGTACGACAACTCCCATTATCTACATCTGTATTAGCACATGATACTGTCAGAATTTTTATTTTAGTGTGTATGAGTTAGTTAATTTCCACTTCTACTTCATTGATTACCAATAATGTTGATCAGTTTTACTTAGCAGTGCCTTACACATATGTAGGAATATATATATTATAGTCCTTTGTTGGGTATTCCATGGTTTGCTTTTCAACCTTCATCATGTCTTTGAATAAACAGAAGTTCTTAATTTTTATTTAATTCAACTTAACAGTCATTTCCTTTTAGGCTAGTGCTTTTTGTGTCTTGTTTAAGAAACATTTTCTACCTCACGACCATGAAGATATTCTCCTATATTATTCCAAAAACATCTTTATAGTTTTATCTTTCATATTTGGGTCTTTAATCTAAAAGGAATAGATTTTTGTGTATGCTGTGAGGTAGAGGTCTACAAATTGATTTTTTTATATAAGTATTCAATTGTTTCACATCATTTTTTAAAAGTCTGTTTCTATAGTGACACATCTGATACAAACCATGCAACATATAAATGTGTGACCCTTTTCTGTTCCACTGGCCTAATTGTCTAAGTCTGTAATACCACACTGTTTTGTTTGTTTTGTTTTTATATAAATTTATTTATTTATTTATTTTTGTCTGTGTTGGGTCTTCATTGCAGCATGCAGTCTTTCTCTAGTTGTGGCGAGCAGGGGCTACTCTGTTGCGCTGCGTGGACTTCTCATTGCAGTGGCTTCTCTTGTTGCAGAGCACAGGCTCTAGACACGCAGGCTTCAGTAGTCGTGGCACGCGGGCTCAGTAGTTGTGACTCACGGGCTCTAGAGTGCAGGCTCAGTAGTTGTGGCACACGGGCTTAGCTTCTCCGTGGCATGTGGGATCTTCCCGGACCAGGGCTCGAACCCGTGTCCCCTACATTGGCAGGCAGATTCTTAACCACTGCACCACCAGGGAAGTCCACCACACTGTTTAATTACTTTTTTTAGTAATTAGTCTAGTAATAGTTTTGTAATAAATTTAGCAATCCCTATTTTTATTGTGAAATATATAAATAGAAAGTTCATTAAAATAGATATTGAGCTTAATAAATATTTATAAAACAAACACCCATGTTATCCCCACCCAGATCTTTAATCACAACTCCATCCCTCCCCACAGAGGTATTCATTATTTTGACTTTTGTGATAATAATTTCTTTGCTTTTCTTTATAGTTTTACCACTGGTATACATATCCCTAAACAGTGTAGTTTGGTTTGTCCACTTTTGAACTTTATATTAATGGAATTACACAGTATACAATTTTTATTTCTGCTTATTTTTCTTATTATTATGTATATAAGCATCTTCCATGTTGCTGTGAGTTGCTTGAGAGTGCTCATTTTCCTTCTGTGTATTCCAATATATGTATATATGAATGTTTATTTATTCTTGCTACTTTTGATGGACATTATCTTAAACATTATAACTTTACATTCAGTCTTGATAGCTGGAGAAGCAAATCCTCCCATGTTGCTCTTCAAAATAATTTGCCTATTCTGGGAAAATGCTATCTTTCAATTAATTTAGGTCCTTATTAATATTTCTCAATAAAGTTGCATATTTTCTCTATAGAGGTCTTGCACATCATTTCTTAGTTTCATTACAACTTACTTCATATTTACTATGCTTTGGTAAATGGTATTTAAAATTTTTTTTTCACTTTCTGTTTCCTGCAGGTATAAAGGAATGTGTAATTGATTTTTATTTACTCATCTTATATCCAGCAACTTTGATAAAATCTTATTAATTCTATTAATTTATCTGTAGATTCTTTTGAATTTTCTACATTAAAAAATACATCTCTATGGGCTTCCGTGGTGGCGCAGTGGTTGAGAGTCCGCCTGCCGATGCAGGGGACACGGGTTCGTGCCCCGGTCCGGGAGGATCCCACATGCCGTGGTGCGGCTGGGCCCGTGCGCCATGGCCTCTGAGCCTGCGCGTCCGGAGCCTGTGCTCCGCAACAGGAGAGGCCACAGCAGTGAGAGGTCCGCATACCGCAAAAAAAAAAAAAAAAATCTATGAATGATGTATTATTTCTTGCTTTGCAATTCTTTACCCTTATATTTTTTTCCTTGCTTTAATACACTGCCTGTGAATTCCAGTATAATATCGAATAGCCCTATTTACTCTTTTTTTTATTGGCTGCATTGGGTCTTTGTTGCTTCACGCAGGCTTTCCCTAGTTGTGGTGAGCAGGGACTACTCTTCGTTGTGGTGCATGGGCTTCTCATTGCGGTGGCTTCTCTTGTTGCAGAGCACAGGCTCTAGGCGCACGGGCTTCAGTAGTTGTGGCATGCGGGCTCAGTAGTTGTGGCTCGCGGGCTCTGGAGCGCATGCTCAGTAGTTGTGGCACACGTGCTTAGTTGCTCCACATCATGTGGGATCTTCTTGGACCAGGGCTCAAACCCGTGTCCCCTGCATTGGCAGGCAGATGCGTAACCACTGCGCCACGAGAGAAGTCCCTGAATAGCCCTATTTACTCTTGATAAGCAACACGTAGCGTGAGGAGAAAGTCCTTTGAAATGTAGGGTTTCAAATAATTCACCAATGCAGGGAAGGTAAGAGAATTACTTGGTAACGGCCTGAGAACTAAGTGGTCTAAGTCTCAGTTAAGCTTAGGCCATGGAGAAACAGAGAGAAACCAAGTCTCCAGACTTTCCAAAACCTTAAAAAATTTTTTAATTTTGAACTAATTTTAGACTTATAGAAAAGCTACAAAAATAATAGAGCATTTCCATATATACCTTACCTAGATTCCTCTAATGTTAACATTGTCATAATCATAGTATAATTATTGGGATCAGGAAATTAACATTAGAAATTTAACTAAATACTTTACTTGAATTTCAACAGTTTTTCCCCTAATTTCCTTTTTCTGTTCCAGGATTCTATCCACAGTTCCCTACTCCATTTAGTTGTTATTTCTCCTTAGTCCTAAAATCTGTTATAGTTCCTCAGTCTTTAATTGTCTTTCTTGACTTTGACACTTTGGAAGAGTATAAATAGATGAGCTATTTTGCCAAATGCCCCTCAGTTTGGGGTTGCTTAGGTTCCTTATGATCATGCTAAGGTTATACATTTTTGATGTGCATACTGCAGAAATGGTATTGTGTCCTTTTTAGTGCATCATATCACAAGATTCGTGATCTCCGTATGTCTTACTATTGGTGGTGATAGCATTGATCACTTGTTTAAGGTAGTTTCTCCCAGGTTCTCTACTGTAAATTAGTGGAGTAGTTGATAAATATCTTGAGGAAGATACTTTGAAACTATGCAAATCCTGTTACATAGATTGCAAACTTTTACCCACTAATTTTAACCTCTGTTAGTGGATTTTATCTCCAATAAGTATGACTGTAGTTTTTCACTAATGGTGATTTTCTATTTTCTTTCACATTTGTAAATTGGGATTCTACTGTAAGGAAGAGCCAGCATCTTTTTAATAAGGTTTTCATCATGCAGTATTTTTGTTTCATCTGAAGAAAATTATTAAGTCGTTAGGGCCTACCTGTTTAAATATAAGTAAAACTTTTGAATTATTTACACTACAAATTATTTCATTATTCACACTACTTAAAATAACACACATTCCCTTAGTCAGTCAGCAGAGTTGCTTGGATTCATTCATTCACACAGTTATGTAATCATTATTCAACAAATATCTTGAGTACCTACTATGTGCCAAATACTGTGCTGGATGCTAGGTATACTTATACATCCTAATGTCATTCTTATTTTGGTACGAAATTATACTGATGACTTGGAAATTTAGCAAAGAAATGTCCTCAAACTTTGACCATAAACGAAGGATGTTTCATAAGTGGTGTCAGTAGAGGACTCACAGGCAAAGCATCAGTGCCAAGAGTTCAGGTCTCTCATTTCAGCACCACACGAATGCTCTAGAGACTTTCTGATACTTTCCTGGAAGTGAATATACACATACAAATGGATCATTCTGGTTTGTATCTGCCATATGAAAAATTTAAAAGGTACTCCTTTATTCTGGGAATACAAGGCTAGTTCAATATTTTAAAATCAATTCATGTAATCCAGTCTAAAGGGAAAACTTTGACAAAATACAACATTCACTTATGATAAAAATTCTCAGCAAACTAGAAAAGATACAAACTTTCTCCACCTAATAAAGGGCACCTACAAAAACCCTACAGCTAACATCATACTTAATGTTGAACGATTGAATGATTTTCCCCTGAGATCAGGAACAAAGCAAAAATGTCTATTCTCACCACTCTTATTTAACATATACTGGAAGTCTTAGCTAGTACAATAAGCAAGAAAAAGTTATAAAAGCCATTCATATTAGAAGGAAGAAAACATAACTGTCTCTACTCACAGATGATATGACTATCAATGTAGTGAGTCCCAGGGAATCTACAAAAGATTCTTAGAACTAATAAGTGAGTTGCAGGATACAAGGTAAACACACAAAATTCAATTGTATTTCTATATGCAAACAATGCACAACTGGAAACCAAAAATGTTTTAAATTACCATATACAATATCTCTTCCAAAATGAAATACTTAGATATAAATCTAACAAAATATATACAGAATCTGTATGCTGCAAACTACAAATGCTGATGAAAGAAATTAAAGCAACACCTAAATAAATAAAGAGACTTATTGTGATCATGGAGTGGAAACTCAACATAATAAGATATCAATTCTCCTCAAAGTAACCTATGAATTTAATCAATGGCTATCAAAATCTCAGAAGAATTTTTTGTAGATATTGACAAGCTGATTCTAAAATTTGTATGAAAGAATAGTTAAAACAATTTCGAAAAAGAATAAAATTGGAGGAATCACACTACCCAATTTTAAGACTCACTAAAAAGATACAATAATTGACACATGATATTGGGAAAGGGGTAGACATATACATCAATGGAAGAGAATAGAGTCCAGAAATAGTCCCACAAAAATATGGCTATTTGATCTCTGACAAGAGTTCAAAAGCAATTCATTGGAGAATAGTCTTCTTTAAAAATGCAGCAAAAAATACACCTTGACCTAAACTTCACAACTTATTTAAAGATTAACTCAAAATGGATCAGTTCTAAAAGTAAAGCATAAAATGTAAGACTTTTAGAAGAAAACATAGGAGAAAATCTTTGTGACCTGATGGTTAAGTGAAGAGTTTTTATATATGATAAGAAAAGTACAATCCATAAAAGGAAAAAAAATTGATAAATTGGACTTTATCAAAATTAAAACCTTTTGTTCTGCCAGAGATACTGTCAAGAGAATGAAGAGATAAGCTACAGACTGAGAGAAAATATTTGAAAATCACATATCTGACAAAGGACTTGTACTCAGAATATAAAAAGAATTATCAAAAATTAACAATAAGACTGGGCTTCCCTGGTGGCGCAGTGGTTGAGAGTCCGCCTGCCGATGCAGGGGATGCGGGTTTGTGCCCCAGTCCGGGAAAATCCCACATGCCGCAGAGCGGCTGGGCTCGTGAGCCATGGCCGCCGAGCCTGTGCGCCCGAAGCCTGTGCTCCGCAACGGGAGAGGCCACGGCAGTGACAGGCCCGCGTACTGCAAAAAAAAAAAAAAAATTAACAATAAGAAAAAAATTCCAATTAAAAACTGGGCAAAAAACTTGAACAGGCACTTTGCCAAAGGGGATCGAAGGACAGCAAATAAAAACATGAAAAGATGTTCAACTTCATTAACCATTAGGGAAATGCAAATTAAAAACACAATGAGATACCACTACATATCTCTTAGAATGGCTAAAATAACAGATACCAAAAAGTAGACCTCATCAAAGTTAGTAATTTTGCTCTGTAAATACTCTGTTAAGAGAATTAAAAGGAAAGTTACAGACTGGGAGAACATATTTGCCAAACACAAAAGACAAAGGACTAGTACCTAGAATATATAAATAACTCTCAAAACTCAAAAGTAAAAATGCAAACAGTCCAGTTAGGATATGAGCAAAAGACAAGAAGAGCCATTTCATTAAAATGTATAGATGGAGAATTAGCATATGAAACGATATTAAACATCATTAACCATTAGGGAAATGCAAACTGAAACCACAATGAGATCTCACTACACACCTATCAGAATGGCTAAAGTAAAAACTAGTGACTACACCAAATGGTAGTGAGGATGCAGAGCAACGGTATCACTCACACATTGACAATAGGAATGTAAAATGATACAACCACTCTAGAAAATAGCTTGGCAGTTTCTTAGAAAATTAAACATGCCAACTACTATACAATCCAACAATTGCACTCCTGGACATTTATCCCAGAAAAATGAAGACTATGTTCACTAACCTACATACAGATGTTCATAATAGTTATATTTGTAATAGCCAAAAACTACAAACAATCCAGATGTCTTTCAAGGGTGAAATTTTAAGCAAACTGTGGTATATCCATACCATGGAATACTACTCAGAAATAAAAAGGAATAAACTATTGATACACACAACAACCTAGATGAATCTCCAGAGAATTATGATGAGTGAAAAAAGCCAATACCAAATGGTTACACACTGTATGACTCCATTTATGTAACTTTCTTGAAATGATAACATTATAGAAATGAAGAAAAGATGAGTGATTGCTAGGGATTAAGGAGGGGATGGGGGCAGAGAGCAAGTGGGGGTGACTATAAAAGGGCAATATGAGGGATCCTTGTGGTGGTATAAATGTTCTGTATCTTGACTGCATCAATGTTAACATCCTGATTGTGAGACTGATCTATAGTTTTGCAAGATTTACTACTGACGAAAGTGGGTAAGGGATACAAGGGACTTCTCTGTGGTTTCTTACAAATTCATGTGAATCTATAGTTAACTCAAAATAGAAAGCTTAATTTTAAAATACTGACAATATCAAGTGCTGACAAGGGTGTGGAGGAACTAGAATTCTCATACATTGCTGGTGGAAATGTAAAATGGTAGGTACAGCCACTCTGGAAAAACAGTGTGGCAGTTTCTTACAAAGTTAAACATACACTTCCCATATAACCAACAATATCACTCCTGGGTTATTTACCCTAGAGAAACGAAAAATATTTTCAAACGAAAACCTGTGCATGAATGTTCACAGCAACTCTGTGATGGCCCAAAACTGGAAACAAAATGTTCGTCAATAAGTGAATGATGGACAAAAAACTGTGATATAGCCATATAATGGAATATTGTTCTACAATAAAAAGGAATAAACTATCAATGCACATAACAATTTGCATTAATTTCAAAGGCATAAAGCTGAATTAAAGAAGCCACCCTTCAGAAGTTACATACTGTATGAGTCCATTTACATGACATTTTCGAAAAGACAGAACTATGGTGATGGAGAAGAGATCTGTGGTTGCCGGGGGTTAGAAGTTAGTGGAGGATGTGACTAAAAAGTGATGGCACAAGAGAGTTTTGGGGCTGACGCAACTGTTATGTAACTTGACTGTGGCGTGGTTATACAACCCTATACCTGTGTTTAAATTAATAGAACTGTATGAAAGAAGTAAATTTTACTGTATGATAATTAATTAATTATTTTAAAGGGATCCCTTTTCTCCAACTAACAGCCCTATGCCAGAGTTGGATTTCAGCTGCCACTGGCCCCTTTGGTTGGCTTCATTTGTGCTTTACAATCACAAGTTTCAACACTGCTTGGTTTGCCCCAGAAGAAGAGAGAAACAGAGGTGTTTAAAGACTACGTAGGGAATTGTGAACTACTCTGAGTAACGGATTAACACAAAATCCTTTCTCTTTCTCTGATCAAGTTGATCTTGGGTTAACCTTCTAGCTCTGTTTCTTTGGAAACCTGATAATGGTGGAAGGTCAGCTGTGTTACCAGCCAACATTAGTTATGGTAAAAGGAGCCTGATTAGTATATTCTACCTGGACCAAGGGGACTATGAATTAAAGATTAATATCTTGTGGGAAGCCTTAGTTTTGAGCTTCTCAGAGCACAATGACTCTTGTAACTGGGCATGTCGCTGTGGGACCCATGGAGGCATCAGTTATGGGAATTACAAGAGATGTTGGTTTCTATTTGGGAAATGGGGCTTCTAAAGCCCGATAGCTCCCGCACCTATCTGTGTGATCTTGTTGTGTCATATCTGAACTGCCGTTTGTACGACCAAAGAATAACCCCTGTACTGCTGTGTGTGTAACTTGCTGAAGGGAAGCTAGCATGCTGTGTTTCCTATCCTTCACCTTTTTAAGTAAAACCAATGCCAAGTGAGATCTATTGGAGTGAGCATAAAATGACTAGTTGAGCAAAAAATGACCATGAGCAGGCATTACAAATACTCTAGAAGGTATCAGGGGTCTAAACTAAACTGAGACTTTTGGAACTACCCTAGAAGAGTTAGAAATTTGGCAGGTAAGGAAACAAATGGTAATGATGTGAATGGAATTCACATTTTTTTTCTATTCATCTAGCACAAGTAATTTGTTTACTCTGGGCAAGTGACCAGGTCTGGTGTATTGTCTGTGGGTGAAAAATCTTCGTATCTTTCTTACCTTGGGGAACTTGCACGAGGCCAACACTTATCCCAGCAAGTAAGTCTCCAAGAAGCCAATCCTTGAATCGATAAAAACACATCCACTCTAGGAAGGGAAAGATTGTAAGCATGCATCTTCGAAACTTGTACCATGAGCAGCTGTGAGAAAGAACAGAGACTTGATTAGGTTCTCCAAAGAAAAAGCCCACATGGCCAAGAAAAGGCATTGTGAGTACCTTCTTCTTCCCCTACAACAGAGTTTCTTTCAACACTACTGATATTTGGACATATTGGACTGGATAAGTCTTTGTTGTGAGTCTGTCCTGTGCATTGTAGGATGTTTAGCAGCATCTCCGATCTCTACCCATTAGATGCCAGTAGCATCTCCTCCCCTAGTTGTGACAATGAAAAATGTCTCCAGACACTGCTAAATGTTCCCTGGGGGACAGTATCAACTTCAACTGAGATCCGGTGCCATATGTATGACAAGAACTAGGCCTTGTAAGTCCAGCATATGAATCAGGCCTGTGGTTTTACAGAATGTTTGAAAAGAATTCAACCTACCAAAATTTTCCAGTAGAAAAATGGACTGTTATGGCTTTCTCTTGGTAAGGATAGTGTTTTGAGATGTGCTGTTGGTGGGTGGCAGAGAATTAACACATTCACATCATTCCTGTATACTAAAATTTTTACCAAGCATTAACTCTACATGGCTTTGACCTGTAACATGCAGAAATTTACAGAAAATATAGAATATGGAGGCTTGTGCTTATGGCATTAGTCATGGGAAAAAAGGGAATAAAATAAGGCCTTATTATCTTTTAACCCAGTGGATAATGACCAGAAGCAATTTTGTTCCCTAAGGGACATCTGGTAATGTCTGGAGACATTTTTGATTGTCACGACTCGCATCTAGTGGGTAGAGGCCAGGGATGCCACCAAACATCCTACAATGCACAGGACAGCCCTCCACAAGAAATGATTTCACGGTCCGAAACGTCAACAGTACTGAGATTGAGGAAACCTACTTAAACCTTTAGATCATCAAAGCAGCAGAATCATTGTAAACCAATCAATCAATCTGTTAATCAATTAATCCACTAGTAAAGCTAATATGGTTTTTTTTTTTTTGCTAATATGGTTTTAAATTGCTTTTTGCTATTTATATCTCATTATGGGCTGAAAACAAAGAGTATGGAGATTTTTCATGTATGAGCTATCTCTGAATAATTGCGATTTGACTGTAGCAACAAATATAACTTCAGTGTATGCAAGGCTAAAATGTGTGCTCAGAAAAGAAGTAATTTCAATATGCTTGACTCTAACAACTATGAGCATTACAGTCCCTAAGCTAATTAAGGCCAAAGAAGTGTAAATGTCTTTGCCAAGGTCACAGTAACAAGTGTGGGTAGAACTGGGGCTAGAATCCAGATTTCGTGATTTTTAGTTCAGTGTTCTATCCAGTCTATTATCATCACAGTTCCTATCGACAGCTGTTGAATTCTGCTTAGGAGCCAGAAGCAAGACCATAGGTTTAGAAAGAACAACATATTGCTATTTTTATGAGAATCCCTGGGTGTGGAGAGTGTGCTGTCTCCAATTACGGCCCTCTATGGGGGAGAATACAGCATGGCATTGGGACAATTTGTTTCTGCATCTGGTCCGGTGTCCCTTCCTCTCCATGTGCCACCCTGGAAGACCAGCGACCCTAGGGAGAGTCATCAAAGCTCTCTGACATGGCAAAAAAATAAAATGGACATGGAATAATGAGGACCTAAGACTGACAGGGATCAAGGAAGGAGTTAGAGGAACAGAAACTGAAGCTGGTGGTGGAAGAGTTATAAGCACTTCGACATGAATCTGGATCCTAGTTAAAGCATCTTAAAAGTGAGGAATGTAAGAGTTGATGTGAAAGCACAGGGGAGATTTTTTTAAAGAGAGGGAGTATTGCAGTTGGGTAACTAAAAGGGAGAAAATGAAGGAAGATATGAGGTTTTCTGCAGAAAGGAAGAGATGAAATTAAAAGATTATTATTATTATTTTACTATTTGCTAGGTGCTTTACAAATATTCTTTAAATCCTCACAATTGCCTTATAAGGTAGGTGCTTTTATCATCCCCATTTTATAGATGAGGCTACTGAAGCACAGTAGGCATGGATAGCTTACCTAAGGTCACACAGTTGGAAAGCAGCAGAACTGGGATTCAGAACCAGGCAATCTGGCTTCTGAGTCTTGCTCTTAACCACAGTGCTGTGCTACCTTTCAGGTTAAAATTCAGAAGTGGATATAACTGTTTGTTTTAGAAGTAGGGAATAAGCACTGCTATAAAAACCCATGGGAGGCAGTGTGGGTCAGATTTAAGGGTCTAAGGATAGGGCAGCTGGAGGGGAGTAAGGCTGAAATTTCTTTGGTAGTACCTGTTTATGATGAGGTATAAGTCAGGAAAAGATTATCCTTTTGTAGAGACAAAACCAATGTGGCCCCCAAATGCTCTCTTTGATATATGACCTCTGACCCATCCTGGAGCAGAAAAAATGAGAGTTGTGATATAGGACAGGGGAGTGACATCCAAAACCACAACTTGCAAACGGCAGGATATGGGCAAAGGAGAAGGCTCAGAGGGAGGAAGGTCTGCAATAGGGCTGCGTGGAAGCCTTCTTCACTTGTCACCTAACTCATGCCAATTATGAGTGATAAATCAAGGAACAAGAGGGACTAATAAATCTGGAGTGTGAGTGAGGACAGGTTGAGTAGTTAGGGTTAATATCATGATGTAGGTCACAAAGGGTTTTTAACCTGAGGTCCATGGATGATCAAGGTGTCTCTAGATAGAATTCATGGGGATATGTGACTTTAGGAAAAATTATATCTTTATTTTCACTAACCTCCTAACTGAAATGTAGCATTTCCTTCAGTTATGAACACTGACAACAAACCACAGTAGTATCAGCAGAGCTTGACTTCTTCACCAATAGAATCACAAATATCTTCATATTACATTAAAATTGCTGCAGATACCTTAAAATAGCATTTATATTCATCATTACTTAGAAAGTATGGTAGTTATTAGACCCACAATCATTAAATATAATTTTTGGATATTTTCATATTTTGATAACTATATTTCAATATAACTGGTTTCCTTTATAATACTATGTATTTTATGCATTTAAAAATATTCTGGCCAAGACCATTCAATGGAGAAAGAATAGACTCTTCAACATATAGTGCTGGGAAAATGGGATAGCTACGTGGAAAAAAATGAAGCCAGACTCTTACTCTATACTGTATATAAAATTAACTCAGAATGGATCAAGGATCTAAATTTAAGAGCTAAAACTACAAAAGTCTTAGAAGAAAACGGGAAAATCTTCATTACCTTGGATTTCACAATAGTTTCTTAAATATGACACAAAAATCACAAGCAACAAAAGAAAAAAATAGATAAATAGCATTTCATTAAAATGAAAACTGTGTACACAGGACACTATCAACAGACAACCTACAGAATGGGAGAAAATATTTGCAAATCATATATCTGATAAGGGTTTTAATATCCAGAATATATAAAGGACTCCTATAATTCAACAACAAAAAGATAAACAACCTAATTTTTAAAAGGGCAAAGGAAGTAAATAGACATTTCTTCAAAAAAGATTCACGAGTGACCAATAAGCACATGAAAAGATGCTCATCATATTTAGTTATTAGGGAAATGCAAAAAAAAAAAAAAGCAACACACAATGTGATACCATTTTACACCTACTAGTATGGCTATAATTAAAAAAATGGAAAATAACAAATGTTGGAGAGGATATGGAGAAATTGGAACACTTGCTGATGTGAATGCACAATGCTGCAGCTTCTGTGAAAAAAAAATTCCTCAAAAAGTTAAACAGGGGCTTCCCTGGTGGCACAGTGGTTGAGAGTGTGCCTGCCGATGCAGGGGACACAGGTTCGTGCCCCAGTCCGGGAAGATCCCACATGCCGCGGAGCGGCTGCGCCCGTGAGCCATGGCCGCTGAGCTTGCGCGTCCGGAGCCTGTGCTCCGCAACGGGAGAGGCCACAACAGTGACAGGCCCGCGTACCGCAAAAAAAAAAAAAAAAAAAAAAAGTTAAATATATGATCCAACAAGTCCACTCTTAGGTGTATACCTAAAAGAATTGTAAGCAGGGACTTGAACAGATACTCCTATGCCAATATTCATGGTAGCATTATTCACGATAGACAAAAATTGGAAACAACCTAAGTGTCCATTAACAGATGAATGGATAAACAAAATGTGGTACATACATACAATGGAGTATCATCAGCCATAAAATGAAATGAAGCACTGATCCACGCTACACCATTGTGCTAAGTGAAATAAACCAGACATGAAAGACAAATATTGTCTGACTCCATTTAAATGAAATATTTAGAATACACAATCCATAGAGACAGAAAGTAGAAGAGAGGTTACCAGGGGCTGGAGGAGGGGGAAATGGGGAGTTATTGCCTAATGGGTACAGAGTTTCTGTTTGGGGTGATGAAAAAGTTTTGGAAATAGATAGTGGTGATAGTTGCACAACAACGTGAATGTCATTAATGCTGCTAATTTGTACACTTTAAAATGGTTAAAACCACAAATTTTATATTATATATATTTTACCACAATTTAAAAAAGTAAAAAAAAAATTATTCTGAAGGGATGTTCATTAGCTCTGATAGACTGCTAAAAGGTTCACAGCACAAAAACAGGTTACGAGCTCCTGAACTATAGGGTTTACATAGTCATTCTGCTATCATTAATTATTTCACCACGGTTGCTTTTGTTGTTGTTGTTAGGAGACTGGCAATGGTGGTTAATCAAACAATGTATTTATTAAATACCATCCCTAGATGCTGTGGGGGACAGCCAAGGTCTTCATGTCCATGAAGTTTATAATCAACAAGGTGCTAGAAGGGACTTCCCTGGTGGCGCAGTGGTTAAGAATCTGCCTGCCAATGCAGGGAACACGGGTTTGATCCCTGGTCTGGGAAGATCCCACATGCCACGGAGTGACTAAGCCTGTGTGCCACAATTACTGAGCCCACATGCCACAACTGCTGAGCCCATGCACCACAACTACCGAAGCCTGCACACCTAGAGCCCGTGCTCTGTAACAAGAGAAGCCACCGTGATGAGGAGCCCGCGCAGCAACGAGAAAGCCAGTGTGCAGCAACAAAGACCCAACACAGCCAAAAATAAAATAAAATTTTAAAAAGTAAAAAAAAAAAAAAGAAGGGGGCTTCCCTGGTGGTGCAGTGGTTGGGAGTCCGCCTGCCGATGCAGTGGACACAGGCTCGTGCCCCGGTCTGGGAAGATCCCACATGCCGCAGAGCGGCTGGGCCCGTGAGCCACGGCCACTGAGCCTGCGCATCCGGAGCCTGTGCTCCGCAACGGAAGAGGCCACAACAGTGAGAGGACCGCATACCGCAAAAAAAAAAAAAAAAAAAAAGAAGGTGCTACAAGACAAACCACAAAAAAACTGTAGAGGAATTATGCAATAAGCTAAGGGTTCTGATGACAGGAATTCAGAGGAGGAAAACAGAAGTAGGCACCAAAGGTGTCAAGTAGAGTTTTAGGGCTGCCAGCTTGGTGGCAGCTGAATGATCGCACACACGCACCGGCACTGGACATGGTGACTGACGGTGCTGATGTCGATGTCCAACTTCCCAGAGAAAGCGGTCTTCCTTCTGTACTCCTGTTGAAAGTTCTCCTCATTGTACACATCTCGCTTCACATCATACATGAAAGAGTTTTGCCTGTATCTAGAGCCCAAACTCTGGAAGCTCCTCTCTGGTTGCATCATTCCTGGATAAGTGGAAAGAAGTTAAACAAAAGAGTTTTTAAAAAGTCTAGATCCTTGGCACATTTTTATGGAAATAAGCATTCCATTTATTGTATAATTTTATACTTAAAACAACCCTATAAAGAAAGCAAGGTATATATTATTTTCATTTTCAAAATGGAGAAACCAAAGCCCAGAAGTTTAAACAACCTTGGTTTTTGAATAATTAGAGTCAGGACTAGAACCCAGGTGTCCAGCTAGAAAGCCTAGTTTTCTTTATATTCAATTATGTTGCTATGTTGCAGGGGAAAAGATTAAGAGGTAAAAGTATAATCACCAATTTTCACTGAAAATGCTAAGGGTTAAAGGGTCAACATAGTGTCTTTTAACTCCTTTTCTCTCTAAAATAGCATCCATCATTATCCCTTTACCCTTTTCCTTTCTTCATAGAACTAACCAGTACCTGATTCAATATTTGTCTATTTGTTCATTGTCTGTTTCCCACACTAAAATGTAAATCCAAGAGGCAGGACTTTGTTCATGGCTGTATCCCCAGAGCCCAGGATAATGCCTGACGCTTAGCAGGCCCTCAACAAGTATTTCTTGAATTATGGTCAAGTATCCAGTTAGTGGCATCATGATGTAGCAGAAAAAGCACTGCACAGGATATCAGGATTCTGGAGTTCTAGCCCTGGCTGTTTTTCTAACTAGCTGTATGACCGGGGGCAAGTTTCTTAGAAAGTGAATTTCAGTTTCCTTGTCCATAAAATGACATGGTTTGACAATATGATCTCTAAGGTCACTTTAAGCTTTAAAAATCTGTAGTATCATCCTGCTGTTTTAAAGAGAATGAGAAGAAAGAGTTAATGAGGATGGATATAGATCCATCTCTGGGAGAAGGTATAACTGTTCTTGATCATCTGTGTTTTTGAATAATAAAAACAGCATGAACTCTAATATTCTTCCACACAAATGTGTAAAAAGTATACATATATATATTTTGCATAGTTATAAAATATATAGGTAAACACTCAAATTATGCAGATTACACAAGTAGTTCTTGTATAGGTGAGGCTGCAAACAAGTTCAATGTATCAGCAACATTTGTTTTCCATCAGAATTATCCTGTATCTTCAGCAGCGGAAACATTATCAACACCAACATTTGTAGAGCACTTATTATATACCAAGCATTGCACTAGATTTTTTTCATGAGTTATTTCTTTTAATTCCAACAACAATCCTAGTACTACTATTATCCTCATTTTATAGGTGATAAAACTGAGGTTTTGGAAAAGTTAGGTAACTTGACCATAGTTATATAATGTATGTTTATTCTCAAAGCATTGGGTAGCAGGGGTGAGCTGTATAACACTTATGAACTAATGATCACAAATTCAATAAAGTGAGTGTGGTTAGGGAATACAGAAGAGGATGGAAGAGGTATTTTACAATGTATTAAGAGAATCAGTACTTCGTGTCTTACAGGAAAAAAAAGCAGAACTGGACACTAAAACATAAGTAATATTTTTCCCTTTCTTTCCTCCACCCATAGGAATATTGATCCAGTCTTCCTTACTTTTCCTATGTAATCTTACAATAAACTTCTATGACTAGAATATATCTGTTCCTGGCAACTGAAAAGACCCTAATTAACTTGCTTATTATATTGAGATTATAAAAATTGCCATCCTGGGTTAGATGCAGTGTCTAGAATCCAGCATTTTGTTTCTGAAAGTAGCACGAAGCAGGCATGAAGCAGGCAACATATGAACATCAAGCATAGTGGAAACAGTGGGCCTGGGACAGGTAGCTACAGCTACTCAACTGCAGCAATTGTTGCCATGGGTCATGTGGGGTCCAGCATGGCCAGATCTGATCTTTTCCCAGAGAAGTCATAATTCCAGATTTTTATGTGAAATCTTCTGACTTTTAAATGTTGTTGATTACCTTACATATTTTTAAAAACACAGTACACCTCTAACAAAACATCTCTGCAGGTTAGATTCCTCCCATCACAAATTATAGTTTATACCCCAAGAATTTCTCTCTCTTTCAAAGCTAAAGCATTTATGTTTTCTGTTGTCGCACCCTTAGGAGGTATTATATCTCATCAGTTCACTTATGGAAAGAAGGATTTCATTTTATTGTCTTCAGTCTACATCATTTATATTTCAAGAGGTGGCCACCATCTACTAGACCAGGATTTGGTGGGGTTGTCTGCTTTCATTTTCACAATCTTGTGAATTTCTACCATATGCATTCTTGGCCTTCATTTATTTCTGACTGACGAATGCTATTTCACCTGTGGTCGATTAATTCAGTGTTCCACAAACATTTGCTGAATGCTAGGTGCTCTGAGGATACAAAAGGACAAAGACTTGGGACTTCCCTGGCAGTCCTGTGGTTAAGACTCTGTGCTTCCAAAGCAGGGGGCACAGGTTCCATCCCTGGTCAGGGAACCTCAGACAAAAAAAAAAAAAAAAAAAGGACAAAGACTCTACAATTTAGTAGAATAAAAATACCAACATATGGTGCTATAAGACTTTAGAGGTGGGAAAGACAGGAATTAACATTTATTGCTGGCCTGCCATATGCCAGCTTCTTCACACACATCATCTCAAAAGATAGGTATTATTTTCCTGATAATGATTATACTCATTTCACTTGTGAGTTTAGCGGGTTCCTCAGAATCATATAACTATTAAACAGCAGAGCCAGAATCTGAACCTGGTCTTTCTGATTCTAAAATAGATGTCACATCTAATGCCACATGATCTCCTATAGAGTGGGATTAATAACCCCAACCTAGAAGGATGAGGAAGTCCTCCTAGGGGAGATATCGTTTGAACTCTGCTCTGGCTAAGCTGGGGGCAGGGAGGAGAATAAGGTATTTCAGAAAGAGAACAGGATAAAATTACAGAGATAATATAAGGCAAGTAATTCAATAGGCCTGAGTAAAGTCAGTGTCAAACCCAAAAAAGTAGGTTGAGGCCTACTTCTGGAGGGTCTTGAATGTTGGGCTGAACCTGGACTTTTTAGCTATTTAAAATGTTCGAGAAGGAGTAGTAATATGCACAGAGATGTGCTTTGGGAAGATGAATCATATCAGTGGTATAGTCTAGAGCTGTGCTGCCCAGTACGGTAGCCCCTGGCTACCTGTGGCTATTTAAATTAAATAAAATTAAAATTAAATGAGGGACTTCCCTGTTGGTCCAGTGGTTAAGACTCCACGCTTCACTGCAGGGGGCACGGGTTTGATCCCTGGTCAGGGAACTAAGGTCCCACATGCCGCGTGGCACGGCCTAAAGATTATAAATAAATAAAATGAAAAATTCAGCTCCTTAGTCACACTAGCTACATTTCAAGTGCTCAACAGCCATGTGTGGCAGGGGCTACTGTACCGGACAGGGCAGGTATAAAACACTTCCATCATCACAGAAAGTTCTATTGGACAGCACTGGAGACAGGAGAGACTGAGGCAAAAAGACCAGTGGGAGCCCATTACTACCATGGTAGTCTAAGGGAGAGGCAATCAAGTCACAACTCATGGGACCACAGTCAGGATGGCTAGGAGGGGCAGGTAGAAAGCTGTCTTTAAAGGACTTATCATATGACTGGATAAAGGCAGCAAGGGAAAACACATAATTTCCTTATTGTTTTGTTTTTAGTAGTCATCTCTGAAATTTCTTCAGTTCCATTATGTCTTTCTTGACTTCACAGAAGCCCTACTGGCTTGTTTTTATGCACTAGCAGGACCCTTCCCTATAAGGTATGATGATCAGAAGCTGTTACTGACAAGTGGCAAATGTACTTTAACGTGGAAAAGATGATGCATTTCCGAAGAAAGTAATCCCAACTATACTGATGGGATAATGACCTTTCAGCTGAGACACAACACAAGAGGGAATCTCGGTTACTGACTCCTACAATTCCCTGATGCTTCCTGCCATCAGACAAAATATTTAGGTGGGTGGGCCATGGTCTGAACAACTTAAGGTTTTATTTTCATATTCTACAAATGTGACATAGTTTGGGACATCTGGATTCACTACTAACTAATAGAAATTAATCTCTGTAGCCCACACTTGGTCCCACAAACAACATCAGCAGCATCCGGCAACTTGTTGAAAATGCAAATTCTCAGGCCCAACTAGCAAGACAAAATTAATCAGAAATTCTGAGGATGTGGCAGCAGTCTATTTTAAGAAGCCCTCCAGATGATTCTGATACACAATGAAATATGAAGACCACTGTAAATATAGCTAATTATCTTTATTCAGTCATTCAGTGCTAGTTTTGGGCATACTGTTAACATGGGTACTTTTGACCTAGCTCTTTCCCCCATACTACCCCTATCCATCCAGCCATCGATTGATTCTTTTACATAATGTGTTGAAAGTACTTTAAAAGCCAAGAATAAAATATTTAAATACAGCCCAGTTTTCTGACTATTAACCCAACAGATGTGAAATCCTGAACCTTAGTTTAGTTTCAAGACTATCCTCTCATATGGTCATCTTTCATATGTGCTCTACAATCATGGGAAGGTAAAATTCACTTCCAGAATTTCAAAAAAAATATTTGTAATTCCATCAGAAACAACAGCCCTTTGCCTGTTATGCTTTTATGTTATGCTTTTAAGGGGGAATGTATGTGGAAAAAGAAAAGGCACAAGCAAAGAGCATTGCTTTCAGTATCTTTCAGTCACTCGGTCTAGTGGCTGGGGATGGTGGGAACACACCGACAACTACCTTTAATGTGAACTGGTGAGAGTATTAGTAAAGGGCTGTGCTGGAGAGAAACTCATTATTGGGGTGGGGATGTTGGAGAAGGCTTCGCAGAGGGACACATACATAAACAGAACTTAACAGGAAAAGAAAGGGGCCAAGAGAGGTGGAAGTGGGGGCTCAGTCAGAAGGAACAAGATGAACAAAAGCAGTGAAGTATTAAAGGAGGAAGAGCGTCTGGGCAGTCAGGCCTCAGGAGGAGGCGGATGGGGGAGTCAGGTGAGGCTCATGGAGTAGACCAGTTCTGGCGCTTCTGACAACTGAGACCCACGAGTGTGGAAGGATTCAACTTGCCAAACGCACACACCATCTCTCCTCACTGCTGTTCCACGCGGCCTTTCACAAGTAGAGCCGACACGTAAGAGAGAGAAGCTCCCAGGGACGGCTGTCACTCATTCATTCCCCAAACACTGACTGAGCGGCCGCGACGTGCCTAGCCCTGCGGCGACGGCCGCGGGCCTCGCCCAGGGACTTCCGAGTGTAACGAGGGGCTGGTCCTTCGCACCCGACGTCCGGGCCGGGGCACCGCCGCCACCACCTGCAGCCCGCGGCCCCGGGCGGCTCCGGCAGCGGCTCCCCTCCTTCCTCGGCTCACCTGGTTCCCGGGCTGCGGCGGGAGGGCGGGCGCTGGAGCCGGAAGCAGCTCCGGCCAGGCGGGCGGCGCTGTGGACGCGGACGCCGGCGGTTCCCGAGCCGTTGCGTCCGAACCCGCGGGCGTTCTGGCGGGCGGGGGACAAGAGCGGGGCGAGGAAGCGGAGCCTGGGCAGCCGGGGTGGGGAGCGGGGAGAGGCCCAGCTGCGCCGCGGTTACCTGTGTCACCCAGCCCTCCGCTCTCGACGACTCTTGATTGAGGGCCTCCTTGATGCCAGGCCTCGCGCCCCGCACTTCACGTACAGTAATTCACTTGAGTCTCCCGACGACCCTGTGGGAAGAGAAGACGCGGGAGGAAACTGGAGGCTAGAGGGTCACCGAGGTCTCCAACCTTAATTCTCAGCCCCACAAGCTTGGCTTCTTCCACTGAAGGACACTGCTGCCCAGGTCTCCTGCTCTGCTCCCCGCCCCTAATCCCCCTTAACCTCCTTGTGAGGCTCAATACCAATCACTGCCTCTCACTGTGCCTTGTATTCCTGCTTGGCTCAGTTGCAGTTTTACACTTGCTTGATTCCTGTATTAGTGTCTAATATATTGTTCACTTTACCTATCCCTTTTTGTAATTTGTCTCATCCCCAAAAGGGCAGGGATTTTTCTCGTTCATTAACTGCTGTATCATTGGTGCCTAAAGCAATGTGATAGACCTAGTAAGTGCACAATAAATTTGTGTTGAATAATTGAATGATTGCCCTGCTGTTCACTGTAAGCTCCACATAGGCAGCAACTCTCTGCTTTTTAATCACTTTTCCATCAGAACTGCCGGGTACCTAGGATGCATTCAATACATATTTGTTGAATGAGTGAATGTATTGCTCATCTTTACCCTTTTGGTCACTCTCACTTCATCATTCCAATTTGTTGGATAAATATATGAATTTCTTAGAATTCCTACTTCCAGGTTTCCTCCCTTGTATCCTTGCACTCATCACCTTGATTCCCCACTCCCACCCCTCATATCTTTACAGTTGCATTTTTGCTCTCACTTCCTCCTTCAACCTCTGATACTTCTTAGAAAGCTCCCTACCCTGCAGGTTGAATTGGAACATTTTTATTTTTTATTAATTTATTTCTTTATTTTTATTTTTGGGTGTGTTGGGTCTTTGCTGCTGTGCGCGGGCTTTCTCTAGTTGCAGCGAGTGGGGACTACCCTTTGATGCGGAGCACGGGCTCTAGGTGTGCAGCTTCTCATTGTGGTGGCTGCTCTTCTTGCGGAGCATGGCTCTAGGAGCACAGGCTTCCGTAGTTGTGGCTCTCAGGCCTTAGAGCGTGGGCCCAGTAGTTGTGGCACATGGGCTTAGTTGCTCCGCGGCATGTGGGATCTTCCCGGACCAGGGCTCAAACCCGTCTCCCCTGCATTGGCAGGCGGATTAACGTGCCTGTGTCACCAGGGAAGTCCCTTGGAACATTTTTAAGCAACATGTCTTCGTAGGCAAGAGTCACATTCCAGGCTAAGTCACATTGAATCCAAAGAAAGCTTTCCACAAATCACCCATGACCCTGGTTTGGGGTTTTATTTCGGTTTTCTTTGAGGAGAACTGAGAATCCTGCACCGCCTCCTAAATTGAGATCATGGTCATTGTTCATAATTTGTTCAACAAATATTTATGAAGTACCTTTTATGTTCTAGGCACTGTGCTAGATGCTGGAACAAGATAGGCAAAGTCTGAGCACTCCAAGGGATGCATACACAAAAGAGAATAATCATGGATAGTGATGAGAATTGTCCTGGCTTGAATCTAGTTATTTCTAAAAGAAACGACTAAGAATAAGATAGGGTCCAATTCTGCCTATTGTTACAAGCTTTAGCGTAGGAATAGGTTAACAGTGGTGGCAAGGTATGGGGTTAGAATACCTTGCCCATTCACATTTATTATCTTGTTCACCTTTCAGGTGGGAATGTGGGGCAGGAATTCTCTTTGCATAAACTGGAACTAAGGTCTGAGAAATGTCAATTGACTTGCCCAATATGACACTGCCGGAAGACTACTCTCTGCACTGTTCTTACTCTGAGAGGCATGATTAAAATTCTTAAAATCCTCTTCACTGGAAGCTCTTCAAGGTAGGAATCAGTTTCAAACCTTCAGGGTAATGGTTTAGAAATATTTCTCAAAGGGAGATACCAGGGACTTTCCTGAATCTGAATTACCTGGGGCGTATTGTAAAAATACACGTTCTTGGTGCGCATCACGGACCTCTCCAACTAAACTCACTGTGGATCCTGGGAATATGCATTTTTAAACTCTCAAGGTGATTCTTCTACACATAAAAGTTTGAGAACTACTAGAAGAGTTTGGGTGGAAAACCTCAACCTTAATGCAGGGCTAATATTTACCTTTGGGACAGATTTCGTCAGAATTCCGAAGAGTAAGCCGTGTATGTCCTTGAGCAGATGGGACTGCAACGGCTTTCTGGCCGGAACCTTCCTTTTTATTATGCAAGTATTTCTTGGAAATTGGGGGTTCTGCTGAGCAGGTACTCGGCTGGCTGCTGGTGACTACCCGCAGTTCAAAGGTCTTTTGGCTCTTTTCCCGACACCTTGTTTGTCAATGTCGCTTTCCACCTGGGAGCCAGGCGTTTGCCCCGCCGACCACGGCGGGGCGCACGCGGCATGTGTTGTCTGCTTATCCCCTCCTTCTCGGGTCCGCCTTGGCGCCCTTCAGAAGAGCAGTCCCTGGGAGTTCCTACCTCTGGTGGCCAGCTGTTGTTCTCTTCTCGCGAGAATTGCTCCTCCCATCCTCTCCTCTCATCAACCCCCTCCCTTGGGCAGGTTCCATATTGGGTAAAATCTCGGCTCGCAGAGAGGCCCCGGAGCTGTTCTCGCGAGAGTACGGCGGGAGGCTCCTGTTCGCAGGCTGTGGAACGGCGACCACTGGAACCTCCGCGGTCGCTGCAGCTGGAGCCGTAGTCCCGCGGTGCAGCCGGGAGTCGGCCTGGTCTGGAGAGGGTGCAGCGAGAACCTGGCGGGCGCAGCCTTGAGCCCCTGAGCGTGCCCCTGCCCTTAGCAGGGCTCACCCCCGTCGCGGAGGAGCGTCCAGCCGCTGCGGCTGACAGGGGCCGCGCGCGCGGGAGTCGTCTGGCTCGCGGCACTCACACCTGCGCGGGCGGCCAGCGCAGGGTCCTCCGCCCGTCCGGCCGGGCGACGAGGTCGGGGAAGCGGGTGCGGGCGCAGGCGGGGCCCCGCAGGGCCACCTCCTCGCCCCGCGGCCACCGCTGGAAGATGTCTCAGGAGAGGCCCACGTTCTACCGGCAGGAGCTGAACAAGACAATCTGGGAGGTGCCCGAGCGTTACCAAAACCTGTCCCCGGTGGGCTCCGGCGCCTATGGCTCCGTGTGGTGAGTGTCACCGGGCTCGGGGCCTCGGTGGGCTGGGTGACCCTTTATGCCCCAGAGCCAGGCCTGCCCCCACGGCTCAGCAATGCACCAAGCGGTAGGAATTTTCCTTGGGGGAGGGCATCCTTGCCCCTTCTCTCCCTGTCCTTCTCTCCCTGTACCCCTTGCACCCCTCACCCTGCACACCCACATAGGTGGTCAGCTGTGTGTAGGACGCAGGTCCACGATGGGCGGTGGGTGATGGTGTTGGAGCCCGGCCCTGGCTCGCACCCTGCGCATTCCCTTCTTGGGGGGTTGCTGCTTTGGGGACAGGAACAGGAGGGCCCTCTTTGGGGGTCTCCCAGCTGGCATCGAGCAGAAGGACTCTCTCCCGAGATGTGCCCACCTTGGGCGCCGGAGCCTGCCCTCGGAGCAGACAAGCCCGGGGAGCTGCCTGGAGAAACAGAAGGGCAAAGCTCGACCGGGAGACTGCCGTCATCTGAACAAAACTGAGGACGAAGGGCGTTCAGTGCGGGCTTTTTTGCAAACCTCTGTCGAAATCCCATTTTGAGAAGCGTTCTTTTTGAATTCGCACCTGAATTAGTAGCTATCCATAGAGCTTAAAATACCGACTTTATCTCGGTGAGTCTTGTGCCAGCTTTAGTGTGGTGTGTTTCCGATTCAGTTGAAAGCGTATTTCCTTTTCGCAGAGTGGGGGGTGGGTGGTAGTGCCTGCAAACACACTGCAGCTTGAGAAACTGGCGGCCTCACTGATTAGTCACATACCACTGCTCGTTTAAGTATTGTTTGACAAAACAGTTTTCTCCTTTGGAGCAAGTGAGATTCAGATCCGATGCACGCCCTCAAGATCAAAAAGTTATTAACAATGCTGGGAGGTATTGTAAATATTTTTTAATTGCGATAATTCTTGCGAAATACTGTGTTTTTAAAGTCCCTTTGAGAGTTTGCAGGGAACTTATCTACACTTAGAGCCTGAGGTACACGATATGGATATGGAATATATAGCAAAGGAAGGAAGAGACACTTTGCAGCTTTAATTCACACTGTGAATGTGTTTTCAATTAAATGATACTGTAAAATGTTCAGACCTGAAATATTTCACTAAACTTTTCTAACTTTCAAGGCTTTAAACACTATATTTTAGATGTACCG
This sequence comes from Globicephala melas, assembly GCF_963455315.2. NCBI lineage: Eukaryota > Metazoa > Chordata > Mammalia > Artiodactyla > Delphinidae > Globicephala > Globicephala melas. The sequence goes on from NC_083324.2 coordinate 65,285,502, forward strand.
AAATTTGAGACCTCCTGATCTGAAGCTAATTCATGTAATTCCTGTGCATGCATCATTTGAAGAGAGGTCTACAAAATTATTTTCTTGTTTCGCCACAAATTCCAGGCTTTTGGACTTGTTAATCTTTAAATATAATTCCTGTGTTTCTTAAAGCCCCAGCATGAATTTCCGGTTTATAGAATCTTCTGGGTAATTGAGATTGTGCAATTGTGTCCAGCAACAGATCATATTGCATTTTCTGGTTCAGGCTGTTTGAGTTATGTTGCTGATGGCACTATGCTTGACATCTTTTTTCCATTTTTATAGTGTGCTGTTGATTTGCTAATTTTCGAAGATGTGTTTGGATCATTGCTCCTTTAATAGCTCATTAGTTTACCTCCATTTTTCATTCTTGAATTGACACATTAATTTTTGTGGTACCGAGTTTTTGTTTCCAATAATGTTTAAACCTTAAGGAGTGATACAGCAGAACAGCTCAACTATGGGGAGTTTAGTGGACTTGAAAAGAATTCCTTGCAAGGTTTCCCTACGTTGGTGTGAATAGCTCTGCCTTAGCTCTGGAGATCCAGATTTACGTCGAAGTGCCATTAAAATGAACTCCATGTTTTTTTAGTACTGTACTTTTCTGGCTTTTAGAAACCATCAATATCTGACACTTGGAAGTAATTTTGTTAAACAGGTTTTTAAAAGTAGGTGATACATTCACATTGTATAAAATTCAGAAGGTATAAAAAGATAGCGAAAAGTTGCCTTTCCTTTCTTGTTCTCCAATTGTGCTATTCCTTTCCTCAGAGACAACCACTGTTAAGTTTCTTGTGTGTCTTTCCATGGAGGCAGTTCTGCTAAGGGTATTTAAGATGTAACCTATAGCATATTGGTGGAGAAAAATAACTGATATTATGTGACAGTTGACCATAAACAAATGTAACTGATTTTGGATTGAAAGTATCAGAATTTAGATGTACAAGTGTTATCTCATTCAGAGTAGTTATTTGAAGTTGTTCTTTCAATTAGCAACTTTCAGGTGTGGCAGAAAACTTTTTTTTTAACTTCTCTTAGAATCCACTTTGGAGCCTGTGTTATTTTTCACTATCTTCATTTTCTTGAGAGCAGATTTAATTTTAGGAAATGACAAAATCAAATTGAATCTGAAATAATTTAGAAAATTGGACTGAAGTCTGGTGAAAAAGATTAGGTAGCCAGGTTGATGATACTGTTTTAGGTCAGATAGAAGTTGTAACCATAAAGTAATGACACAGAATTTCCTGTGTGACTTGTAGAACTAGATCTGAAGTCTGTTCCAAAAAAGAATCTCTGAAAGTATTTCAAGGAATGCAATGTCACTGAAATAATCTGTGTCAGTTTCCTAATTTGATTGCTCTGAAGTGTGATACACTTTGATGTGAAACTTAAAAAAATTTTTTTTAAATATTAAGCCAATTTTCAGTATTTTAATTTGTACTGAATATATATAGTAAAGCAAGTATGTAGCAACCTGAGTGATAACCAACCGTGAATTAAAGATCAAGGAATCAGACTAGAAATTTGGGAATTGATAGGGTTTTACAAATATGCCTTTCCTTTTTAAGGGGTAAAAGGAACTAAACTAAGTCTTGCAATTTTAAGGAACTTTGTTGTCTGTGAGGGGAAATGAAGCAAGATTTTTGAAGAATACATTGTTGCACAGCATTGATTTTGTGGTTTGGGGACAGAAGGAGGGGGAGGAGCTTTGTGGTGAGTTTAAGGAAATATAAACAGGAACTTAAATGCCTTTCCTCTGGTGTATGGGTTTTCCAGACACTTGCCTCTGATTACAGGAGGTGGGGCACTGGTACCATAAAATAGGTGAGTGTTGAGAATTATTCTTAAATCATATTCAATCATTTATTAAACAATATTTATTGAGTACCAGCTATGGACCAGATAGCAGGCTAGGTTTCTTGAGCTAGAGTGTTAAGCAAGACAGACTAAGACAGTCCATTCCCTGATAGGGTTTATAGCCTGATGCAAATAATAACTACATTTATGGATTGTGTTCTATGTTCCAGGCATTGTGCTGTGCATTTTATGTTTATCATCAGTATATAAAGTGTATAACAAAACTTTTGATAAAAGGATGGCAAAATTTACTAAGAAATCAAATCCAACTTCCTAAATGCTTTGTGGAACAAGATTGTGTGTAAATAACTAATAAAAATAAGTGAAGGACTTCCCTGGTGGCGCAGTGGTTAAGACTCCGCCTGCCAATGCAGGAGACATGGGTTCGAGCCCTGGTTCAGGAAGATCCCACATGCCACGGAGCAACTAAGCCCTTGCACCACAACTACTGAGCCTGCGCTCTAGAGCCCGCGAGCCACAACTACGGAGCCCGCGTGCTACAACTACTGAAGCCCGTGCACCTAGAGCCCATGTTCCACAACAAGAGAAGCCACCGCAATGAGAAGCCCGCGCACTGCAACAAAGAGTAGCCTCCACTCACTGCAACTAGAGAAAGCCTGTGCGCAGCAACGAAGACCCAACATAGCCAAAAATAAATAGTAAAAGAAAAATTTATTAGAAAAAAAAGTGAAGCTAAATTTTTTTAGTATTAATGGCCCTTCACCATTTTAAATCTTTTCCTTTTTTTAGCATGAGCCAGGGCACGAATAAATAAAAGCACGTCATTATTGAGTATGCAAAGGTGACTTTCTTGGCTCCTAATGAGTGAGAGGGGTGTGCCGTTTATTTTCCTAGTGGTGATAATAGGCCCATGCTGATCTTGCTTCCCATTTGCTTTCCTTTGTAACCAAAAGCAAGGTGATTGTCTGCATGTTACCAGTGCCAACCAATAAATAGTTAAACACAATGGCAAATATTTGCATTATTGATACAGACTTTTAAGAAAGAGTTCAATCAGGTTGGCTATAAAGTCATCCTTTATTTATCGGATTCCATTTTCCACTGAAACCTTTCCACTGGCTCCCATTTTAAAATAAGGATATCCTGAACCTCTGGCTTTTCAGTTCTGCCAGTTTAATTTCTTGATACTGAGGACTATGCTTTTGATTTCCCTCTAAATCAGCCTCAGAGATGATCTGCATTGACTTTGCCTTTCATGGGCAATAGTGCAGATGGTGCTGAGACCCTGGGGCTTAGGATTCAAAGGTGGAAGAAGTCACTGTGCTAGATCCCTCTCACTTTAGTATTAACTGACATTTTTATGGGATTTTACACTTCATAATGTATTTGCATTTCAAAGCATTGTTATTCAGTTTTCACTGGCTCTGTGAAGGCTGGTATTATTAACCCAGTTGTATAGATGAGGAGCTGGACTTCTTAAAGGAATGGCATACTTGTCAGTGCTACTTTGGATTTGGTTCTGGGGTTTCAACACTTTAGAATTCTTTCCTGTACTTGTAGACTGCTAAGATTGTGTGGTGGCACCTTCTCTTGTGCTGTTTGCCTCTCCCCTCCCTCCTTTTGTGAAGAAAGGGGTTGCTGGGTCACTTGAAATAGTAGAACTATGACTAACCAATCCCACCAATGTCAGCCTAGCTAATCTGAGGTAATGACTTATTAAAGTCATATCTCTTCCTCAGAATTGATAGACCAAAAATGGACTTATTGCCCAGATTACATTTTTTCCCAAAGGATCATCAGTGCAACTAGTTAATTCCTGAATTTATGAATCCCCTTGGCTTGAAATTCTTCTGTGCACATTTTGGAAAGTTGAGATTCTCTGTATGTGCTTCTGTTATGTAAGTATAGTATAGGATATAAATAGAAATAACTGCCTCTCTAGGCCTTTGAAAATACACTGGACTTTTGCTCTTTACTGTGAAATTTGGTATTGATTTGTTTCTATCCAAGAGATATAATTACTATAGAGCTCAAAAAAACCTCATTATAAAGTGGCTTCCCCTGACTCTGGAACCTAGGAATATCATTTCATGGTTGCCATGTACTTGGAAGTGATGCACGGGTTTCTTCAGGACAAATAAAACCTCTTTAAACTTGAAAAAAAAATTTTTTAAATAAATGAAGCTTTTAGTCTTAGAAGTAGTTGTCTTTGCATAGTCCTTCTGTAAGTTCAGTACATGTCTGTTAAGGATTTATAAAATTAACCAGTTTCCCAGCATTTTAGCCTTTTAATAATTTATTCTAGGGAGGAAGTAGATGGTGGCCTGTAAATTCTGCACTTTTGACAAATGGATTCTGGGCTTGGCTCCTAGGCTGAACGTGGGGGAGAAAGTACAGAAGAGAGAGGGGTGTAGAATGATCCCTAAGTTTTGGCCTTGGACAAATGGATATATCTAACTTTGGAGTCTTACAGGGCACAGGATCTAACTTTGGAGTCTTATAAGGAGAAGAGGATGGGTTCATGCTAATCTCCTTGAGGCCAGGACTTTGTTATACCGATACTTTGAGCACCTGTTATGCGTGGGTCACTCTTTAGGTGCTAGAGTATGAGCAAAACAGACAAAAATTTCTGCCCATAAGAAACTATATTCTGGGCTTCCCTGGTGGCGCAGTGGTTGAGAGTCCACCTGCCGATGCAGGGGACACGGGTTCGTGCCCCGGTCTGGGAGGATCCCACATGCCACAGAGCGGCTAGGCCCGTGAGCCATGGCCGCTGAGCCTGCGCGTCCAGAGCCTGTGCTCTGCAATGGGAGAGGCCACAACAGTGAGAGGCCTGCGTACTGCAAAAAAAAAAAAACCCAAAAAAACTATATTCTAAGGGCAGGGGAATAAAAGTAGACAATAAACAAAAAATTAAAACTTATAACGTGTCAGGTGATAAATACTATGGGGGAATAAAGTAAGGAAAAGAGAGGGAATACTGGGATGGCTGTGTTGCACTTTTAAGCAGGGTAGACCTCAGTGATAAAGTGACAATTGAGCAACGACCTGAAGGAAGTGATGTAGTACACTGGTTGGGCCTGAATGGGGAGGGAAGAACAATTCCGTGTTGAGGGATCAGCACATGCCCTGAGGCAAAGGCCTCATTCTCTAGCATAGCTGGAAGACCAGTATGGCTCGAACTGAATGAACCAGGGGCCAAATAGTAGTAGGGGAAGCGAGTGGAGGGGCTACAGAGGTGCTGGGATCATAAAGGGTCTTATTTGCCTTTGTAAGAATTGTGCCTTTTACTCTGAGACGGGAGACCATGGAGGGTTATAACCAGAGGGGAGACATGATCTAACGTGTGTTTTAACAGATCACTCTGCTCTGGGGTCCCTGTTTTTTCATTTCTGTTCCTCACCCATTTAGAGGTGCTAACTGTAGTTTAGGGTAGAGTGGGGGAGTCAGATGAATTGGTGTACAGCCCTGATGTGTATTCAACAACTCTCATTCCAGGAAGGCTCAGTGTACCAGAGCCAGTACTTTTGGTGGGCCCTAGAAATGCAGGGTATTCCAGTCCAGCTCTTTAAATAACATGTGGAGCTTAACTTCACTTTTCAGGTTTCTGTTGCCAAAAGGGAGGGAGCAAAGAGATTAGCTCTAGACTTCTGACAAAAGAAGATTAGCCTGCTGGCAGGTTGAATGTTTTCTAACTTCTTTGGGCTTCTAGGTTTTTTCTTACTATTGGATTATTTTTAAAAAGTCATTTTTACCTTCTTTCAACTTTTAAGATCTCATTTATTTTCTGTTTTATTTGGCCCTGTATCTGCTTTACATTCCTCTGCCTTGCCCCCATCACAATAATTTTAGTAGAGGTTGGATTATTGTTACCTGTTAATAATGTTTTGGCTAGGAGCCCGCAATGACTTCTCTGTTAACTTGAATAAATCTTATAGATTGACAGATTCCACACATGTCACTGTACAAAAACCCATAGGATTTATTTACTTTTCTGCCTTTATAGATACAGGTTTCTCTCTTTTATGAAAGCCATCCCCCTTTTACTGCTCTATCATCTAGTTGCAGAAAATAAGTGTTCCTAAACACAGATTCCCATGACAACAAAACAAAAAGGTAATAGAACAAGTGTTTATTTTGTCTAGGCCTGCTGTCTGAGTAACTTTATACCCTGAACATTTTGACTTCTGTTACCTTGAATGATGTTTCAGATTTCCTTGTTTTCCTCAAAACCTTCTCCTCTTAGGCCTTGGTGGCATTGTCACTACGCCTGTGACACGACGGAAGGTATGTGAGTGTGTGTGTCTTACTGTCAGTCTACCTGCAAGTATGCATCGGTTGCTTTACCAAGCTTACGGTCCAGAGTGTAGGCATCACACATCATTATGCAAAAAAAAAATCTGAACCAATTTCTTCTTTGTTTTCTTAAATTCATTAATTCAGCATGGCCAGTGCTAGGCACTGTAGTAGGTATTCTGTTTATAAAGACTGAAAAAACAAAAAAGCAGGAAGGGTTCCTGCTTTTGAAAATATCAGTCTGGAAGGGACACATTTATGTTGCTTTCTCAGAGATTGCTTTGTAAGTCCTCAGTAGCTTTTCTTTTCTGCATTCTTTCAGCTTAAGTTGCCATCTCAAATCTACCTTTATATTTCTAATGTGTCCCTTGAAATCTTCTTTTAGGTTTTTCTGTGTCTCTCTTGAATCTAGTGACGTACTGGTCACTTTTTACATCTAGGGCAACTTTTTGCAAGGATGTGTGTTTGAAATCTGTGTCAGAGAGACCTTTCCATCTGATTCAGAACTAGAAAGCGATGACATCAGCATGTGCCCGCAAGAGGTCAGAACTTCTACTTTTGATCTGCCAAGGGCTCAGGGAGGCTGTGGTTTAGGGGAGGAAAGGGGCAATGAGAGTAAGTGTCCTGTAGATCATTAACGCAGCCCTATAATTCCACATGGGGTAGTGTCTCTGCTGTGACCGTCTTCTCACCTGCAAATTATGTGCCCCTAACAATCATGCCTTTAGTCCGTCCTGTGACACTGAACTTGAGGTGTCTGGTTTACCCAAGTATTTTCTGAACTCTTCATTCTTGTATTTCCTTATCCCTGTAATACATATAACTTTATTCCTAGAAATAAATGCTTTATTCTTTTGTTTTGTTTTTTTTTTAGCGATACGCGGGCCTCTCACTGTTGTGGCATCTCCCGTTGCGGAGCACAGGCTCCGGACGCGCAGGCTCAGCAGCCATGGCTCACGGGCCCAGCCGCTCCGCGGCATGTGGGATCCTCCCGGACCGGGGCACGAACCCGTGTCCCCTGCGTCGGCAGGGGGACTCTCAACCACTGCGCCACCAGGGAAGCCCTAAATGCTTTATTCTTAATCCCCAGTAGCTATTTCTTTTTTCCCCCTTCATCAAATCCTGCATCTAGGGCTTTAGGTAGCTTGAACCTTCTTGAACTTAGACTTTTGAATACTAGTTTCTATTTATGTTTTCTTCCCTAGGCTACCAAATACTTGTAAAAATCTTAGTTATCTTTCTCACTTGGTATAATAAAACATGACTCCTTCATGATTTTAGTATTAAATTGAAGTGAAATTTTGATGTTGGCATCTTACACTGATATGCTTTTAATAATTTCCTCATCTGACATTATAAGTTTGGCTTGGTTCATTTTCTGATACCTAGGTTAGTGGCCTAAATGCCTTATGCTTTGAATGATCTGCTTTGAAATTAGCAGTCTCAGTGATATTGATGCTAAAGGGAGCAAAAGGGAAAAAATAGCAAATTAAGAGAACATGCAGTGAGTATTATGAGCATCTATCAAGCCGTGCTTACATTCCCAAATATAGTATAACACTAGGGTTACTCCTCCTGTTGACATCTTGGATTGATAATTTTTTTTGTTGTGAGGACTATCTTGTGCATTGTAGGATATTTAGCAGCAACCCCGTACCCTACCCACTAGATGCCAGTTGCAGCCTCCAGTTGTGACAACCAAAAATGTCTCTAGACATTGCCACATGTCCTCTGGGGCAAAATCACCTTTGGCTGAGAACTGCTTATATAACCCTATATATTTGGATTGATTGGCCCTGAGTAAAAACTAGATAGGATAACTTGAACCTTCCACCTGCAAAAAGAAACACTATACTTTCTGTGCATATTCCCTTTGAATTCATTGTCTGATACAGTCTCAACAGTGTCTTGTTCATATACTGTACATTCAAATTTATACTTCCAAACCTAATATCAAGAATGTCTAACCCTGGATTTCAAGTCTATTGAAAGGTAATGTTTCATGCTTTCCCTTGATTATTTTTCTACATACTTCTTGAGGACAATCTCAGAGATGTAGCACTAACTACCCTAGGATTAGATTCATGTTATAAACTTGTATGGTTCAGCCTTAGATATGTGGAACTGATATTTGAAGGAAGCTTATCACTAGCACTAATGAATGACAGTGGTCATGAAAATTACAGTCAGGGAATAAGCCAATTGCCTGAAGATTTCTATAACTAGGTATTAAAGCAACATAATTTTGAAAGTTTGAAATGTATGTATTTTTATATTTATGTTTTAGATTTGCTGTAGTGAAAGAAATCTGTTGGTCATCCATCTGATAGTGTTAAATGTCCACCAGTGTCTAAAAGAAACAGACATAAAATATTAGTGAACTATGTATATATATATAAAGGTATTGATGTATACAGAGATGTGAGGGCCCTGTGGGCTATAGTAGTTGGCATGTTTCATGAAGGAAGGATTTGAAGATTGTTTGTTTGGTTTTTTTTTTAAATAAATTTATTTATTTATTGGCTGTGTTGAGTCTTCTTTGCTGCACTCGAGCTTTCTCTAGTTGTGGCGAGCGGGGGCTACTCTTCGTTGTGGTGCACGGGCTTCTCATTGCAGTGGCTTCTCTTGTTGCAGAGCACGGGCTCTAGGCGCGCAGGCTTCAGTAGTTGTGGCTCACAGGCTCTAGAGCGCAGGCTCAGTAGTTGTGGCACACGGGCTTAGTTGCTCCGCGGCATGTGGGATCTTCCCAGACCAGGGCTCGAACCTGTGTCCCCTGCATTGGCAGGCGGATTCTTAACCACTGTGCCACCAGGGAAGCCCTGAAGGTTGTTTTGAAGGATGGGTAGTATTTGGAGCATTTCTAGAAAGGGAACTTTTTAGGTAACAGGAGAAAACATAACTAAGAGAATTAGATATGAGATGGACTGCCCTGACAAGGGTAGTATCTCAGATAGGATGAACCCAATTGTGGTTTTCATTCTGGTTGTGTTTCAGAATCACTTGTGGAGCTTTTAAACATATAGATGCTTGGGTCCTACCCCCAGAAATTAAGAATTAGGTCTGGAGTAGGGTTAAGGCAACTGCAGTTTTCTAGGCAATAGAGAGCTAGTTACAGTTTCTTGAGTTGGAAAGTAGGGAGGGAAAGTATTTTAAAATTGGTTTGATTGGAGTGTTACAGAATGGATTGGAGGAAGCAAATATATTGCTTTGTAAAAGTCTATAGTAATTTATGTGCGTATCTGTTTAATCTGACTCCCCAGCTAGGTTTCTCAATTCCTTGAGGTCAGGAACTATCTGCTTCGGTATGTATTTACTAATCTTGCATTATGTTCCTGAAGATAAACAGATAAATAAACTATAGCTTCTGCTCTCCTTCAGAGTCTAAATTGGGAAACAAATATATATAGGAATACCTTTTTTTTCAGTTTAGTGCCTAAAGAATTGGCTACATTATGTTTCTGATTGTAGTAGTTCCTAGATCCTATCCATAAACTGCTGAATAAATGTGCATTTTAACTTGAAAGGAAACGATATTTTAGTTTTCCGTAACATGACAACAAATGATCAAGGATTTGGGTCCTTGGTTATATTTTAATAACCTGCCCTATCTTACTGTTATTTCAGAAATATACTCAACCTCAAAATTGAGAGTAAGAGATCTAAAAATATATGTTGAGAATTTACTATGTGATAAACCCCGTGCTGGAAGCTGATCATGAAAGTATTATATAATAGCACGTTCATTTCCACTTGGAACATTTACTACTTGTCTTTTATAGTTCATAAAGTACTTATACATAATTATCTTATGTGAGCCTCAAAACAGCATTGTAAGATAAGCAGAGCTAGTGACACCCCCATTTTATTGATCTGGAAACAGGCTCGTAGAAGCTTTGGCCAAGATCACTTGCTAGGAAGTTCCAGAACCAAAGCTAGAACTGAAATCTTTTGACTACTGGTTTACTTTTTTCTATGTCAGACTGCCTATGTTTATGCTTAACAGAATTTTTTGAGATCAGATCATCGAAATACTGCAAACAGAGACCATTCACTAGGATGTAAAAGTAGCTTTGTTAAGTGGAATTTCAGAGGTTTTTTTTCTAGAGCAATAAAAAAGTACTTATCTAGTGTTACCAAAAGTAAGCAAGATATTTTCCAGTGTTTTGACTTTTAAAAATCAAGTTGCTAAAAATAATGATATGAAAATTATTTGATACTCCTCCCTTAAAGAGGTGGTGCTTTAATTCTCCTCCCCTTGAGTGAAGACTATTTAGTAACTCACTTCTCTAAAGTACAGACTGTGGCAGGAATGATGGAGTGTGACTTCTGCGGGTAGGTCATAAAAGACATTGTGACTCCTGCTTTGGTCTTTCTCTGAGATCATCTGCTCTATGGCAGTTTCTCAGCCTCGGTACTATTGGCATTGGGGGCCAGAGAATTCTTTGTTTTGAAGGATATTTAGCAGTAACCTTGGCCTTTACCCACCATTTCCACTAGCAACACTCCCTCCATCGCCACCACACACTCGCAGTTGTCTTAGACCTTGTCAGATGTCCTCTGAGGAGTAAAATTGCCCTGTGTTGAGAACCATAGGGCTGCTACATTGAGAAGACACTGAAGCAGCCCTATGGAGAGGTACACATTTCAAAGAACTGAGGCCTGCCAACACCGAGTGAGTGAACCGTCTTAGAAGTGGATCCTGCAGCCTCAGTCAAGCCTTCAGATGACTCTAGCTTGACCAACATCTTGACTGCAACTTCAGGAAAAACCATGAGCCAGAACCACCCAGCTAGGCTGCTCCTGAATTCCTGACCCACAGAAACTGAGATACTAAATCTTGTTTAAGTCACCAAATTTGAGGGTAATTTATTATCTAGTGCTAGATAATTAATACTCTTAAGTGTTACTATAAAAAAAATATATGTGTGTTTGTGTATATATATATGTGTGTGTGTGTATATATATATATGTGTGTGTGTGTACAGATATATAGATAGATAGATAGATATGTCATATAAGATGGAGAGTCACAGACATAGCAAAACCCAAAAGTTGTGAAGTCATGTCAATGCCTGTTATGTACATCTCTAGTCATGATCATAGCATATATTTGTAGGGTGCTTTTCTGGATATGAAGGCTATGAACACTATTACTGTACAAGACTTTTTTTTTTTTTTTTTTTTTTGCGGTACGCAGGCCTCTCACCGTTGTGGCCTCTCCTGTTGCGGAGCACAGGCTCCGGACACGTAGGCTCAGTGGCCATGGCTCACGGGCCTAGCCGCTCCACAGCATGTGGGATCCTCCCGGACCAGGGCACGAACCCGTGTCCCCTGCATCGGCAGGCAGACTCTCAACCACTGTGCCACCAGGGAAGCCCTGTACAAGACTTTTAATTGTAGCAGCAAGACAAAGTTGATTGATGGTAATACTAAATAGTTACAATGTAATATATATGTTTAGTCTGTTCAGTATTTCAGATTTGCTTGAAAGGAGTTAAAATTATTTAATGATAACTTCCAAAACATTTGTTATTGAAATTTTCAAACACATAAAAGTAGAGAAGATATAAACCCGTGGTGGGAACATTCTAATGAGGCTTTGGAAAGTAATCCCCTTTAAAAGAAATGAAATAATCCATGTGTAATATTTTTGCATTCAATATGGGATAACTGTTGCTCTTGATGCAGATACATACTTCACATTTGCAATCAAAGATATATGTTAACTGACACCACTGCAGCTTTTAAAGCTTCAGTGAAGAAATTATTACAAAATAATTTCTACAAATTTCTATAAATTTCTGCAAATCTTACAAAATTATTCTTACTTCAGACGGAGCTTTCAGCAAATGAAGATTAAGTGCATTTTAATCGCAAATGGTTTGGGATTTTTAGATTGTATGCCTAAGTGAATTTCTACATTGTTTGAATGTTAGTTTCCATCAGCCTAGTAAAAATGGAAGCAGTTTGTGAAAAACATTTTTGTTCCAGTAGTTTAGAAGCTTTTGCAGCAGGAATTGGATCAGATTAGTTAGGAATGGCAAGTATTAGCATATATGTTGCCATTCCCTGAGTGCCAGCCCCATGGCTAATGTCCCTAATAAATCCTATCACAAATACATTTTTCTATCTGAATGAGATTTTCATGAAAATACTGAATTTTCCTAAAAGTTCTTGAACTGTAAGTTTCTGCAAGGCAAGGTAAGTGATCAATTAAATGACTCTTTTTTCCATTCCAGGCTGCTTCTCTATTGGTAAGGTTTTTCATGTGTCATTTGTGTTTTTTTTAACCTCTGAGAAGAATTTTTAGAAACTGAAAAGCTGGGGATTGGTCATATTGCACATACTTGTAACAACTGTATTAATAACATCTGATTTTCTTCCTATCAATAAGAAAGTATTATTGTAAGAAATTGAATTCCATTTTAAAATACTATATGTAGTGCAAGTAGATCATTTTGTGATTTATTTTAAAAATGAAAGTGTAAGGTAGACATTCAAACAAGATATTTGAGAGTTAGTAAAAGATATTTAAAGAGAGCTAATAGTGTTTCAAATGGTAAGAGTTTTTAAAGTCAACTTTAAGTCCCTTGCTACTCTAAAGAATATTTTTGAAGTTCTCAAATTAAAACTTGAGTTATTGTTTTTGCATAAAGTTGCCTTTATTTTCATGGCATTGTTTCCGAAATGGAGGGGCAGAGCATAAGCATCAAAAGTACAGTGGTACTTGCACATTTGTCTGAATTTAGAAGAAAGAAAAAGTAGGTTTCTGTAGTAGAGAGAGATGTGCTGAAAAATATTTCCAGTATGGTATTTGCTAGTATTTTTGTCAAGTTGTTATAGGTAAAGAGAAAGTTCAAAGTTAGTCATCTGAATTACTTAGTTATTTAGAAACTCTTGAAAACTGTTATCAATTAACCTGAATTCAATTGGAAAAAAGCCTCAAATTATATGGGGAAGAAATGTCATCTCTTTGCAAATTATTTATCTCCATGTAGATATTTTAATGAATTCAATGTATTAATGACAATTTGTTAATTCAGTGTAACTACGAATTTTAATATATTTAAATATTTCCATTGGGACTTCCCTGGTGGCACAGTGGTTAAGAATCTGCCTGCCAATGCAGGGGACATGGGTTCAAGCCCTACTCTGGGAAGCTCCCACATGCCACGGAGGAACTAAGCCTGTGCACCACAACTGCTGAGCCTGCATGCCACAACTAATGAAGCCCACGTGCCTAGAGCCCGTGCTCTCCAACAAGAGAAGCCACTGCAATGAGAAGCCCGCTCACTGCATCTAGAGAAAACCCACATGCAGCAGCAAAGACCCAAGGCGGCCAAAAATTTAAATAAATAAATAAATAAAGTTTTTTAAAAAAATGTTTCCATTAATTTCCAAAAATACGTAAAATTGTGTTGTCTTCTTAACCATTATTGACCGTTCATTTTTCCTTAACATCATTCAAGGATTAGAGAAGTTGTCTGTGACCATTAAAAGAAATTATAAAATCGTTTATGATTCCCACAGATTACTCAGATACTTGCCAGGTGATTGCTCATTATTCATTTTGTTGGGGAAAACCCAAATTGTTTTTTGAGGAAAATCCTGATGTAGGCATTTATACTCTGATGCTCTGTGGACGTGGGCAGTTGTCCTGGTTAGGCAGCATCTCACTTTTCTTAAGACGTTGTCTCTCTTCCTTTGCTCACTCAGCATGTTGATCTGCCTTTGCCTTGCAACACAGACACTCTCCAAGCCAGGTTCCAGTCATGGAGCATAAATACAAAGTCCCTGTGTCTCTATATCTATCAAAAGCTCAGTTGATGGAAATCATCTTTGGAGGATTGTCTGAGGAATATGGAGCTTATTATCTATTTTTCTAGAAACACTTAAGATTTCCTCTTGGATTAAGTAAGTCTGTCAGAGAGCAGTGTGCTGTGCTGTTTTGTCCTCTCCTCCCTGCCGTTGCTAATGAACTGTATTTTGGCCTTATGAAACAGTCTCCACTGATGGATGCTCTAAGTAAAGAACCATCTGAAACCCACTATTATAATTGTGTAAGGATGTTGATTAGGACATTTTTACCACATTATACAGTGTCTCCTTCATAAACATACACAGGAGGAACTCTTCTCAGGTGTTATTACAAGAATAATTATGCCTCTCTTCAGTTCTCTGAGTACCTGGTTTGTTTTTATTATATGGTTCCTATGATTCATGTCTTAACTGGTTGTATTCTCTTTGTGATGGCTTTAGTGGGCTCAGAGCCAAATTTGGGGCCCACCTCTAACAGGTATTTAGAAAGGACCTCACAATAAACATTTGCACTAACCTCACCCATACATAATTTCTTATTTATCTTGTTTATTTTTCCCCTAGTCATTTATTCTTATGTCAAGTTGTATGTATATAGTTCTAGGCTACTTTAAATCCATTGTGAAATAAAGTAGGGTATATGTAAGTAAATTTAGAATTAAACAAAATTAGGATATTAAGAACCTAGTAAGCCACTATTTTTTCAGGGAGAGGGGAGGCAGGTATGAATGTATAACAAAACATTTAATTTTATTTAATGAATATTATTTTGTCCTAGGCACTGCATTCACAGTCAACAGTAGATACATGATGATGACAGTCTAATATTATAATATGTTTTTAATGAATTTTATATTTCTCCCTTTAATTTTTTTCTACCATAGCAATGTTTTTTGTAAAGTATGAATTAATTTTAGAACTCTATGAGTTTACAATTGGGAGAAAAACTTATTGAGCAGTGTGTCCTGGATTTTATTCAATTGTTTGGAGAACCTGATTTTCATAAAGGTAATTCCATGTTATGATGTTGCTCATGAAAACACAGTTTTATTTGTAGTTACAGTTTTTTAAATGTGATTAAGAGGAATCTTCCCAACTGTAGTACTAGTAAGTGTAATAATAAAGGCAAGCCAGTAGCTGGGGTTGTCCTTATCTCAGGCTGCTTGGCATCCTGGAAATAGAGCCCTGAAATTAGACAGATCTGAGTCTGAATCCCACTGCATATGAGTTATATGCCATTCAGTGAGTTGTTAATGTTTCTGACCATTAGTTTCTTATTTTGGAAAGTAAATATAACTATCTCACAAAGTTATGAGGATTGAATGAAATGTTTCCCAAATAATATGTGGTATGATTAGGTATTCAATAACTTGAATTTCTTCTCTGAGTATTCAGTTGGTTTTATCAGATGATCTTTAAAAAATTATTAGGAATTTCTGCTTTGGGTAATTACAATGTTCAATTTAGGATGAAATATGTGGTTTCCTCTTTCTCCAAATATTGCTTTGATTAGTGATAGAACAGGTTAGGTCGGAGTTAAATGCTTAAAGAGGTGGGGGAGGGGATGGATCATATATTCTTTGCTTCAGCAACTTTTGCCATAAGGATTACTAACTAACAGAGCAGTTTCTCTGAACAATTCCTGTTTGCTCTCTTCTGTAAGTAAAGTATATTTTAAAAGGTGGGAATATGTGTCCTTTGAAGTAGAAATTATTAGTCTCTTCTAAGGAAGTCATGCAATTATGGAAGAAGCAATGTGAGTGAAGATGTCCATTGTAGTAGTGTTTGTATTATTTGTGTATGTGAATGAATGGAATAGCTTATAAGGCCCATCAATAAGAGAATGAGTAGTTTGTGGTTCAGATATTTTTGAAATTGTTGTGAATGATTGTTTAGTAAAATAGAAAATTCTTATGGCTTAGGTAAGGTGGGTAAAATTTATTTATATACTTTGAGTATAGCTATGTAAGGATCATTCGAAGGAAATATACCTGTCAGTAGTGGTTTTATGAAAGTTAGAAAGCATGCCTCTTTTTGTTTGTTTTAGGGTAACAGAAAAGCACAGACGATTTATGCTTCTGACTTTACTAATAACCTTGTTAAAAGATATAAGCTCATTTTTTTAAAAAGTCAGGGGATAGAAAAATATACATTAAAAAGCAAAAGTGTTAAAAGTCCTGAGTATATCAGACATTTATTCTCTGCTTATGTGTATATATCTGAATGAGTGTACATATTTTTCCCCCACAGATGGGGATAATTCTTTACTTCTGAAACTTGTTCTCTTTCCCATCAGCAGTATAACAAGTACATATTAGTATGTGGAGGGTCTTGTTAATGGCTGCAGTATACGGTACATGAGAATGTACCATAGTTTAAACTCTGCTGTATTGGATATTAAGGTAGTTTCTAGTTTTGTTCTTGTGAACTGGCTGCAATGAACATTTATGTATTTTGAACCCAACTTATATATTTTTATATTTTTAAACCCAACTTACATATTTTTGAACCCAACTTTTTAAAAAGTGTAATAGTTGCACTGTATTATTGGGCATTCTTTGCTTTCATGTATGTTTCATCATCCCAGTTATATGGTTAAATTCTTTGATATCAGGTACTATGTTTAATGTTTCTTTTGTATCCACAAAGAATCTCATGAAGGAGATTTTTCAGTAAATGCTTAGGAAGTGATATTTTGGTATTTGTGAGTTATTACATCATTGACTCCTTTATAATGTTTTAGAGTCATAGTATAACTTTAGGGATTAAAAACTCCCCCTTGATAAAGTAATGTATATTGAGTGAAAGTTATTTCTTATGAAATACTTTTCATTAAAATTATCCTGAGTTCAATGTAAGATCACAGGAAAAACTTTCCTTATGAAATGCAATTAATTATAGTGGGACGCATTTTAGAAAAGAAACAGAGTCCATACGATTAGAATATATTTAAAATGGACTGAACTGGTGGCTAGGTTGAACTTGCTTTTCTGTTATGGTTAAAGAGTTCATGTTTGACACACATCACTTGGATTTGAATCCCAGCTCTGCCATTTTCTGTCTGTGTGGGCACATTAGTTAACCTCTCGGTGCCTCAGTTCTCTCATCTGTAAAATGGGAATAATAATAATGTCTTCTTATAAAGTTGTGATAAAGATGTTCATTCATGTAAAGATTAAAACCAATGCCTAACAATAATAAACACTCAACACACAGGTAAGTTTTTAACATTAATATCAGTTTTTTGTTGGATGCTATTGAATTTATAAGAATTGAGGGCCAAATGATAAAGTTGAAGTTTTTCTTTCATACTTCATTTTATACTTTTGTAAAGCAGTTATTGAGAATGGGCCACGTGCCAGGCATTAAGCTAAGTCCTATGGAATACAGTACTGAATAAAACAGAAGACGCTTCCTGCCCTCAAGGTGCTTATGATGAGTGGAAAACGAGATATTATTATGTCTAATATTTGAGCTTTACCATGGCCAGGCCCTTTGCTAAACCTACTGCAAAAATTATCACATTTAATCCTAACAAACATCGGACAGATTAGATATAAACGTTATCCTCATTTTATATATGAGGCCGAGAGGATTTAATTAACCTCCTCAAGGTTATATAACTACTAACTGGCACAACTGGAATTAAAATCCAGAGCCTAATACCAAAGCCCCAGTCCTTATTTAACCACTCTGCTGGGTGGTAAATAAACATATAATAATAAATTGTGATTATTGGGGTCTGTAGGGTACTGATTAATCCTAGCTTGCCTTTTGCTTAATAGATACAGGAGTCAAATAGAGATAAAAATATGTACTTTACTACTGGAAAGCTAGCGCGGAGAATGACTTGGACAGGTGGCTCAAGTGGGCGTCTTCTTTCTTCTCCACTGAATTGAACTTGCACACTCAGTTGCAGGCATGTCAGCTAGAAACCCGATGGCATTCCTTGCTCCAAGAGGCCCCAACAGGCTTCCCAGCAGTGGAGAGGGGAAAATACTCAGCCTGCGGGTAGGCAGGCAGACTCTGAGGTGAAGAGCTGAAGAGGATGGGTCACACAGGAGGCCAGGAAATTGGACGTGCCCTCCACCTGGATGCTGAAGTTGCCAGGAATGATGACAGAAGTTGGGAGGGGCGAGAGACTTTAAGATAGGACTTTAAGATGGAAAATTCCAGGTCAGTGGATAACAGCAACAGAGGGAGAGATGTTCGTGAGCAGGAGCTTGTGTAAATCAAAGGGAAAGTTATGGTCTGGAAGTGGAAACAGTTGGCAAGGAGGACATCTACGCCACCTGCTAGTCGTGAGGTACGTGGGATATGAGAGTGAGAATCCACTCTAATGGCATAGCTATAAGAGAAGTAGTGTCTTCAAGGTACAGCCTGGTTTCAATTAAAGCAAGGAGATGGGGGAAAGTTCAGAAGTGAAGATTTACAGGAGTTTATTACAAATTGGGAGTTGAAGAGCAAGGACATAAGGTAAGGATTTGGGAGCGAGGGGAGGGGAACTTATGGAGCCAGAGTCATATGGGAAAGAGGTTTTGGTGAGAATAGGTGATCCGAAAGCCTTGGATGTACCCATTAGAGACTGGAGATAAACAGGAGGATGAGACATGATAGAATTAACCCAAACAGTCTCTAAAAATAATTAGAATACACATCATTTCTTGCTGTAGATGTCCTGTATGATCTGGCCTCTGCCTGTATCTCTAACCTCATTCTTTTCCTCGCTCCCTTTGCTCCTCGTTTCTTCTGTCACTCCAGCATACCATATTTTTTCTACCTCTGTTTTATTTTTCCTTTGTTTGCACTTGCTTTTCTGAGAGGCAGCATAGGAAAATAGTTAATAGTGTGAGCTCTGGATCCAGACTTCCTGCACTGTCACTCTTTAGCTTTGTGACTGTGGGCAAGTTATTTATACTCTCTTGTGCTTCAGTTTCCTTATCTGTCAACTGGGGAATGATAATAAAGACTCACTAAATGTTAATAATATTATTTTTTCTTCTGCTTGAGGCTCTTTTCCACTATATCTTTACATGGTTGCTACTTTCTTATCATTCACTTCCTTCAGCTCAAATGTACTTCCTCAGACATCCTAGCTAATGTAGCATAACTCCACCAGCTTTCTGTCGCTCTTTATCCCGTTATTCTATTTTACTTATTCATAGCATTCATCACTGTGTGAAATTTATTTTATTATTCTGCTCTTCCCCTCTCCCCCCATCCCCTGAGGTCAGGGATATGTTGACTTATTCCCGACTGTATCTCAGCTTCTAGAAAGTGACAAATACTTTGTAGGTGCTCAAGAAATTTTTTTGCCAACTCATTGTCCTGAAAACATGGTGGTTTCCAAGGCCTCTGATCAGGCAGCATTTGGTGGCAAGGTGACACTGAGGCCTAGGCCAAGAAGACAGAATCCAGCTCTTTGTGTACCAATCTGTTGGCTCATCTAGATCAAGTGGCTGCTTCTTTTGTGTTATTGGGACATAGCTACATTCATTTAAAAATTTACTATCTGCTGCATTCCAGTTCCAAGCACAGAGTTGAGTAGTTGAGACAGAGACCCTAAGCCTCACAAAGTCTAAAATACTTACTACACGGCCCTTCACGGAAAAAGTTTGCTGATCCTTGATTTAGATGCATAGAAAAAAAGACAAGAAGGAAACACCAAAAATAATTAATAGATTACTTTGGATAGTAGGATTATATGTCATTTTAATTTTTATCTTTATACTTTTAAAATTTGTTAGAGACCCATTTAATTTGGAAATGAAATAGCCTTATAAATACTGATTTTAATATATTTAGAGAACATTTAATGATGAGCTTTTTATGTTTTTTTTTTCCCTTAGTGCTGCTTTTGACACAAAAACTGGGTTACGTGTTGCAGTGAAGAAGCTATCCAGACCATTTCAGTCCATTATTCATGCCAAAAGGACCTACAGAGAACTGCGGTTACTTAAACATATGAAACATGAAAATGTAAGTTAATAATTCAAGGCAGGATAAATTCTGCTGTTTAATAGACTGGAAAAAATTGTGTTTTAATTACTGCGAATGGAAATGCATTAGAGTACATCAAACTTTGGACCGTCCTTGTACTGGGGTGTTAGTGACCACTGCATTGTGTCAGGTAGATACTCAAAGCCTTGGGATGAAATCGGTGCATCTTCCTGGAGTTTCAGTTTTACTTAAAGATTTTTAGAGGGAAAGCATATAAAAATTTTTTTAATAAAAATGAATATTGTGGGCTTCCCTGGTGGCGCAGTGGTTGAGAGTCCACCTGCCGATGCAGGGGACACGGGTTCATGCCCCGGTCTGGGAAGATCCCATGTGTCGCGGAGCGGCTGGGCCCGTGAGCCATGGCCACTGAGCCTGCGCGTCCAGAGCCTGTGCTCCGCAACGAGAGAGGCCACAACAGTGAGAGGCCCGCGTACTGAAAATAAATAAATAAATAAAAGAATATTGTGAGATAAAACACAACTCACAAGGATTTTTAACAGAAAATATTACAAAGAAGTTTCGTATTCTCTACTTGGTTTACTTAAGACTATATTATCAGAATATGGGAATCCATGGTATTTTGTGTTGTTATGGGTTTCTTCAGTGGAGAAGTTTGAGGAAGAGTGCCTTAGGTTCACTGAATGTCCTATCAGAGATGGGTATTATTTTCTGAATAATTTAATATTATAATTTTTTCTTTTAATTTTTAAAAGACAGCTTTTCTAGATTCAGGGATTTTAACAAATGTGACAAAGACATTGTTTAAGTTAAATATAACATTTTCTTGTCTATAAGTTTGGACATTTGAGAGCAATGCTGTCCTGCAAAGGAGTGCTTAAAAATCCTAATAGCATAAATAACTGGATGCAGTTGGAATATTAACTGAAAGTGAAAAAACAATTGACTGAGCACACTTATTTTCCTGAGTTTCAAAATCAAGTTAGATTGCTGTATGAAAGGAACTGTAAAATTTGTAGCATTGTAGAAACAATGGCCATAGAGATTTTAGAACTATTTGACCCTATTGGTGGTTGCTGTGTAGAAAAAAAATTCAATTTTTCAGTTTATTACTTGGCTATTCAGATATTTTTCTGTTTCAGTAATTGAACTTTTTTTTCTGCATAGTGAGAAAAAAATGTATTAAAATACATTTGTTTCACAAAGTACAAATTTCTTCTAAATTGAGAACATTGTGACTTAAATTTGGAATTTAAGCTGTTGTAATCACAGCTGCAGCTTATTTATTTTCATGTTTTAATTGCATACTATTGAGAACGTCCTGTTTTCCACAGATTATCTCCATTCCTAGGTATAATTTTTATATGAGCATCCATGTGCAAACTTGAGTTTTTAAAAAGTTCAGTGCAGAGCTGCAGCCTTCCTAATCAGTGACATGTTTATAAGAAGTTGAGATATGTGGAGAAAGCTGACAGGAGAATCTTTATTCCGAAGTCTGCATAAAATCAAGGTGGTCTGGCAACTTAACTGATGGGTTTACATTTGGCATTTAACACAGTTGAGTGTGTATGCTGTTTTTCATTACACGTTAATAAATGTGACAAAGATACTGTCATAGCTTTTTAAGAATACTTTGAAAATGGAATGCAAGCCAAACATTTATGGAACCCCAAAGCACCTCCAGGAGGCCCCAGGATCCCACTGATGTTGTCTGTGCTAATTTAAGAACATCTACTGTAGAAGATTACCAGCACTGTAATTTATTGTTCTGCTTTATTTCATAGTCAATTTAAGCCAGTGTTTAGGGCAAAAATTATTTTGGGTTATCTGAATCCATGCCTTGGCTTTTCTAGTGATCATTGCAACAACCTTATTTAGTATGCTATATTTTAATTTTCCGTAATGAGATACTTTGAAATATGTCTTACATGATATTGGGCTGGTTGCATTTGAGCCATTCTGTATTTGTAGACGTGAAGAGGCCACAGTGATGGGATACAATTGTTTTAATTTAGGAAAGGCTATGCGACTTTAAAGAGGACTGACCGTATTAGGAAAACAGGATTTTAATTTATCTAAATTGTTTTATAAGCAGTTTGCTTAATAGCAGTCTTTTTTGTATTAAAATGTTTAGGTTTTCACTGTATCGATGTAGAGGGTCACCTGTATTTAGATGGTGATTTGTTGTTTGAACAAAAGGAGGCAGATGGCTGAATGTTCATAGTTCTCCATTCTGTTGGCAAATGTTTGAAGAGGGACTGGGAAGGGGCCAAAAGACTTTGACTAAATGTAGAAAAATTCCGGAATTTCAGTCTATTCTACAAACGCTTTTTAGGTATGTACAGTGTAAAAGTATTTTTACCAGGTGAAGAACCAAGACTTCCAAGGAAGTTTAATCGAGGATTTTAAGAGGAATTCCTCTCCTTTATCTTCTCTTCCTCTCTTTCTTTCTTTCTCTTTAATGACTGTTTTGGGCCACTGTCTAACTTTTAGCTAGCTGCCTTGACTCCAAAGACAGCAGCAGCAGCAACTTAAAACTCGTGAAAAACTTAAGTAAGGATTGGTAGCAAATAGAATTTTTAGGTGCCAGAATGCATATGTGATCTTTTACACAAAAATGCCTCTGACTTACAATCCGTAGTTCATTTTCTTTATTTTATTAGTGATAATGAATGACAGATATGTAATTTTCATATGGGTTATAGGAGCTAGGGGATGTTACTCTCTGAACAAATTCACCTGGCCCATTCCTGACTGAATTTTTGACCTTGATCTCATTGACACCTGGTCTAAGGAAAGATTAAAAGGAAGCAACTGGCTAGCTGCATCCTTTTGCTGTCTGAGTAGGTACTGTACAGTTAAGGGCCTGGAGAGCTATACATTAAAAAAAACTTTTAATGATTAAGGGACTCCTTTCATAAATTTTATTTGGGAGCCTTAGAGTTAATCTTACCATGATAGAACAAGTGGTTGTTTTGGTGTGCTTGTGTTAAATACATTAAATATTGTCGTTGACTGGTTACTGACTTAAAGTGTTTTGTGAGTGTGTACCAATTTAATAAAGATATATTACTTCTGTTTGTCATTGTAGGACAGTCATCAGAGATATTTGCTGATTATTTATACTATAACCGCCTTTTCTAAATATTTAATTCCTGGGTTACTTTCTAAAGCGTCTGAAATCATAATGGCAGAAGGAGTAAGGAAATAGGCTAAAATATGACAAATTAAAAATAAATTTCCATTTAAGAAATGAGAAATGAATCGATTATGGAATGTTCCCCAAATCTATTTTAATGCTGGGAAACTTTTGTTTTACAGTATTTTCCTTATGATTAATACTCCATAAATAGGATTAATAGAGAAGGGATATTTGTAAAAGCCCAGAAAAAATTAAAAATACTTTGCTGTAACATGAGTGGCTTTAATGTCATAAAATGTGTCCCTTTTAAGGAAATTAAAACTTGATAGAGTATTTGCTAATATGCTTTGTTCTATTATTTTTTTCCAAATTAGTCATTGTGCTTCTTGCAGCCATACTTTTTAATCATTTGAATAATTGAATTTAGCTTTATATGTCATGTTTTGTTACTGGAAGTAGCTGCTTCAAATAGTTTGTTTCTGTGATTTGTATTTTACAATTCATTATAAAACTCTGAAGTTTCTGGTCACGATTTATTTTGGTAATCCACAGCAGGTCAGTCTACATAAGCTTCCCCAAAATACTATGAAAATAAGCAATGATATACACGTGTCTTTCATCTGAGGAAAATGAGGCTCAGAGAAGATACTTTTATTTATGTAACAAATATTAATTGAACTGCTGTGTGCCCGGCAACATCCCATGTTTTGGGGTTATTGGAATGTAAAAGAAAGAAGCTCCTCGGCCTAAGAAGTCACAGATTGATTGGGGGTTCAAATTTACAGCTGTTTGATTCTAAATACCTATTGTGTTTTCAGATTGAAATGGGAGTTTTTATTTAAAATGCTTGGACTTGTTTCACTTTAGTGTGTTTGAGATAACCCTTGCATGAATAATCCTGTGTAAATTGGATCTCTAGTAGTTTAATTTTATTTTGATCTGAGGATATTTTCAAAGCCACAATTCAAATAATGTAAAACAATGTAAATTGTTTTTAAGTTTTCTTGTTGAGAAGATGGGGCATCTCAAATAACAAGAATCAATGATTAGAAAATATTGGAGCAGGTGAATAAAATTGGCTTCTAGCTCTCAGCTATCAGAAGTACAAGAGGGTATAGGGGGTAGTAATCAAAAGACCAGAGGTTGGGACTTCCCTGGTGGCGCAGTGGTTAAGAATCCGCCTGCCAATGCAGGGGACACTGGTTCGAGCCCTGGTCCAGGAAGATCCCATATGCCACGGAGCAACTAAGCCCGTGCGCCACAACTGCTGAGCCCACGTGCCACAACTACTGAAGCCCGTGTGCCTAGAGCCCATGCTTCGCAACAAGAGAAGTCACTGCAATGAGAAGCCCGCGCACCGCAACAAAGAGTAGCCCCCACTCACTGCAACTAGAGAAAGTCTGCACAGCAGTGAGGACCCAATGCAGCCAAAAATTAATTAATTAATTAATTTTTAAAAAGACCAGAGGTCTTAAGCCAGGACTGTATCAAACTCAAGGAGAACAATTATGATTTAGATGGGAAAGGAAAAAGAAAATGATTTGACTTAATTTAAAGCACTATTCAGAGCTATTATAAGGTCATAGATAACACTATTGGTGGGGATGTAAGTTGGCCTCATCTTTATGGAGGACAGTTTGACAATATTAAGATCCTTAAGCATATTGATGTCCTTTGATCTTGTAATTCTATTTCTTGAAATTTATTCTCTGGAAGAAAATACAAGATGTATATATGCACGCATGCACGCATATGCACATATACTTGCAGTGTTCCTTAAATGTCCAAAAATAGGAACTTGGTTTTATTATGGTGTATACAAATGGTAGAACATATTATTGAAAAACATTTGAGGACATGAGAAGAGTCATTATTTGTTAAGTGACAAGGCAGGATATAAAACTGTATGCATAGTATAACCCTGATTTAATTTATGTACATCAGAAAAATCAAAGAAAGTATCTCAAAATGTTAATGATAGTTATAACCAGTAGTACAATTAGAGGTAATTTTCGTTTTCTTGTGTACGGTTGCCTGGATAAGGAGATGATGGATAACTGTACCTTTCCTTTGCAATAAGATGCAAAGACTTGAAAAGCTATTCTTCTTGAATTCCAAGGTCTTTTTTTAGTTTGTTTCCCTCTCACTGTTGTGGCCTCTCCCGTTGCGGAGGACAGGCTCTGGACGCTCAGGCTCAGCGGCCATGGCTCACGGGCCCAGCCGCTCTGCGGCATGCGGGATCCTCCCAGACCGGGGCACGAACCCGTGTCCTCTGCATCGGCAGGCGGACTCTCAACCACTGCGCCACCAGGGAAGCCCTGAAATTGCTTTTAGAAGTTGATATTTGTGTGGGGGTTTTTTGGGTTTTTTTTTTTTTTTGTCTTATGAATTTATTTATTTATTTATGGCTGAGTTGGGTCTTTGTTGCTGCATGCGGGCTTTCTCTAGTTGCGGCGAGTGGGGGCTACTCTTTGTTGTGGAGCACAGGCTCTAGGCGTGTGGGCTTCAGTAGTTGTGGCGCACGGGCTTAGTTGCTCCAAGGCATGTGGGATCTTCCTGGACCAGGGCTCGAACTCATGTCCCCTGTGTTGGCAGGTGGATTCTTAACCACTGTGGCACCAAGGAAGCCAAAAGTTGATATTTGGATGAGTGGTGTAACATTCTAATTAAAAGTGCTCTTTTGGGCTTTCCTGGTGGTGCAGTGGTTGAGAGTCTGCCTGCCAATGCAGGGGACGTGAGTTCGTGCCCCGGTCCGGGAGGATCCCACATGCCACGGAGCGGCTGGGCCCGTGAGCCATGGCCGCTGAGCCTGTGCGTCCAGAGCCTGTGCTCCGCGGCAGGGGAGGCCACAAGCAGTGAGAGGCCCATGTACTGCAAAAAAAAAGTGCTCTTTTTCATGATAATATTTTGAGTGTTGGTATATTTTACTGAGTCCACGGTCATGGGTCAGTTTTCATGAAGCCCATTTAGCTTTTGTTTTTTCCATTTCCAGTTTCCCTTAAATCTTGCTGAACATATTGCACATGAATTATATGTCTTGTTTGCCTTCTTAGTGCCTAGCTTTGTGGAAATGAGTGGTCTGGATTTTAGGAGGAACTGGGGAAGGGGGGGGTGTTAAATTAATCAGTGTAAAGTCATAACCAGAAAAACTGCTCAAAGACCATGGATTACTGAGTATTAAGTAGCTCTTTGCTTTACCCTTGTATAAAGATAGCTTTTTTTTTCATTTTTATAGTCTGATCTAAATACCTGATAGTGATTAATAATCTTAATATTAAGAATATTATAAGAATAATACCAAGAATATACTGAGAAGATATATTGGGGCTTTAAAAATGTCAGTTTTGAAGACTATATAGTAATTTTTATTGAATAATAATATATTTTAAAAAGAAAAATGATACTGTAACAACAGCTGTAGAAGTATGACTTTTTTCTGTTTGTTAATCATTAGACTATCAGTGCATGTGTAAGGTCAAGAGTCCTAAATCTTTTTGCTTCCTGATAAGCTAATGGTTATATGTGACCAAATTCTAAAGACATGAAGATTTTAGTAGTAAAATGAGTTATTATGAAAAGTGACATTTAACAAGTAAAAAACAAAAGCATAATTTGGGTAAAAAATAAGTTGGAGTTATTAAGTATATGATAATGTAATGTTATTGAACTGAGAGCAGGATTTGGAATTAGTTCCTATTAAAATGACTAAGACCTGGGCTTCCCTGGTGGCGCAGTGGTTGAGAGTCCGCCTGCCGATGCAGGGGACGCGGGTTCGTGCCCCGGTCCGGGGAGATCCCACATGCCGCGGAGAGGCTGGGCCCGTGAGCCATGGCCACTGAGTCTGCGCGTCTGGAGTCTGTGCTCCGCAACGGGAGAGGCCACAGCAGTGAGAGGCCCGCGTACCACAAAAAAAAAAAAAAATGACTAAGACCTGATGGATAAGTTCAGTATTTATTTACTGTTTGATTTTTATGTTTTCTTATAGGTGATTGGTCTGTTGGATGTTTTCACACCTGCAAGGTCTCTGGAGGAATTCAATGATGTGTGAGTAAATCCTCTGTGTTTGCCTTCCTCCGCTAGAGGTTAAAGATTAGCAGCCCATTTCTAATCCTGAACCACTTAGCACTATCAGACTTAGATTCTTTATTCCTGTCATCCAGCTCTTCTGCGGAATGGGGAATGGATACAGAAGATGTATATTTTGGGGGGTATAAGTTCGTATTTTCATCATCTCAGGCACATTGTGCCCTATTTGGAGACACAGTGGTGGGTCCTGGCAACAGTTCCATGGAGAAGAGTATAGGGAGTTTTGACCATGATTTTTATTCTCAAATTGTCTGTCCTAGCTTTCAAAGGGACATGTTTATATCAAGAAATGTAGTGGTGGGCTTCCCTGGTGGCACAGTGGTTAAGAATCCGCCTGCCAATGCAGGGGATATGGGTTCGAGCCCTGGTCTGGGAAGATCCCACATGCCACGGAGCAGCTCAGCCCGTGTGCCACAACTACTGAGCTTGCGCTCTAGAGCCCGTGAGCCACAACTACTGAGCCTGTGTGCCATAACTACTGAAGCCCGTCTGCCTAGAGCCCATGCTCCGCAACAAGAGAAGCCGCTGCAATGAGAAGCCCATGCACCGCAATAAAGAGTAGCCCCCGCTCGCCACAACTAGAGAAAGCCCATGCAGCAACGAAGACCCAGCGCAGCCAAAAATAAATAAAATTATTTAAAAAAAAAAGAAAGAAAGAAATGTAGTGGAGTCCTGGTTCCATATAGATTCTTCCATTTCTTTTATCCTGTTTGTGTGTGGGAAATGCATGCTGATCTTTAAAGTATTGAATTTCTGTACTGGGACAAATGGTGAGCCTCATGTGTTTAGAAAGCTGATTCTCCCAGTTTTGTGACCATCTCTATTGTTTTAGCCTGGGGAACCCCCCCTAGAAAGAGGGCCTGAGATTCTCAGGAACCAGTAGTTGAGGGCTAGGGAAAAGGAAACAGAGAGGAAGAGAAAGTTGCTACGAGGATATGTTATTAAGTCAGTCACCATTTTGTGCAACTGGGCTGAAAACTGCCAGGGTCTTCAGTTTTCCAAAAGTTGTGTAGAATGCACCTCAGATGGGAGCATTTACCCACTGGCTTCTGACTCCATTGTCAAGTGTTGCCCCATGGGGCAGTAATGCCCTCACCTGCCCAGGTTGCACCTGTATGAGTACAAGATAGATTCCAGCAAGTGTTGTGGATGTTGTGCAGGTGTTGTGTATGTGTGAGTGCTCTACTGTAGCTTTCCCAATATCTGAATTAACATAACCTCCCATCCCCAATTCACAAGTATACTATACCATAAGAGAGAAGGAACACCTTAAATTTAGGGTTATACATTTTGTCCTGGTGAAATTTTGGCGTTCCTAAGTGGACAGGAGGACTATTGTGAAAATCCAAATAAAATTGCAGATCTTGGCCTCTCTTCCTTAACCTCTACTCTCCACTGTCCCCAGTGCTGAACTTAACCCCACCCTTATCCTGGGCTCAGTTTCTTCTACCCTTACCCTAGGCCAAGTGCAAGCACCATTTGCTCATTTCCCAAAGAACAAGTGGGAGGGAGTGGAGGAGATGTTTGAGATTGTGTGTTCTGTCTAATGAAAGGGGAAAAAAAAATTAAAAAGAAATGTGGAATATTAAATGGAAAGAGAAAGAGGAAGGTAGCAAAAAAATCTCCCACCACTTGAACTTAGTTGGAACATGATATGACTGTTAGTCGAAGATGAAAGAAGGAGAATCTAGTCTAAGTGCAAGAACTCCCACCCACTTTAACCTTGATCCTGCTAATGAAAGTTTAAGAAAAAACTTTGAACTTCCTTCAAGCAAAGGGGAAAAAAAAGGCAGTAACTAAGAACAGCTGTGCTTCCTGAGCCCTGCGTGTCTCTAGAATGTGGAGGCTTCTAAAGCCTCCTTACTGGATGCCCCAGGCAGAAGCATGTGTGTTGCAAGTTGTTGAGCTCTGCTGTAGGCTATGTTTGGAAAAGAGAATATTGCCATGATGTTTTTTTTTCTTTAACATTAATTCATTAATTTTTACTTTTTTGAGGATTTTTTTTTTTAAAGTAGCTTTAGGTTTACAACAAAATTGAGGGGAAGGTGCAGAGGTTTCCTGCTTACCCTCCTGCCCCTGTACATGCATAGCTTCCCTCATTATCACCAGAATGGTATATTTTTCACCAAGAATGGACCTATATTGACACATCATAATTACCCAAAGTCCATAGTTTATCATAGGATTCACTCTTAGTGTTGAAAAGTTTATGGATTTAGACAAATATATAATGACATATCATTATAATATCATACAGTGTATTTTCACTGCCCTAAGAATGATGGGTTTTGATATTCTGTCTAAATGTGGAAAAAATGCTGAAGTAATATGTTTGTGAATTACTTTAGAAAACATTTGAATCAGGATTGAGCTGTAGCCCAAAATTTCAGGTGTGACGAGGATTGATTTTTTTTTTTTTTAAGAAAGGAATTGATAATTCGCTGACCTAGGCTAATGCTGTATTTTGCCTTAATCAGGCGTATGGAACTGGATTATGAGCCTGTTTTTCCTATGTCAAAGACCTTATTTAAGGCTAGTGTCTTTGGGAGGTTAAGTTTTATCCATTGTGGTGCCTGTTGGCTCCTTTATCCATTTGAAGGCTCACTGACTTACAAGCATACCCACTGAACTGAAATTGCATTTATTTCTTCATTCATTCATTCAACAGATACCATGGCTACTGAGCAGGAATCTATTCTTTCTGTGTAACTGTAGCTGGGTTCTATTTGCTTATTTATTTCCAGCTTTACTGAGATATAACTGACATACAACATTGTGTAATTTAGATTTTGATTATTTATAAATAAGAACTTAGTTCACCGTTTGGGAGCAAATCTCAGTACTACTTGTTGAATACTTGCTGAGCAGAGTGTTAGAACAAGGCTCAGGATAATCAGAAACACTAGTCTTTCCCTTGATGAAATAAAAATCTTGTTAGGGGAAATAAATTCAAAACACTTTTGTAGGGGCTTCCCTGGTGGCACAGTGGTTAAGAATCTGCCTGCCAATGCAGGGGACACGGGTTCGAGCCCTGGTCCGGGAAGACCCCACATGTCACAGAGCAACGAAGCCCATGTGCCACAACTACTGAGCCTGCGCTCTAGAGCCCACAAGCCACAACTACTGAAGCCTGCGTGCCTAGAGCCTGTGCTCCGCAACAAGAGATGCCACTGCAATGAGACACCCGCGTACCACAACGAAGAGTAGCCCCAGCTCACCACAGCTAGAGAAAGCCCGCGTGCAGCAACGAAGACCCAACACAGCCAAAAAATAATAAATAAATAAAATAAGTAAATTTAAAAAAACAAAAACAACACTTTTGTAACCAAGTTATCCGTTGACTGTAAGACCTTGGACGAGTCACTTTTCCTCTCTGGGTCCCAGTTAACTTCCGTGTAAAATGATGAAAATTGGGATGGTTCACTTCTGAAGTGTTTTCAATCCCAGAGAATCTCTGAAAATAGAATGATGAACCTAAGGATACCTTTTGGAAAAATGTTTCATTGTTTACTTTTTTATGATTTATGTATCACTGAGAAAAAATTAATACTTGTCCAGGACTATGGTTATTTCAGTGTTTTCCAAAGTCATTTCAGAATTTGCATAAGAGATCAAACATCTTCACCTACAATTACAGGTTGTGCAAATTTAAATACCTTTAGGGCCATACAAATAACATAAACTAGGCTCAGTGCTATACAGAATACCTGCACTTCCTAAACGCATTCAAATTTACATTAAAACAAAATAAACAGACAAAGACCCACTGTTCTGGCCAAATCAAACAAACTGAAGACTAGAGTGGTTCTACAGGCTGCCAGGTTTAGAGCAAACAGTAATTTTGTTTTTTGGTTTTGTTTAAAATATTTATTTATTCTTTTTTGGGGGGGGTTGTTTGCTTCTTTTAATTTATTTTTTTAAATTTTTGTTTGTGTTGGGTCTTTGTTGCTGTGTGTAGGCTTTCTCTAGTTGTGGCGAGCAGGGGCTACTCTTCATTGCAGTGCACAGGCTTCTCATTGTGGTGGCTTCTTTTGTTACAGAGCACGGGCTCTAGGTGCATGGGCTTCAGTAGTTGTGGCACATGGGCTCAGTAGTGGTGGCACGCAGGCTCTAGAGCGCAGGCTCAGCAGTTGTGGCGCACAGGCTTAGTTGCTCCGCGGCATGTGGGATCTTCCCGGACCAGGGCTCGAACCCATGTTCTTAACCACTGCACCACCAGGGAAGCCCCAAACAGTAATTTTGAACATTAATTTTCTGTGCTAATTAACAAAATCTCTAATTACTTTTCATAGTTATAGTTGGCTTTTAATCATGTGTTATGTGTATTTGTGCCTTTATATTTCAGTTAGCACTTTCCATTTATCATACAATTCAAGCTTTTACTGAATTTTAAATTTCTTAGTTAATAGGCATCCTACATAATTCATTAGTAAGACTATACTTTTGAGAAAGGAATAATAGGTAGTGAGTTTTGATCATTAGAAACAATGTGCAGTTACTGAATATAACAGAGCTGGTGTTTGGAAAATGTGGAGTTAAAAGATGAGAATACAGTACCAAGTTGTTCTTGACTGCGATATGATGTGGTTGTACAGTTGGCAAAATTTTATAAGATATATCTAGATCTTTTTAGTGATTGGATATCATTTGGACATTTCTGTTTGCTTCTTTTTTTTATTTTGTTAAATTTTTGTCTGTGTTGGGTCTTCATTGCTGCGCGAGGGCTTTCTCTAGTTGTGGCGAATGGGGGCTACTCTTCATTGCGGTGAGCGCGCTTCTCATTGTGGTGGCTTCTCTTGTTTCAGAGCTTGAGCTCTAGGCCTGCGGGCTTCAGTAGTTGTGGCATGAGGGCTCAGTAGTTGTGGCTCGTGGGCTCTAGAACGCAGGCTCAGTAGTTGTGGTGAATGGCCCCAGTTGCTCTGCATGTGGCATGTGGGATCCTCCTGGACCAGGGATCAAACCCATGTCCCCTGCACCAGCAGGCAGATTCTTAAACCACTGTGCCGCCAGGGAAGTCCCGGGAAAGTAGATCCTTAACGATATAGTCAGGTCCTCACACACACACCAAGATGTAGAGCTTAGTGAAGCAGGAACCCACTAGGCAGCTCCATCATTGACTGCTTTGACGTAATCCATACTCCTGCTAGTGTTGGAGGGTTTCCTGCAGAGGCGTGGGGTGGCCGCAGCTCACCGGGGGGACAAGGTCACTGGCAGCAGAAGTCGTGGGAAGCACTCCTTGGCGTGAGCCGTCCCAGAGTCCGCCACCAACCCCACCAAAGAGCCGGGTAGGCTGTCTCTTTGCTTCTTGATGGTAATATTTGTCAGGAGGTGGCATATATGTGCCATATGCATGCTGCAAATATTTAGTTACCAATAGGAATCCAAAATCTTGAAATAGCCAGTATTAGAACCTAACCCTAGAGTAAGCTGCAACTTCATGCTACTACAACATTGCCTTTTCTTAACTGTAGTGGTTCTCTGATCAAGCTTAGTAGACAATGAAGAGTTTTTGGACTCAGTGCAAACAACTTCCTCAAATTTCAGGAAAGCTGAATTGCCATTTTCCCCCTTATTTTATAACTTCCCATTCCAGGTTTCTTATACCCAAGTTCCTTATCTTTGCTTGGTTCTTGAAGAGGGATGTGGAAGTGGGGTTTTAGATTCTGCCGTGATCTAGAAGAAGACCTACAACAGGGTCAGTCAGCAGCCATTGTTTTAGTGAAAGCCAATGGGCAGATAATCACCTAGCTTATTTAGCCATCCACTAACTAAAAATGATTGTTCAGCCACTAAGTGTAGCCTTTTTTATCAGTGTAAAAGCTGCTGAATGTACCAAATAGGTAAAGGAAGTTTCTAGATTTATATTTTAACCTGATTTAATTCATAAATATTTAAATACCCATCCTGTGTTAAGCATAGTACTAGTCTCTGGGGAATATAACAAATTATATAAACATGGTCCCTGATGATAGATTGAGACTCTTTAATTGGAGAGAAGAACAATTTAAATGACCAAACAAAATACAGTGTGATAGGTTCTGGAAGATCCTACATGATTTTTATTACTGTTCACTCTCTGACCTCATCAATACTTTTCCCACTCACTCTCTCCATTCCAGCCACTCTGGCCTCTTTATTCTTCCTTGAATACAGACATCCACATTCCCAGTAGAACCTTTGTACTGGTTTCTAATGTTGGCCTGGAACACTCTCCCCACATATCCACATGACTGATTCCTTCATTTCCTTCAAGACCCTACCGAAAGGTCATTTCATCAGAAGCTTTTTTTTCCCTCTCCACAATAGCTGAAATACTACCCCCACTGTCAGGGTCTACTCCTTACTCTACTTTCTTCTTAGCAAATTTTATCATCATATATTTATTG
Organism: Globicephala melas; assembly: GCF_963455315.2. NCBI lineage: Eukaryota > Metazoa > Chordata > Mammalia > Artiodactyla > Delphinidae > Globicephala > Globicephala melas. The sequence continues at coordinate 65,319,027 of NC_083324.2, forward strand.
TTGTCTGTCTTCTCCCTGTAGCTTGTAAGCTCTGTTAGAGCAGGGAGTTTATTTTCTTCCTTGTTGAGTCTTCTTTATTTGGCTGTGTTGGGTCTTCGTTGCTGCGTGTGGGCTTTCTTTTCTCTAGTTGCAGAGAGCAGGAGCTGCTCTTCATTGCGGTGTGTGGGCTTCTCATTGTGGTGGCTTCTCTTGTTGCAGAGCATGGGCTCTAGGCTCGCGGGCTTCAGTAGTTGTGGCACGCAGGCTCAGTAGTTGTGGCTCTCAGGCTCTAGAGCGCAGACTCAGTAGTTGTGGCACATGGGCTTAGTTGCTCCACAGCACGTGGGATCTTCCCGGACCAGGGATCGAACCCATGTGCCCTGCATTGGCAGGCAGATTCTTAACCACTGCGCCACCAGGGAAGCCCCCTTGTTGAGTCTTTAGTAGTTAGAAATTCTCAGAAGTTGAGTGATGAACTGAATTGTATAATACCACATATAATATTGTACACATTGGGCTTCCCTGGTGGCGCAGTGGTTGAGAGTCCACCTGCCGATGCAGGGGACACGGCCTCGTGCCCCGGTCCGGGAAGATCCCACATGCCGCGGAGTGGCTAGGCCCGTGAGCCATGGCCGCTGAGCCTGCACATCCAGAGCCTGTGCTCCGCAGCAGGAGAGGCCACAACAGTGAGAGACCCGTGTACCACAAAAAAAAAAAAAAATTGTACACATCTTAGGTCTTTTTGGCTCTAAGTCTATTTCTAGTCACATTTTTCTTGATCCAGAGCTCTATTATTTGAAAGTTTGCTAACCCTTCTCATTGGGTAAATGCTGTGATAGGTTGTATGTAAGATGTCAAAACTAAAGGCCTTCAGCTGCATGTGGTCTCATTAATGAGATGAAGCATAAATGCTTACCTAAAACGACTTAAAGGACCAAGTCAAATTTGCAGTGTCAAAGCAACATACAGGGTATTAAGTGATCTCAGAATATGAGAGAAACTTAGTGGAGGAAAGCCTCTAAAGAAGGTAATAACTGTATCTGAAGAAGCAGATAAATAAGGATTGGGTGTAGAGGTCGAAATATATTCCAGATAGTCAAAGAAATGAAGGAAATGTATAAAGTATACAAAAAAGGAGATTTGTGTGGAATGGAGACTGTTAAAGGAGTAGATAACCGTTGATTTTTCTTTTGTACTTGGATAAAAATCGTGTTTTGGTAAATTATGAATTTTTTTTTTTTGGTGGCGGAGGAGATTTGTTTTCATAATTTAGCTAAGAGGCATTATGTGCTTGGAAATAATGCTTTCCTCTATCACTGAAAGAAATTCCCAGCCCAGTTGTTTGGACTTACAGAAATATTCTTCTTCCTTGAAAATAAGTTGAGTGCTCAAGATTGGTAATACAGAAAGAGAAGCAGTCTGGGAGAAAGATGAATGAGTTAACTGTATTAACAGTTATATTTGCAATTTATTTCCATATCAGAGAGGTCTGCTCAAATGAGGATGGAGAGTTGGTAAAGCATGTAGGTGTCGTCACTGACTCACATTTGAAATCTAAACAAATTACACATCCTTTAAGAAAACACCATTCAGTTTTTGTCTGACGTGATCAGTAAGATGCCCCCTTTTTCTCAGATTAGCTGTTGTAAAAAGGTAAAGAAGCTTCAAGGTATAGTTTTGAGTTTGATTCTCTCAAGAAATTTTCCTGTAATTAACTGCTTCCTAAGTCTGGATTGGTGCCCTCCCCTGTGTGTTCTCCAGCACCTTGATGTACACTTTTATAACTCTAATTATGCTCTATTATGAGTATATACCTTCCTCTCATCTAAATTCTGTATCTTTCTTTTCCACTGTTGTACTCCCAGTGCTCAACAATAAATATTTGTTGATGGAGTGACTGAATGAATGAATAACCTTGTGCTTTCTTGTTTATAACTGGTTGGCAATCTAGTTGTCTGATAGCATGCCCAGTGCATTCTCTTTTGACTAACTTTTTTGTTTTTATCTTGGAATATAGACCATATGGTAGAATATTGAATCTGGTTTATTTGATGCAGGTAATGTAGAGGGCACCTTTCAGTAATCTTTACTTCAAATGAGGAGAATAGTTTGTTGTGAAATAAGCTGGCTAAGCTGCCTACCTGGCTGCTGAATGGTGCTTTTACCCCTTACATTGGAACAGTCTGGTCTGCTTACCAGATAAGATCTTTGGCATGAGTATTCCAATAAGATATGCCCTTGCCTGGTCTTACTAGTAATACTATATGAGTTGTCCTGGGTCATTCAATTAAATTCAGTGGTAATTGAGTGCCTGATATCTGCTACACAATGTTTTTAGGTACTTTAGATACTACAGAGGACAAAAAAGAAGCCTGTCCTCCTTGAACATTGTACAGATAGGTAGCAATAAACAATGAGCATATAAAAGAGGAAATTAGCATGTTAGCAAGCAGTAATGCTATGGACAGGAGGAAAAAGATAGAGCAGGGAAGTGTGAGGGTTGAGGGAGAGATGCAATTTTAAATGGGGTGGTAAGGATAGGCCTCATTGAAAAGGTGAATTTTGAGCAAAAATTTGAAGAAGTAGAAGAATTAGACTTGTGGATATCTGGAGGAAGAGCATTCCAGGCAGAAGGAACAGCCAGTGCAAAAGTCCTGAGGCAGAAGACTGCATGCTATATTGGAATTGCAGCAAGGGGGCCTGTGTGGCTGCAGTAAGAAGGCCAGTGTGGAGCTAAGTGAGAGCAGGGGAGAGAAGTAGATGAAGAAATGAGAGAGAGAATTGGGGACAGGATGCTGGATTATGTACAGCTTTATCTGCTGCTGAAGGGATTTTTGTCTTTAAGTGAAATGGGAAGCCTTTTGAGAGGAGTGACATGGTCTGTTTTTCATTTTTACAGAATCACTCTGCTGTTTTCAGAATGGGCTGTAGTGAGTCCCAAGGATCATTGGGTGTATTTCAGAAGCATGTGGTTACGAATTGTCAATCCCTATGATTATTTTAAATACTTTGTTTTAATATGGAAATGTTTTTTGCCCTTTTTGATAATTATTTTATCAAATAGGGCTGACGGTAGTAGAGATGCCAAGCTATAGATATAGAAGAGATTTTTTTCTACATAGGTTCTTTCTGATTGTATTATGCTTCAAAAAAAGAAAAGGCAGTAGAGTAGGAGTCTTTGACAATTGGGTGTTATCCAAGAAGCGCTTAATAAATGAAGCTCTAAATGGGGTGCTGTCTTGAGTACTGAAAACCACGTATTGTAGACTTCTGCCTTTTTGCTGGTACAGTACATTTTACTTTGAGAAATGATGGTTTATGCTCTTTAAGTTTAAAGGAAACCATCCTCACAAGAAAAGTGGAAAACAAGATTTGTATCATCAGGCTGTGAAATCATATTTTCAGCCCTCTACCTAATAAAGCCCTACTTATTTAATTCCTTTTTAAAGATGGGGGAACTAGGTAGCTTTCCAGCTGTTGGTCAGATTTAATTATTTGAGGTGTTCTGAACACTGACAGTAATAGGCATGTCTTTACTAAAATGTAATTAAGCAATTAAATGTAATTGCTTTGCAGAGACTAATACTATAGAAATTATGTGGCATCTGTTTTTTTTTAATTTATTAAATTTATTTTTGGCTGCATTGGGTCCTCGTTGCTGTGCAGATTTCTCTAGTTGCAGTGAGCGGAGGCCACTCTTTGTTGCGGTGCACAGGCTTCTCATTTCAGTGGCTTCTCTTGTTGCAGAGCACAGGCTTTAGGTGCATGGGCTTCAGTAGTTGTGGCTCACGGGCTCTAGAGCTCAGCCTCAGTAGTTGTGGTATGCAGGTTTAGTTGCTCCACGGCATGTGGGATCTTCCTGGATCAGGGCTCGAACCCGTGTACCCTGCATTGGCAGGCAGATTCTTAACAACTGCGCCACAAGGGAAGCCCCTATGTGGCATCTATTAATGCTCCTTTTGGGACTGGCTTATTTAAAATGTGCCCATCGACATTTTCCTCCCACTTCCTTGTTCACTACTTTTAGAAATTGTTATGTCTTCCATAAGCATTCAGGAACTTTGCACAACACTTGCTTTTGTCCACTGTTGCAAAATTTATTTCAAAAACCTTTCTATATGTGATGAGTTGGAATTTGACAATTGGTTTTCATGGATTGGTCTTTTGGGCTTCGTGGAAACAACATATAGTGATTAGGTTAGTTCCTGCCAGACACATCTGCCATGAATAATGTGGTTCAGCTGATTTGATTGGAGCCTAGCAGCAACGTTTGATAGTTATCACTATATAAACTGATTAACCTTATGTACTTATATAATGTCTTGACAGTCTCTCCCGGTGTCTGGAAATTTTAGTGATAAAATGAATGTGGTCTCTGATGGGGAGGGGACTTAAAGGGAATTACACAGTGGTAGAATATTCTTTTTTCTTTTTTAAAAAATAAATTTATTTTATTTATTTATTTTTTGGCTGAGTTGGGTCTTCGTTGCTGTGTGCGGACTTTCTCTAGTTGTGGCGAGTGGGGGCTCCTCTTCGTTGCAGTGCATGGGCTTCTCATTGCAGTGGCTTCTCTTGTTGCGGAGCACGGGCTCTAGGCGCGCAGGCTTCAGTAGTTGTGACACGTGGGTTCAGTAGTTGTGGCTCACGGGCTGTAGAGCGCAGGCTCAGTAGTTGTGGTGCACAGGCTTAGTTGCTCCGCGGCATGTGGGATCTTCCTGGACCAGGGCTCAAACCCATGTCCCTTGCATTGGCAGGCGGATTCTTAACCACTGTGCCACCAGGGAAGCCCAGTGGTGGAATATTCTAACTAAAAGCATGCTCGCTCTCTCAGGCTGTGCAGTTAGTGGTCTTCTGTCTGTATAGGGTTTTTTAAGTTATTGGTAACCATTTAAACCCAATACTCAGACTTGAAATTACTATGTTTGCTTTGGTAATACTGCTTAACACCTTTGTGAACTAGCGCAGACATTAGAGAGTTAAGATTTTTAGGTTTTATTTCAAGACAAATTAAGGTAGATTTCTAGGTAGAATCATGCAGAACAGTGTTTCCTTTTTTTACCTTTTCTCCTTAAAAATATTTTTGAAAGTTGAAAGAATAATCCTCTTACTATTCAATGTCATAAAATGTAATTATTTGCAAAACAGTCTTATAAAACAAAAATTGGATTCCCTCTTCCTCAACCTGAGCCTTGCAAATTGTCATAATTGGTATTATGGGTATGGCAACCATTATCCCAGGTTTTCTGGGGGAAGTTCTGATTTCACAATATTAACCAGTTATTCACAACATTCTCGTATTTGTCGGATTTTGTATCAATTTGGGGTTAAAAAAATACAGTGACTGTGATTAGGATGGAATATTGCAACATTTATAAAACTTAAAAGAAGTCATTCTCTTGACTTAAATTCTCTGTCAACTGGAAGAATTTGGAGGCAGTATGGGCTGTGATTTAAGATCATATTTTCTGAGATCAAACAGTTTTGGATTCAGCCCCTGACATTACCACTCTTTTAACCTTGAGCAGGTTATATATACTTGTTCTGTCTTGTGTTTCCTCCTCAGCGAAATGGGAATACTAATGGAACTTACCTTACAGCTTTGTTGGGAAGAGTGTATGAGACACGGGCATAATAAATAGTGCTTGGCACAGAATAAGCACGAATGCCTTTGATTATGTTATGTTGAGCTTGGAGCATCTCTTAAATCAGAGCAACCTTTGTGAAAATATTTCCAAAAATCCAATATAGTCTTTAAGTGACAGAGTATACTCTTTCCTCAAGGCAATATAAACTTGCAAGTTTTAAAAATATGAAGGGCTAAAAAATCTAACTTAAGGTTACATCTATGCTAAGTCCTATTGCTCTTCATCAAATTGGGAACTGACCATAGCAGCCCAACAGGGAAATTAGGAAACAGAAAAAAAAAATTTTTAATTCTTCCTTGAGGAAAGAAAGTAATAAATGTGGTGGTGTGTGTGTGTGTGTGTGTGTGTGTGTAAAGAGAGGTTATACACATATATAGTCATGTAAGACGTTAATAGTATATTTAAATTTACTGACCTGGTTTCTTTTCTTCCAAATTTATCAAAAATAAAAATTGAAATGAAATGAAATCAGCATTTTTTTATAGCTCAACTGATATACATTATTATTCAGCCTCAGGAATGGGTAATCATTCTCATACTAGATAAAACCTAACTGAATTTTTAAAAACTCCACTTCTTTAGTACTGATTGTGGTTGTTATGTTCCCGTAGCAGTGTGATACAGTAATGAGTGAGTAAGGCATTGCGTCTAGAATATCTGTGGTGAACCTGTTGGACTTGAATGTAATCATTCCCTAATCTTATGATGTAAGGACAGGATACGTATCCAGCACCACACCTGTGGGGAGAAGTTCTAGAATGCCTCATCTTGCTTGCAGATAAATTGTGTTCCTCCTTCCTTTAAAGTAAATGCAGGAATATCGTCAGTGAACAATATCCTTTTACCAGTCATTCCTGAAAAAGGAGAGGAATAATTTGAAAATTTAAAGATACTCCTATTTTATTTATTTATTTTTAAATTGAGGTATAGTTGATTTACAATGTTGTGTTAGTTTCTGGTGTACAGCAGAATACTGTACAGCAGTATTCTGTTTATTTATATACATATATTTCTGAATCACTAATCCTAAACTCCTAATTTATCCCTCCCCCCTATGGTAATCATAAATTTGTTTTCTATGTCTGTGAGTCTGCTTCTGTTTTGTAAATAAGTTCATTTGAAGATACTCCTATTTTAGACCCTACAGGATATATAATGAGGTGAGAAATGTAATGGCGGATTTAAAAATATGGCCATGCATTTAGTTATACTGTGTATTTCTCATGCAGTAATATCATTTTTAAGAAAAATGATACTAACACATATATCATTCTAATCTCCATTTTTGTTTTTTTTCTTTTCTTTAGAGAACCTAGGAAAAGATGTCAAGTAGGAACTAGTATAAAAATTTTCAGAAAAATAGACGACAGGTAGTAAAGTTAGAATAGTGATGTTGCAAACAAGCCGCGCGTGAGTAGCTACTAAGCTTTTAGGTGTCACTGTGGTACTTACTGAGTGGACTTCTAACAGTCTTATGAAGATCAGAGCTTTCTTAGGGTTCTGGATTATTGTGTAACTGTCCATTAATTTCTAGGTACCTGGTGACCCATCTCATGGGGGCAGATCTGAACAACATTGTGAAATGTCAGAAGCTTACGGATGACCACGTTCAGTTCCTTATCTACCAGATTCTCCGAGGTCTCAAGGTACAGACAGTATTAGTAATAATTTTGTGGAATGAATTCTCTCTCTCCCTCTCTCCCTTCTATTTAGGGCTTAAGGGAAAACAAACAAAACTTTTCTTATGGAAAATTTCAAATACAGAAATCACAAGTACAATCATAATATAATGAACCCCTGTGTTTACTCAGCGACCACAATTACCAACATATGGTTAATCTTGTTTCTTTTGTATTCCCCCAAACCCTGGATTATTTTAAGGCAAGTCTAGACATCATATCACTCCACCCATCAGTACTTCTGTTGGCATGTCTGAGAGTTAAAGACTCTTCATTATTACATCTAAACAATAATAATAATTTCTTGATGTAATCTAATATCTGGTCAGTGTCATGTTGAAACTTTGAAAACATCCTCAAGAAGGCTAATTTATTTGTGGCAGGGGCCGTTTTTAAATTAAACCACCTTTAATATTTAGCATCTTTGAGTCCTTATTGTGCTCCAGAGCACCCACCAGGAAACAGGTTGAAAGCTCTATTTCTCTCATACTCCAGCTCTGTGAACAGAGTTGGTGGTATGGAAATCATAGTTATGATAAATGTACAGACTACTGATAATTACTTGCTCTGATTTCTAATCCTGCTGTTAATACTAGCATTTCTTATTGACTCATAAAAATGTACTTCAGATATGTCATATGACAGTAGGAGGCTGGACATAACTAACTGATTTTTTGCTTTTTCACAGTATATACATTCAGCCGACATAATTCACAGGGTAGGTATTGTCTTTTGATTAAATTATTGGGGTGCTGGTGGGTGGGGAGATTGGCAAGATCCTAATCTAAGCTTATTTTACCCATTGAAATATTGAGTGATTGCAACTTTGCTCTAGGTTTAACTAAAGAATGAAGATGTATAGTTTTTACCTATTTAAGGCTAATGAGGACTAGATAGTGACTGTAGAATGGAGATTGTTTATAGCTAGATGAAGTCTTTTTTTTTTTTAATTTATTTGTTTATTTTTGGCTGCGTTGGGTCTTCGTTGCTGCACGCGGGCTTTCTCTAGTTGTGGTGAGCAGGGGCTACTCTTTGTTGTGGTGCATGGGCTTCTCATTGTGGAGCACAGGCTCTAGGCGTGTGGGCTTCAGTAGTTGTGGCATGTGGGGTCAGTAGTTGTGCCTCGCCGGCTCTAGAACGCAGGCTCAGTAGTTGTGGCGCACAGGCTTAGTTGCTCCGCGGCATGTGGGATCTTCCTGGACCAGGGCTCGAACCCATGTCCCCTGCATTGGCAGGCGGATTCTTAACCACCGCGCCACCAGGGAAGCCCTAGATGAAGTCCTTTATGTTTAGCTCTTCATCATTACCCTTAGGGAGAGAATTTACCATGTGTCATAAAGTTGATCCTGTTCTTTCTTACTTGCTTCCTAGGACCTAAAACCTAGTAATCTAGCTGTGAATGAAGACTGTGAGCTGAAGGTAGGATGAAGTGACAGTGGTAATTGTTTCACCTTGTAACTATATGTTTAACTAACCAGGCAAATTTATATAGGGAATGTGTTTATAAAGCCATGACTCTTAATCTGAAAATTCTTATTGTCCTTAAGAATATCATTAGACTTTGAAATTTAAACCAGAGATTTAGTAAGCATTAGTTTAAGTGATATTGAAGGTAGTATCAGGTGTCTTGTTTTCATTCTAAAATAAAGTTAAATTGAAATTTAATATATTAGTTATAATAAAGGAGAATTATAGTGTGACTATCAAGTAAGCAGTCCTCTTGAAGAGTAATTATTAGATTTTATGGGTTTCTAAGAGAAAAAAATGGCAGAAACACACTTATTCAAAATAATTCAAATGACATAAATAATCTATAAAGAGCAAGCAACTCTGGAATTTTTTGTTTCATTTCTTTTTTTACTCAATTTTTTGGAAACATAATTTACAATAAAATGCAACACTTTAAGTGTACATTTGACAAACTTATATAGCTATGTAACTACCAACACAGTTATGATAAAGAACATGTCCATCACTCCAGAAAGTTCCCTTGTGCCCCCTTCCTAGCCAGTCCCCACACCTCTACCCCTAACCCTGGCTTCAGACAACAACCGATCTGCTTTCTGACACTATAGAGTAGATTTATCTCTTCTGGAGTTTCTTACAAGTGGAATCATACAGTATTTTTCTATGTGTGTCTGACTTTTGCTTAGTATAATATTATTGAGATCCATCTGTATTGTGTGTATCAGTAGTTCATTCCTTTTTGTTGCTGAGTAGATCCATTTTATGATTATACCACAATTTATTTATCCATCCACCTATTGATAGACATGTGCTTCAATTCCATTTCAGGGCTGTGTAAAGCTGCTATGAATATTCATGTGCAAGCCTTTCTGTGGCACATATATTTTCGTTGCTCTTGGATAAATGCCTAGCAGTGGCATTTTTGTTTTGCTTTTTGTGATTTCATTTTTTTTAAGTTCTTGCTGTGTTCCCCATGCATTCTAAGCATGGACCAGGAAATATGTTTATGAAAGTACTATATTCTCGCTTTTTATAAGGCACTGGAGTTTTTTCCCTCCTGCTTTACAAGCCTTAGGAGTTTGTTCCAGTGCCTGATTTCTCTTCTCTCCCTTAGATCTTGGATTTTGGACTGGCTCGACATACAGATGATGAAATGACAGGCTATGTAGCCACTAGGTGGTACAGGGCTCCTGAGATCATGCTGAACTGGATGCATTACAACCAGACAGGTACTACTTGCACTTGTATAGGGCCTTATTAATACTATGTTGTGTGTATTTGGGGTTCTCAGAAGTGGAGATGGCAGGAGTAGGAAGAAACATTTTTGTTCTTCCCTCAGTGATCATTTTAAGTCCACGAATAGAAAAATAGTTGCTCAGATAAAGTGGGTTTTTTCAAACTTTGTGATTTAACAATTGGCTATTTATTTATTTATTTATTTTGCGGTACGCGGGCCTCTCACTGTTGTTGCCTCTCACTGTTGTGGCCTCTCCCGTTGCGGAGCACAGGCTCCGGACGCGCAGGCTCAGCGGCCATGGCTCACGGGCGTAGCCGCTCCGCGGCATGTGGGATCTTCCCGGACCGGGGCACAAACCCGTGTCCCCTGCATCGGCAGGTGGACTCTCAACCACTGTGCCACCAGGGAAGCCCTGGCTTTTTACTTATTTATATTTTCAGCATATTCTCTGAGTACTCCTGCCTGAAGACATTGGGTTTATAATATTAACCTCTCAATATTACTTGGGAGAATCCATCATTTCTACCAGTAAGAAACCTTTGCCCTTTTGTGAACAGCTTATTTCTCTTGCCATAACTATGTTTTGACTTAGCCCACCCATGAAGCCCTTTAATGTGGTAAGGGTCTTAGCTTATTTATTTCTATAAAAATGAGTGTGATTGTTGCACCTCGGATGTCTTAAATATTAATTTCAGTATTTCACCCCTTAACTATAGTTCCATTTGTAGCCAAGTATGATAATAGTGACATTATATTACTTTTATTTCTCTTTAATTTTGCCAGTTGATATTTGGTCAGTGGGATGCATAATGGCCGAGCTGTTGACTGGAAGAACACTGTTTCCTGGTACAGACCGTATCCTTTAAAAAGTTTTGGGTTCTTGTTTCTTGTCTGTATTTTGGTGTCCATGGTAGTATATTACTTTTACCTATCTCTAGGAAGGGCCTTCAGTTGCTTGCTTTTATAGTCCAGATGTGCATTGTGAGATCTGCCCTCTTGCTGAGTATCTTGCCTTGTCAAGAAAGAGGCTTCAGTTTATTTTGAGAGTTGCAAAAATTCCTCATAATCTGGAACGCCCTTTAAATCTTTCATATGTCATCTTTTTTGCAACAAGTTCCTTATTAATCTTCCCACAGCCCTTCTGCCACCTGAGTGTATTGGTGAGAAGTTCTAGATCTCAATGACTAGTTTAGTCTTCATTGCACCAGCGCTCAATGAACACAAGATAACCATTTATAAATCGGGGATATCTTGCTTGTATGTTTGATTTACATATTAAAAAGGCTGTATTTGGTCCTTGTAATGATACACCTGCTGACTCGTTTTGTTTGTTGTCTAACAACAAATAATAAAAGCAAGGAGATAAGGTCACCCTGTCTTGTGCCTTTTTTTCCCCTCAGCATGACTTTATTTTTATCCCAGATTGTAGCCAAACCTTAATTTACTTCCAGAGTTATTGTCTAGTTTATGGTTTATCATGGCCCCTTTATTTTAGCCCCTTTCCTGTCTGCTGCATGCCCATTTCACAGTTTAGTAATAATATCATCAAAATGTGATTTGTTGTAACTCCCATCAGTTCCACTTGAGGAAGATGTTTAGGCAAGAAAGAATTTTGAAATATATGTCTAGAATTAGGTTTGAAGGTTTTCGTAAAATTCATTTGACCAGCCTTCCGTGGGTTTGGTTGAGAGATGCTGCAATTGCCTGTGTTCTGTCATGGTTAGAGACCTAAAAGGTGTTTTAGCACCTCACCTAAGCAAACTCATTGAGTTTGTAAACCAGATTGTCAGTTCACTGGCTTACAGTTGGGATAATACTTCTATGGTGACTGTGATATTCATGTTATCGATCCACATATTCTATCTTCTGCTAGAGTGTTCTTTCCTAATGAACTGAAAAACCTCTTCCCTCAGCCATTTATTTCCCTCTGAATATTACTGGATTGATACAGAGTATAGTCTCCTTATATAGCTCACCTTATTCCTCCTCATCCCCAGATTCTAATTTTAATACCTAGTGTTTCTCCTTTGTCCTTTGCTTCATTTACCTTATACTTGTTTCTTAGAAATTTGATATATGCATTATAGTCCAAGCTAAGAGAATTAGGGAAAATTTGTAATTCTCCTTTTCCTCAGGCACATACCTTAGAGTCCCATTCTTTAGTCTGTCCTCCCAAGCACACTGCTCTGATGCTCTCCTCTGTTCCCCCTCTTCTTCCTCTTCTTTGTATCTGTATCTCCATCTACAGTCAGTCGTGGACACTCATACCTACATAGACACACAAAGTGGTAGAGAGAGACAGACAGTAGAGCATACTGGTTAAGAGCACATGCTCTGGAATCAGACTTACAGGGTTGAGATCTTACTTAGCTCTTATTTACTCCCAGCTCTGTGACTTTGAGCAAGTTGTCTAACCTCTGTCTCTCAGTTTCCTTAACTATAAAATGCTGATAATAGTACATACCTCATAAGGTGGTTGTGAGAATTTAGTGAGATGAAATCTGGAACGTACTTAGAACAGAGCCTGCCAACAGATATTAGCCATCATCTTCATCAGTGATCTTTGGGAAGCAGTTTCTCCCTTCATCTTCCCACTTTATTGTCTAATTGTGAATCATTTAAAGGCTAGTTTTTTGTTTTATTTAAATTCTGTAACAGGTAGTAAAGGATAGATCCCCTTGGCAGGCTACTGGTAGAAAGGTTTCAAAGCAGTTGTGTGTGTCCTATGGTCCTATCTGCAGGACAGCTGCCTACTGATGGCTTGACCCTTTTAAAATGCGAACTTTCAGCCTCTAAGAAGTCTTCTCTTTTTTTTTTCAATAAATTTTATTTATTTATTTTTGGCTGCACTGGGTCTTCGTTACTGCGCGTGGACTTTCTCTAGTTGCGGTGAGCAGGGGGGCTACTCTTCGTTGCAGTGAGAGGGCTTCTCACTGCAGTGGCTTCTCTTGTTTTGGAGCATGGGCTCTAGGCGTGTGGGCTTCAGTAGTTGTGGCTCGTGGGCTCGAGCGCAGGCCCAGTAGTTGTGGCGTACAGGCTTAGTTGCTCCGCAGCATGTGGGATCCTCCTGGACCAGGGCTCAAACCCGTGTCCCCTGCACTGGTAGGTGGATTCTTAACCACTGCACCACCAGGGAAGCCCTAGAAATCTTCCCTTTTATGCATACTTCTTTTCCTTCTATGAACTTTAGGTAGAAAATCTAGCATTTAAACTTTTTACTAGGAGATTCTCTGTTTTTTCTTTTTGCGGTACGCGGGCCTCTCACTATTGTGGCCTCTCCCGTTGCGGAGCACAGGCTTCGGACGCGCAGGCCCAGCGGCCATGGCTCACGGGCCCAGCCGCTCCCCGGCATGTGGGATCCGCCCGGACCAGGGCACGAACCCGTGTCCCCTGCATCAGCAGGTGGACTCCCAACCACTGCGCCACCAGGGAAGCCCAGGAGATTCTCTTTTTAATATATGAGAATTCATTTCAAAATTCTTATTTTAGTAATTCACTGTTTCTTTCCTACTTGGCTCCTTCAGACAGATGTTCTCCTGGATCGGAACATTCAGATTCAGAGGACTGTATTTGTAATATACATTCAGATTCAGAGGATTGTATTAGTAATATACATAACTCCCTTCTTGTCAGTTGCAATCTGTGTGGATATAGCTTTGGTTGCCTGACAAAGGGAGAGGAAAGTGTTTTCTATTACTTTTTAAAATTCCCAGTTGATTCTCGTGTGCAGCCAGTGTTGAGTACAACTAGAGTTTACCCTGGTTGGATTTTAGTTTTAATCTTTCAGGCTGACCCTGAAAAAGTTACTTAGTTAGCAGTTTTTCCTCATTTTTTTTTAAGGTACCAATGAGATCAGAAAAATTAAGAATCTAGAATTATCCACTTGGGGACCTAGAAAGATGTTAGAAAACATCTAGTTGAATCCTCTGTTCTTATAGATAAGGAAACTAAGAACCCAGAAAAAGATAGATACAAACCTCTGATCTGACTCAGGTATTAGTTTCTTTCCAATATTCTACTTGTTGCCTGTTCTCCTAATTTCTGAAACTCATTTTCTTAAAACCTTTGCAGAATGTGCTGGCCCCACACACTCTTCTGTTGCCCAGAAAAGCATGCATCTACTGCTTATTTATGATTTGAAGATGCAGCTGAATGCTGAGGCAACCTCTAGACTATGCTCTTTATTTGAGTACACAGTTTTCTCCCTGTTTTCCTCAATCATTATTTATCTTGCATTTGGAACTGACGGTTTTAGCTTCTAGATAAGAACTATCTAATAGAACTTTCTGTAGGCTTGCAAATGGTTTATGTATGTACTGTCCAATAGGGCTGTTGGTAGCTACCAGCCACATGTGGATATTGAGCACTTAAAATGTGGCCAGTGAAACTTAGAAACTGAATTAAAAATATTTTTGTGGTTAAGCATATAAACATGAAATTTGCCATTTTAACTTTTTTTTATTGTGGTAAAATAAACATAACATGAAATTTACCATTTTAACCCTTTTAAAGTGTACAGTCCAGTGGCACTAATTATATTCATAAAATTGTGCACCCACCACCACTATGTCCAAAACATTTTCATCACCCCAACAGAAATTGTACCCATTAAACAAAAACTCCCCATTCTTCCCTCCCACAGCCTGTGGTTACCTCTCTTCTACTTTCTGTCTCTATGAATTTGCTTATTGTAAATATTTAATATTAAGTGGAACCACACAATCTTTGTCCTTTTTTGTCTGAATTATTTCACTTAGCATGTTTTCAAGGTTCATCCATATTGTAGCATGGATCATAACTTCATTTTTATGGCTGAATACTACTCCATTGTAGAGCTATACCGTATTTTATTTATCCATTCATCTGTTCATAGACACTTGGTTTGTTTCCACCTTTTGGCTATTGTGAATAGTGCTTCAGTGAACACTGACATACAAGTATCTCTTTGAGTCCTTGCTTTCACTTCTGTTGGATATATATCTAGGAGTGGAATTGTTGAGTCATATAGTAATTCTGTATTTAACTTTTTGAGGAGCAGTCATTGTTTCCCAAGCAGTTTCACCATTTTACATGCCCACCAGTGATGTATGAGCAATTTCTCCACATCTTCACCAACATTTCTTCCTTCCTTTCTCCTTCCCTCCCTCCCTTCCATCCTTCCTTCCTCCCTTCCTCCCATCCTTCTTCTTTTTTAAATTATAGCCATCCTAGTGGGTATGAAGTGGTATCTTTTTGTGGTTTTGATTTGCATTTCGTAATGACTAATAATGTTGAGTATCTCCCTGTGTTTACAGGCCGTTTGTATGTCTTCTTTGTAGAAATATCTGTTTGAAACGTTTACCCATCTTTTAATTGGGTTGTCTTTTTGTTGTTGAGTTTTAGGAGTTCTTTATATATTTTGGATATTGAGCCTTCACCAGATATATGATTTGCAGATATTTTCTCCCATCTGTGGGCTGTCTATTCACTTTTTTGATAATGTCCTTTGATTTACATAAGTTTTAATTTTGATGAAGTTCCAATTTATCTATTTTTTTCTTTTGTTGTTCATGCTTTTAGTGTCATTTCTAAGAATGTATTACCAAATTCAAGATTATGAAGATTTACTGTATTTTCTACTAAGAGTTTTATGGGTGTACCTCTTATACTTAGGTCTGTGATCCATTTTGAGTTAATTTTTGTATATGATGTGAGGTAGGGGTCCAACTTTATACTTTTGCATGTGGAAATTCAGTTGTCCTAAGTACCATTTATTGAAGAGACTGTCCTCTCCCACAGAATGGGTTTGGTACTTCTGTCAAAGATCAGTTCTATTCCATTGGTCTATATGTCTATCCTTATAGCAGTACCACACTGTTTTGATTACTCTAGCTTTATAGTAAGTTTTGAAATCAAGAAGTGTTAAGTCTTTCAACTTTGCTCTCATTTTCAAGATTTTTTTTTTTCTCTTTGGGCTCCCTTATAATTCCATATGAAATTGAGGATTGGCTTTTCCATTTCTGCAAAGAAGGCTGTTGCAGTTTTGCTCGCGACTGTGTTGTATTTTTAGATCACTTTTGGTAATATTGACATCTTAGCAATATTAAGTCTTCCTATTCATGAATATGAGATGTCATTCCACTTATTTAGGTCTCCTTTCATTTCTTTCAGCAATGTTTTATAATTTTCAGTGGACAGGTTTTTCACTTTCTTGGTTAAAGTTATTCTTAGGTATTTTCCTAGCATCTTTAGGATGCTATTTTAAATAGAATTACTTTCTGAATTTCCTTTTTGGTTTGTTCATTGTTGGTGTGTAGAAACACAACTGATTTTTGTTTGTTGATCTTGTAGCCTGCACCTTTGCATAGCTGAAAGCTGAGAGCTCTAGTAGCTTTCTTGTGGATTCTTTGGTATTTTCTATATGTAGGATCATGGCATCTGCAAATAGAGATAGTTTTACTTCTTCCTTTCCAATTTAGATGCTTTTATTTTTTTCTCGTTTCTAATTGCTCTGACTAGAACTTCCAGTATAGTGTTGAATAGCAGTGGTGAAAGTGGGCAGCTTTCTCTTGCTCTTATCTTCAGCCTTGAGTATAATTTAGCTCTGCATTTTTCATAAATACGCTTTATCATGGCAAGGAGTTCTCTTCTGAATAGTTTTATAGTTTCATAAAACTCATAGTTTTATGAGTGTATTTATCTGAATTTTAAATTTTATTAAATTTTCTTTAGATTACATTTAAATTTAATCACATGTGATTATTGGTATTGTATTGGACTATGCAGTTTTAGATCTTGACAAATCATCTTCCTATAATACCTTTTTCTCATTTTTTTTGCGATTAGTCTTCTTGAGAGAATCTTTTGTTACTAGTTGTTAATAATGCCTGGAGTTCCCCTAAAGATATAAGATATACTAATTTTTGTCTTAAAGCTAATTATGTTTTTAGGTTAGAAATTATTCTCATTTGTGACTTTGCAAAACCCTCCCAACTAGCTCAAAAATAGTACTTTTTTTTTTTTTTTTTTTTAAAGAATGGAGCCCTTCCTCATAAGTCTAGTTGACTGGGTATATATATATATATCAAGTGGACACACCTGAGAGAACTGTCTATTAGAAAGAGAGTGGGGACACAGAATGTGTCTTCAGGTATGGTGCTAACTTATTTCAAAAACCATTGGTTCTGAAAAGAGTAAGCCAATTAGAAAATATTGCTACTAATGATTGACAGTCTGCAGCCTAAGGAAGAGAGACAATGAGTTCCCTAGCCCTGTTGCACGTCAAATACTGTTTTCTTCCAGACATCTCAGCCTTGGCTTACTATTGTTTTCCTTTGCTAGGTAATCAAATGAATTTTGTTCATGTGTAAAACTTTTCTTTCCTTCTTTCATTTTAATAGAAATGGTAACTAGACATTAACTAGACATTATCATTAACTTCGACATTAACTAGAAGATAATGAGGCTCCTGCCATCAGCTTGCTGCCCTACTTTATATGACTTTTATTAGTGTTTACTGGCTCCTTATGTCTTCTTTTGATTTTTTTCAAACATTTTATGAACTACTTCACACATACAAAAAGACAAGGAATAATAAATGAACACCTATGTTTATATGACCCAGATTATGAGATAAAACATTGCCAGTAGAGTTAAAACTTCTGGTATACCCCTTCCTGTCACATCTACCCCTTTCTTTCAGACATTGGTTTCAAACAGTCTCTCATTTTAAAAAAACAGTTGTACTTCAGACACTAAAAGCAAGTGTCCTAATAAATGTTGAAGAAGAAAAATATTTTATTAGGTTATTTGCCTTTTCTTCTCTAACTTAAGAATATATTTCCCCATTTGAAAAGGCTAGAACTCTCAGGCTTGTCCACAAATCTAAAGTACCTTAAAAATTTTTCCTTGTATGACAGTGAAAATGCCTATTTTGATGACCAAGAAGAGAAGGAAGTAAGCTAAGTCCCATTCTAGTCCACCTGTCTGTCACCAGGGAATTTCCACAGGTCTTTGTTCCAGCTTTGCCTCACACGGATTTTTTTTTTTGAAAACTGCAGCTCATAAGCAGCAGTAGTCACATGTAGGTTCTGCAAATGGTCCTCTTATTCATCTTCAACTCTCCAGCCTGCAGAGGTTTCCTAGGAGTTGCCTAGAACACTTAGAAATGAATAGAATATCCCTCTTTTACTTTCCCTCTAAATACCCCATTACCCTTAAGTTTTTTTTCCTTGCCTTTTCATTCTGGCCACCTTTTACTTTTGTTACAGAGGACCTAGTCTAAAGAGTAACCTTAAGCCTAAGTTGTTTTAGGAAAAATCAGGAGATTTATGATTTAAATTTTGACATTGTGATTATTACAATTAAAACACATTTTTGACTAACAGTAAAAATATCTGCTATCTAGGGAAAAATGGGTTAAACCTGTTAAGAAGGATGGCTTGCTGTGGAAATAATTGTCATAATGTGGTAAATTTTGCTTTGCTCTGCTTATATAGCTACTTGAAGCTCCTTCTGGCCTTAACTGCCTGGACAAATTGTAGTGGCCTTACAGTAGCTGGTATTATTGGAAGACTGACCTGTATTTCAATGGATTTGCCAGCTCTTGGAGAACCTATGGTGATTTCCTATGAGGTTTGCATGCTTTGACTTCCTTCATGCAAGTGCTTTTAGCTACTAAGTAGATTTTTATTTTGCATTGTGTGTTTACTAATCTCCTAAGTATTGGCTGTCATGCTGTACCAGCTCTTTGTCCGTACCCCTTACACACTCATTGCACTGTATTTGTATACTCTTTATGGTGTAAACACTTCAGATGGGGCATTTGCATATGAAATGAAGCAACTTTTCTTGACTTCTTTTTTGTATATAGACTTTCCATTAGAGTATGGTCATTCTAGATTTCTCAGGGCAAGACAGAGGGGTGGAGCTGAGTTGGAAAGCATATTACAGGAAGTCTTTTCAAGTTAATATTTATTGAGCTACTCAGTGGAAAGTGCTGGAGGTAAGATGGTACCTGTCCTCCAAACCAGAATGATCGTACTCAGCAGAAAGTGAGCTATAGGAGTCACTTGAACAAATGTCTGCCCTCTGCTTATAAAACAAGGTGTAGTGATAAGAATACTATAATAGAGGTATAAATAAGTTACTGAGAAGAAGCAGAAATTAATTCAAACTCAGGATGTCCAGGAAGACTTCATGGCAGAGTTCTTGTTTGAGCAGGACTTTGAAGAGTAAATAGGGAAAGAAAAGGTTTGGTAGGAGGGGAGGATGGAGGGTATTCCTCTTTATGACTTGGAGAAATAAGAAGTTGGAAGCTTAAAAGTGCCTGGAATATTTGGTGTGAGTTGAAGCATTGAGTGCATTAAGGAATAATAGTTTGAGGGAGAGTCAGAAAAGAGTCTTGATGCCACATCAGGGAAGGCCATGAATTTGAGGCTGAGGAATTGGGGCTTTATTCCTCAGGCCTGAGGTTGTTTCATACTGGCTGAGGCAGGAGAACGACATGGAGTCCCCCAAGTCATTGTTGTCATAACCACTGTGACCAGTGGAAGTGGCATACTTTTCAGGTATGTTGGGGTGAAGTTAAGACACTTGAGAAGCCCAGAGTCTTCCTCAGAGGGAGTATAAAACTTGATTCTCATTTTCATTAGTCAGAAGTCTTTTATATAAGAGTGTCAATCTCACTAGTATTATTTCTAGAGATCAATTTTGATGCATTTTTTGTAAAACTACCTGTTTGAGAATTCAGGTAGTCCAGTTTTTTTCTCATATGTGATATACTTTATCTTGTGCGATAGCTACCCTGTTAAATTTGTTCCTTAAGAATGTGAGGGAACTAAATTTTTGTAAAATGAATCATTTCAAATGAGCAAAGAGGATCCTATACTAAATTCTGTTGTAATACAGTTAATTTGATTATTTTAGAGCAAGATGGTATCTGTCCCCACTGCTTGCTCCATCCCCATTAATGTATGCTTTAAAATTGTTTTCTTAACAACACCTTGAATTAAGAAATCAGTATTGAAATTTTAGCCTCCAGAACACATTGATTTTTGCCATTTGCAGAGGACAAAATTTTCTACTATTTTTTAAATTTTTAAATTTTTTTTTTTTTTTTTTTGTGGTACGCGGGCCTCTCACTGCTGCGGCCCCTCCCACTGTGGAGCACAGGCTCCGGACGCGCAGGCCCAGCGGCCATGGCTCACGGGCCCAGCCGCTCCGCGGCATGTGGGATCTTCCCGGACCGGGGCACGAACCCGCGTCCCCTGCATTGGCAGGCGGACTCTCAACCACTGTGCCACCAGGGAAGCCCTAAATTTTTATTTTATATTGGAGTATAGTTGATTTACAGTGTTATTCTCTACTATTCTTAATTCAGAAGTAACTTCTGTGAGGGGACTTGCTTTTAATTTATTTTGTATAGAACATAAATTGTTTGAGTCTACGATGGGGTTCTGAAAACCTTTTCTTAAAGGGCCACATAGTAAATATTTTAGGCTTTGGGAACCATACGGTTTCTGTTGTAACCACTCAATTCTGCTGTGTAAGTTGAAAGCAGCCATAGACAATACATAAACAATGAGCATGGCTGTGTTCCAGTACAACTTTATTTTCAAAACAGACAGCAGATTGGGGTTTGCTGACTCCTGTCTCGAATTTTGTTGTGTTTAAGCCAATTCCATATCTGGAGAAAAAAAAAAAATGGGGCAGGATATTATTGCGTAACCAATTCCTGTAACTCAGGCAACTCTGGCTTGCAGAGGCCATTATTTTCAAGTTACACTGTACTGCCTTCATATGTATAATCATAAACAGAAATAGTTTCTTGCATTCTCTCTCCTCTCCATCCTGCTGTACCTCCTTAAATATTTTGAGTGCCCACCACGTAGCAGATGTTAGGCTAAGCACTGGGGATAAGTGGTGAACAGGCAGAGCAGCCCCTCTCCTCATAGATCAGTAGAGGTGACAGACAATAAGCAAACTAAGCAATTATAGATTGTGACGAGCACTGTGACGTTATCAAGCACTGTGCTGAGGTGGAGAATAACAGGGGGGGCAGTGCTTCTTCCATAGAGTGTTGGGGGAAGCCTCTCTGAGGAGGTGAAGTTCAAGCCGACACCTGAAGCTGAGAAGGATCTAATCGTGCAAAAAACCTGACAGGGTTTTTTTTGACAGGAATCAGAAGATAGTCATCCTCTCCTCCTTTTCCCTCTGAATGTCAATATACACATGGATAAGCTATTCAAATTTTCATAGAGAATATTGAAAGCTATTTTATAAGATTTTTTTTCTCTCCTTTTAGCTTTTTAGGCAAGGCTAAAAGCAGTAAGAACAAATGGAAAGTTTCTGTCTTCTGGTCAATACATGTACATACATAGTGAATATGCACAGAAGAGTTGGCTGCCACAATAAAGGTCTGGGCCTTGTGGCCTATTATTTAGAGCTCTGGGGATGCGTGAGGTTTGTTAATGCATTTATAAAGTTGAAGCCTCATATGCTCTATGTTATGGCGCTCCAGAAGGCTGTGCAGATGCAGTGAGGTGGTGGGGCCCTCTGCTGGCTGACTATCGCTCACAAATGCTTCTCTGCTTACCATAGTCAGTGTGGACAGAGAGGTTTTCTGGAGGACATCTCAAGTGGTTAGGCCCCGGGAGGTTCCCAGGCCCCTGTCGTATTACAGGCTCCTTAGATCAAGCCTTAGGGGAATATTCACAGGTAGGCTTGTACATCCCTAGCTCCTATGCTCTCTGCTTCTTTCTTCTCTGTGACCTTCTGCTGACCGGTGCTCTTTGCTTGACTGGCTACTGGTGCTTTGGTGGAAGGTAAGGAGGTAGGTGTGGGCTGAGCATATGGACTGAGTGATGCTTTTGTGTTTTCACATGCTGTCTTTGGCATCTAAGTACCCAGCTATAGTCGCTTCACTTTACTGATAGGGGATGTTGACAGAAGCATAAAATGAATATAAGTTGGATATGTGTGTGGTCGCATTTTGAATCTTTGTACAGGAGGAGCATGTTCTACTTGAAGTGACCATCCTACAGAAGGCTTGACCTAGATGAATTCACCATTTTGGCTTGGTTTGGGGTTTTTAATTTTTGTTATTGGGGTATTTTGTTTGTTTTGTTTTGTTTGTTGTTTGTTTTTCATTTTTATTTTGTCCCAACATTTTCCTTTATAGTCCACCATTAGATATTGATCAGTTGAAGCTCATTTTAAGACTCGTTGGAACCCCAGGGGCTGAGCTTTTGAAGAAAATCTCCTCAGAGTCTGTGAGTTGTTGCTTTGATTGTAATAATCTGCCCTGTTGGGAGCCTCTGCCACTTCCCTTCTGTCAGTCTGTACTTTGACCCGGGTATGTTTGTAAGCACATATGCCCTTTGTGTGCTGACTTCCGAGATGAAGGGTGTGTGTGTGTGTGTGTGTGTGTGTGTCTGTGTGTACCTGCCTGCTCACATGCATGGGTGTGTTTTGTTTTCTCTCTATCTGGGTATGTAATACTAGAGCATAGGAGCTTGTATTGGGCAGTAGTATGCCAGTAAATGAGATGTGAGATTCTAATTCATTCCAAGAGATTAATGGAAAACTTGTTGTCTCCACTGTCCAGCCCTGACTTCGTCTTTCTCAGTTTCACATATACTCAAGGGCTCCTTTCACTTTTGGGTTAGTGTTTATCCTCAGAGCATGAGCCTCACCATGTATTAGTCTAGCTTTATCACTAAAAGAAGGAAATGTGCATTGTCTGCACTCGCTTGCCCTTTTCCAGAAGTTACTTTCTTTTTATTATTTTAGAATAGACAATTCGCACATCTTGTGTAAGGTGTCTATCCCCCACAGGGGTCCCTCTCTACCCAGTCTCCAGACCATCAGAGGTAACAGCCCCACTCCTGACACCTCAGATAACACAGGAGTAGGGTTGTAAATCCTTCTCCCACAGCCTGCCTTTGTAATTACAAGTTTGAGTAACCTGAGAAAAAGCTTTGGAGCTAATGCCTTCCTGCTTCTAAGCAGGCACTTAGAGAGAAGCCATGGGAATATGACTCTGGCTTACTTTGGCTCTCATTTCC
Organism: Globicephala melas; assembly: GCF_963455315.2. Classification (NCBI taxonomy): domain Eukaryota; kingdom Metazoa; phylum Chordata; class Mammalia; order Artiodactyla; family Delphinidae; genus Globicephala; species Globicephala melas. The sequence goes on from NC_083324.2 coordinate 65,342,080, forward strand.
TGCTGTTGGTCAGTTTCTTGGGCCAGACGCGTGAGAGAAATCATGAAAGCCCAGTCTTTCTCCCCTTTCCCTTCTGTCTGCTGCCAGGCAGTTGGATAAAAGGGAAAAAGAGCTGTGGAGCCAAGTTCCAGTTGTGCCTTTCTGGATTCTCCTCCCAGCGTTTCTGACTGAAGGGGTCCCTTTGCCCAATTGGAAAGACTGCTGGGTAGCCAGAGGCAGGCTTTTAATTTGTTTCATTTAAGATGAGGAAGCAAAAGCACAGAAAGACTGTGACTTGCCCAAGTCACGCACTGAGTCACTTGACAGAGCTGAGCATACATCCCAGATGTTCTGATAATGTGTTCTAAACTTTAATCTCATGATTGCACACTGTTTTGAAAGTCATTGTCAGAGTTATCAACCACAGTGTCAGCCTGAAGGAGTGTTTCCTTTTGCTTTATGAAATGCAGAAAGCTGGGTTGGAGTGAATCAAAGATATGGGATGATGTTTAGAGAGGATGGTGCTTTTTTGTCTTAAATGCATTTGCTTAGAAAGATTGGCTAATAGAGAGGACATGGGGCAAGGGAGTGGGGTTGGGGAGGAACTCCGTTTATTAATGAATAGTGCTCATGAGACTGAGATAGCAAATGCATTCCCTGTCTGGGGGTGGCCACTAGCAGCTCTTTCTCAAGTGTTCTCGCCCACCCTCAGCCATCTGCCCTATAGGTACGTGCTGTTAGTCACAAGAATTTCTAAAAGAAAAAGTGTGGGTAAAATGATCATGTTTACCTGTCATTAATCCATCTTTTTTTTTTTTTTTTTTTTTAAGAAAGAAACAACACTAAGTGCCTGACCTAATAATGAAATGTCTTTATCTTATGTGATATAGGGCACATCATACATTTCAACAGCTCTAGTATAGAGTTCGGCATAATAAAATTGAGTATCAGAATACAGAACTTAAGTAATATTGTATTGAGTATAGAAATAAGAAAATGGTGTTTTTTTCTCCTGCATAGTTACGACTAGTGCATAAAAGTAATTTAAACATTGAAAAGGGTACACAAGATTAATTTGATGTTAGTGATACTGTTCAAGTACTAGTTTATCTTAGAAGCACATGATTTGTGGAACACATGATGCATAAATAACAAAGCCAGGTGAATAAAATGGTTTAAAGCTTTTCAAAGTGAAAAGAAAAATTCATTAGTGGAGGAATGTAGTAAACAGAGAAAGCCAATGGCTATTTTCGTTACTCCTGAAAAGTAGTGAAGAAGTGATGCCATTATTTATTGATTGATGGAATTCAGTCAATAAATAATAGGACATTCTGAGTAAGAGAGTGCAGTGATAGATGGGCTGACTGAGAACAAGTTAGCATGTGCCATGAGAAAGGGGATAAATGGGTCACGATGGATGTAAGGAGAGGGAATTTTTTTTGTTGGTGACCCACTACCTGTAGTAATCAGTGAAAGGACAAAAAAAAATATCATATTAAGAAAGCAAAAGCCCTTTCACTGACTCACTCTCACATTTTTCTCTGGAAATATTTTCTTCCTAACTTCCCGACAAAAAGGGGATACAATAACCTATTTGACTAAAGGAGACAAAAAAAAAAAAAACAGAAAATGTGCAGGCCAAGTTATTGTTCACAAGAAAGAAGAGAAAGGTGACAGGATTTTAACATTTAAAACCCAGCTGGTATTCCTATTGCTGGTTTACTTATTGACCCCCTTTTGTTCTTTCTCTTGGCATGCAAAGTAGTTTGTTATGTAATTTATTTAGAGGTAAATCTAAACTTTATTGAGAATGTTAAAAGAACTTCATACCACCTTTTGAATTTGCTGGCTTCTGTCTTTGGGCCAGGGAGCATGAACGGTAGGGTGGAGCTCATGGCCCCAGCTCTTTCCTAATAGCCAGCCTTGAACATGTGTTTGTAGTAATCTGACCACTAGGGAATCTGAGTTCAGAGGATGAGCTAAAGTGGAAAAATCATTGAGGGAAGCCACAAAGAAGTGAAATTACTTGATTCAGGTACTTATTGAAAATTATGCTACAACAGAAGGAGAGAATTAACAGATAACAGCAAAGGGAATATGAAAAGGCTTTTATTGAATTGTGCTGAGGATTTTAAAAATCCCATCACTCTACTTTAATAAGCAACACATGATAAACTAACAATTCTTGTAGTGTTTGTGTTAAAATTGATGGGACAGCTAAATGAGAGAAGTTTAGAGTACAACTTACCTACGTGCGCATACGTTTGGAAGGCCTCATAGTTCTGCCTTTGTCAGATACTTGCAGAGTGTTTTGCCAACTTCCTCCAGGATGTTTTTAAGCAAAAGTCAGTCTGTTCATCTGTTAAAGAGACTTGTGGGAGAAATCATTGTGGCATGCTGTAATACTGTCAGCAGCTTGTGACTTCTGTTTTGTCTCTGCCATTAGCTTCTAACTTTCCCCCCCATCTCCCTGTCACTTCCCATTGTGTGTTTGTGGCATGTATTTTAAATGTATCACTAACTACTGTCTTTGAAAGTTGGCACTGCTTATCAACCCACATACCACCTTGGTCTTACCTTAGGAGGGGTGGTATTTTGGAGAATCACCTGAACCTGTGCCACAAAAATTTAACCTCTACCTTAAATGGATATATTGGACATTTTATTATATCCAAAGTTGAGTCAAACTTTTCTGAATCCTCTCCATTTACCCCACAAGCAAACACGTTTTGGCCATCAGTACTTGAAAACAGTTCTCTGGCTGGCATCCTGGATCCAAGGGGCAGTCTCTTTCCAGGGAGCCTAAATATTTAATGTTAAAGATGATGCTAAAACCAAAAGAAAGTTTTTCTTCTCCACATGGCCGGTCACGGCCACATGCCTACTAACTCTCATGCCATTCACAGAAGCATGATTTCACGTGCAGCCTTGGGCTCTGGCCTGGGGTGGGTGGGATGGGTGGAAGTAGGCTATTTGTTTGTTTGGGGGTGGCTTTTTGGCCTTTTTTAAAACTTGAGTTGAAAGTTATTTCTCGCATTGTATGCTTAACAATGCCCTTGACTAGGCATCTAAGATATTAACCAGCTTCAGCAGATTATGCGTCTGACGGGGACTCCCCCTGCTTATCTCATTAACAGGATGCCAAGCCATGAGGTGAGAACAAATAGACTGTGCAGGGATATCTAATTCAGAGGGCCACATTCTCATTTTATTGCCACTGTATAACCAACACAGTTTTCAATGTCACTGAATGCTTGCATGTGCCTTGAGGGCTACTAAGGCAAAGACTGCCTGTGTGCTATTACAGAATGTTGACATTTGGGATAAAACGTCACCCAGTCCTGTGAACTGAGAATATAATTTACAGGCTTGTACTTAGAAAATGATGTTACTTTTATATTTGAGTTTTATGAATTGAGTGTTCAAGAGGAAGTTCGTGTTTTCCTAGGATTCTATGCCTACAGTCAGGGTATGCTACCATCTAATGATTTTCAGCTGGAGGTGTATTAACTGAAGTCCATTAACATCCTTTCCTATTCATCCATTTTTTTAATGACCAAAAGAAGAGTCTTCATTTAAAAAGAAAAAACAAACCTAAAAAAAAGTCTAATGCTAGTAAGGACTATATTTAAAAGAAGATATGCAAATAATATAAAATAAATTTGAACACTTAGATAGGGTTAGGTGCCTTTTTTACCAATGCTACTTAATCTAACTCTGGTTTTATCATCAGAGATGATTGGGGCACTTCTTTCTAAGGTGCCCTTAATCTTTTTGGGAATCAAGTTGGCAACACAGCTTTATTCAGGTAGTCTTTTTATTTAGCTTATTATAGGGAAGATTGTTCTCTGCATGAGACAGGTCTCTTAACTCTGTTTTCCCTTCATTCTTTTATCTACATGCTCAAGTAGGAAGGGATAACAGGCATGTCGATAATTCAATTCCTAGAGCTTTCTTTTCAAATCAGAAAGATTCTCAGCTGCTTTTCAAAAAGTGGGCCTCTCCTGCTTGCTCTGCATACAATGACTAAGAATGTGAAGTTATTAAGAGGTACAAACTACCATGTATAAAATAAATAAGCTACAAGGATAGGTTATACAGCACAGGAAATATAGCCAATATTTTATAAATAACTCTAAATGGAATATAATCTATAAAAATTTGAATCACTGTTATATACCTGAAAATAACATAATATTGTATTATATGTATTAATATTATAGATATAATTTATATATATATATATAAATTTTAAAAAGGTGAAGTTGCCCTAGCAGCTAGAACTTTTTCTCACCTTGTATGTGTGTGTATATACGTACATACATAACTATAATGCATACCTTTAAAGAAGTTTTACCTCAGCTACTCAGATGGACTGATAGTGGGATTTATTCTTTGAAACAGGGAAGGTCATAAACTTACTTTAATACCTAATACCTGAAGCACACATTTATGAGTTACATTTGTGTTTATATGATTATTCTCAAGACCAGTGTTTGGCTTTGCCTTGATTAGAGCTGTCCGTCCTTGAAAGTATTTATTAGCACCTTAAGTTCCTTAGAATGAAGTCCAGAAATTGTCAGGCTTTCCTTTCTAAAGGCAACAGTGATAGCAGCTAATGTTTAATTTGAGCTCTTCCTCTGAACCAAGTACCACGCTAAGGAGGTACTGCTTTGTTATCGCTAGTCCTCACTCCAGCCCTGTGAGGTAGGCACTGTTATTAACCCTGTTTTATAGACGAAGAACTGAAGACTTAAAAGAGAATAATTTACCCAAAGTGGTAAAGTCAAGATTCAAACTCAGGCCTGTCCCACCCCAAGGATCAAACTTATAAAACCTATATTGGTATATAAATTTTTGTGTGTCAAAATTTTAGTTGGAAGCTCTCATGAGTTTTATCTTGCTTGAGTATCACAATAACCATATGGTATAGGCAAGCCAAATACTAATATCTAATAGTAATAGTAATATTTTACAGATGAGGTTATTGATATGCTAGTTAAGACTTGCCCAAGAAGATGGATCTTATAGGTGGTAGGGGAGGGATTTCTGCCTAGGCTGTGTAACTTATCCACTATTCTTTATTACTCTTATTAAATTGGTTTAGTATTTTTAAAATGTGTTTGAACCTCTTAGAATAATATATATAACGCTTATGGTTACTTTCTTGTCACCATGAATATTTTGTTAGCAAGGTTAATACTGATACCCTTTTCATATACTAAGAGTACCTGCTGAGATCAGCACCATCAAAAGACAGTTGATCCTAGACTTTCCTTGGGAATACCAATCCCTATGCCAACTGCAGCTTTTTTAGGAAGGCTGTCTCAGAAAGGTCTACTTCTTAGATATCTTTTTTTTGTGTGTGTGGTACGCAGGCCTCTCACTGCTGTGGCCTCTCCCGTTGCAGAGCACAGGCTCCGGACGTGCAGGCTCAGCGGCCATGGCTCATGGGCCCAGCCGCTCCGCGGCATGTGGGATCTTCCCAGACCGGGTCACGAACCAGCGTCCCCTGCATCGGCAGGCGGACTCTCAACCACTGCGCCACCAGGGAAGCCCTTAGATATCTTTTTAAACTTCTGATCCTGTGACCAGAATGCTAATGAAAGGGAACTTAATTGGTTCGCATTTTTGTTCACTTGAAATTTAACTGTGAGTGATAGCAGGAGTAAATAAAGGTGCTGATCGTAAATAAGGAGGTTAGGTTGGCAGTAAGAGAGAAGTATTTAAAGAATGTCAGTGATATTCATAAACATTGAAGCTAGCAGACCCTGTCAGTTAACACTCGTTCTTTGACAGGACCCAGACTCTTTGAGAGCAGCAACAATACTGAACAAAGCCATTTTGAAAACCCTCTGTTTTACAGGCAAGAAACTACATTCAGTCTTTGACCCAGATGCCAAAGATGAACTTTGCAAATGTATTTATTGGTGCCAATCCCTTGGGTAAGTTGACCGTATCCTCATCTAATGGATTCAATATCAATATATTCAATATTGGTTATGACATAAGTTAGGTATTTGAAGAAGAGTTTTTCCTTTTGACTAAATACCATTAATTAAATCTTGGAAGGAGGTAAATAATGCCATTTATTATCCGTGTTTGTATTATCAGGTTTTTTTTTTCAGTCTCATGACATGCTTATATATTTATATGATCACAGAATTTGAATGGGGAAATAGGCTGGGACAGTGAGGAAAGGAGAGGAAGTAATGGGAACGCTAGGAGAACAGATTGAGGGATACAGGAAGAAAGAGGAACAGAGAAAAGCCTGTGAGTCGTTCACCACTGCTGTTGGGTTTTTTTTTTTTTAATAGATTTATTTATGTATTTATTTATTTAATTTATTTTGGCTGCGTTGGGTCTTCGTTGCTGTATGCGGGCTTTCTCTAGTTGCAGCGAGCGGGGGCTGCTCTTCGTTGCAGAGTGCAGGCTTCTCATTGCGATGGCCTCTCCTATTGTGGAGCATGAGCTTTAGGCCCGCAGGCTTCAGTAGTTGTGGCATGCAGCCTCAGTAGTTGTGGCACGTGGGCTCAGTAGTTGTGGCGCATGGGCTTAGTTGCTCCACGGCATGTGGGATCTTCCTGGACCAGGGCTCGAACCCGTGTCCCCTGCATTGGCAGGCGGATTCTTAACCACTGCACCACCAGGGAAGCCCACTGCTGTTGTTCTGTGGTGTCCCTCACTGAGGGAGAAAACAACCAAAGCACAGATGGTGGTTAGTAGACCCACCCAGGCGCTCCCTGCATTGTGCCCTGCTCTACCTACAGGTCCCATCATCCTCAGGTACTTTTCCCTCCCCTTCTTCTTTTGCCCTTAGAGACTTAACCATTCTCTCTTTGCGAAGCTAATTTGCCACCACAGACTTTAAGGAATGGCTCCATATTCCTTCCTGCCACCATCACTTCCAGGATCTTTGGCAAAGGGACATAACAGTGGCAGCTGCAGGATGTGTACTGCCTTGGCTAAAAAAAAAGAGTTGCTTTGTTCCTTAAAACCGGGGGCTGATGTGTACTTTTTTTGGTCCCCAAAAGTGTTATTGCCTGAGACTCTAATTCCCTGACTGTAGGAGAAGACGGAGGACAGTGCTATTTAATGACAGACACAGAAAAATCAGACCAGGGCCTCTCTATGACAGGAGGGGACCAATGCTGTGATAATAGTACAATCAACCTTCTTACTTTTCTGAAGATTGTATCTTAGTAGTATGTTTTTTGGTGGTGGTTGTTTTTAAATTTTATTTATTTATTTATTTTTGGCTGTGTTGGGTCTTCGTTGCTGCATGCTTGCTTTCTCTAGTGGCGAGCGGGGGCTACTCTTTGTTGTGGTGCATGGGCTTCTCATTGTGGTGGCTTCTCCTGTTGCAGAGCACGGGCTCTAGGCGCGCAGGCTTCAGTAGTTGCGGCGCACGGGCTCAGTAGTAGCAGCTCGCGGGCTCTAGAACACAGGCTCAGTAGTTGTGGTGCACGGGCTTAGTTGCTCCACGGCATGTGGAATCTTCCCGGGCCAGGGCTTGAACCCGTGTTCCCTGCATTGGCAGGCGGATTCTTCTTAACCACTGCGCCACCAGGGAAGTCCCTTAGTAGTATGTTTTTAAATCTCAGTTTTGGTCATCCCTCTGCTTAAGGGTCCCAGCAACCGGGCTTCAGGTTTAGTTTTATCCTTCTGAGAGCTGACACCCATAACAGCCTCTTTAGAAGTTGGAGTGAAGGCTAAGTGGCTTTACTTTTTTAAGTACTTCATCCACGGTGATTGTTTGAGAGCAGTTTAGTGTTACTGTGATAATTCTTACAATAGCAGAGATGCTCGCACTCTTTCAAGTGTTAGGCAGCTATAGATGAGTCCATGTCGGCCTTTGAGACGGAGAGTATGTCAGATCTCAGCTGGATCACTCTCACATCGAAGAAAAAAATCCACAAACTCATCAGGGGTATACAGAACTCTGCCGGGGTTGGCTTGGGTTTGCATCTGCCCTGGTATGCTGTGGTTGGCTTTGTATGATTTGTTTATACTGTGTTATCTAGTTCAAGGGTCTGTGAGAAGCTCTCTTTGAGTCATAGTACTGTAGGATGTTGGGAAATTATGTTGTATGCTGGTCGCTCCCCTGTCTGTCATTCTGTTATGAGTTTTTTCATCATATCAGCTCACATTTTGACATGGCAATGCTTACTGTTTGACTTCCTGAAGGCTGACTCAAAGAGATTTGTTAATTCATTTTTCCGAGGAAGGGGGAATACGTGTGTGTCCCAGCAGCTTATTTGGGTCACATCTATCCTGATAGGTGTCCCCCTTCTCTGGAATCATGACATTTAAGCATTCAAAAGAACTGGATACCACTTAGTACTGCAGGCTGCTAGTGAGTTGAAGGAGGCTTTGAGCCATCTGCTGCTCAGCACTGCAGTTCTCAAAATTTAAACAGACCTATCAGTCCACTGCCCAGTGATGTCATATGGAGTCTCTTGCAGGCAGAGCATGGTGTTACTGACCAGGAACTTGTGCCCAGCATGTTAACCGAGAAGGAATATACTAACAGTGTAAATATTGACAGCTCTGTTTTGTCCATTACTGACTTCAGGTTTCACCATTAGCCTCAAAACATGAAGTAAAACTTAAATTGCCCTTTGATGGAGTGTGTGTATTTGTGTCTGTCAAGATCTTAGAGGAATCTTTTTCTTAACCTTGATCTTATTTTTTATCAAGGTATTGGTTATAAGGACATGGTTCTTTTTACTCTGGGGGTGGCAAAGACTCATCATATGACCCAAACAACACCTGATAAGATTATTCTTTCTAAGTAGAGAAGAAGAATATATATCTAGGCAATTTTCCCAATGCTTTAAAGTATAAACTTATGAACTTGACACATAAATATTCACTTTGTTCCTGTAGTCCTCTGAAACCCACATTTCTCCTTTGGATTACTCTGGAATTGAGGCTGCAGGACAGGGGTCTTTTACATCCTCCAGTGTATGCAGCATGGATCTCTTCAGGAAACAGTCCTCCCTTCACTACCCATCCCTGCCCCCTTCCACGTTTAAGGAAACATTGATAATTTGCAAAGCCTCAAATGCCTTTGTTACACCAAAGTGATAACTGTCAAAATGTCACTGTTTGTCCTCCCAAGTGCCACCGTTCTGAAACTCAACACACCCTCATTTGTAAGAATTAGAAAACAAACAAACAAACAAAAAAACCCCACTGTTTTGTGACCCCCTAATGAATTAGTTGCTGGGAAGGAAAAATCAATGGATGCTGAAAGCTGTAAGTGAAAGAAACTGATATTTACCTGGTGTGTCCCACTGGGTACTTTCTTGGGGCAAAAAAGAAACATTTTAACCCAGTGATCAAATTTTAGCATCATTATTAATGGGACAAATGGCTTTAATGTACCATTAAGTACATAGCATCACCTATGAAATATTCTTTCCAAAAATATTTATAACGCAATTCTTACCAAATTTTCAGATCTAACAGGGTTCAGGAAATACAGGGAATAGAGGAAAACAAGGGTGTAAGTACATGATAGCACAAGACAACTGGGGGTGGGTATTTTCAGGTCAAAGTTAGGAAAAAATAGGGGTTACAAGTGGGGGGATTATTTCGAGACTAAGGAAACTCAATCTAATGCATTGCATGGCCCTTAATTGGATCCTGGTTTGAACAAACTAGGTATAAAAAACAACTTTAGGGTAATTGAAATTTTAACATGTACTGGATTTTAGATGATATTTGGGAATTATATATTTGTCATATGTTATAACAGTTTTATGATTGTGTAGGAAGCTATCTGTATGCTGAAATATTTAGAGGTAAAGTTTCATGTCTCTAATTTTATTTTAAAATGGTTTGGCAAAAAATATATGTATATATAGATAAAGAAATACAGAAGGTTAATTGTTGGTGGTGGGCATATGACTGTTCACTGTCCTATTATTTTGTATACTGAAATTGCTCATAATGATTTTATCCAAATACCACGTCTCATCCACACACCCATAAAAAATCCTCAATTTGTTCATTAGATCCATTAGATGAATATTCACTTTCCTTATGTAAATAAACAGAAGGGACAAAACAGTAAGAAACCGGCCCTACTTACCTCTTGTAGATTACTTTAGTTATGGACTTTCATTCTGACATTTTGACCATAGTGGTAGCAGTTTGACACTGACATTCCACAGAAGCTTGTTCAAACACAATCTGTTACTTTTTAAAATTCTTCTTTACTAATATATTCTCTAGTTTTGGGGGGGGTATTTATTTATTTATTTATTTTTGGCTGCACTGGGTCTTCATTGCCACACGTGGGCTTTCTCTAGTTGCAGCGTGCAGGCTTCTCATTGCAGTGGCTTCTCTTGTTGCGGAGAACGGGTTCTAGGCGCGCGGGCTTCAGTAGTTGTGGCTCGAGGGCTCTAGAGCACAGGCTCAGTTGTTTTGGTGCATGGGCTTAGTTGCTCCGTGGCATGTGGGATCTTCCTGGACCAGGGCTCGAACCCATGTCCCCTGCAGTGGCAGGTGGATTCTTAACCACTGCGCCACCATGGAAGTCCCAGTAATATATTCTTAAAAAATACAAAATCCACCCACACATCCATACACGCATGCAAGCATGCACACACGTGTGTGTTTAAAGGAGGAAAGGAGTAATATATCCTAGATCAGACACTTTGGAGAATTCTTTGTTTGGGTATGAAGGGTCAAAACTGTGTGTTTGCTTAATAAGGCATAAATTTTTGGTAACGTGTTAAAAACTCTTCTTTTTTCCTTCCAATCTGTGGTACTGATAGCTGTCGACTTGCTGGAGAAGATGCTTGTATTGGACTCAGATAAGAGAATTACAGCAGCGCAAGCCCTTGCACATGCCTACTTTGCCCAGTACCATGATCCTGACGATGAACCCGTGGCTGATCCTTACGATCAGTCTTTCGAAAGCAGGGACCTCCTTATAGATGAATGGAAAAGTAAGTCATAGCAGGATGAACATCTAGCTTGAGAACTTAGATTTAAAAATCTTTCCTACGTGAACCACTATCCAAAAGCTGTGTGGGGGTGGTGGTGGAATTTTTTCTGGTTATATCCAACTCGTTAAAACTTGTAATGAGGGTCTCTAATGCAGAATGAGTATGTTCCTCTGATGGAAACTGTCTGTTGTAGATGACGACACTCTGGACCTTTGAGATGCTTCTGTCTGGTCTGATTTTGTGCACAGCCCCTCACGTCTGCATAGAGCTTTGAGGTTCTCAGAATTTCTGCATTTATACCATCTCTCTGAGCTAAGTAGGGAATAGGGAATTTTTACAAGTGATAGAATTGGGGCGAAGAGAGTTTATATCATATCTCTTACCTTAGACATAGTTAGGGATGCAGCCAGAAATGGAACCCAGGTCTCCCATGCCCAATCTCATATTCTTTCCATAAAACACAAATTCAGAACTCGAGTTAAATCCCAAAAGCCAGGATTATCTGTTGCTGTAGCGTGTGGGATTGCTTTGCTACTCTTGAGCATCTTCTCCAGAGCTTTAAAGAGGAGGCACTAGATGATGAAAGAAACAAGAAAAATGGTTCTTTTATATGTATCCTTGAACTTCTGTGTAATCACACGTTCCATTAGGATATTACACACAAGCAATGAGGCAATTATTTGAAGTAGCCCATCGAACCAGCGGCCTGAACAGGGAGGAAGGATCTTGAGCTTAGAAGTTAGGGTGCTTGCCAGCAAAGTGCATAGTCTAAACTCTCACGTCGTACTTTTCCTTCCCAATTTCTAGGCCTGACCTACGATGAAGTCATCAGCTTTGTGCCACCACCCCTTGACCAAGAAGAGATGGAGTCTTGAGTATCTGGTTTCTGTTCCGTTGATCCCACTTCACTGTGAGGGGAAGGCCTTTTCATGGGAACTCTCCAAATATCATTCAAGTGCCTCTTGTTGCAAAGATTTCCTCCATGGTGGAAGGGGTGTGTGTGTGTGTTATGTGTGTCTGACTTTGTGGAGGGTAAGAGATTATGAGCAAACTATCACAGTGACTTTACGTGGAGTGACAGATGCTCTGTGGCAGCCTCTGCTTGCTCTTGTTCGTGAGAGTCAGCTAGGCGGGCAAGAGCTGCCATCTTGTAGGGTTTGTTAAATGCAAAGTGAAAAATATTAAACATCCCAGACCCCAGTCATGCTTTTGCCATTTTGGCCTCTCCTGTGGCCCCACCTTGATGGTGGAGGTTAGACTTGACCACATCCCACAGTGGCATAGAGAGAAGGCTCACACCTTCTGGTTGCTTCACACCTGGAGCTGTCCCTCAGCGATGCATCAGCCAAAAAGGACCAACTGGCTTCTGTGCACTAGTCTGTGATGAACTTGCTTAGTGTGATTCTCAGAACTCAACAGCTGTACCTGAAACTATAAATATGTCTGTGCCTTAAAAGGAGAGAAGAAAGTGTAGTTGGTTAGGAGAGTGCAGCGGATGAAGTTCTGAGCCAGGCAAGTAGTCAGGTTGTTGGACGGCCACTTGTGAACCCGAAGTGGCCAGGGAGCCTTCAGAGGCACCATGTGTGAGCATGCGTATATGTGCTTCTCTCTTTTCCTCCCTCACGCCCACACCCCCACCCAGGTGTCGTTGCCATTTCTCTGCATACCCACCACCTTCAGTGCAGAGGTTTCTTAAGTACTGGCCCCAGTAGTCAGAAGCTGGTTCTTGCTCTCAGTGTACTTCCTGCGTGCTCTTTATTCCTAGCAGAGTGATGATGTGTTTTGCACGTCTTGCTATTTGAGCATGCACGGTTGCTCGTCCTGTTCTCTTCCGGAGGCCCTGGTGCCAGGCAAGTTTGCCAGTGAAGACCTTGTGGGTAGTTCAGAATCCACGTCACCTCAGCTGATGCTATGGGCAAGTGATGTCATCCTCTCTTCAGCCCCCAGTGCTATTTTGTGTTGAACACAAGTGATACTCCAGGTGCTTTTGATGTGAAAACTATGAAGAAATGGAACAGATGGATGTATAGCATTTCCATTCTTGCCATCTGGTTTTCAACAGACTATTTTGGGGGAGCTGTCAACCAGGAAAGATCAGGGCTTGTCCCAGGAATATCTCAGACTTTGGAGAACAAGTCATTCTCTTCACTCCCAATAACCAATGCTAAGAAATGCTGAAAATCAAAGTGAAAAATAAAAGCTCATGAGGCCAGAAACTCCTTTTGCTATCTTTGTCTAAATATGGTTATTTTTTTTAAAAAAGTAACGAGGTGTCTTTTCCACCCTTTGGAAAAGGGGCTTCTCGGCAGCTTAACATTGACTTCTTGGTCTTGGTTCGTGGAGAAATAAATTTTGTTTCAGAATTTTCTATATTGCAGGAATCCATTGAGAATATGATTCCTTTTGATGGGGAGAAAGGGCAAATTATTTTAATATTTTGTATTTTCAACTTTATAAAGATGAAATATCCTCAGGGGTGGAGAAGAGTTGTTTTCATAATTTTCTGAATTTCAGGCATCTTGTGCTACATAAGGGCCCATACATTTAAACCTTTTGTGAAAGAAGAAAGCGTAGAGCCACTTCCGGTGTTGGCTGTGTGACAGAATCTTGTATTGGGGCCAAGGTGTTTCCATTTCTCTGTCACAGTGCAGTGATACCTGCACTCCAGAGGGACAGGGTAGGACCCCCACGTGAACTGGAGCGAGAAGGAAGGAGGCAGCTGATGGTGATCACACCTCACCCGGGATTCGCCCCCTCTTTAAAGGAAAATGAATGCAGAGGCCTCATCTCCTTTATATGCAGTTCAAATCCTCGTGATCCACAGCAGGATGAATTTTATCAGCCATGTTTTGTTGTAAATGCTAGTGTGATTTCCTACAGAAATACTGCTTTGAATATTTTTTTCATAAAGGTCTTTGCATACGAGACCATATACGTGTTAAGAGGCTGAACGCGCCAGGAGCCTGGACTCAGCTGGAGCCTGTGGAAGAGCTCCTTGGTCTCTGAGCATAATGCTCCCATCTCCTGACTTCTCTGAACAGAAAACGAAAGAGAGAATGAGGGAAAATTCTATTTTATTTGTACTCATGAACTTGGCTGTATTCATTTATGCCATATAGGATGTCATACAATACCACTGGTTAAAATAAAGCCTATTTTTCAAATTTAGTGAGTTTCTCAAATTTATTATATTTTTTCTCTTGATTTTATTTAATACACAATATAGCATTCTATCAATTGTCTTGCAACTGTGGCCTGGCATATGTTTCTGACAGACCTTAATATTACTCCTAAAATGTAGAAAACATTTATAGAGCTCCTTGCTTGTACATTTTATGGTTAAGCAGGTCAGAGTCTTTGATGTGGATGGCCAAAGCAAAGAGCAAATAAACAAGGTATAACACTACAGGCTACACTTGTGTGTCAGAGTGGCCTAGGACAGGGGTCAGCATACTATGGCCCGGGGACCAAATCCAGTCTCCCACCTGTTTGTGTAGCCCACTAAAAGGGGTTTTTAGCTTTTTAAATGCTTGAAGTCAAAAGAAGAACAGTATTTTTGTAGCATGTGAAAAATAATGTAAAACTCAAATTTCAGTGCCCATAAATAAATGTTGAATCAGAACACAACCACACGTTGTTTATGTATCGTCTGTGACTGCTTTTGTGCTACAACAGAGTTGAATAGTTACGACAGAGACCATATGGCCTACAGTCTGAACTATTTACTCTCTGACCCTTTACAGAAAAAGTTTGCCGACCCCTGGCCTAGGATTTCAGATTCCTCATCTGAAACATGAAGTTTGTTTAAATATGCTTGAGTTCTTTTCAGCTTTGACATTCCAAGACTATCTGTAGAAAGTTATGCTTTTATTTTAAAATTGTAGGCAGAAGGTTGTATGTGTACATTGTTTATAGACTTTTGAGCAAATGTATTTGATGACTCGTCATATGGCCCTTGACAACAATATTCTTCAAAACTACTGGATTGCATCACAAGATTAGAGTCACGAGGTCTCACAGCTGTTCTCAGGGCCTGTGCTGGTGTGCTTCCTTCCTCAGTGGCCCCGGAATGCCGACTGACAGGGGTCCCAGGGTGGGTTGTGAGGCCTAGCCTGTGAGGATGTTGAGACTGTGCAGCTGGGGGTTTTGTCCTGTGCTGTCTGGTCCCTGGCTGGCAGCTGGGAATGATGGCAGGGATAGAAGGCAAACCAAGCACAGGCTCTTGTCTTCATTCTGTCCTCAGTGACTTCTTAAGGAGGTAAGAGAAAAGAGACCCAGTTGTGACATGTGATACATCAGCCCCTGTAAGGATCAGACAATGGTAGGAAATATTTTGCCTTCCCATACCAGAATCGGCACCGTGACACAACCTTCCTCCCAGGCTGCTGAGAGCAAAGGGCCTGTTTAGCTCAGGGAAAGGGTTGACACCAGAAAAAGCTCACCTAAAAGTGAATCCACTTAAAATGGGGACCAGAATTTCATTGTATATGGTGGGGATTCGGGGAGAGAGGAAGTCTAATGGGGACTTTCATCATGAAAACCGAATGAAATTATAAAAGCTTGTAATTTAAAAAAATTCTTATAAAAGAAAGAATCAAGTGTTTGTTTTTCGAGTGAAACCATGTTTAGTATCCTACATATTCTTTCCACCTGATTTTTACAGCATAATCATAGAGGGAATTTTTTCAAAACTATTTGAGATCTGGGACTTCCCTGGCGGTCCAGTGGTTAAAAGTCCGAGTGCCCACTGTAGGGGGCACAGGTTCGATCACTGGTCGGGGAACTAAGATTCCACATGCCACTCAGTGGCAAAAAAAAAAAAAAAAAAAATTGAGATCTTCCTGTTTTCCTGTGGACCTCAATCTCTTGATATTCACATTGTCCTTTTTTATAAGTGATCACCTTGGTGATCACCTTATCACCTCTCCCTTTATTGTCATCCTCTGAGTCTGCCAGATCCACATTTTTCAGTGGCTTTGCTTGAGATTTGAGCAGTTTTCTAGCATTATTTGTCAAGTTCATCAAATCCACTCTTTTGCAAGATTTGCAGTTATTGCAATTAATCTGCATTATATTTGTGTCATTTGTCATATTGCTTACCATATAATCAATTGGAGACTGAGAAGACTAGAACGGGTAGGATAGGCACTTGGCGCCTTATCTCGTGCAGCACACGCTGGGCCTCACCCAGGTCCCAGCCCCCCTCCACTGCTTCCTTATCATCTGGTATAGAAACGCACCTCCACCCTCCGGAGAGAAGCAGGCCAACGAAGGGCTACAGCAGCTACCTTCTTCCCTCCCTCAGCCTCTCTTCAGCGCCTCTCTCCGTAGCTTCATGTCGCTTCCTCTCCTCTGTGGCACTGCTCTAAATGCACACTGCTTTCTCTGTCTCCTGGTCCTTGTGCGTGATATTCCTTCTGCCTAGGACCCCCTGCCTTCTCCTGCCTCACTCCTCTGGGCCAACTTTCCCTGTCACTCCCTCTAAATCTTCCCTGAGCATCCCCAAGCTTGCATTAGGTGTGGCTTCTGTGTGCTTTTTTTTTTGGTACTCATCTACATTGATCAGTGGTAGCACTTGTCACATTGCTTTGTCATTGCCTGGTGTCTGTATCACTTGCTCAAGAGAAAAAACATGAAGCTTAAGGACACAGACTCTGGAACCAGTCTGCCTGAGTTCAAATCCCAGCCTCTCCATCTCCTATTGGTATAATCTTGGGCAAATTATTTTTCTCTCTGAACTTATCTCACAGGTTCACAGTCCTCATTGTGAAGATTAAATGAGTCAAGATATGTAAAGCCCTTGGCATACAGTAAGTGCTCAATAAAAGTTAGCTCAGGGCTGTATGTCCTTGAGGGCACAAACTCTCTTGTGCACTACAGTGTCCCCATCACCTAGCATGGTACCTGACACACAGTAGGCATCTCATCTTTATTGACTGAGTCAGTGAATAACTCATCTTTTAATCACTTGCAAATCATCTTGTCCTGTTTCCTGTTTTTACAATCCACAGTCTGCAGTAGCAAAGAACATCCAAAGAAAGAAACCAAATATGTAAAGATTATCTGCCCTAAGAAACCTTGCCATGTGCAAGTTCCCAGTTTAAGAAGAGACAAGTGTTAGAATTAGTTTCTGATTCTCTTGGCTGCATCTTGCCGTGTAATTCAAGTTGGATGCACAGCAATTTAATGAATTGGAACAAGAATCAAAAGATTATTGAAGATGGCTAAGGGCCATGATCTAGATAATTTGTTTCCCCATCCATCTGCCACTTTAAAGTGAAAATATCAGGGAAAAAGAAGGGGAATTGGAAGTCATTAGGGTACCTTGCACCCTCATTCAGCCATTCCACAAAGAGCTATTGGGTAACTTTGATGTGTCAGGCATGAGAACATGGGGGAAAAAATAAAGGTTAGATTCCTGCCCTCCTGCAGCTGACGTTCCAATGGGGGAACAGTCGTAAACAATGACTGTACCATTTCCCTGGCACCATAGAACAGAACCTCTGGGCGTCTTTTGCTGGTGGCCATTTCTGGGCCAGATGCACCTTTGATTTCACCTCCATGGCACTCAGCAGACAGGGAGTGGGATTTTCTACTGGGAGTCCTGGGCCTGTGTGTCCTCCTGGGTGTTACCGTGACCTGATCAGCTGGCTCCGCTTGCAGGGCAGCCAAGGCAGCCGTCTGTTGCCGGTTGTGAGGTGACGTCATTGTCTGTGCCAGTGCACGAAGGCCCATTTCAGCCCCACCATTGCTCAGGCGTGACCCAACTCGAAGCCACAGCTCTGCCTGGTGACAGAGGCATTGCCTATCTGATAATAGCTGCTGACAAAGTGTTTGTGGTAGGGAGTATCCCCATCTGGAAGCTGTTCTCTCCCCTGACAAATCCTACCCTGCTCCACACCCCACCCAGCCTCTCCCCAGCCTCCATGGGAGTCAGGTAGCCACTCCACGTGTTTCCGTAACTTGCACCAAGCTGACTAGTGTCAAAGCACCTACCACTGTACTTTTTCTAACTACATATTATTCTTTCACGACACACGTAAAACATGTTTATTGCTGAAAATTTTTGAATGTAGCTAGGTAACCTCTGTTACCTCACTACCAGGAAATAAGAGCTGTTGGCAGGTTGGTGTAACTCCTAAAAAATTTCCTAAATCTGTAAAGATATATAACTTTTATAAACACAGATGCATATAATTCAGTCATCTGCGTCAATAAATGGTGTTGAAAAACTGGACACCTCCTCCCTTCCTCCCTTTAGCTACAATCACTTGCAGGCAAATCAAAGATTTAAATGGAGAAAGGCGTTTGAAGCATGTCACAAAGCCCAGAAGCCACAAGAGGAAGGCTCGTGATCTTGACGACACAAAAACTGTAAAACTTTCATACGCTGGAAGCAGTTCGGCAGGATTTAGTAAAAGTGGAAGCTACACATCCCTATGACCCTGTGTTTTACTTCTAGGTAATTATTCTAGAAAAACTTTCCCATATGGGCTCAAGGAAATGAGTATGGGGACTTTTCACTCAGCATTATCTGTAATAGCAGAGAAAAAAAAAAAGCCTGGAACAATCTTCAAAGTCCATCAATAGGAGAATAGGAAAGGGAATTCCCTAGTGGTCCAGTGGTTTGGACTCCGTGCTTCCACTGCAGGGGGCATGGGTTCGATTCCTGGTTGGGGAACCAAGATCCTGCGAGCCCCACGGCATGGCCAAAAAACAGAATAGAAAAATAAATTGTAGTGCATTCATGTGACGAAAGAGTACACAGCAGTGAGAACAAATGAACTAGCGTGACTTTGCCTTCTGCTCTCCCCTGCTACCCGACCCCACTCCAGATTTCGTCTGTGTCCCAGGAACAACTGGCAATGTCTGGAGACATTTCTGTTGGTCACAGCTGGGGAGTGGAGGGTGAGCTACGGGCATCTAGTGGGCAGAGGCCAGGGACGCTGCTCTGATGCACAGGGCAGCCCCTCACCCCCGCCACACAAAGAATTATTGGGCCCCAAATGTAAATGTCACTGGTGCCAAGGCTGAGAAGTCTAAGCTAGATTAAATCAACATGGGTGGATCTCGCCAACAATCTTGAGTGAAAAAGGAAATTGCAGAATTATCTAGCTTGATATTTTTATAGATACATGCATATATAGCACAAGTAAATAGCACATATGGGAATGATGTGTGCCAGCTTTCCAAATCTGGAACAATCCATCCAGGCATTTTTTTTCTTTATTCTTTTCTCACAATGCTGGAAACGTCTCTTTATTGATTCAGAAGATAAACAATACAGTAATAGTGTGTGACCCCTTGCCTGCTTTATGTAGGCTAAATCCATCCATAATGGAATTATCAGGAAAGATGAGGTGCACATTTTCACCCTTTTAAGAGCAAATGGCCAACCAGTTCTAACAGCTGGTACCAATTTACGCTCCTACCTGCAGGTGACAGTGCGTTGTCATTCCCTTTTTTGCTCTGCCTCCCTCACTAGGGTATGAGCTTCCTGAGGACAGGATACATGACATCCATCCACGTCTCCTCCATGTCTTGATAGGTGCTCATTGGTGGAATGGATTAAGGCTTTACAACACATTGCTGTGTATGTACAGAGAACAGAGAAAACTAAGACACTCATGCCCTCAAGAAACTTACAGTTTAGTTTTGTTTGAAAGTTAACTGACAGTTCAAGTCTAGGCCTGCTGAGCCATGATCCTACAGGAGTCAGAGGAGGGAGAGCGCCCGTGGGCAGGAGCAGCCTGGCAAAGCCAGCCCCAGGAGGTGCTACTGAGCCAGGTCTTGAGGCATGAGGGTCCGCCCCATCTTGGGCAAAGCAGAGAAATGGCATTCCAGGCGGGCAACAGCTCAAGCCAAGGTGTGGTGACAGAGGTGGGTAAGGCATGTTTGTGAGATACTTAGAATAGAGGTTGTTTGTGCACAGGTGCCTTGGAGGATCTGATTAGCAAGGCAGGGCCCAGATGAGGGCAATCCTTGTCCAGCAGTCTAAGAAGTTTAAACTTTATCCCAAAGGCAATTGGGAGCTAACAGGGTGGGGAGTGACGAGGAGGCAATGCTGCTCTAACCAGGAAGATTAGTCACAGCTGGCTCGCCTGTCACACCTGCTCAGCCTGGCTCCCAAGCCGCCCAACTGGTGCACCCTCTCCAGGTGACCAGAGCTGGAGCCCCAGCCCCCTGCATGTTAGGAAGGGCAGCCTCAGGGAAGTGTGAGGGAGGGGAGGCCTGACGGCCTGTGAGGCAGGGCCAGGGGGTCCAGCTGGTGGTTTGTACCTGAGGAGTCCCTTACTCATCCCTGTTGCCACACCTTTGCTTGGGCTGACAGGGGTGCCCTGGAGCTGCTCATGGTGGTTCTTGGGGGCTGATTTTATGTACCTCTTCTCAATTCTGTGTTCACTGATGTCAGGTTGGTAGCGTGAACTTGGCCATGGTGGGGGTATTTATACCACAGAGATCGACAAACACTAGGCATCCCCCAGCGCTGGTTGTCCCACATACCACTGGCTGTTTCCTTCTGGAAGTCACGGGGATTCAGTTATTAGATTTGAAGAACGGCAGGAAAGGAGTTTTTTTTTTTTTTTTTTTTGGCCACACTGCACAGCAGGCAGGATCTTAGTTCCCCGACCAGGGATTGAACCTGTGACCCCTGGAGTGGAAGCGCGAACTCCTAACCACTGGACTGCCAGGGAACTCCCGGGAGATTCTTGTTTAGGGAAGCCAAATGGAGCCTTTAGGAAAATGAGTGTCTGCCAAATAATGGAAGCACCATCAGGAGAATAAATTCAGATTCCAAACAGGTAAAGGCTGGCCCTTCACAGGCACCATCCAGTGCAGCTGAGCGTAGTGGTTACCAGCACTGACTCTGCAGCGAGACTCCTGGGCTTGAATCCTGGCTCTGCTATTTATTTACTAGCTGTGTGACCTTGAGCAAGTCACTTCACCTCTCTGTGCCTCATGTTTGTCGTCTGTAAAATGAAGGGTATTTGTTTTTTTTTTTTGTGGTACGCGGGCCTCTCACTGCTGTGGCCTCTCCCGTTGCGGAGCACAGGCTCCGGACACGCAGGCTCAGCGGCCATGGCTCACGGGCCCAGCCGCTCTGCGGCATGTGGGATCCTCCCGGACCGGGGCACGAACCTGTGACCCCTGCATCGGCAGGCGGACCCTCAACCACTGCGCCACCAGGGAAGCCCTGTCGTATGTAAAATGAAGGGTATTATTAACCCATTTCATAGGGTTCTTGAGAGAAATGAGTTACATGTACATAAGCTCTTTGAATGATTTTTGGCAAGTAATTAGTGCTCTGTCAATATTTGTTAGATACATAAAATAGAAAACTAAGTATTCAGAGAGGCAGTGTGACTTACTTAAGGTCACACAGCAAGTTAGAGGCAGAGTTGGAATCATCCCTACTAGTCTTGTCTGGATTTCTTTGACCTGACAAGTGTTGTGGGGATGATCCATGTGTCCCAGCGTTGGATTTTTACATAGAAAGGGTGGAGCAGGCAGACCCAGTGGCCTCTGCCCCGGAAGAGCAGGCTGTTGAGGTGTCCTCCAGGTACACAGCCTCCTCTTCCTGGGGCAGGTCACACAGGAGCCCAGGCAGCACAGCGACCCTATTACCGAAGTTCGTTCATAAGGTCATTCAAGCCAGGACTGCCCCCCAGGCATGAAGGTGAGTTCGGCCAACCTATCAGTTGCAAACAAATAAGACAGAGATGTATGATAATAACAGTATCTCCTGTTTATAAAGCCCCTACTACGTAGTACCTGCCATTCAGTCAGTCAATGTATGCCAGGCATAGCTCTAGGAACTTGGGATTCAGCAACAAACAAAATAGACAAAACGCCTACCCTCGTAGGCCTGACACATAGAAGGGTATATATAAAATAAATAAAGGCTTGAAGGAGACTGGGGCCGGGAAAGGCAGGTGGGGCATGGCTTGTGATGGGTCAGGGAGGACTCACTCTCAGAGGAGGTGACATATGGCAGTCCTGAAGGACAGAAGGGAGCACCACGCACAAGGCCTGCAACCTTGCAATCCACAGTCTCATTAAATCCTCCTTGCCAGGTGGGTGTCGCTCTCCCATTGTACTGATGAGGAAGCTCAGAGACATGCACTCACCTGCTCAAGGTCACACAGCTCTATGTGTTGGCATGAGATTCAAACCCAGCTCTGCTTCCCAGTCCTTGGCTACTCTCCACTGGTTCAGAAGAGTACGAGCCCACCCAAGAGCGTGGATGTCACAAAGCCTGGGGGTGCGTGGTGGGGAGCAGCTGGGGTCATCGGGTCGGCAGGGTATGTACAGGGGTCCTGGGGTGAGCAGGTCTGCGGTTCACTCGGGAACACCTCTTTGAAGAGGTGAGTTTAGAGCCGAACTTTAAAGACCAGGAAGGAAGGGCAATTCCAAAGGGTGGAGGGTCTGTCATATCTAGAACCTCAGTGGGAGCAGTGAGGGACATAGACAGGGAAAGGCCTGCTTTGGAATCAAGTTTGGTGCAAATTCTTGGGGAGAAAAGAGGTCCCCAAGTTTGGGCTGTGCACCCTGGTTTTTAATTAAGAGCTTTTTACCACCACACAGAGGTCCAGCCTTGCACACACAGCATAACATGCATGGGCCTTGCCTCAGGAAACAAGGAGAGAACAGTGAAAGCCAAATTTCCAGGACAGAAGGTGCCCAACTGACAGAGGCCACTCCCCAGATGCCTCACGGTAGACGGATGCCAAGCACCTTCCCCTACTGTTGCTCCCTCAGGTCCACCGTTTGGTCCTCAAACCACATCCCCTCACTGCCTCTTGTACCCACAAGAGACACAAAAATCTTTGGTTCATTCCTTCACTAAGTCTTTACTGAGCACCTACTGTGGGCCAGCATTGTGCTGGGGGCTCAGCAGTGACCAAGACACTGTCCTTGCCCTCATGGAGCCATTTTTCCATTTGTGGAGACGGACACCTCACAGAGGACAATGCAGGTTAATTAAAAGTGTGGTGAATGCTACAAAGGACAATGCAGAGATCAGAGGGAGCGGAGGCCTCGACATTGCTGGAA
The DNA here is from genome assembly GCF_963455315.2 of Globicephala melas. Taxonomy (NCBI): domain Eukaryota; kingdom Metazoa; phylum Chordata; class Mammalia; order Artiodactyla; family Delphinidae; genus Globicephala; species Globicephala melas. Next base: position 65,365,074 of record NC_083324.2, read on the forward strand.
TATTCCACCAGACGGACCCCAGGCCATGTCTTCACAGGACTGGGTCAAGGACAGGAGGGCCCGTCCAGTAGGCTGGGTGAAGGCAGGTGGCTCTTGGGTGGAGGAGAGGGGGTGTGAAGGACAGTGCGGTGTAGGGTGTGAAGAGGGGAGGTGTGCTTTCTGGGAGCTGCCCCTCTAGCAGCGCTGTCCCTACCCCCATCCTCCACCAGGGGGTGCTAGCGCTGAGGCAGGGAGAGAGGACCAGGTCAAGGCAAGGGGTGGGGAGGCTAAGAGAACAGCTCTGCAATGGAGGGGCGCCTGTGAGCAGGGCATGGCTGATGTTCTGTTCTTGGGATGGATGTTCTGTTCTGGCCCTGAGTCCCTAGAAGGGGAAGAGGTACTGCGGGAAGATGACCCAGTAAGCCAGAGGCCAGTAAGCTGCCCCAGGTGTGCTGAGCTGGAGGACTTACCAGAGACTTTTGGAGTGGGGAGTGGGGGGGCACAGGAGGAATGAGGCTGGAGGGCAGGTCCGATGTGGGAACAGAGCGGAAACGTTTGGAAGGCAGCCACCTGCTCCCCACCCCCCCAGAGATCTGCCTGGCTCGCTCCCTTGTTCATTCAGGTGCTGCTCCAATGTCACCTCTTCATACAGACCTTCTCTGCCTCTCCCCCTCCTTCCACATCTAAAATCAGTACTCACAGCCCTTCTTTATATCCTTACTTGGCAATATTTTCTTCACAGCACTTACTGTTACCTGGCATTACATTTGACTGAGCCATATAAAATTGTCAAATATCAGGGCTTCCCTGGTGGCGCAGTGGTTGAGAGTCCCCCTGCCGATGCCGGGGACGCGGGTTCTTGCCCCGGTCTGGGAGGATCCCACATGCCACGGAGCGGCTGGGCCCGTGAGCCATGGCCGCTGAGCCTGCGCGTCCGGAGCTTATGCTCTGCCACGGGAGAGGCCACAACAGTGAGAGGCCCACGTACCGCAAAAAAAAAAAAAAATGTCAAATATCAGCAATGTCATATGGTTCAACCCAATACTGTATATTTGTTCACTGGTCTTTCATCTGCCTCCCCCACCAGAATGTCAGGTCCACCCGGTAGGGATTATTATCTGCTGCACTGCTTTTTTTTTTTTTTTTGGCCACGCTGTGTGGCACGTGGAATCTTAGTTCCCCGCCCAGGGATCGAACTTCGGCCCCCTTCAGTGGAAGCGCAGAGCCCTAACCACTGGACCGCCAGGGAAGTCCTATCTGTTGCATTTCTGCTACATCCTCAGCACCTAGATCAGTCCCTGGCACACAGTAAATGTTGAATGAATGGGTGTATGAATCCTTGGGCTGGGTGTTTGGCAAAAAAACTTGATAAAGGAGTTGGACATGAGTTGGAGCTGACTAGGGAGTTGCTTCTGCAGCTGGGACTGAACAGCAAAAGGGCAGAGCAGCCGGGTACCTGGGCCAGGGAGGCAAAGCTGGACAGCACTGGGGAAGGAGCATCTGGCGAGCACCTACTATGTGCCAGGCACTGAATTAGACACTTCTGTCATCTCTTTTAGTCCTCGTGACAGCCCCATGAGATGGGTATTGTCACTTACTCTCCCATTATACAGATGAGGAAACTAAGGTTTAGCGAGGCTAACTAATTTGTCTGAGGCTCACTAGCTAACTTAACAAGCCACAGAGTAGCCCCCACGTGCAGGAGGCCTTCCCTCTGCATCTCCTCACCTCCTTGCAATTTTGATTGTTTCGTGGAGTTTCAAAAGCCCCTAAGGAGCATGGGACCCTCTCAGATTTGGGGCCAGAGCTCTCAGGCTGCCTTGCTGTTTCATGCTTGCGAGACCCCAGGTAGGTCATAATTTCTCTTTTTGTAGAGGCTTCATGGCCAACCATGGTGAGAATTTGAGTAGCTGGCCCTGCTGTTTGGGACCACGAGGACTGTAGTGTTGGAGGAGCTGCCATATTTCTGAGTCAAGATGCAGTCTGGGAGGCCAGGATGGGTACCCAACCTCATAATCATGTGGGGCTTTTGTCTCAGTTTCTAAGACGTCAGTCCGCAACCCCAAAACCATGTCCCTGCCCTCCAGAGGCTCACAGCCTCGCTAGGAAGGCAGCACCACAAGAACAGGCACTTGCTGGGCACCAGGCAGCCTGACTGGTGGTTAGGCGTATAGACTCTGGAGCAGGACACCAGGTTTGAAGACCACGTCCACCACTTTCTTGGTCATGCGTGGCTTTGGGCAAATTACTTAATGCCTCTGGGCCTCAGTTTCTCCATCTGTACTAGGGAAATAATGGTATCCTGACACCTGGGAGCTGCCCAGTCCCATCAGCCAGGCCCTGGCATTGCTCAGAGCTGGCCTAGCACAGCTCATCTTGATGTGCTCCCGTTGAATGCAGACAAGGCCATCTGTGACCACAATGGATCAAGACAAAAGCAAGACACTCTGTAATCACAGAGAAAACACGAGTATTGTCCAAACCACAAACGTGACCAAACACCCCATCTAGCTACCCTGAGTGAAGGTTGCTGCTTTACCAGTTACGGCTCTCTCCTCATTCTAGTTGGCCGTCCTTCCAGATAAGATTTCTTAAGACACCTAATCACGGAATCACCTCCACTTCCTGATGGCAACTCATCTGGACCAAAGTCTGGCTTCCTTATACCCTCTACCAAATTACCTAACGCAAGCCCAAACCTTACAATAAGTCCTTTCCAACACCCTCTTACTGAGACACAGACCCCGTTCCCCCGCCCCCGGTTCCCACGTGCATGTTCCCGCCTCAATGCAGTGAGTGACAAGCCCAGCTTGTTCACCCACAGGTGTGTTTCTGGGTATCTTTGGCTAGAGGCATTGACAGTCCCTACCTCATCGGGTTGTTGTTTTACTGCACTTGGAATGAAGCATTCCCAGGACCCTTTAAATATACTTATCATGTTTTAATATCATTTCCATTTTACAAAGAGGACACTGAAACTCAGAGAGGGGAAGGAACTTTGCCCAGGGTCACATAGCTGGTAGTGCAGAGGCAGGATGGAAACGCAGGTCTCCATTCCAAAGTTGGTTTCCTCACCCCCCGCCTCGACGTTGACAGGGCAAAAACCAACCACACTGGGCCGGTGTCTGGGAGGAGGAGAGCAGAGGGGCCTCGGAGCTCAAAGAGAAGAGAGCACCGGGACTGTGGGAGGGGACACCCAGGAGGTCCTCAGTGACCCCTCCTCTTCCTCTCCCATTCATGACTTCCCAGACAGGATCGCCCAAGGCCATCTCTCCAAGGCTGCGGAGGCCATCTCTCCAAGGCTGCGGAGTGTCAGCAGAGTCTGAGGCCTGAGTCACTTCCTGACCATTGCTTAAGAGGCATTCAGAGCCACAACCTGAGTGGCCAGCTCATGCCCTTGCAGGATTGCACCCACTTGGGCAATGAGCGCTTCCCTGGTATTCCTTACCTTTCTGGGCTCACCTCTGCCACACTCAGGTTTTCGAGACACACAGCACAGAGGCTCAAGGCCCATCCCTACCCTGGAGAACTGGATCCTCAATCCAGAAGGAAACCTGAGTCTCCCGGACGACTCTCTCTTGCCTGTGTCCAGCCCTAGACTCTGCCTTCCAGAATCCTGCCCCAACTTCAGAATCAGAGTGCCTTCCACTGGCGCCACCGACCCCCAAGACCCAAAACTCCTGCAGCCCTCCCAGGCTCGTAGCCCCTCACCTTCTCCTCCTATAGTGTCTCAGGGCTGGAGTAGGGGGTGGGGCAGGGGAGAGGGTGGGGAGTATGTCAGATTTCTAGGGCAGGATGTATGAGGGAGACATGGTTTGATCAGTAGACATGTCCTTATGATGGGTGAGGTAGATGATTTGAAACACAGGCTGTCTCCTTTAAGAAGCAATGCCTCTCAACCCAGAGACAATGCATAGCCTTGGAGTCTCAAACCAGATGGTCTTAGCTTCTTCAACCCTGCTCTGTCCCTTACCAGCTGTGTGACCTTGGGCGAGCTACTTAACCTTTCTGTACCTCAGGTTCCTCATCTCTAAAACGAGGATAATACTACAACTGACTCATAGGACTCTTACCGGGATTAAGGGAGGTGTGTGTGTAAAACACTTAGAATAATGACTGGTACGTGGCAAACCATTAAATAAATATTTTTTCACTTTTAATGGACTGACTCTTCCATTCATTCTCCATATAGTTTTACTCATCCTACTGTGTGCCAGATATGCGTAAGACAGATTCCCTGTCTGCAATGCCTGTTGGGCATTTCTGTGGGATCCCTGCATCTCCCTCCCCCAAACCCCCAATCGTCTGGGCTGTGCCCGACGCTGCAGGACTGCATGGGAGGGGCTGTGGCATAGGGTTTGGGTTCAGAAGACTCTCTAAGGGAGGACCCCCAGCTTTCTGCAGGCCACGAGCAAGTTCCTTTCCTTCTTCTCTACTGTTGACAAAGTGAAGCAAGTGGTCCCCATCCCTTCCACAATCCCCTTCCCAGGCCAGGCATCTGGACCCCTTATAGCCATTCGCCACACCTGACCCTGTTCCTGGGCATTCTCGGTAATTTAATTTGAGCACGGAATCTTCTCCAGGACCACAAGCCACCAGACACAGGTGGCAGAAGGCCTTGGCTTGTCATTGCCCTCATGAGGCATTAGGAAACCAGCAAAAACTACATTCAAAACTGGAAATTTGAACCTAGACTGGATAGTTGTTATTACAGGATTACTATTATTAATTTTAGGTGTAAAAATGATACTGTAGTTGTGTTTTTAAAATAATTCTTATCTTTCAGAGATACAAAAAATATTTATGGATGAAATGATATGATGCTTGGTTTTGCTTCAAAATGATGGGGGAGGAAGTATGTAGAGGAAACAGAACTGACTAGGAGTTGATGTAGTTGTTGAAGCTGTGGGACTGGGGCCATGCAGGGTCATTAGAACCTCCCTATCAAAGTGTGGTCCAGAGATCTTCGGAGCCTAGGAGCTAGTTAGAAATGCAGAATCGACTCCACCCCAGATCTACTGAATCAGAATCTGTATTTAATAAAATATATTATAATATATTTTTTTATATATAATTTTTTATATATAATTTTTTATATATAATTTTTTATATATAATTTTTATATATAATATAATTCCCAGGGGATTCGTGTGCACATTCAAATGTGAGAAGCACTGAGCTAGTCTGTCTACTTTTGTATACGTTTGAAACTTTCCATAATCAAAAGACGTGGGGTTTTGTTTTGCTTTGTTTTTTCCCAAAATTGTCTTCAGAATCTCCGGGGAGATCCTCCTACAGAGTCCCGCGCTGGAGGAATCTGGGAGGCTGTATCTTCCCGCCGTCCGCCATCCGTGGGAGCCCCTCGGGTCTATCGGGCCCCCAGCCCCACCCCAGCACACGACGGGAAGCACCCTTTCCCTGCAGGGCAGCTCACCTGCCGCTTCTAGCTGGTCTCTGGTCCGGGCGCCAAACTCCGGGGCTGGCGGAAATCGGGCTCCCCAGGTTGCCGTCTGGCAGGCCTGGGCGTGGCTGCGGGGCGCACCTGGGCGAGCCGGCAAGTGGGACGCGGGGCCGGCCGGGGCCCCCGCCCTCGCACAGGGTGGGGAGGAGCGGGCGGCGCGGGGCGGGCACCGCGGGGACTGCGGGCGGGGGCGGGTGCTGGGAGCCTGGCGGGCCGCGAACGTACCCATCGCGCTGGGGCCGCCGAGATTGAGTGCCCAGGATGAACTTCACCTGGAAAAAGGGCTTCTACAAGCAGGACGTCAACAAGACCGCCTGGGAGCTGCCCAAGACCTACGTGTCCCTGACGCACGTAGGCAGCGGGGCCTACGGCGCCGTGTGGTGAGACCCCCGGGCCTGTGCGCCGGCGTGGGGGCACGGGGGGGGGCGGTGTGTGCCTGGAGCATCGGGGTGGAACTATGGTGGGCGCCCAGGCACCGGGACACCCGCCCAGGCGAGTGGAGCCTCCGGAAGAGCCGGGGCCCAGCCAATGCCCCCTTCCCGGACCCGCCTCCGGTGTCGCCTCTCCTGCTGGCGCTCGAGGCTGTGCGCCCACCACCTTGATGGAGGACCCCAAGGCCCGGAGCCCTGCGGGCTTGGAATAACTTCGCGGGTGCCTTTCCGGGGCAGAGGCCTGGAGCTGGGAGGAAGCGGCAAGCTGGGTAGTGAAGTAGAGTAGCAGCAGGAGCCTCAGGCTCTGGAGGCTGGCCTAGGGCCACTCCAGGCGCCATCTCTCTTTTCTTACCGGCTTGGTGGGAGTTTCTGTGGGTTGAATTAGGACTGGATCTGTTTCTCCAGGACTTGAACCTTACAGAGGACCCCAGAGTTCATCCAGGCGAATCCCCATTGTTACAAATGGGTACACTGAGGCCCAAACAAGAAGTGACTTGCCAAGTTGCTCAGGATCCTGTTGGCATTAACCTGTGTCTGACCCAGGGGCAGTGCACCTCTCTCAGATTCTGCCTGCTGTCTCCCCCTTCTCCCAGCTCCACTGTGCTGTCAGCTGCTCACTCACATTCCAGGTGGTGGGCATCAGTTCCTCCCAGCTTAGACTGCTGGCCAAGAGGGATTGGGGTGAGGATGGCCATAGCTTCCTAGATGGCCTGGGAGTGACCACCCAGGATCTGGAGTCCCGGGGTTGTGATGGGGAGCCACTGGCTGCTGACCTGCCTTTGACCCTACAGCTCAGCCATCGAGAAGCAGTCAGGGGAGAAGGTGGCCATCAAGAAACTGAGCCGGCCCTTCCAGTCTGAGATCTTTGCCAAGCGGGCCTATCGCGAGCTGCTGCTGCTGAAGCACATGCAGCATGAGAACGTAGGCTGGGCCTGGGGGCTGCTTCTGGGAGGCAGGGAGTGGAGGGCAGCCCCACAGAGGGTCCTGACCAGGCCCCTGCGTGTGTGTGTGTGTGTGTGTGTGTGTGTGTGTGTGTGTGTGTGTCACACACAGGAGATGGCCCACGAGGGTGCAGGGAACTCATAACAGGGCCAGCAGAAGGGGAATCTCCTCCCTGCTCCTTTGATCCTTGTTCCTCACCTAATTATTAAAATCAGGTGCCAGGACCCACCCTGCCTACTTCCCAGGAAGAGTGCAAAGGGCATTTTTGGCAGTGGAGCAGAGCAAACTCCGTGAGGTGCGAACTTACTGTCTCACTGTTATGAGGAAATAGGCACAGAGGAACTTCGTAGTTGTTCTAGATCTAAGAGGTGGTGCCCAGAATCCTGGTTAGTGTTGTTTCCACATAATAACAACAAGAATAATAGATACTTACGAGCGCTTATTATGTGCCAGGCACAGTTCTAAGAACTTTGCATAAACTAACTTGTTTAATCCTCACAATATCACATAAGTACTATTACCCCCATATACAGATGGGGAAACTGAGGCACAGAAAGACTCACAGGTTAAATGGTTAGTCGGTGGCAGAGCTAGAATTTGACCCTACCCAACCTGGCTCCAGGCCCCAGGGCCTGACCTCTAGACTACCCTGTCTGATTGAAACAGCCAGGAAGACTAATGACCCAGTGCTGGGCCTGGAGCCCAGGCTTTTCTGCAGGATACCTAGATTGGAAGGTAAGCATTTAACATAACGATTTCAAAATATTGTTCACGTTTTAAGCCCCATTCCTCTTCAGCAAACCCATCCCCATGGCCTCCAGCCAGGGTAATCTTGCCCCCAGCTCTGAACCAGCCCTCTGGCAGGTAAGGTTGGATGTGGTGAGAGACCCAAGGTCAAGGGCAGGGAGCCTGCTGGCTGGAAGACCCCTTCTCTGTTTCCTCCTTGATTCCTTTCACCACTTGTGGTTCCCTGCTTGAGTTGAGAGTGGGTTTGTGCTGCTTGTCCGGAACACCAGACTTGGGGTCAGTGAGCACAGGAGTGTCCAACTCCCCTTCTCCCCAGCCTGACTCTCCATCACTGTGCACTGCAAACTCCCTCCCAATTAGAGGAATTCCTCTTCCACCTCTGCCCCTTTTACTGCTTCCCAGAAGGCTGGGAACCTGCCTCCTGCTGGAGATGGTGTTTTAGGAAAGGGCAGGTGGTCCTGTGCAGGCCTGGGGCCCCAGAGGAGGGGAGCAGAGGGCTGCAGCGGCTGCCCAGTCCTCACTGGCAACCTTCTCCCCAGGTCATCGGACTCCTGGATGTCTTCACCCCAGCCTCTTCCCTGCGCAACTTTCATGATTTGTGAGTCGGGCTGCGCTGGGTTCCAGGACATTTGCAGGCCTTACTTGACACTGGGGAGCAAGTAAGGGGAGGGTCCAGATTCTCTCTTCTGGGTAGGGGAGCTTCCTGCCCCAGGAGTCCCTGTGCCTCTGGGCTGTGGAGAGATTCTTTCAGCCAAGGGTGGAGAGAAAGGCCGGCAGGAAGAGGTGGGAGGGGCTTTATATGGACCTTGCCTGACACAGAGCTGTCTGCTCATCTGCATTGCTTTACCCAGCTTTACCACCAAAGAGACATCGTTGCCAGTCCCCACAGGGTTTGCATCAACCTACCTCACCATTTCCTGGGGACGCAGGTGTGGATCTGGACCTTGGGGCTCTTCCTAGCATGAAGCGAGGATCAGGAAGCCTTGGCTACCTCTAGCTGATGGGATGTTTATCAGAGTCACATAAAACGAGAAAATTTAGTTGCTAAATGCACGGCTTTGCTAGCGCAGTACCTGGTGTAAAATATAGGAAGCTTTGGGAAGGTGGATTTTTTTTTCAGTCCTGTTTCAAATGCAGCTGCAGGTCTCTTTGTTAGGATGCTTTCGTTTTCAATTTAATGCAGTGATTTTGAATGGGTTTTTTTCCCTATAATGCCAGCTGCTGGGCTTAGCATTGGGAATTTTTTTTTTTTAATAAATTCATTTATTTATTTTTGGCTGCATCGGGTCTTTTTTGCCACGAACAGCAGCTACTCTTCGTTGCGGTGAGCGGGCTTCTCATTGTGGTGGCTTCTCTTGTGGAGCACGGGCTCTAGGCGTGCGGGCTTCAATAGTTGTGGCACATGGGCTCAGTAGTTGTGGCTCGTGGGCTCTAGAGCGCAGGCTCAGTAGTTGTGGCGCACGGGCTTAGTTGCTCTGCGGCATGTGGGATCTTCCCGGACCAGGGCTCGAACCCGAGTCCCCTGCATTGGCAGGCGGATTCTTAACCACTGAGCCACCAGGGAAGCCCAAGCATTGGGAGTTTAAAGTGGACCTCGGGGGCTGACAGTAGTGAATACTGACAGTGGTGGTCAGTACTCTAGGTCTGGATAGAGAGCCAGAAATTGCAAGCTGCCTCAGCGGGCTTCACAGAGGAGAAAACTTTGAACTCAGTCCTGAAGGATAAGTTGATATTTGCCTGAGGCAGAAGGGGCTGAAGGGAGCCCAGGTAGAAGGAACTGCATGGGCAAAGGCCATGATGCCTGAAAGAGGCTGGGCCGTTTGGGCAGTATTGACAAGTGCAGTGTGGCTAGTGGAGACCAGAGGCTGGTTTGGTTAGGCTGAGACCAGAATTGATCCTACAGGCATCCTCAGGTCTGTAGAGGTTTTGAGCAGGGAGATGCTGTGATGTGGTCAGATCAGATTTTGGGGATACCCTCTGGAGGCAGCAAGAAAGGAGCAGGGAGCAACTCTGGGAGGTAGGAAACCTGGAGGGTAGTGTTCAAGACCCCGACCTTGATCCAAATAAAGTAGAGGTGATGGGGTCCTGAGAGCAGACTTGACATCCATCGAGAGGCAGGACTGTCAGAATGTTGTACCCCTTGTGATGCAGTGGCTGGGAGAGGTGGCATATGTCAGGGGGTGCCAGGTTCCTGCTCAGAATACAAGGTGGAGGAAAAACAGATCTTGGGAGAAAGATAGTGAGCTCCATTTTGGACACTTCACTTTTGAAGAGCCTATGAACATTCCAGTGTTTAATCAGCAGCTGCAAATAAACCTGGAGTTTAGGAAGGTCTGGGCTAGGGATGTGGATTTGGACCAGAATAATCACCAGTGGATGATAGCCAGAGCCCAGGGACAGGCTAGTGTAGAACATGATTCGATACTGTTCATTAAGGTATCAACACTAAAGGGACTTCCCTGGTGGTCCAGTGGCTAAGACTCTGCACTTCCAGTGCAGGGGGCCTGGGTTCGATCCCTGGTTGGGGAACTAGATCCTGCATGCATGCCGCAACTAAGAGCCTGCATGCTGCAACTAAGCCCGCATGCCGTAACTAAGATCCCGCGCGCTGTAACGAAGATCCTGTGTGCCGAGACTAAGACCCGGAGCAGCCAAAAAAAAAGGTATCAACACTAAAGAAAAGGTATAAGAGGATGAACAGACAGAGCCTGACTAGAGGTAGAAGCAGCAGAGAATTTTGAGGGAGTGTCAGGCTTTGCAAAACTTTGAATATAAAGAACTGGAGCCATGGGCGTTATGTGTTGGGCTGGTGGGGTGGGAGCAGATGCCAAGTTATCAGGGGACTGGATGTTAAGGCAGTGGGATCAAGAGGTGAGGACCGCTCGTTCTAGAAGTTTGATCGGGAGGGAAAGAGAGAGAAGGGGTGGTTACTTGAAGAAACAAGGTTAAGCAAGGGAAGGCGGTTGTATCACAGAGAGACTTCAGCAAGTTTGTCAGCTGAGAAGAAAGAATCAGGGTCCACGCAGAGGTGAAACACAAAGGTGGGGAAGGGTCTGTGCATGGAGCAGGGTCCCCGTGCTGGGGGGGTGGAGGCGGGAAGCGGGGGTGCGGTCAGGTGGGGGGAGACTTCAAAAGTCACAGGCTCAGGGAGATGGCTTCCACATCCTTTTTTTTTTTTTTTTTTAATTCCTTCCTAAATCTTTATCCTTTTTTGTTCTGGACTTTGCTATCACTGCCTTGAGTAACAGTTACATTTTGCTGACTTCCACCTGTTTTGCAATCCCATTAAGAGGGTGTGTTGGCTCAGCTACCTCCTTCTTCCTTCTTCACCCTCCTGGAAACTTTTATTGTTTCCTTCTTGGAAGGAGGACATTTTTGTATGTTTGAGGAGCCATGTTGGCGGGGCATGACCCTCTGGGGGAGGAAATATTTGTATAGAAGCAGAAGGAAACACCGGCAAATGTTTCTAACTCACAGCAGTGGCTTTCTGTGGGGCGTGGAGGAGGGCAAGCAGAGGGCACCTTTGAAGAGAGGGAGCACTGCTCCATTTGTTTTCCCTGAGCACAGCTCCAGCTGAAATATGTACCCTGAGCTCTGCCAACAGGGCAGCCACCAGGGCCAGGCTGGGAGCCAGGAGTCAGGAGGCCCACTGCATGGGGGTCTGGCTGGCTGTGGTGGGGCTGGTTCTTTCTGCACATGAAGGTCATCCCTAAGGCCTCTGTTCTGCCCAGCCCCTTGCCCTCCTCTGAGCTCAGACCTGGAGCTGGGTGGGGCTGGGGATGTTCAAGAAGTCCTCATGACTTGCAGCTACCTGGTGATGCCCTTCATGCAAATGGATCTGCAGAAGATCATGGGAATGGAGTTCGGTGAGGACAAGATCCAGTACCTGGTGTATCAGATGCTCAAAGGTCTTAAGGTGGGTGGGAGCCGGCAAGATGGCAGGGGAGGGGGGCTTGGTGTTGAGACCTGGGGTTTGGGGGAGGCTAGACCTTGAAGGCTGGGAGAGCACACCATGGCAAGGCAGAGGAGATCTCTGAGCCAGCCTGCAACACCTGGTGCAAAAGCCGGGCACTGGATTTACCCTTCTTCTTCTCTCCCCAACACAGTACATCCACTCAGCTGGGGTCATCCACAGGGTGAGTGCTTTCTCTGCTACATCCCCAGAGGCCCCGCCCACCCCTGGGGGCTAGGGTTAGGGTTAGGGGGTTCCAGGAGGTGGAGGAAGCAGGGAAAGTGGATTTTTCAGATCTAGGCTTGGCCCAGGAAGACCTGCTCAGAAGAATTGCTGTGTTCTGGGGAACTTTCTGGGAAATTTTTGCCAACAAAGCAAGCCCTGAGCTGGGTGTTTCAGGCTCCGAGAGGCATTTTAGAGCTGGATGGGCCCTAGAGGACACCTAGTCCAACCCTCATTCTGCACAGGAGACCAGAACCCAGAGAGAGGGGCAGGGGCCTGGCCAAGGTCACACGCTGGCTGGCAGCCGAGTGGGGACAGCGCCCACCTCTGCCTCTGCCCAGTGCTCCATCTCTTGTCTCATCTAGGACCTGAAGCCAGGCAACCTTGCTGTCAATGAGGATTGTGAGCTGAAGGTGAGTGGGCCCAGGCAGGGTCAGCCTGGGGTTGGGGTGGGCCCCTCTCCAATAGGAGCCCCCAGAAGCTGCTCGGGGAGCCTCTCTTAAGCGAGCTCCTTTTTCCTATGTGCCCCGAGCCATAGATTTTGGATTTTGGGTTGGCACGGCAAGCAGATGCAGAGATGACCGGCTATGTGGTGACCCGCTGGTACCGGGCCCCTGAGGTGATCCTCAGCTGGATGCACTACAACCAGACTGGTCAGTGGTCCGCTGCCCGGGGGAGGGGGATGGGGCTGGGGTTCTTCTCTGACAGCTTCCTCAAGGCTGTCTTGGTGACTCTGGGTTGACTCTTGGTGACTGCCGGGTCTTGGTCAGCTGGTCCAGGTGACACTTCCTCCCCCTCCCTCTGCAGTGGACATCTGGTCTGTGGGCTGTATCATGGCGGAGATGCTGACGGGGAAAACTCTGTTCAAGGGGAAAGATTGTATCCTTTGCTGGAAAAGGCAAACTGCATCCAGGGATTCATTCCTTCAACAGACACTTTATTATTTAAATCTCTCTTTTTTTCTTAATGTGAAAGTGATACATGCTCCCTGTGGAACAACTTTAAAGTACAGAGAAGCAAAGTGATGAAAACTAGTCACCTGTCATTCCAACACACAAATGCAGAAAATGCTTGACGTTTTGGCACCACACACCTGAAACTGGGCACCTGTGTGTGCTGTGCAGGGATTAAGGAGAAGATGTGGGTCTCCCTGCCAAACTCAGAGTGCGAGGGTGTGGGGGGGAGTACACAGAGAAATGGATGGAGGTGACTGAGCGGGATGAGGCCAGGAAGGTGGCACATGCAGGAGCATTTGTAGGGAGGGACCCTTTACCCAGCCTGGCAGGTAGGAAGCCTTCCAGAGACCTGAGTCCTGAAGGATGAACCTCCCCTCCTAAAAGCAGGAGGAGGTGAGTGTCTGGAACCTGGATGGTCCACAGTGCTGGGTGGGCCTGATGGAGGGGCAGCAGGAAGGGCAGCTTCAGACCCACCCACAGGGAGTAAGGCTGAGCCTTAACCTGCCAAGACCTGGACCAGCTGACGCAGATCCTGAAAGTGACGGGGGTGCCGGACGCTGAGTTTGTGCAGAAGTTGAATGACAAAGCGGTGAGTGGCAGATGGGCCCAGGCTGGCCAGGGCTGTGCGCTTGGCTGACCAGGCCCAGGTGGGCTGCAGGCTGCGCCTCGCCTCTGCCCTGGCAAGGGCTCTTGCCTTCATCTCACTTTGGATTCGGACCTGAGCCTTCAGCCCCGCTCAGGGGCTTTTCTGGGGTCCCTGCTCTATACCCCATGGCCTAAGCCCTGAGGGGCTGACAACTGGGGATTATTCAGTGCTTTTCTGTCTTCCAGGCCAAATCCTACATCCAGTCCCTGCCACAAACCCCCAAGAAGGATTTCTCTCAGCTCTTCCAGCATGCCAGCCCCCAGGGTGAGTCTTGGGACCTGCAGTCTGTCTCAGCGGGCGGGCTCTCCATGGCGTGTGAGGCTCACACTCTGTGACCGCAGCTGCAGACCTGCTGGAGAAGATGCTGGAGCTGGACATGGACAAGCGCCTGACCGCCTCTCAGGCCCTCACCCACCCCTTCTTTGAATCCTGCCGGGACCCTGAGGAGGAAACAGAGGCCCAGCAGCCATTTGATGATTTCTTAGAACAGGAGAAACTCACAGTGGATGAATGGAAGCGTAAGGGCTCGGGGCCTCGGGCTGCTTCCTCTCTCTGCCTGCAGCACCCCTCTCCTCTGCCTGCTTCGTTTTCCTGCCTGCCCTCAGCCGGTCCCAACCCCCTCCCGGAGACTATCACCTCTTTCTCTCTGAGCGAATATCGTCTCCTGTGTGCACTTCTTTCTCCCTGCGCTGAGCTGACTTTCTGCTCCACACTATGTCTGTTGGGAGAGGGGGGCTCTCTCTTGCCCTCAGCACCCCGTACCCCTTGAACCACCCTGTCTTTCTCAGACCACATTTACAAGGAGATTGTGAACTTCAGCCCCATCGCCCGGAAGGACTCTCGGCGCCGGAGTGGCATGAAGCTGCAGTGACCCGTCTAGCCCGACCCTCGGCTGAGCCCAGGAATGGCCACATGGTACCACCCGCCAGGCACTGCCCCTGGGACCAATATTTATTTATTGAAGCTTTAATCCGTCTTGGATTATATAGCCTTCCAAGCAGAGGACAGAGGACCCTTGTCCTTGTGTAGGAAACAGGCCTAGGAGATGCAGAATTCAGAGGTGTTGGTTGGGAGAAAATAGCTATGATCATAACTGGCCATATTAAAGCGCCCATCTGGAGAATCGCCTGTGTGTGGGGTCCTTACCTTCATGGCTGTAGTGGGGCTGAACTGGGGCAGGAGTCTACGGCAGTGATGGTGTATTAGTTTGCTAGGGCTGCTGTAACAAATGATCACAAACTGGGTGGCTTAAAATGATAGAAATTTATTCTCACAGTTCTGGAGGCTGGTAGTCTGAAATCAAGGTGTTGGCAGGGCCATGTTCCCTTCGAAGGTTCTAGGGAAGAATCCCTCCTGGCCTCTTTTTAGCTTCTGGTGGCTCTTGGAATCTTTGGTGTTCTTTGGCTTATAGCTGCATCACCCCTGTCTCTGCCTCTGTCTTCACAGGGCCTTCTCTGCTCTGTGTATCTCTGTCTTTGGCTGATCTTGTAAGAACATCAGTCACTGAATTTAGGACCCACCCTGATCCAGTGTGATCTCATCTTAATCCTTAGTAATTACATCTGCAACTATCTCATTTTCAAATAAAGTCACATTCTGAGGTTCTGGGTGGGCATGAATTTTGGGGGCACATTTTTCAACCCACTACAGATGGCCATGAGGGAGGGGCCCCATCCCAGAGCCCCTTTGTTGTGGAGCCAAATGTGTTTGGCTGCTAAATTAAGGGAGTTGCAGAGAGAGCTGCAGCTGGTGAGACATCGCATGCAGGTTATTTTGGGTGAGTGATCAGTAGTCAAGATATGAAACAGCAGGCTTGTTGACTGGGAGCTGCAGAAGGCAGAAATGGGCTTTTTCCAGGAAAACGGTTCTACTCCTTCCCCCTTTTGGGAATTGTACATCTCTCCTGAGCTTTAACCTGACAACAGATTGGATCCTTCTGTTCAGTAACTCTGTTCAGGTCTCAAACTTCCCTATGCACCAGGGCCTGGTTAATATGCAGATTCCTGGGCCCAGCCCCTGGGATTTTGATTTAGCAGGTCTGGGGTTGAGACCCTAGAACGTTTGAATGAGGACCCCTTCACCTCAACCCAAGCCCAGTGATTCTGATGGATATCTGACCACATTTAGAGAAACATTTAGTTGATTTCAGTACCACTTAATTTGTCAAAAGGCCTAAATTAGAAACCTACAATGGGAGACTGAGGGGCTTTAGATGACTTTCACACTCTCATTTTAGAGATGTTAAAACTGAGGCTCAGTCAGGGCATTTTTAGGGCAGTGATGTCATTGTAGATACACGACATTATGCATTTGTCAAAACTAGTGGAACTGTACAACACAGTGAGTGAACCCTCAAGTAAACTATGGACTTTCTTTAATAATAATGTACCAATATTGGTTCATCAGTTGTAATAAATGTACCACATTAATGTAAGATGTTAATATTTAATATTAGGGGAAACCATGGGGGTGGGAGGGAGAGAGTATATGGAACCTTCTGTACTTTTGGCACAATTTTTCTGTAAACCTAAACCTGCGCTAAAAGATAATGTCTATTTTTAAAAGGAAAAAGAAAAAGCTTGAGGCTCCAGAGAGATACCCACAGTGAGAAAGTGGTAAAGCCAGGATTTGAACCACAGCAGCCTTGAACACTGTGCCAAAGGCCATCAACCCAAGCCTGGAATCAAGGGTTGCCAGCTTCCCCGCCCTTCTAGCCTGTCTCTGAGCTTCTTCACTGCTGCCTGTGTCCAAGGACCCTGTTTTCTCTCCCAAGGAGTGGCCCTCCTATCCAGGAGGGAGGAGTGGGTCGAGGGAGGGGCTCTGACCTTGCTGCTGACTAAACTGCCACCGTCCCCTTAGTCTAAATCCTTCAGTGAATTGTCTTCTGAGACTCCTCAATAGTCCCAAGGAAAGTCTAGCCTTCTTGGCCTGGTATTCAAAGTCCCCTGCATTCTCTAAACTCATCTACTCCTACTGCCTCCCGTTTTCCCTATGCCAGCATGGCCTGCCAAGGAACACCAGCCCTGGGATACAACACCATGAGGCTCATTAACAGGTTAAAGGTTCTGACAAGTCCTGCAGTGAGGAGAACTGTTCAACATTGTTTAATCCAGAACTTGCCAAGTGTGCTTAACCGCAGGACCCCCTTTCTCCTGACGGCCAGCATGCACAGAAGCCTCTTTGCCTAGTGCAGCCCAGTATGCAGGTCCCAATACTGCTTTTCCCCAAGCAGGCCTGGAGCTTGGGCTTCTTTCAAAGCCTCTGTGGAGAAGTCCCTCCCTCCTTCTCCTCCTTATTCCCTCAAGACTTTGCCTCAGGCCTCCCTCCAGGAAGTCATTCTCCATCACCCTCCATCAGAGAATGGGCAGCTTCCTCCCTCTGCCCCTGGCCCTCTATGAACAGCATTTACAGTGTGTACGGTTCTGCTTTCCCTCCCCATTGCCCACTGTGAGCCCCTGATTGGAACAAACATCTATGAATGAATGATGTCCCAGGGGCCTGTTGGTCGTTTCTCTGCCCAGATCAGACCAGCATAGTATCCAGGGCAGCAGAGAATCCAGCAGGAAGCAGAAGTGGGTGCCTTGGCCTGTACCTTAAGACTTTTTCCCCTGAAAATCTCAGGCTCTCAAACTCCCAGGCCTCTCCCCATCATCCCTCAGTGTCCTCCAGTCCATCCCCCACCCAGAATTAAACTTGTGTGTGTCACCTCAGCCCCTTCTCTACAATTATCTCAAACTTGGGAAGTTTCTCCAGAGGGAGGTGAAGGTGCTGAGCAGTGTGAAGGGGTTCGTGGGCTCTGCCTTACCCTGTGAGCACCTGGCCAGAGTGACAGGAAATGAGTCCATTCTCAGGCTGGGTGGGGGAAAGGGGCTGAGCTTGGGGTTCTGGGCTCAGTTACTCTCACAGTTGGCCTGCAGGTCTTTTGCCCCTGGCCCTTGATGGACAGGGTTGAGCTTTGCCCTGTGGCCAGTGGGGCAGCTCAAAAGGTCTTGACAGAGATAAGGAAGCCAGACTCGGGAACTGGAGAGAGGTAACAGCGATCGTGCCCTTGATTCCCTCCTTTGTGAAATGAAGGGTGTCTTCGCACAAAGGCACAGCTCCTCTCCCAAGGCAGCCTGGACCTATCGCTGGGGCCTGGCAATTTGTGTCACTTGCGGAAGGGCTAGCCTGGCATGAAATGGGGGTGGCACTGCTCCCAGTGAAGGGCAGCACATGGAAAGGCAGAGATGGAGGAACTGCCCTTGCAAGGAGAGCCCGGTGTGCTCAGATGTCCCAGTGCCCGCAAGGGTGGAGGCTTGCTTGAAAGAGGGCTTGGCTCAACTTGCACCTGGCACATTGAAATAGCTTTTGTTCTCCAGGAGGGTGTGGGACAGTCATGTCCCTGAGCTGAGATACAACCACAGCTGGGGAGCGAGGAATCTCTTCCTCTTTTCCCCACATTTTCTGTCCTCATTCTCCCTAAACCCCCTGTGATTTAAGGTAAGAGGCTGGTGATTTTCCCCGTATTCACAATGGGCAGCAGAGGCACAAGGCTACTCTACCAAGCTAAAGAAGATGTTGCTGTCATGCCTCACACCCCTACCCCAAGATTTCCTGGAGCTGGAGCAGTGCCTGCTGGGATTCTGACCTGGTTCCTCCTGTGCGAGCCTGTGCTCAGCGGGGCAGCCGTGCTAACTCTGGGCCAGAGTGTCAACAAGGCCCCACTCCGCCCTGTCTGGGGGCTCCTGACCTTTTTTGTGCCGTGGATCCCTTCTCAAAATATTTTCCTATGCATAAAATAAAATACACAGGATCACAAAGGAAGCTAGTTATGTCGAAATACAGTTGTGAAAATATTTAAGGGTGTGATGTTTGGTGTACATGGGTTTCTTTATTAACACATTAAATAACAGCATCAAGGGGGTGAACCCAACACACTACTGCAAACCTGAAGTAGAAATGAGTTTAAACGATGTTTCAAGATATCTGCAGCAACTGTAAAGGGAAATGAAAAGTACTGCTTTCTACTGGCCCAGCTAATGCAACTGTAGTTTGCTGCCTTTAAAAGCTGTAATATTTTCCAATCCAAATTCATGGACCTCTGAATTCCAGTGTACAGTCTATGGTTTGTGGACCCCGGTTAAAAACGCTTGTCCCAGATGCTAAAATGTGACTTTTGGAATCCTCTGCTACGTCTTAGCCAACCCCCGTATTGTACCGCCGTCTGTGCCCCCACCCCCCACCTTGCATGATCGTGGAGCCATGCTGGAAATGCCCAGATCTGCACCTGGATGCCTAGAACACATACTAACCACCATTCCCCTGTGTTTCCCAACCTTACTGTCCAGGTAGGAATGGGTCTGACTGGGGCATTTCGCTAGGGAATTTGCTGAGGCCTCTATATCTAGTTTTCAACTAGGTGGAATCCTCCCATCCCCACCCCACAGCGTTCCTTCTACACAATTTTACTGATGAAGACATTTGGGCCCAGAGTAGAGACTGGGGCCCAGGTCTCCTATTTACCACTGCACCGTTCTTTCCACTGCAACGTGGCACAAGCACACATTGAGGTCAATGCGTGCTCTTCTCTCCCTGCATTACTGTCCCTGTTCCCCCCAACCATCACGGACATAAAAGTAGCAGGGCTTTGAGACAGGTTTGTGTTAACTGGCCAAGGGAAGAAACTCCCAGAAGCACACTTGTTTCTCTCTGTTTTCTTAAAGGTCTCACCCTTGAGAATATTTTGGTAGGACTCTGGGAGGGGAAAAGGTGAGGGAGTGAGGAAGGGAAGTGCATTTGAGAAGCAGTGTGGCTTAGCTAGGCAGTTTCTCCTGACCGGAAGGAGGTAGAGGCCCATTAATACTCACATTCTTTTGGACTATGTCCAGTTCCCTGTTAACACCCTGGCAAAACTCACGAGGAAGGTGCTGGGTACGCTCAGGGACGCTGGACCGTAAGCAAATTCTCCTGGTCTTGGCTGAAATTACTCAGGGTTTCTCCTATGGATAGCCCACCATTCTTAATTGATGCAGCAGCTCAGTATTTTTAAGTACAGACTGATGATCAGAGGAACTCTCCTCGTATTGTGGGGTCCATAAGATCCCAGAACTTTTGTATAATTCCAAGGAGGAACCCCAATAAAGACAGTGGGTGGATTTCCTCCAGCCAAGCAGGATACAGCTTTGGCTTTAGAAACTCTAGCTTAATCCAGCCTCTCCTTTTTATCTTCTGTCAGAAGAGTGGCACCTCTGTCTTACCCTCTTCTTTCCCTATGTGGTTTACTAAGGTGGTTAAGTGTTGAGCTCTGGAGGCATACTGCCTCCTGCTCTACCACTTACCAGCCATGTGACCTTGGGCCTCAGTTTCCTCATCTATAAGGATAATAATACTAAAGAAATTAACATAAGGGAAGCACTCAGAAGAGTACCTGGCACATGGGAAGGGCTCACCAAGCATTAACTATTATTTTTAATTATTTTCTCTACCACATCCTCTTCCCTCCCCAATTACCCCATCTTCCGGACATTGTCATTTCCTCCTTCTCAACAGCAGTTTTCTCCACTCACCTGGTCTCCTTCATGTTAAATCTTCCCTCATAGGTCCTCAAGAGACCTGGCCCCAGTCACTTATACTACAGCTTATTTTATGACCCTGGTATCTGCAGCTTCTCATGCAGGGCCTGGGAGGCAGCAGAGTGTGGAGTTGAGAATGTGAGCTTTCCATCTGAAAAGACCTGAGGTTGAGAGAGAAGGGGGATGGATTTAAGGAACTGGCTCAGTGACTGGGTGGGGAGTGGTTGGCAAGTCTGAAATCTGTAGGGCAGGCTAGTAAGCTGAAAATTCAGGCAGAATTTCCATACCTATGACAATCTTGAGGCAGATTCCTTCTTTTCTAAGAAACCTCAGTTTTTGCTCTTAAGGCCTTCAACTAATTGGATGAGGTCCACGTACATTATAGAGGGTGATCTGCTTTACTTAAAGTCAACTGATTGTAAATGTTAATCACATCTACAAAATTTCTTTCCAGCATCATCTAGACTAGTGTTTAAGGATACAAATGGGCACACAGCCTATCCAAATTGACACATAAAGCTAACCATCACACCATGTGTTTGAGGGCAGGGTATTTACTTCTCTGAGCTTCATTTTCTTTCTCTAAAATGGAGTAATAGAAGGGTCTACCTCACAGGACTGGTGAGGGGTAAGTGCATACAGAGTGCACAGTAAATGTTAGTTCTTGTACCAGGAGGTGCTCAAAAACACACTGATGATGGCAATCCTCTTGGAAGTACTGGGAAATATACGCCATGGCCCATGGCCGCTGCTCTCAAGCTTTTGGCTGAGTTATGTAGGTATGCACTGTGCTTTCTCCCATCTGTTCCCACCCAACAGACTGGCTCAGAACCTTTAGTTCATGTGAAAAACTCCCAAAGAAATGAACCTTCACTCTCTTTTTTATGGGGAGAGGAGGAAAGTTTCTCCACTGGGTTTCTTTATCTTTGAGACAGTGGAGGGCTTGGAGCAATACATCAGAAAGAATTAAATTTCACTTCTTCAGCAGCCATTTCACATTTTGTGAGAACTGCATATTCATGTCGGTAAAGCGCCAAGTAGGAACCAGATGACAGCTCAGTTTTCCTGGAAATCAGGAAATCAATCAAGCTGCCAAAATGAGATGACTGCATTGTGAAATACTGCTAACATTCCAGAAAGTTGTTTTAAGATGAATTTTTTAAAATGGAAATTCTGTTTCTCTTCCTCTTTCTCTTCCTCCCTCCCTCCTACTCTCCCTCCTATCCCTTCTCCCTCCCTTCCTTTTCTTCCCTCTCTCCCTCTCTCTCTTCCTTCCCCCCTCCCTCCCTCCCTTCCTTCCTTCTTACCTACCTACCTTCTTTTCACTCCTTTTTTTAAGCCAGTGCTCAACTACTTCTTCTAATATGTTCAGCCTAGGTATGAGTTTTCAAGAATAGGTGAGATGATATATGGGTCTCTTTGCCTGTCTCTGAGACCTTTCCATTGTTCCAATGGCACCCTTCTCTACCTGTCCAGGAGTCTGCTTGCCTTTATCCACACCTGTCTCTCCTGTTTCTTATCCTTTTTTCTTTTTAATTTATTTATTTGGCTGTGTCAGGGTCTTAATTGCAGCACGTGGGATCTTCATTGTGGCACGCGGGATCTTTCATTGCAGCACACAGCCTCTTCAATGCAGTGCATGGGCTTCTCTCTAGTTGTGGGACTTGGGCTCCAGACCACATGGGCTCTCTAGTTGCGGTGTGTGGTCTCTCTAGTTGTGGCGCATGAGCTCAGTAGTTGCGGTGTGTGGACTCAGTAGTTGAGGCGCACGGGCTCAGTAGTTGTGGTGCACGGGCTCTAGTTGTGGCACGCGGGCTCAGTAGCTGCGGCACGTGGGCTCAGTAGCTGTGGCACGTGGGCTTAGTTGCCCCTCGGCAAGTGGGATCTTAGTTCCCCAACCAGGGATGGAACCCACGTTCCCTGCATTGGAAGGAGGATTCTTAACCACTGGACCACCAGGGAAGTCCCTGTTTCCTATCCTTTTTTACAGTGAAACCATGACTTCAGCCACCTCCTTAAGAATTAGGAATAAAATGATTCCAAAAAACCTTATCTGTGTCTAGTGTCAAGCTGAACCTTAAAATTTATTTGTTTAAATATATAAAATAAACTTTTAGTTTTAGAATAGTTTTATAGAAAAGCTGTAAAGAAAAAACAGAGAATTTCCATGTACTCCACACCCAGTTTCCCTATTATTAATATCTAACATTAGTATGCTACCTTTATCACAACTAATAAATCAATATTGATATATTATTAACTAAAATCCAAACTTCCATATTTCCTTAATTTTTACCTATTCTTTGCTGTTCCAGGATCCCATCCAGGATGCCACATGTCTTCTTAGGCTCCTCTTGGCTGTGACAGTTTCTAAGACTTTCCTTATTTTCAGTAACTTTAACAATTTTGAAGAGTTACTGGTCAGGTATTTTGTAAAATGTCTCTCACTTAGGGTTTGTCTGATGTTTTCTCATGATAAGACTGGGATAATGTGTTTTGTGGACTAAGACCACATGAGTAAAATGACATTCTGATCACATTGTATCAAGAGTATATAGCATCAGGGACTTCCTGGTGGCACAGTGGTTAAGAATCCACCTGCCAATGCAGGGGACACGAGTTTGAGCCCTGGTCTGGGAATATCCCACATGCCATGGAGCAACTAAGCCCGTGCACCACAACTACTGAGCTTGCCCTCTAGAGCCCATGAGCCACAACTACCGAAGCCCACATGTTCTACAGCCCGCGTGCTGCAATTACTGAAACCCGCATGCCTAGAGCCCATGCTCTGCAACAAGGGAAGCCACCGTAATGAGAAGCCCGCGCACCACAACGAAGAGTAGCCCCCGCTTGCCACAACTAGAGAAAGCCTGCGCGCAGCAACAAAGACCCGAAGACCCAATGCAGCCAAAAAAAAAAAAAGAGTATATAGTATCAAAATGATTTATCAGGGCTTCCCTGGTGGTGCAGTGGTTGAGAGTCTGCCTGCCGATGCAGGGGACACAGGCTCGTGCCCCGGTCTGGGAAGATCCCACATGCCGCAGAGCGGCTGGGCCCGTGAGCCACGGCCACTGAGCCTGCGCATCCGGAGCCTGTGCTCCGCAACGTGAGAGGCCACAACAGTGAGAGGCCCGCGTACCGCAAAAAAAAAAAAAAAAAAAAAAAAAAGATTTATCACTGTCAGTGTTAACCTTGATTACCTAGGTAAGGTTGTGTTAGCCAGGTTTCTCCACTATAAAGTTACTTCTTCCCCCTTTTCATTCCCCTTTTTCACTGCCATTCCTTGAGAAGGGAATATCTACAAAAATTATTTGGAGTTCTCCTGTATGGGAGATTTATTCAGCAATTTATACCAGAATGGACTCATGGATATTTATTTTATACTTTGGGTTATAATCTAATAAATAAAAGAATAAAATAAAAATAATAAAAGCTTTACCTTTTGACTTGATCTGTAGGTTTTCTTCCTTTTGTGTAGATTGAGCCCATATCCCTGAAAGGACCTGGAGGTACTGCCCACAGCCAGACGGAGAGTCCACTCATCAATCCTGCAAACACACAGGGTCCTAGGGGTAGTGGGAAACAGTTTCCACTTCTCCCATTTGGATGCTGGTCAATCCAGAGTCCACTTTGGATAATCATCCTAAAGGCCCTTCCCTCTCTTGTCTGTCTTTTTCCTTATTGATCCTCTCCGTCTTTTCCACCCCTATGTCCACCTACTCCTGGTAAGGAATTTGGGGGAAACTTCATTCTACTTGCATGAAATAATAAAGCTAAATACAACAAATAAAACATTTATAGGCATTATAGCTATCCTCTAGTTGCATGTTTCCTAGGTGCACTGCTTTGGGTACTTTACATATATTGTTTCTAATCCTCATGCTAATGACAAAGTAATTGCTATTCCCATTTTACAGATGTGGAAACTGGGACTCTTGAGAGTTTAAAAAGTTCACCCAAGGTTTTTCTGCTATTGTACAGTTTGCTTCTTCTCAATAGTCTCCTTCCCTCCTTCTTCTTCTCATCCACCTCCTATGTGACTACCGGCAAACCACTTCCGTCTGAGCCTTAATTTCTTGTCTGGTGATACTGTTGGATGAATTCAATGAGAAATGCATAGAACGCATAGAAAGTCTTCTGCACAGGGGACTTTCCTGGTGGAGCAGTGGTTAAGAATCCACCTGCCAATGCAGGGGACACAGGTTCGATCCCTGGTCTGGGAAGATCCCACGTGCCGCGGAGCAACTAAGCCCGTGTGCCACAACTACTGAAGCCCGTGCGCCTAGAGCCTGTGCTCCGCAACAAGAGAAGCCACCGCAGTGAGAAGCCCGCACACCACAACGAAGACTAGTCCCAGCTCGCCTCAACCAGTGAAAGCCTGTGCACAGCAACGAAGACCCAACGCAGCCAAAAATAAATAAATTAAAAATTCTTAAAAGATAAAAAAAAAAGTCTTCTGCATAGGATTCAATAAATAGCATGTGTTATTACTTTTAATTTCATGAGGATTAAATTAATTTTAATAAACCTCTATTCTTGTTTCCTTTTTCTATTTATGCTCACCTCTTAATGGTCTCACCTATTCTCATGGCTTTAAGTACCATCTATCTATAGGTCAATGCATACCAAATGTATATATCTACCTTGGATCTTTCCTTTAAATTTCAGACAAGTCAACATCTTCACTTGAGTGTTTTGAAACAAAAGTAGGAGGTTCTGCTTCTAGTAGTGACGGAGTAGCCTGTATTGTATTATAATAATAATGGACTCTGGATAAAATAAAAGAATACAATGATTTGAAGGGACTGGAGACAATAAAAGCAGGAAGAAACTGGAAGGGAGTCAACCATTGATAGAAGGGAGGTGCAGTGGATACGACTTGTGATTATAAGGATTTTTGCCTGAAGGCACTACCCAGAAAACATAGCATAGAATGGCCAGAATTCAAGTGTAAAGTTGCTAGTTTGACAAGTCAGAGAATCAAGTTTAGAAAGGAAATCCAAGAAAGGAAGAAGGCACAGAGGCTTCCTAAAAATGCATATAAAATTTGACCAACTCCTTGGCTGACTCCTGACCTGTGCATGTGCAGGGGATACTCCAAGGAGCCCAGCAGAAAACAATGAGAAAAAGACAACTGGAAAATAAATGAACTGAGCAGAAATTTTAGCTGCTGCCTATCTCAAGGGACACAGAATTTGGAATTTTATGCCTGCCAAGTTAACTGCCTAATAAAAATAAATAGTCTCTAGAGGAAGATAACAGAATCTAGATTTTCTACAATGTATCTGCTACAATGCCCTGTATTAAAAGATTTTTGTTTAATGCTGAACTTGCACATAAGCACGGAAATGTGAACCATAGCCAAAAGAAAGGTAGTCAATAAAAATCAATTCTGAAATAACTCAGATATTTAATTAGTGGGTGAAGATTTCAAAGTGGCTATAGTAGATATGTTCAAGAACCTTTAAAAAATGTACTCATAATGAATAAGCAAGTGGGCAAATTCATCAGAGAACTAGAAACTATAAAAAAAAAGTGGCAATTCTAGAATTAAAAACCATACATGAAAAATTGACTAGATAGGCTTAATACAGTAATACATGATCCGTGGCGGGCTGAGGCCGTGGAGGCAGAGCCGTGGATACTAAGCAACTGCACATATGGAGGGCTGACTATAAGTTATACGCAGATTTTTGACGGCACAGAGGGTCTGTGCCCCAACCCCTGCGTTGTTCAAAGGTCAACTGTATATTCTCCTCATAGTTTCTTTAAAAGAGATGAATATTTAAAGTGAAGAATATACCACTACATTGTAGAGTTTATAATACATTTAATAAATATGAAGACAATAGCACAAAAGATAAGTTGGGGGAAATGGAACTTTACTGTTGTAAGATTCTTACATTTCATGTGATGTAAGACAATACAAAATCCAAGTAGAGGACTTCCCTGGCAGTCCAGTGGTTAAGACTCCATGCTTACACTGCAGGGGGCACAGGTTCAATCACCGGTTGGGGAACTAAGATCCCACATGCTGCATGGCATGGCCAAAAAATTTAAAAGAAAAAATTAATATCCAAGTAGACTACGATAAGTTTAGGATGCATGCTGTAATCCCTAGAGCAACCACTGAAAAATAATGCAAAACAAGAATTAAAACAAAATGAGTAAAACATTCAATTAACCCAAACAAAGGCAAGAAAAAAGCAGATGAACAAACAGAAGTAACAAATAGTAGACCTAAATCCTACCAGATTGTCAGAAAGGATAAAAAAGTAAGACCCAACAACATGCTGTCTACATGAGAAGTACTTTAAATATAAAGACACTGGTAGATTGAAAGTAAAAGGATGAAAAATCATAGACTATGAAAACACTAAGCAGAAGACAGCTTGAGTGGCTACAGTACAGTGGACAAAAAAGATTTCAGGACAAAGTTATTGGAGACAAAGAGGGACATTTATAAAATGAAAAGGTCAGTTTTCATCATCAGTAAGACGTAACAATCATAAACGTGTGTGTGCCTAATAACAGAGCTTCAAAATGCATGCATACTGACAGAACATGCCCAATATATCTATTTCATTATTTTGTGTTTCATATCACTAACATCTTCCCTTAGCTTTTTTTTTTTTTTGCGGTACGTGGGCCTCTCATTGTTGTGACCTCTCCCGTTGCGGAGCACAGGCTCCGGACGCGCAGGCTCAGCGGCCATGGCTCACGGGCCTAGCCGCCCCGTGGCATGTGGGATCTTCCCGGACCGGGGCACGAACCTGTGTCCCCTGCATCAGCAGGTGGACTCTCAACCACTGCGCCACCAGGGAAGCCCTTCCCTTAGCTATTTTAATGTCTATTATGCTTGTTCTAAACTTGTGGTTCATCTGTTTGAATACCTCTACTTCTGAAGGTAGTTCTCTTTGGGATGTCTTTTTATTTTGGCTCCTCTGTCTAATAATGAGCACTGGGGAAGGGCAGAGGTTATACCTAGTCTGTACAACAATAAGATAGTGGACAACCTTGCCTTGTTTCAAAGGAAGTGCTTCTAAAATACTTAATGTTGTGATTAAGTATGAATGTTTACTGGGTTTTGGTGGATACATTTAATCAGGTTAAGGAAGTTGACTTTTTTCTAATTTGCTAGTGTTTTAAAAAAAGTTGCATGACTGTTAAATTGTACTGAATGCCTTTTCTATAACAATGATCATGTTTTCCCCTTTAAATCTCTTTATATAATGAATCTACTAATAGATTTTCTAATGTTAAACTATCCTTAGATTCCAATGGTAAATCCTTCTTGGTTATAATACATAGGCACACATCTATTATTAACATCTTGTGGTACATTGGTTACAATCTATGAATCAATACTGATATACTCATGAACTAAAGTTCATAGTTTACATTAGGGTTCACTCTGTGTGTTGTATAGTTGTTATAGCTTTGATAAATGCACAATGTCATGTATCCACAATTACAGTATCATACAGAATAACTTCACTGCCCTGAGTGCTCTATTAATCCCACCCCCACCCCCTGCCTGCTGCAGCCCTGGCAACCAGTAATCTTTTTACTGTTTCTATAGTCTTGCCTTTTCCAGAATGTCATATAGTTGGACTCATAGAGTACGTAGCCTTTTCACATCGTTTTTTTCATTTAGCAATATGCATTTAAAGTTCCTCCATGTCTTTTCGTGACTTGATAACATAACACTTCTTTTTCTCACTGAATAGCATTCCATTGTCTGGATGCACCACAATTTATTCATCCATTCACCTCTTGAAGGATATCTTGGTGGCTTCCAGTTTGGGGCAGTCATGAATAAAGCTGCTATAAATACGTGTGCAGGTTTTTGTGTGAGCATACGTTTTTTAACTCAGTTCAGTAAATACCTAAGAGCACAATTGCTGGATTGCACGGTAAGCCTTTGTTTAACCTCATAAGAAACTTCCAAACTGTTTTCCAAAGTGGCTGCATCATTTTGCATTCCCACCAGCCAAGAATGAGAGTTCCTGTTGCTCCACATCCTCATCAGCCTTTAGTGTTGTATTTTGTATTTTAGCCAATCCAATAGTTGTGTAGTTGTATCTCATTGTTGTTTTAATTTGTAATTCTCTAATGACATATTCTGTTGATCATCTTTTCATGTGCTTATTTCCCATCTGGACATCTTTGGTGAGGTGACTGTTCAGATTTTTTTTCCCATTTAAAAACATTAGGTTGTTTGGGGAATTCCCTGGTGGTCCAGTGGTTAAGACTTCACACTTTCACTGATGAGGTCCCGGGTTCAATCCCTAGTCTGGGAACTAAGACTCCCGCAAGCCACGCGGTGCAAGCCAAAAAAAAAAAAATTAGGTTGTTTGTTTTCTTATTGTTGAATTTTGAGTTCTTTGTATATTTTAGATACATGTCCTCTATCAGATACATGCTTTGCAAATATTTTCTCCCAGTCTGTGACTTATCTTTTCATTCTCCCAACAGTATCTTCTGCAGAGCAGAAGTTTTCAATTTTAATGTAATTCAACTTATGTATCTATTCTTTGATGGATCACGCTTTCGGTGTTGTATCTAAAAACTCATCACTAAACCCAAGGTCACCTAGACTTTCTCCTATATTATATACTCACTTGACTTGAAATGTTTGGCTTTTTCATTCTTCTTCACAGTACAACCCTCTTCTGACTTCATCTCAGAAGTTTCTGTGCTATTTTCTAGTTTTCCCTATTTCAGCAGTCACATTTCTGAATCCTTTATTTCTCAGATACTAGTTTTCTTCCCTCTTGGGCAATCATCTCCCCGAGTCAGTAAAAGCCAATTACTTTTTCAGTTTTCTAGTGTCTCTGGTCTCATAGCTGTGTTCTTTGACTTTTGGACAACCATCACTGCACTGTTTAATCCTCAAAACACTGCCATAGAGGTCTAAAAGGAAAGAAAGCAAATGATATGGAGGTAGCGTTTGCTAGTTCCCAGAACCAATCTCAGGAGACGAAAGAGCAAACACTTCCCAAACTTTGTAATTCCAGCCTGTTTGATCTAAATTCATATCCAGTGCTCACTTGTTAATTAACAGCCTTCTTTGTTGATTCTCCTCGCACACTTAGCAAGGAAAACTCTATAAGAAAAAATTTCAGCTACAGAATTTAAACTGACAATATCTCTTATATCAAAAAGGAAAAACAAATTGGTTTCTTCCCATTTGTCTTTTCTTTTTGTAATTGAGTAATTTAAGTCCCTAAAGGTTCTAACAATCATATTTTATTTGATTAGAAAACAATAGCAGTAAGAAATGTGTTTGATGGACTCGTTAGGTAATTTTTATAAATGACTGCTCTTTCTGATTAAGCATGCTTTTACAAAGATAAACCACTAAATCATTCACATAATTTCTGTCTGACATGTTTAACTTAAACAAGCTGAGGCAGAGAGTGTGTATCAGTTTCCTAGGGCTGTTGTAACAAACTTCCACAAACCGGGTGACTAAACGATAGAAATTTATTCTCTCACAGTTCTGGAGGCCAGAAGTCTGAAATCAAGATGTTGGCAGAGCCATGCTCCCTCTGAAGGCTTTAGGGAGAAGAAGACTCCTTCCTGGCCTCTTTCTAGCTTCTAGTGGTTACCGGCAATCCTTGTCATTCCTTGGCTTATAGCTACATCACTCCAGCTTCCACTTCCGTCTTCACATGACCATCTTCCCTTTGTGTGTTTGTGTCTCCAAATCTCCATCTTCCTTATAAGGACACCAGTCATTGGATTTAGGGTCCACCCTATTCCAGCATGACATCATCTCACTAACTACATCTGCAAAGACCCTCTTCCAAATAAGGTCAGTCACAGGTATCAGGGGTTAGGACTTCAACATATCATTTTGGGGAACATGAGAGTGCATGCTAGAGGCCTAAGGTATCAAATTCAAAGTTGATATGCTAAAGAAAGAAAAACACAGGACAAAATGTGCTTTAGGAAGAATAAATGGGGTGGTGGTGTGGTATGTGGTTATAGCTGTGAAGAAGGGCTGCTTCAGAAGGAGAGAGTGCCTATTCTAAACCTTCAAAGAGAAGCAGGGTCTAAATATGCTTGTCTTCAGTCCCCGCAAAAGAATGAGGAAAACAAAGATCCCAATTCCCCAATATTAACTAAAGGAAATTGTCAAAGTGACTGAGTAAAAGTTAAAAGCAAGATAATCGCAGCTGAACGTGAGCAGGATGTATTGGACTAGGTCTCATAATTGGTCACCAGCCAAGTTATAGAAGGCAACACACTCACTATACCTTTAAATTTTGCTTCTTTTTTTGTTTTGCTTCGTTATTGGCTAATCAAGTGTCTGGTAAACATTTCTCTTCTATATTATCAATTGGCATTTCCCTCAACCATTTGCTCAAATCTCAAAAAGCACTGGCTGTTCTATCGTGTCACAGAAGAGCCCTGGGAGTCCAAGGGGGGAAAGACCTCAGAGTCCCTTGAGTCTCTCTGGAGGGAGAGAGTGAGCCGCTGGGCTGCGAATCTTTTCCTCCAGCTCAGGGACACTTGAGGAAAGTTTGACCCTGAGTGGAACTTATACTAGGCAAGTGAAGTG
Organism: Globicephala melas; assembly: GCF_963455315.2. Taxonomy (NCBI): domain Eukaryota; kingdom Metazoa; phylum Chordata; class Mammalia; order Artiodactyla; family Delphinidae; genus Globicephala; species Globicephala melas. The sequence continues at coordinate 65,395,531 of NC_083324.2, forward strand.
ATGTACCCGTTGGAGAGAAATGAGGCTTTTGTTGGGGTGGCCACGTACTGGTTACTGATCTGAGGATGTCCTAGGAATGCTCTCCCCGCTTGTTGGAATTGCTTTATATCTAAAATCCTTTAAAAAAATCTTTTTCTGCACTTTATCTCAAAATTTTCTTTCTTTTCACTTTGTATTTCTCTTAAGGTATCATCTGTTGTGTTTTCCCACTCTTGTGCTTCTTTTAATTAGGTCTTCATTTATGGAATGATCTTTAATTTCTAATTACTTTCTGAATTCCGTCACCTCAGAATTTCTAATTCTGATTTAGGGTTATTTTTCATGCCATGTATTATTTTATTTTAATGTCTTTTAGCTTGTTTTAAAATAATAGGTTACAGCTTTGATCTACTGTTTGAGCTTGTTCTGGCATGTGTTCATTAGCTGAAGGAATGTTATTCTGTATATTATTCCTTTTTATTATAATAATTTTGTATAGGATTAATACTGATATTTTTGTTGCTTTTTATCCAGTTTTTTTAAAAATTATGGTAAAATACACACTAAACGATGACTGTCCATTCCCTCCGGACCCTGGCAACTTTCTATCTCTATGCTTTTGACTACTCTAAGTACCTCATACAAATGGAATCATACAGTATTCGTCTTTTTGTGACTGGCTTATTTTGCTCACCATAATGTCCTCAAGGTTCTTCCATGTTGTAGCATATTGCAGAATTCCTTTTAAAATCTGAATATCATGTATGTACCACATTTTGCTTATCCATTCATCTACTGATGGACACTTGGGTTGCTTCCACATTTTAGCTATTGTGAATAATGCCGCTATGCATATATGGGTGCACAAATATCACTCTGAGACCCTGTTTTCAATTATTTTCAGTATATACCCAGACTTGGAATTGCTGAATCATATGGTAATTTTATTTTTTATGTTTTGAGGAATTACCATAATACTTTCCCCAGAGGCTATAGCATTTTACACTGCGACCAACAGTGCACAAGGATTCCATTTTCTCCACATCCTCACCAACACTTGTTGCTTTGTTTTTTTTTGATAGTGTCCATCCTAATGGGTGTGAAGTGATATCTCATACTTTCTCCATGCCTCAACCAGCAGCTTGCCTTATAGCACAGCAGAGTGGCCTATTGAGGATCCAGGTGAACCTCTAATTGAGACAACACCTATGAGGTGTTGGATGCTGGCCTGCAGGATGTACTATATGCTTGAAATCATGAACCAATGTATCTGCACACAGTGCTTCTCCTAATGGCAGGTATGGAAACGATGAGGTGGAAGTGGAATAGCGCCTTTCAATATTAAGTGAAATGACTTGCCAAATAATTGCTTCTTATCTCCATGACTTGGGACTCTGCTGATTTGGGATTGGGGATACAAGAGCTTACTCAAGGGGAAAAAACAATGTTTCCATTGTTGGTCATTTTGGACTTTTATACCACAAATAATTAGGCAAAAGAGGGGTCATGGTGTTAACTGGGGTGACTGATCCTGAATAATATTGACAATCAAGATAGAAATGTTGCAGCTTCAAAGTGGGCATGAGAGAATCTTAACTCAGATCTGTTGTTCTAGAGCAGGTCTTATATTACCACATCCAATGGAAAAAGTTAATGGAAGACCACTACACCCCCAAAGGACAGAATTATCAAGGGCTAGATCCCTTGTGAAGGTAAATATACTAAGAAACCCCAGCTCACTGAGTGCCTGTGTGAAGGCAAAGGGAATGTGGCATAAATTACAGAAGGGGAAAGTCATACATACCAACTGCATCCTCATAAGCAATTACAGAATAAAGACTGTCACCTCTAGCCATATTTCTTTCATTGTTGTGTATATATTTATATATTTTAATGAATGTTTTTCTTCCTCTTCCCCACTTCCACTATTTGTATCTGGCATGTAAGTTGTGGTTAATTATACAATTTTTAAAAATCAGGTTTATTAAGGTATAATTTAGTATAGTAAAATTCATCCTTTTTAGATGTACAGCTCAATGAATTTTGACAGGTGTACAGTCATATAACCACCACCACAATCAAGATACAAAATATTTCCTTTACCTCCAAAACTCCCTCATGCCCCTTTGAAGTCAATTTGCTCCCCCCAGTTCCCAGTTGTCGGCAACCACTGATCTGAATTTTGACCCTATGCTTTAGCCTTTTACAGAATGTCATTTATATGGACTTGTACACTATGTACCCCTTTGTGTCTGGCATCTTTCGCTTGGCATAGAATCTTTTTATTTATTTAAAAATTTTTTTTAAATTTATTTATTTTAATTAATTTATTTTTGGCTGTGTTGGGTCTTCGTTGCTGTGCATGGGCTTTCTCTAGTTGCAGCGAGTGGGGGCTACTCTTCGTTGTGCGCAGGCTTCTCATTGCAGGGGCTTCTCTTGTTGCGGAGCACGGGCTCTAAGCACGCGGGCTTCAGTAGTTGCAGCGTGCGGGCTCAGTAGTTGTGGCTCACAGGCTCTAGAGCGCAGGCTCAATAGTTGTGGCACACGGGCTTAGTTGCTCCATGGCACGTAGGATCTTCCTGGATCAGGGCTTGAACCCACGTCCCCTGCATTGGCAGGCAGATTCTTAACCACTGTGCCACCAGGGAAGACCTTGAATCTTTTTAAATGTATGAAATGCTTAAAGAAATAAAAATGCCATCATACTATGAGTGAAAAAACAAGACCCAAATTGGAATACAAAGAGGTAAGAAGGTGAAAAGCTCTGAAAGAGGGTTTAAGGGATATGGAGGATAGAACGAGAAGGTCTAATGTAATTTAATCAGTCACAGCAGAAGAAAACAAAGAGACTGGAGAGAAGCAATGTCTGGGATAGCAATTACTGAGAATTTTCCAGACTTGAATCCTCTGATAAGAATGCGGAGTGTATACCAAGCAAGATAAAAAAAGAACCACATCTAAGCACAATATAGTAAAACTCAGGACATCAAAGACAAAGAGTAGGCTTCAAAAGCAGCTAAAGAAAATAGGCAGATCACCTACAAAGGAACAACAAACTGACTAACAGCATACTTCTCAACAGCAACAGTAAATTCTAGACTACTGGAAAATTGCCCCAAGTGCTGAGAGAAAATAGCTATCAACCTAAACTTACAACCAGAAAATTATCTTTCAAGAAAAATTATGAACTAAAGATATTTTCAGATAAACAAAAACCAACTAGGCTTCTTTGAGAATTTCTAAAGGATACAATTCAGATAGAGGGAAAAAGATACCAGTCAGAAGGTTTGAGATGCAAGAAAGAAAGGAAGGCTAAAAAAAAAAAAAAACAGTAGAAATGTAGGCAAATCTGAACAAACATTTTGTCAAGTGATAATGAAAATATCTAATATGTATAGTTAATAAAAGGTCAAGGCTTGTGGTAAAAAGGGGTTGGTGAGAACAATTTCTCTTCTTAAAGTTTTGTCTTGCAAAAACTGCAAGAAATATGGGGGATTAAAAACCAGTTAACTCTATTTTCAGGAAAACTGAGTGACAGGTATCATCTGTATACTTAAAAATGCATTAAGTGCTGCCAAAAGCATCACAGACGCCGCATAGGGATCAAGTAGATACCACAGGGATTAAGTGAACAGAAAGAGGCCAGAGGTGACAGATCTCAGAAAATATTAGTAAAACTACATTTCCTGTGGGTAAAGGGCTCACCCTGAAGTGAGCAACCTACATCCTTTACACACCACAAGAGTTGAGAGAGCTGGAAATCACCAGGCAGAAGGCAACTGGTCAGAAGCTATGTGGATGGAAGTACAAGAAAGATAAAGGGAGAATAGAGAAATGACCCAGAGGTGGCAGATCTTGGAAAATGCCCATGTAATACAATCACTGAAGGAACCTCTTACAAATGGCTGGGCCAGAAAAATCCAACTCATTGAGTAAAGAGTAATAAAAAAGGAAGTGGCACATCATCATTACAAAGATACTATAAGACAAAAGGTGGGAAGGAACACCAAAAGTTAAGAGATGAAGAACCAGACAAGAAACAGATTAAAAATCTAACCACAAGTTAACTATAAACAGAACAAAACAAGCAACTACCTCAATGAAGAAAGGCTTCATAGCAGAAATGCAAGAAGTCAAGGAAGAGATGGCAAGAAAACAGGAGATGGAATATGGAAAAAAAAAGTAAAAGCAGAAATTAATAAGTTAGAAAACAAGAAGGAAAGAACCAATAAATAAATGGAAAAGGTGTGGGGAAGAAAAAAATCCTAACTTAAACTAATGAAGAAAAGATGGAAGAAAGCACAAATACACAAAAATAAGAAATAACCATAGAAACAAAAATAGTTTACAGAATCATTTAAAAATTACTTTGCTGGGAATTCCCTGGCCGTCCAGTGGTTAGGACTCTGTGATTTCACTGCCGAGGGCCCAGGTTCAATCAATCCCTGGTCGGGGAACTAAGATCCCACAAGCTGTGTGAACAAACATAAATAAATAAAATAAAAATACTTTGTTTAACCCTATGCAAGCAATTTTGAAAACCTGTATGAAGTACATCACTTTTGAGGAATTATATAATTTATCAAAACAAACTCCCAGGGCTTCCCTGGTGGCGCAGTGGTTGAGAATCCGCCTGCCGATGCAGGGGACACAGGTTTGTGCCCCGGTCCGGGAAGATCCCACATGCCGCGGAGCGGCTGCGCCCCTGAGCCATGGCCGCTGGGCCTGCGCGTCCGGAGCCTGTGCTCCACAACGGGAGAGGCCACCACAGTGAGAGGCCCGTGTACCGCAAAAAAAACCCCAAAACAACAAACAAAAAAAACAAACTCCCAAATAAGAAGAAAATCAAAATGCGATAGTTTTTAAAGAATACCCCTACCAAAAAAATCAGTCCCAGGTCTCACAAGGAAGTTCTACCAGGCCTTTAAGAAACAGACAACCGTCCAATGCTTATTTCCCAAATGTTTTTTAAACTATGTCAAGGGATTGAAAATGAAGAAAACTTCCAAGTTATTTCTATAAGGCAGGTATCACATTAGTACCAAAATATGACAAGGAAAGAAGGAAATTACAGACCAATCTCACTTCTGGGTATTGATGCAAAAATACTATTAGTTGTCTATTGCTGTGTGATAAATTACCACAAATACAGCAGCTTAAAACAATATACATTTATTATCTCACAGTTCCCATGGATTAAGGAGTCTGAACACAGCTTAGTTGGGCCCTCTTTTCAGAGTCTCACAGGGTAACAATCAAGGTGTCAGCTAGGCTGCACTCTCATCCGGGGCTCACAATCTTTTTCAAGCTCACGTCCTTTTTCAAGCTCACATGGTTGTTTGCAGAATTCATTTCTTTGTGGCTGTAAACTCAGGACAGTTGACATCTTCAAAGCCAGCAGGATAGCTTCTCTGAGTTCAGAGAAGGCCCTAAACTCTCTTTTAAAGGGTTTACTTGATCAGGTAAGGCTCATCCAAAGTAATCTCCCTTTCATTAACTCAAAGTCAACAGATTAGGGACCTAATTACATCAGCAAAATCCCTTCACCTTTGCCACATAATATAACATAATCACGGGAGTGATATACCCTATTATATTTCATAGGACCTGCCTACCTTCTTCAAGGGAAGGGGATCATACAACAGTACAAAATACTGCCTAAGTACACTAAGTAAAATATAGCAAACAAAAACCAGGAATACATTAAAGACAACACATTATGATCGAGTAAGATTATTTTAAAAATACAAAGATAGTTCAATATAAGGATATAACTTTCACAGATATTAAGAAAGCTTTGATAAAGTTCAACAAACATCCTTGATTTAAAAACCCTCTAAAGGGGCTTTCCTGGTGGCACAGTGGTTAAGAATCCGCCTGCCAATGCAGGGGACATGGGTTCAATCCCTGGTCTGGGAAGATCCCACATACCATGGAGCAACGAAACCCGTGCGTCACAACTACTGAGCCTGCGCTCTAGAACCCTCGAGCCACAACTACTGTAGCCTGTGCTCCTAGAGCCCGTGCTCCGCAAGAAGAGAAGCCACCGCAATGAGAAGCCCATGCACCGCGAGGAAGAGTAACCCCCTCTCACTGTAGCTAGAGAACGCCTGTGTGCAGCAACGAAGACCCAATGCAGCCAAAACTAAAAAAATAAATAAATAAATAAATAAAATTTTAAAAATAAAATAAAAACCCTCTAAAGGACTTCCCTGGTGGCGCAGTGGTTAAGAATCTGCCTGCCAATGCAGGGGACACAGTTTCAAGCCCTGGTCCAGGAAGATCCCACATGCCGTGGAGCAGCTAAGCCTGTGCGCCACAACTACTGAACCCGTGTGCCTAGAGCCCATGCTCCGCAACAGGAGAAGCCACCTCAATGAAAAGTCTGTGCGCCGCAACGAAGAGTAGCCCCTGCTCGCCACAACTAGAGAAAGTCCGTGCACATAAGTGAAGACCCAATGAAGACAAAAATAAATAAATTAAAACAAAAACCCTCTAAAAAGGAGGAATAGATTCTTCTTTAACATTGTAAAATAAATTAATTTTATCCCCAAAATGAATATGATGCTTCATGAGGAAACAGTAGGAGCATTTTCAATGGAATCAGGAAAAGACTGTCTATTACCCTGACTGTTATTAACATTATACTAGAGATACTACCAACACAATTGGTGAAGACTAAAAAAAATTCAGAAGTATAGAAACTGGAAAGGAGGGGGTAAAGTTATTACTATTTGCATAATGTGACTATACACATGCAAAATGCAAGATAATCAACTGAAAACTACTACAAACAATAATAAAATCCAGTACAGTAAAATATAGAAAATTAATATATGAACATAAGTAATTTTTGCATATGCAAGCAATAATCAGAAGATACACTGAAAGGAAAGGTCCCATTCATTACAGCAACAAAAATATAAAATACTCAGGAATTACCTTAACCAGAAATGTGTAAGACCTAGCATGGGTTGGGGTGGGGGGGGCGGGGGAGCCTAAAACATTATTGAAGCACACAAAAGACTCAAGCAAAAAGAAGACCTATTGTTGAATAGTAAGACAATATCAAAGCGGTTTCAATTTTCCCTTTAAAAATATCAAATAGGGCTTCCCTGGTGGCGCGGTGGTTGAGAGTCCGCCTGCCGATGCAGGGGACACGGGTTCGTGCCCCGGTCTGGGAAGATCCCACATGCCGCGGAGCGGCTGGGCCCGTGAGCCATGGCCGCTGAGCCTGCGCGTCCGGAGCCTGTGCTCCGCAACGGGAGAGGCCACAACAGTGAGAGGCCCATATACCGCAAAAAAAAAAAAAAAAAAAAAAAAATCAAATGACTTCTTTTAAAAAATATATCTTTCTTGGGACTTCCCTGGTGGTCCAGTGGTTAAGACTGGACCTTCCAATGCAGGGGGTGCAGGTTGGAGCCCTGGTCGTGGAGTTAAGATCAAACATGCCTCCCAGCCAAAAAAACCCGAAACATAAAACAGAAGCAATATTGTAACTAATTCAATAAAGACTTAAAAAATTGTCCACATCAAAAAAATCTTAAAAAAAAGAATCTTTCTTTTTTAAACCAATTTCATCCTAAAATAGGTATGGAAAAACAAGAATAGCCAGCAAAAGATCATCTATATGATCATTAAAAGACAGAAAATACTTTAGGGTAATTTAATAAAAATGCACAAAACCCTTGCACTGAAATCTATAAAACATTTCTGAGTGAAATTAAAGACATGCATTCATGGAAAAAATATTCTATTAATGGACTATAATACTCATACTGTTAAGCTACTCCCCCCAGATTGATATACTCAATGCAATTCCAATGAAAATCTCCAGCAAGCTTTATTATGGAAATTGATAAGCTGATTCTAAAATTTATGTGGAACTGCAAAGGACATAGAATACTCAAAATGACCTTAGAAAAGGAAAGCAGTAAATTTGGAGATATTATTCTACATGCCTTCAAAGCTTATTATAAAGCAAAGAAAATCAAGACAGTGTGACACTGGCAAAAGAACAAATAGATCAATGTTATAGAATAGAGTCAAGAAATAGACCCACGTATATCGGTCAAATTATTTTTGACAAAGTCATTAAATAGAGAAATAAAAATCTTTTTGAAAAATGATACTAGAAGTATAATTTACATACAGTGAAATGCACAGATTTAAACTGCACAGTTCCACCAGTTTTAACAAATGTATATATAAATGCATTCTTACTCTTGTCAGTTCCCAGGGTAATGGCTTTAAACATATGAAAGAATGCTCAGACTCTCATAATAATAGAAATTCAAGTTAAAACTACATCAAAATATCATTTTTTTCACCTATCAGATTGGCAAGAACTCTGAAAGTCTGCCAACACATTCCATTGATGAAGCTGTGGGAAAGCAGGCACTCTCACACATGGCTTATATGAGCATAACTGGCACAGTCGTTACGGAGAGCTATCACGCTTCCACATGTGATAGTCTTTGACACAGGAATTCTACTTTGGGTAATTTATCCCACAGACATACTTCCATATGTATGAAACAATATGTGTATACAGTTATTCTTTCCAGAATTGCTTGCAATAACAGGGCTTGAAACAACCCAAATTTCATCTGTATGGGACTGGTAACTAAATTATAGTAATCCATATGATGAAATATGGATAGCTATTTAAAAAAATAATAATCTCAATGCACTGATTAGATCTCAATGCACTGATATAGAAAGGTCTCCAAGATATACTAAGTGAAAAAGAGTAAGACGCTGAGCAGTTAATGCAGCACGTTACCTTTTTTATTAAAAAGGAGAGGTAAAGTACGAAAAATCTATGTTACTTTGTGTTTGTGCATAATAAAATTCTGGAAGGTTACATAAACTAAGAACAGCAATTTCCTATGAGAGAGAACTGAACGGATGCGGGACAAATATGCGATGGGACTTTTTGCTATATACCATTTTATATTTCTGGCTTTTGAACCTTATGAATTTATTACTTAGCCACAAAAATTAAATTCAAAAGAACAGTTCTAGAATACTAGAAAATTATATTATGTAACCAGAAGGCCAGGTACTTGGAGTAAGAGAGTTCTAAGTTTCTTATATTGTTCAGGAAGACTTATCCACGTACCAGTCACTGCTTGCCTGTACCTTCTACCTGATTTCATGGATAACTATGTGCCACTGGCTTAGTCCTGTTAACAAAAGGAAGACGCTTTTTTTAAAAAAATTGAGATATAATTGACATATAACATTATATTAGTTTCAGGTGTACAATATAATGATTCGATACCTGTATATACTGCAAAATGATCACCAAATAAGTCCAGTCAACATCCATCACGATACAGTTACAAAATTTTTTTTTCTTATGGTGAGAACTTTTAAGTTCTACTCTGTTAGCAACTTCCAAATATACAATACAGTATTATTAACTGTAGTCCTCATGCTGTACATTATAGTCCCAGGACTTATTTATAACTGGAAGTTTGTACCTTTTGACCCCCTTAACCCATTCTGCCTACCCCAACCCCCACCTCTGGCAACAATCGATCTATTCTCTGTATCTGTGAGTTTGTTTGAGATTCCACATATAATTGATATCATACAATATTTGTCTTTCTGTCTTATTTCACTTACTATAATGCCCTCGAGGTTCATCCATGTTGTCCCAAATGGCAGGGTTTCCTTCTTTTTTTATGGCTGAATAATATTCATAAATATACAGCTGACTTATACAGCACATCTTCTTTATCCATTCACCAGTCAATGGACACTTAGGTTGTTTCCACGTCTTGGCTACTGCAAATAATTCTGCAATGAACATAAGGATGCAAATATCTTTTCAAGTTAGTAATTTCATTTCCTTTGGATAAATACCCAGAGGTGGAACTACTGGATCATTTGGTCGTTCTATTTTTAATTTTTTGAGGAACGTCCATACTGTTTTCAATAATGGCTGTACCAATTTACATTCCCATGAACAGTGCAGCAGGGTTCCCTTTTCTCCATGTCCTCACCAATACTAGTTACTTCTTGTCTTTTTGATAATAACCATTCTAACAGGTGTGAAGTGGTATTTCATTGTGCTTTTGATTTGTAGTTCCCTAATGATAGTGATGTTGAGCACCTTTTCATGTACCTGTTGGCTTCTTGTATGTCTTCTTTGGAAAAATATCCATTCAGATCCTTTGCCCATTTAAAAACTGGATTGTTTTGTCTTTTGCTATTGAGTTGTATGAGTTGTTTATATATTTTGGATATTAACCCCTTGTCAGATCTATGCTTTGCAAATATTTTCTCCCATTCAGTAGTTTGCCTTTTCATTTTGTTGATGGTTTCCTTTGTTGTGCAGAAGCTTTTCACTTTATTCATTTACCTTTGCTTTTGCTTTTGGTGTCAAATCCAAAAAATCATTGCCAAGATTGATGTCAAGGAGCTTACTGCCTATGTTTTCTTCCAGGAGTTTTAGAGTTTCAAGTCTTTAATCCATTTTGAGTTAATTTTTGTGTATGGTATAAGATAGTGGTCCAGTTTTGTTCTTTTGCAGGTGGATGTCCAGTTTTCCCAACTGGACATTTACTGAAGAGACTGTCCTTTCCTCATTGTATATTCTTGGCTCTCTGTCATAAGTTAATTAGTCATATATGCATTGTTTATTTCTGGGCTCTCTATTCTGTTCCATTGATCCATGTGTCTGTTTTTATGCCAATACTGTACTTTTTTGATTACTATAGCTTTGAAATCAGCTTTTGATTAATATAGTTTGAAAACAGGAAGCATAATTACTCCAGTTTGTTCTTCTTTCTCAAGATTGCTTTGGTTATTTGGGCTTCTTATGTGGTTCCATACAGATTTTAGGATCATTTGTTCTACTTCTGTGAAAAATACCATTGGAATTTTGATAGAGACTGCATTGAATCTGTAGATTGCTTTGGGCAGTGTACACATTTTAACAATATTAATTCTTCCAATCCATGATCATGGAGTATTTTTCCATTTTTTATGTCTTCTAGATTGGTAGTTTACTAAAAACACTGAAAGGACTTCCCTGGTGGCAAAGTGGTTAAGAATCTGCCTGCTGATGCAGGGGACACAGGTTGAATCCCTGGTCCGGGAAGATCCCACATGCCGCGGTGCAAGTAAGCCCGCACGCCACAACTACAGAGCCTGCGCTCTAGAGCCCGCGAGCCACAACTACTGAAGCCTGCGTGCCTAGAGCCTGTGCTCTGCAACAAGAGAAGCCACCGCAATGAGAAGCCCGTGTACCGCAACGAAGAGTAGCCCCCACTCACTGCAACTAGAGAAAAGTCCGCGCGCAGCAACAAAGACCCAACACAGCCAAAAATAAATAAATTAATTAAAAAATAAAAACACTGAACATGCAATTACCATATGACTCAGCAATTGCACTCCTGGGCTTCTAACTCAGAGAGAATCTTATGTTCACATAATAACGTGTACGTGAATGTTCAGAGCAGCTTTATCCATAAAAGCCTCAAACTGGAAATAGCTCAGATGTCCTTTAATGGGTAAATGGTTAAACAAACGGTGGTATACTCATATCATGGATTATTACTTAGCAATAATATGGAACAAATTATTCATAAAGGCAACAATCTGGATGAATCTCCAAAGAATTATATTTAGTGAAAAAAACCAATCTAAAAGGTTATATACTATATGATTCCAATTATATAACATTCTAGAGATATCAAAATTATAAAACAGAGAACAGATTAGTGGTTGCCAGGACTTAAGAGGGCTACAGGAAGGAAACAGATGTGGCTATAAAAGGACAACATAAGAGATCCTTGTGGTGCTGGAATTGTTTTTATTTTGACTGTATCAATGTCAAAATGATAGGAGACCCTTCCAAAATGGCAGAGCAAGGACCTTAGAAAACTGCTCCTTATAAAAGCAATGAAAGCACCGGCAAAGTTGCCAAAATCAACATTGTCCGAACTCTGAAAATTAACCAAAGGCTCAGAACAGTCTGAAGAGTATTTATTACAAAAAATGGCTGAATCTCAGTAAACAAAGAACTTTGTAGCATTTTAATTTGCCCTATTCACGTCTTCTCTCTACTTCCATGGTGGCCTTGGAAACCAACAGCCCTGCAGACATGGCAGCCATGAAGACTAGCAGCCTAGCAGTCACTGGAGAGGTCAAAATAGGCTTGGAGCTTTTCAAAGGCTCCATCCCCAAATAACTGTCATTATTTGACCTGTCTGGCAGTTCCCTGTAAACCACCACTCTCAGGGTTTGTGTTTATTTGAACTGACTCAGAGCTCATTCACTGTGAATACCCTTTTCCCTGGAGCATTTATTGAAAATAACCAGGGGCAATTGTTTAACATCACAGGTGACTTAGGCGATAACAATTGTGTGGGGCAAGGAAGAAGCTGACAAAAAGCTTAAAAGGAAAAACTTTGGAATAAGGTATCTATAGGAGCCTTTGAAAAGTTCCAACATATTCTTGGATATCTAGAAGACCACATGTATGTGCTGGGCCGTGTGCATGCCCAGGAAAGGTCTGAGAAGACCCTAATCTCACTCACTGCTGGGAGACCTTTAGGCTCTGCACAAGCAGGAAGTAAAGACTAAAGCAGAGTTGTCCACAGTGTGTTGGAGTCTTGAAGATATACCCTAACACCACACGCATGTGCGCGCACACACACACACCTGGCAAAGGCCAGGAGACATTAATTCAAGGCATGTAATGAGATAGCTGTCCATTCATTACCTGGTCACTAAACTAACCAAGCAGAGACTATCAGTGCCATGCATGACAAAGAATACAGACTTTACAGAATTAGTTCAGGAAAGTCACTAAAAAAACAGAAGCAGCAGCAGCAACAACAAACAGCAACCCCAATAAACCCTGGGAAGAGAGGGGAATGTGATATGCAGAGTTGCCACATTGTATTATTTAAAATGTCTAGTTTTCAAAAAACATATGAGACATACAAAGAAAGGGGAAAACAGGACATACACAAGGTGGGGGGGAAGAAGCAATGAATAGAAACTGTCTCTCAGAAAGCTCAGATGGACAGACTTCACCAGACAAAGAATTTAAATCATCTATTATAAATACGTTTAAAGAACTAAAGGAAATCATATCTAAAGAACTAAAGGAAAGTATGAGAATGTCTCACCAAATGGAGACTATCAGTAAAGAGAAAGAATTATAAAAAAAGAATCAATATAAATACCAATATAAAAAGAGAACTTCAGGGGAATTCCCTGGCAATCCAATAGTTAGGAATTGGCGCCCTCACTGCTGTGGCCTGGGTTCGATCCCTGGTCGGGGAACTGGGATCCCACATGCCGCTCAACGAGGCCAAAAAAAAAAAGAAAGAACTTCAGTACAATAACTGAAATGAAATTTTTTACTAGAGGAGCATGGCTGTAGATTCCAGCTGGCAGAAAGAAGAATCAGAAAACTTGAAGACAGGTCAGTTGAGATTCTCCAGTCTGAGGAATAGAGAGAAAAAAAAGAATAAAGAAAAATGAACACAGCCAGAGCTTCAAATACCTGTGAAACACCATGAAGTGTACCAACATGTGCATAAGGAGGTCCCAGAAGGAGAGGAGAGAAGGGAACAAAAAAAAAATTTGGCCCAAAATGTCCCAAATTGGGTGAAAATCATGAATCTACACATTCAAGAAGCTCAACACACTCTAAGATAAACAGATCCATATCTAGACATATCAGAATCAAACTGTCAAAAGCCAAGGACAAAGAGAATCTTGAAAGCAGCAAGACAGATATGATTCATCACATATAAGGGATCCTCAGTAAGATTAACAGCTGAATTCTCATCAGTGTCAATATTCTGGATGTGATATTTTCTATAGTTTTGCAAGATATTACTATTGGAGGAAACTGGATAAAGTGTACATGGAATCCTTCTGTATTATTTCTTATAACTGCTTGTGAAACTAAAATTATCTCAAAATTAAAAATTTAACATACACACACTTCAAAACAACACTTGGATCTGAGATAAAATCATAAGAGAAGTGTAAAGATATTTATAATTGAGCAATAATGAAAATACTATGTATCAAGACTTGAGAAACATACAAACAAACAACAGTGGTAATTCGAGGTAAACTTATAGTCTTGAATGCTTATATTAGAAATGAAGAAAGTCTGAAAATTTAAAAAACTAGGCACCCAAACTTTTAGAAAAGTAACAGAATAAAGTGGAAGGAAGCAGATTAAAATAGTTAGAGCAACAATCAAAAAAATGGGGGGCTTCCCTGGTGGCGCAGTGGTTGAGAGTCCGCCTGTCAATGCAGGGGACATGGGTTCATGCCCCGGTCTGGGAAAATCCTACATGCCGCGGAGTGGCTGGGCCCGTGAGCCATGGCCGCTGAGGCTGTGTGTCCGGAGCCTGTGCTCTGCAACGGGAAAGGCCACAGCAGTGAGAGGCCCGCGTACCGCAAAAAAAAAAAAAAAAAAAAAAAAAAAGACTAAGGATGATCAACAAAGCCAAAAGCTAGCTATCTGGGGTAAAAAAATTAATAAAATTGATTGGGGGTGGGGGTAAAGGGGAGAGAAAAGAAGAGAAGAAAAAAATATCAGTAAAGTAAAGGGGAACATAACTATAGATGTAGCAGACATTCAAAAGAAAACATTTTGCAAAACTCAGATGAACAAACCCTAGAAAAAATATTCCAACCTTCCAAGAAACAGTTCATTTCAATCATATACAAACTCTTCCATAAAACTGAAAAAGAGGAAATATTTCCAATTCATACTATGAGATTAATAAAACTTAATTCCCAAAGCTATCAAATTACAGTAATCTCACTTGTGAACCTAGATGCAAATATATTAAAGTATTAGCAAACCAAAGCAGTGATATATAAAAGAGGTAATAAATCATGACAAAGTCAGGCTAATTTCAGAGATACAAGAATGGTTTAATATTAGAGAACCAATTCTTCACATTAACAGTAAAGGAGAAAACCGATTATCATCTTAATAGATGCAGAAAGTGCATTTGATAAAATTCAACACTCATCATGATGAAACAACTTTTAGCAAAGTGAGAATAGAAATGATCTTTCTGAATCTGTTAAAGGGTATCTCACATAACACCGAAAGCAAACATCATTCTTAGTAGGGAAATGTCAGAAGCATTTCCTTATAACTGAGTAACAAGTCAGGGATGTCTATTGCTTCTATCTAACATTGTGCTGAAGGTCAGTAAGGAGGAGAGAAAGGGGGGGTGGGGGGGGAAGGAAGGAAGGAAAGAAGGAAGGAAGGAAGGGAGGAAGGAATGTTTGAAAAGGGAAGATCAAAACTATTATTTACAAATAATATAATTATCTATAGAGAAAACCCTTAAGAACCAACCAAATTATTCAAAATAATAAGTTTAGCAAGGTGGCTAAATATAAGATGAACAGGCAACAATAAACTGTATTTCCAATACTAGTAAGTAAAAGAAGAAATATTAAATTTCTACTTACAGTATAGGCAGTGGTGGCAATGTCCTAGCTAGATTATATTTGATTTCTAGCTTGCTCCTTCAGTCTCCTTTCAATTCTGTCAGCCCCACTTCAACCCTTCCAATAAATTCTGTTTTTTCCTGAGACAGCTAGAATTGGGTTTTATTGCTTGCAAACATGCATCCTGTAATTACACTATTATTTTAATGGGTATTTGAAGTAAAATGTGTGTCTGGGGTCCTCAAAACCACCCCCAAATTCAGTGATTCAATAGGAAGAATCAGGATTCAGCATGCAGCTGTATGTATGGCTACAATTTATTATAGAGAAAGGATACAGAGCAAAATCAGTAAAATCAGCAAAGAGAAAAGGAAGGCACATGGGGTGGAGTCTGGAGGAAACCAGGACCAAGCTTCCAAGAGTCCTCTCTCACACAGGATGCACTTAATTCCCTCAACAATGAGTTGTAACAACACATGTCAAATGTTGTTTACCAGGGAAGCTCATTAGAGACTGTCCAGAGTTTTTACTGGGGGCTGGTTACAAAGGCACCCTCTGCCTGGTGGCATGTACTCCAGAAGGAAAGCAGCTGTCTAGCGTAAACCATATTGTTTGCACAAATAGTTTAAGCACAGTGAATCACTCTTATCAGTGAGGGTGGTGAGAACCTTCCTGAAATCCAGGAAGTTCCCAGATGCCACCCATGTAAGCAGGCATTTCAAAGGACAGCAGTCAGGCCTGCTATGTTAACTCTCTTCCGTATGATGCACACTCTTTCTGCCATACTGAATTGGACAGCTAATTTATTACAGCCACTTTTCAATCCATTCACTTACTTTTGAAATTATATCATTTAATTTTAAGTATATTTCATATCAACGTCTACGAAATTACACAGTTTTTAAAAGTCAGGGCTTCCCTGGTGGTGCAGTTGTTAAGAATCCACCTGCCAATGCAGGGGACACGGGTTCGAGCCCTGGTCCGGGAAGATCCCACATGCCGCAGAGCAACTAAGCCCATGTGCCACAACTACTGAGCCTGTGCTCTAGAGCCCGCGAGCCACAAATACTGAGCCCGCATGCCACAACTACTGAGCCCATGTGCCACAACTACTGAAGCCCGCACGCCTAGAGCCCGTGCTCCGCAACAAGAGAAGCCACTGCAATGAGAAGCCTGCGCACCGCAACGAAGAGTAGCCCCCACTTGCTGCTACTAGAGAAAGCCCACGTGCAGAAACGAAGACCCAACACAGCCAAAAATAAATAAATTAAATAAATAAATAAATAATTTTTTAAAAAAAGAAATAAAAACACAAATAATTCTGAGGCTTAAAAATAAAACCAGAGATCTCTGCTTCACCCCAATTCCTGCTCTCCTAATCCATAAGCAACGCTTTCAAACTCTTTTGTAGTTTCTTCCAGTATTTATCTTTCATTTCTAAATAACTCGCATTTACTGTTACTTCTTGATTTTTCAACTTTACACATTATCTATTACCTTTCAACTATAGACAATGAGGATTTAACTTTCTTATATCTCCTACCACTCACCTCATATTCTCAAAACAGTTTTATCATAATTTTTAGTTAAATCTCTATTCTGTTTTTCATTATGATTATATAAATGTTTGCAAATGAGTCACAGGCTTATAGAAATTATATTGTGAAATATATAGAAATTATATTTTTTTCACATGAGTTGTCTTTCCTGGAATTAATAATAGCCTGTTTAAAATTTTTAATTATCTATATACGTATCATTAAATCCATCTCTAAACTCTCTATCAGTACTGAAAACCTCCTCTCATACGGTCAAATGTATATGGTAAATTATCCATTCCAATTGTTTCTGGAGTCCTCCAACTCCAATGGTTGCACCCTAAGCCTGCCACACAACTCTTCCTGGGATTTCCCTTCATCATAACTGGGGATGCCTTTTGCTTCTTTCTTGTATTGGATCCCATTTCATGGACCCTGTGACTTCTATTTTTCTTGATTTTTTTCTCCATCATTTGGTGGAAAATGTCATCCAGTTGCTTCCTGAGAAAGAATAGATAAATGAGACCTTGCAAGTTGGAAAATGTCTTTATACTATTCCCACACTTGATACTTAGGCAAGGCATAGACTTGAATATTGAAAACAACATTCTCTCAGCATTTGATGGGATTATTCTGATGTCTTCTAATTTGGTATCATTCTGATTCGTAATCTTTTCTATGTGACCTGCTTTTTTCTCTCTAGAAGCTTTTAGGATCCTCCCTTTTTCTATCACTAGTGTTCTTAGATTAGATCTTTTTGCATTCATTGTACCAGGGCACTGGTGGAGTCTTTCATTCTGGAAACTCAAGACCTTCATTTCTGGGAAAATTTATCATTTCTCTTTCTAGAATTACTATAGATGGGATGTTGAGTGTCCTGAATTGATCCTCAAGTTCTCTTTTCTCTTCTCTGTACTTTCCTATTTTCCCTCTACTCTCTGGGAGACTTCAACTTCACCTTCCAAATCTTCCATTGTATCTTTTTAAAATCTTTCATACTTTCTTATTTTTAATTTTCAAGAGCTTTTAATCTTTTGACTGCGTCTTTTCATTCTCCCTCCTTCCCTCCCTTCCTTCTTTTCTAATATTATCACGTTCCCATTTCATGGATGCTACTCTTTTTTTTTTTTTTTTGGATGCTACTCTTTGAGGCTGAGATTTTTGTTTGTTAAAACTTCTGTGGTTCTCTACATTAACTGTTTCCACTCCGTTCCTTTGTTTTGGGCTATGACGTTCGTGAGACTTTCCTCATATATCTCTTGGTTCTTGACTGTCTACTCAATTTTGAGTGAGGTAATAAAAAGTTGTTTAAAATTGTGTGTGTTGGGGCAAAGGGAGGGGGTATTTTGGTATCTGGTAGGCTTCAATATAAGGCAAAAGGTGGCAAACTGAAATTTTTTTGTTTTTACTGGGGATGTTCCTCCATAAATGTTTGTAAATAGGACTTTACTTTCAGAGAGGAATCCTGGAATTCTCTAATATCCTTTAATCCACTGCTTCTCAAATTTTAACATGCAAAACATGCACTGGTGGTGCACTGATTGAGAATTCTCCTGTCAATGCAGGGGACATGGGTTCAATCCCTGGTCCGGGAAGATTCCACATGCCACGGAGCAACTAAGCCCGTGCGCCACCACTACTGAGCCTGCACCTCTAGAGCCTGTGCTCCGCTACAAGAGTAGCCCCCGCTCGCCACAACTAGAGAAAGCTGACGTGCAGCAACGAAGACCCAACGCAGCCAAAAATAAAAAAATAAAATAAATCTATTAAAAAAAAAGAGTTAATTATTAAAAAAATAAATAAATCACCTGGGGGAATCTTGTTAAAATGCAGATTTTGGTTTGGCAGGTCTGGAGTGGGGCCTGAGAGTCAGCATTTCTAACCTCCTCCCAGGGCATGCCAATACCTGGTGTTCTAAAATGTGAGATGGAGGAAGAGGCTGGGCCACTGAGGATTTTGATATCAAGAAAACATTTTTTTCAATTCCCCACTTGAAAGGATAAGCTGGCTAAAAATATTTTCGTGGGATTTTTTTCTCAGCCCCCTCCTGGACCACCAGATCCCATCAATTTGTACCAGCTTCTCCCTTCCTCTTTATCAGCACTGAGAAGGGAAATGAGGTGGGGATGGAGTGTCTCACCATTCAGTATGTAGAGTTTCATTCTAATTGCCATTTTCAGAATGGCACTTTGTCCCTGCCTTCATTGGTGACTGCCTGGAATCTCCAAGTCCAGATCTCTTTAGTTCAATTTCTTGAGACGGCAAATCTCCAAGGAGTAGTGGGGAGATCTGATGGCATCTAACCACCCTTTTAACAGGTTTTCCAGCCAATCCTACTTTCAGGCCTACTCTCCAAGCCACTGCCACCCCCTCACCACCACCCCCTGCCCCCCAGCACACACATTTCTTCAGAAGTACCTGCAGTCTCCTACTTCTAAGCCTTTCTAGTGGTCTAATGTGAATCAGCTGATTTTTACCGGCTCTTCTTGCAGACTTTTAACTTTCTCTGATTTGTTCACCCATCTACTTCCATTCTCCAAAATTTTATTGACAGTTCTCAACTGCTGTTGTTTCTTCCCCCCATTCTCTGTTCTTGTGGATTTTATTATCTTGCAGGGTTTTTTTTTTAATCCTTTATTAACATATTAAGTAAAGTTTGGGGAATAAGTGCATGTGCTCAATCCACACATTTTAACCGTCTATCGTTGAACTTTCCCAAAAATGTCCCTCTCATTGTACACTGTTCATTCTACCGTTTAGACTGTAGATTGAGTTTATATCTGCCATCATCTTATTGCTTATTTTTCTTCTTATTGCTTATTTGTGTTCCTTTTTCTTTGTCTTCTTTTTGATTGGTTGAATATTTATTATTTCTTTTTTCCTCTCTACTAGTTTGTGAGTTATATACTTTTTTTCATTCTTTTAATGATTAGTCTAAAAATTACAACAGGTATTCTTTTTTTAATCAACTTAATTGTGGTAAAATTTATGTAAAATACATGACGGCTATCCCAGTATTTCGATAACTTCTGACAAATGTTTCTTTACCACCACAATCAACTTATGGAATGTTTCCATCACTCCCAAAAGTTCCCACATGCCCCTTTATAGTCAGTACTCTCCTCTACCTCCAGGCAGCCACCAATCTGCTTTCTGTTACTATAGATTAGTTTGCATTTTCAAGAATTTCAGATAAATGGAATCATACATTACAACAGGTATTCTTGACTAATCAAAGGCAAATATTAATTCTTGAGTTTTACCCTTTTCCCAGACAATGCAAGGACCTTAAAACACTTTAATCCTGGAATTGTCTAATATCCTCTAATCCACTGCTTCTCAACTTTAATATGCACATTGTATTAGTCAGGGTTCTGCAGAGAAACAGAATAAATAGATATTATAGGAATTGGTTCAAGCAATTATGGAGGCCAAGAAGTCCCATGATCTGTCATCTGCAAGCTGGAGAACCAGGATGGCTGCTGGTATAACTTAGCCAAGTCCAAAGGCGTGGGAGCCAGGACCAAGGGCAGGAGAAGGTAATGTCCCAGCTCAACCAGAGAGCGAATTCAACCTTCCTCTACCTTTTTGTCCTAGTCAGGCCCTCAACAGATTGGATGATGCCCATCCGCACTATTAGGGGTTATCTTCTTTACTCAGTCTACCGATTAAAATGCTAATCTCTTCCAGAAACACCTTCACAGACACTCAGTAATAATGTTTTACCAGCTATCCCTTAGCCTGGTCAACTTCACACATAAAATTAACCATCACACATATGAATCACCTAGGGGGATTTTGTTAAAATGCAGGTTCTGGTTTGGTAGATGCTATTATTATTATTTTTTAGGTGCTATTATTTTTGTTCATTTTCTCTCTTTAGTAAAATTATACCAAGTAGGTGGCTACTTGCAGGGTCAGTTCTTTTGTTAAAATATGGAAATAACATATTTTATGGTGTCCTGACTTCACGCATGATTAAAAGTTTAGGACTTAACAGAAATGCTAATTAAAGGTTGAAATGAAAGGACATTAAATCAGGTTGAACAATTTACACTTGCCACATGCTATTTACTTTTAGGTTTGTGGTTTAACATTTCACTAAGAATATGGTAAAATGTTCTAGCCAGAATTCAAGTCCAAAGAGGATAATGTAAGCCATACTAGGTGGAGAATTTAAAACATACTGTACCATACTCTCTTGCCTGACTGGATCTTCAAGCATGAATTATTCAAGCCATTTCCTTGTTCTAAAAATCATGAGGAACTACCGCCCCTTCACATCCAGTTCCCTATAAAACAGACTCCATGCTCGGACTTTATCTTTCCAGTCTTTTCTCTCACACCTCCCATTTTTGGTCAAACGGGATAACCCACTGTCCCCTGAATCAATATTATGGTGTCCCACCTTTCTCTACTCATGGTGCTCAGCCTGGACCACACTCCCCCATCCTCCTAGTTAACACTCAACCCAAGCTTTAAGGTGGAGCTCAATTGGCACCTTCTTCATGGAGCCTTCCCCTCTTCTCTTTCATTTCTAACTCTCATGCCACTCTGCTTGCATCTCTCTTGAGGTGCTTATACGCCATTGCATGTTCTGGTTACTAATATACTTGCTTTATTCCTGTGATTAGATTTTAAGTGACTTCAAGTGTGACAGCATAGCCTTTTCACCTTTGTGGTCTTCACAGGCATAAAATATAACCTTACCTGCAGCTCACAGATAATTATTGAATGAATATGTGTTTTAGTGTGACTAAAAGGGGCTCCAGAGAACTTGGGCTGACTTATCATTTCCTCAATCCTCAGGCCCTCAGACCCAAAAGGAGCTCCAGAGTAACACTTTGCCACCTCTTAATTTGCAATGACCATACTAGCATGGTCAAAACCTCCTAAGTTTGAGCTTAGATTCATCTTTGATTTTCTCTTTTGTTCCTATGTCCAATCACTCATAAAACTGTTGATCTGTCTTCTGATTTGACCCTTCCTTTCCTTTTTCTCTACAGTCTCCTCCACCATTCTGGTTAATGTCCTTTTATTTTCACAACAAATACTATAAATTCTTCCTGGTTTACCTAATACTGTTCCTGCTCTAGTTTATCCTATGCATAATGGGGACCATAATAATAATTTCACAGAGCTACAAATTGATAAATGAGATATAGCATGCATATTGGACCTACTTTGTACAAGTGCCCACTATATCTTTGGAGAATCATCTCCTGCCCGTGTCCTCTGGTTCTGGTAGTGAACAATGACCACACCTCATTAGAGTATCATGTCTTTCTGGCCACAGCTATTAGTTCGGGATGGCTGAGAGACTGCAAGAAACTATGTCCTGATGACGTAATCTGAATCTCTTGACTTGACCTTACCTAAAACCAGATGCACCCCTGGACCTTCTGGTTATGATAATCAATAGATTTCCTTTATTAATTAAACTAGTTTGTTTTCTAAGTGCAACAAAGATTTTTAATAAATACAGTAGGTAAAGCACTGAGCACAGTACCTTGTAAATAAGTGTTAGGTATTATTTTTATTATTCCTATACCCTTGCCATATCCAATTCAACTTTTTCTTTCTTAACAACTTCCCATACAGACTAGCTAGGGTAATTTCCTTATTATTCCCTGCATGTTTTCCCTTTGCCTGGGCTGCCCTGTCACCAACCTAATAATGTCATTCCACACTCTTTTCGCCAATTCACATCCATCACTATTTAGAACCAGGCTAAAAGAAGTCTCCTATCCTCCATTTGAATAGCAGTGGCTCTACACTGTTCACTGCCTTATCTGATTTCTCCTACATGTATTTTCTAGTTATTTCTAGCTTGCTTCTTGATTGTACACTACTCAAGGCAAAGAAAAATATATTCTACATTTACATATGATCACTGTGCCCTACGTTGAGATTTTGTCATTATTTTCCAAAGCAACTTGAACAGTGTTGGACACACAGATGTTCGATAAATGTGTTACAGGAATAAATGAATGCAATTAAATTTAGAGGGTGTGGTATTCGATTTAAAGCCTGTTGTTAGCATAAATTTTTTCCTTTTTCTAAGTAAACTATATTCTTACAGCATTTTCATTACAGCATAAAAATATCACAATGATTTCAAACTCCCATATTCTTCCTATGTATGGTTTAGAATTCTTTTATCCAAAGTCTAAGCAAGGAATATTCTACTAAAAATAATTCAACAGGGCTTCCCTGGTGGCTCAGTGGTTGAGAGTCTGCCTGTCGATGCAGGGGACGTGGGTTCGTGCCCCGGGGTCCGGGAAGATCCCACATGCCGCCGAGCGGCTGGGCCCGTGAGCCATGGCTGCTGAGCCTGCATGTCCGGAGCCTGTGCTCCGCAACGGGAGAGGCCACAACAGTGAGAGGCCTGCGTACAGCAGGGAAAAAAAAAAAATTCAACAATTACTCAAAGTCTATTTCCTTTTCATTACACATATTTTTATTAATCCAGTGGGTATTGCATCTGACCCTTCAGAGGTTTCTTGCTTTGGTAAACTAATGATAACAGTAAATTGTTGACAAAGATATCCTAAGATGCTGAAAAAAAATTGAGGGGGAAACTTTTTGTACTCATGTTTCCTTTTCTGGGTTTAAGTAGTAAAATAGTCTCCTACTTCAAATTAAGTTAGTGTCTACTTAGAAATGGAGGATTTTAAAAACTACTGTTGGGAATCAAAGGTCTGTGCCTCTGTCTGTTGAACTGAACTGCTGTATGGTTTAATGGAAAGGCCAAGGGCTGGTGAATTTAAACTATTTAAAATAGCTAAAGATTAAAGAGAATTAAATTTAGTGCCTCTGGGATTTTTGATACATGTTTCAAATTTGTTTTTTAAAAAGTAAATATATTTATTTACTTTTGGCTGCGTTGGGTCTTCGTTGCTGTGCACGGGCCTTCTCTAGTTGTGGCGCACGGGCCTTTCCTATTTGCGGCGAGCTGGGGCTACTCTGTTGTGGTGCATGAGCTTCTCGTTGTGGTGGCTTCTCTTGTGGCAGAGCACGGGCTCTAGGCGCACAGGCTTCAGCAGTTGTAGCACGCGGGCTCAGTAGTTGTGGCTCGCGGGCTCTGGAGCGCATGCTCAGTAGTTGTGGTGCACGAGCTTAGCTGCTCCGCGGCATGTGGGATCTTCCCGGACCAGGGCTTGAATGTGTGTCCCCTGCATTGGTAGGCAGATTCTTAACCACTGCACCACCAGGGAAGCCCTCAAATTTGTTTTTAATGACATAATTGTCCCATGTTACATTTAAGATTACATCATAGTGAACTGGCTATGTGTGCAGTTATACAAACAGAAACCAATTCCAAATATCAAAAATAGAAGCGAGGACAACTGTAAAGTTACCATTAAGAAAGTGGAAGTTGAAAATGGAAGAAAAACATTTAGGCTGAATAAGGTCTTCTATGAAAGCTTTGAATAGAAAAACCTGGAAATCATATGTATCAGGTTAACAATGCATTTTCAACAGCATTTAAATAATTATTTTACTTACTGTTACAAATGGAAACCAATACCTTTCCTCAAAGTATTTATTCTTTAACTTTAGTGGAAAAAGCTCCCAATCACACAAATGGGAATTGTACTAAATAAATTTTGAGAACATCCCTCAAGAAATAAAAGTTACTAGTTATATGTAGAAATGGTTATATTTCACATTTTAAAAGAACAAGAAATGAAATTCAGTGTTCTTGTTTCTATTAGTCTCCTTTTTTTTTTTTCTTTAACTAAAAGTAATTGTAATATTCTCTTGCCTCTGGGGCTTTCCCTTCCACAATTAATCATCTTTTCTTCTACACCTTCCCTCCAAATGATTATTCTCCCTAGCCTTTTGACGTTAATTCATACTATTTCACCTTCACAGCTTTCAAAACAATGCCCTGTCCTTGCTTAGCTTCACAAGCCAGTCCTTTTCTCTTAAAAAAAAAATTGGTTAATGAAGTATTTTTGCTATCATTTTGCCAGAAGGTGCTACCATGTAATCAGGAAAACATCTTTGTCATACAAATTAGCTTCCTTACTTTTATCAAACTTTCAAATCCAAAACACAATATGTTTAAATTCCTTAGGATAATGAACATCTATACTTCAAAAGTAGCAGTTCGTTAAGTTTAAGCATTTGGAAGACTTGGATCCTAAGCCTTTATCCTTCATCCTCTGACTCTACAATCTCTGTCATTAATGATCAGAACCAAGCAAGAAATTGTGAGTCTTACCAAGCTACACCACCAGCGCGGGGAGAGGAAACGCTTTCAAAACATGTCATTCATGTTCACATTTAAAGGCAGTCTATCCATACATCCTTTATAAACATCGTTAAATACTGGTGCTTAAGACTTCAGTCATATGAGGTAAGCTTTCCAATTTATAGGCAAAAGAGGGGTGACAAAGGAGCCCTTTTCTCTTCTTAAATTTATTTACCAAAGCAAAAGCCAGGCTGATTATATCTGAAAGTCTGAAGTTGCCATTTGTCAAACATCTATTATAAAGCGGCTTTTGCATTAAATTAACCAACTCCTAGCCAAATAAGGTTTAAGGAGACAGTGTTTCCCATGTCTATGGTGACAAGCGAGTTACCAGACGTCCTTAAGTAGACCGTCAAACTTTTATGTTTACTCTTTTATGTTTACTCTTTTTAAACACAGAAGGGAGAGGATGGCACACAACGAAAAGTCAAGTCTGTTTCTTAAGAAAGATGTCTCGTGGGGAATGAGGCTCACCTTTACACAACAGAGGCAGGTCTTCCCCGGCTGTCCTCACTGGGGAAGAGTATGGACATCGATAGACCTTTGTCCTCCGGACTGGAGCACGGGGGGAAGGGGGCGACTTTCTGGGAGTACTGCAGGCACCTGCACCCCAAGAAACTACAGAACGGTTTTGTCTTCAATGACTGCTCTTGACTTAGCCTTTGGAGGGACCTTCTAGCTCAGGGAGGGGGGTTGTTGCTCCAAACCTTAGCCACCTCCCCCGCAGGGCTGGGGGAGTGGGTAAATAACCACTCTAAGGAGTTATGGACCCCGTCTTTCCCAGCTGGACCATAACGCCCCCCAGCTCTCTAGTCGGACTCTCCCCGTGGCGAGGCAGGTCGGCGTGAGCCGGGGCCGCGACGAGCGCAGATCCCGCCTTTGCTCCGCGCCCCTGCCGTGTCCGCACCGCCACCGTGAGGCCGAGCAGGGGACGGTGCCCTGTGGCGGCAGCGGCTCCGCGCTCCTCTCCGCGCCGCCCCGGCCGCCGCCGCGCCGGGCACGGGCGGGGGGATTTTTTTCTTGTTTCCCCTCTCTTTCGCGCTCTCGCTCCTGTTCAGCGGGAGAGCCCGCGGAGCCAGAGAGGGAGCGAGGGAAGGGGTGGAGGTGGCGGGGGGAGGGGGGGAGGCCGGAGGGGCGGATCCTGCCTGGGGGCTGATCCCTCCCTCCCCTCGGCCGGGCTCCGTGGCGGCAGCGGCGGCGGCGGCGGCGGTTCCATTCCCCCTCCTCCCCCGGGAGCGGCGGCGGCCGGGCCGGGGCCCCAGCGCGGGCCGGGAGGGGGCACGGCGGTGGCCACGGAGGTCAGCGCGGGAGGAGGCCACGCTCCGCTCCCCGGGCCGCGCCGACCTGCTAGGCGGCCGGCCCGCCCGCCCGCGCCCAGGAGCCCCGAACGGTGGGGACGGGCCGGCTGCTGAGGTAATGGGGGCGGCAGCGGGGCCGGACGGAACGGGGGCGGGAGCAGCGGGGCCTACGGGGACCAGGGACTGCACGGGATGGGGGAGGGAAGCGAGGGGCTTCCCGAGCGGGGCGGGGGCGGCGCGAAAGCTCTTTCCTGGAGCCAGGGTGGCAGCGGAGAAGGAAAAGGCGGGTGAGGGGGGGAGCTGAAAAGCGAGGACCCCCTCCCGCAGCCGCCATCTTGTTTCCCCCCCGGCCCTGGAAGCCGAGCCGCCGAGCCCCGCCCCCGCCACGCTCTCCAATTGGTCAGGTCAGAGGAGAGTTCCACCCCCTGAGCGTCCCTTGGCCCCCGGTTCCTCCAGACGGGCAGGTGAGGCGGCCAATGGGCGCTTGCCTCTGTGACCCGCTTGTTCGCAGGCGCTAGCTTTCTCTGTCTGAGGGTCGGACTCCGCGTCTGTCTCAGGCACGCTCGCTCCCTCCCCTCTGGTGAGGAGATGTTATTTCCCTCCTTTCCTCTCCGAAGGGTCAGGATTCTTCTGGAAGAGGTGCCCCTTTAAAGGGGCGGGAGTCTTGGCTGGGGTCCTTATTTGTCTCATGAGTATCTCGTATGGGGTGCAGGGGAAACAGTTTAATTGCAGAAACTCCTTATTCTTCGCGGACCTGGGTGGGGTGGGCGAGTGGGGGCTCAGGGGATGCCGGGTAGACCTCTGGGGGTGTTGGAGTTATTTGGAGCTGTGTATGTGGGAAGGGCTGTGTGGGATGAGAAACTCCCGCCAAAAAACTAGACTGTAAGCTCCTTGAGGGCGAAACTCATTTCGTTTTTCCTCAGCAGCAGCCCTTCCCCCTCTGGAGTTGGCCCCCCAGTGTCTAGAGGCTTGGGTAGGACAACAGAGGCCTCTGTAGATACTTGCTGCTTGATTGAGAGATACTCTAGGAGGTAGTGGGTAGGGAGGAGGAATATATCGTGGCTTTGACAAAGGAGGAGCTACATCCCCTTTCTGAAGCATTTCAAGTTACTATTGAGATAGATTTTCACACCTCTGCAAGGGTCTGCATGCCCTTGACAGGGTGGGGATAATAAAGCAGGTCTGTTGGCCCGGGCCGCCCCCAGGGAGTTGGCATTTGTCAGGCATGTAGTGGCCAAGGGTCTCTGGAACCTGGACAGAATTTCTGCAAATGATTCTCTTTCCTTTGGTTCCAAATAGGGTTTGTGCCTGCCTGGCACTGTGCCTCAGCCAAGTTGTTTTTTGTTTGTTTCTTTCAGTCAGACTTTGGGATTGGAAGGCTTTTAAAATAAGGATGTTAAGAATACCTTACTACCAAATAGCAACCCTTAAGAAATAAATTTTATTAATTTCATTTTACTGATGGAGTGTGCGGGCACAGAACGTTTCAGTGACTTTCTCTGGGTCACACAGGGCCAAGATTAGTACCTGGATTGCCTCAGAGCCTCTTTTTGTACCAGACCGTGGCATCTCTGTGGTGTTCTTATGTCCTAGTGAGATGGCTTGAGCAGATCAGAAGATCTGGGTTTGAATTGTAACTCTGTCACTTACCAGCTTTAGGGGGAGTGACACCTTTCTGAGCTTCTGTGTCTTCATCTGTAAAATGGAGATGAGGATATCTATTCTCCCTTCCAAGGTAGTTGTGAAAAATATTAAAAGTAAAAGGGCTTTGTAGTTTGTGAAAGTGTGCTACATTATCATCACCATCTCCACTTTATGAAGATGGTAGATCCTGCAAGCAAGGTGACAAATTCTGTTTTTCTCCTTGAAATCGTCTCCCTGTTCATACCCTTCCAAGCCTCTGCCCGCACCTCAGGGCACCATATCCCCAGAGGTCTTTCTTAGTATTGATGGCCTCAGTAACTGTGACCACAGCTCCTTGTGAGCTTGTCATAATTCCCTCCATCCCAGTGAACAATGGGAAAAATTTAGAGCTTTCTCTTTGTTGCACAAGGGTGGACTGGATGTATTTTGGGAGAGAGGGGCTTTTGAAGTAACAGATGCATTGAGAGTTTACCCCAGATATTGCCCCAGTTACCTTGGCCTTAGGTCCAGTGAGGGTACCAAATAGGCCACTTGGGGCCACACCCAGAGCTTCCAGGGTTTCTGCTTAGAGATGTACTAGCCAATGCATCCTGAATGCTGCCTTTTGCAGAGAATACCCTGCACATTGTAGTTTGAAGTCCTTAGACCACATGCGATAGACATTTCACGTGCCTTACCCCTTCACCCCTGGGCATGGTCGGGGATAGTGTTTCTGATCATGGATCATGGTAAGATGGGTTGGGAGAGGGCTCTAGACCTGTGGATTTTTGATCCCCCATGGGGCCACAGGTCATGTGTAGAGCTTGTAAGTGGATGCTGTTCTTGTTTACTCCTTTCCTAAGCCTTAACCACCACCCCCTTTTCCATAGTTAGCTGTCCCACAGCCTTAAATACCCCATTAGAACATTAGCTCTCTCCCCATGTTGCATTGATCTGTAGTGATCTGTTGTGTTTACTTTTCTGTCCCTTCAATCAGACAGCACTCCTTGAGGGCAGGGATCATGAGTGTTTGATTTCTCATTTCATTCAGCTAACACTTATAGAATGCTTACTTAGGAGTCAGGCACCATTCCAGGTGCTGGAGATACAGCAGTGAACAAGACAGGCAAAAATCCCTCCCTTCATGGGCCTTACATTCTAGAGGAAGGAAACAAATATACATGATAAATATATAAATTACATAGCACAGTAAAAATTGGTGAGTGTTATAGTGAAATATAAAGCAGGATGAAAGATTGCTGGTGGGGGAAAGGGATTTGCAATTTTGGATAGAATGGTCATAGGTCTCACTGAGAAACACTGTTTATGGAAAGACTTGGAGGAGGTGAAAGAGCAAGCCATGTGGATACCTGAGGGGCAGGATGTTCAGACAGAGGGAATAGCCAGTTTACTCAGTGGCCACTTGATCAGATGGAAGGGTAAATGAATGCATGCATGCCTGAACGTCTGGCTCACAGTCTCCTGGCCTCCTCTTTAGGCCTGTCTCGTTGGTTCCCGGGTGCCATGAGGAAGCCTCGCCGGAAGTCACGGCAGAATGCCGAGGGCCGGCGCTCCCCATCCCCCTATAGTCTGAAGTGCTCACCCACTCGGGAGACCCTGACATATGCCCAGGCCCAACGGATCGTCGAGGTGGACATTGATGGACGTCTGCATCGTATTAGCATCTATGACCCGCTCAAGATCATCACAGAGGATGAGTTGACTGCCCAGGATATCACCGAATGCAATAGTAACAAGGAAAACAGTGAGCAGCCTCAGTTCCCTGTCAAGTCCAAAAAACCCTCATCCAAGGGCAAGAAGAAGGAGTCCTGCTCCAAGCATGCATCCGGCACTTCCTTCCACCTCCCACAACCCAGCTTCCGCATGGTGGACTCAGGCAGTCAACCAGAAGCACCCCCGCTGCCTGCTGCCTACTACCGCTACATTGAGAAGCCACCTGAAGACCTGGATGCAGAAGTAGAATACGACATGGATGAGGAGGACCTTGCCTGGCTGGACATGGTAAATGAGAAGCGGCGAGTAGATGGGCACAGTTTGGTGTCGGCAGATACCTTTGAGCTGCTGGTGGATCGGCTTGAGAAGGAGTCATACTTGGAGAGTCGAAGCAGTGGGGCCCAACAGTCACTCATTGATGAAGATGCTTTCTGCTGTGTATGCCTGGATGACGAATGCCACAACAGCAACGTCATTCTCTTCTGTGACATCTGCAACCTGGCTGTACACCAGGAGTGCTATGGCGTCCCTTACATCCCCGAGGGCCAGTGGCTATGCCGCTGCTGTCTACAGTCTCCCTCCCGGCCTGTGGATTGCGTCCTCTGCCCCAACAAGGGTGGCGCCTTCAAACAGACCAGTGATGGGCACTGGGCCCACGTGGTGTGTGCCATCTGGATCCCTGAAGTCTGCTTTGCTAACACCGTGTTCCTGGAGCCTATTGAGGGCATCGACAACATCCCACCTGCCCGCTGGAAACTAACCTGCTATATCTGCAAGCAGAAGGGGCTGGGTGCAGCCATCCAGTGCCATAAGGTGAACTGCTACACGGCCTTCCATGTGACGTGTGCACAGCGGGCTGGGCTCTTCATGAAGATTGAGCCTATGCGTGAGACCAGCCTCAATGGCACCATCTTCACAGTGCGCAAGACCGCCTACTGTGAAGCCCACTCGCCGCCAGGTGCCGCCACTGCTAGGAGGAAGGGCGACTCCCCAGGAAGTCTCAGTGAGGCTGGGGACGAAGAAGGGCTGAAGGAAGGCTGTGGGGAGGAAGAAGAGAAGGAAGAGGTAGAAGAGGAGGAGGAAGATGAAGGCCAAGATGGGGTAGGTGGCCCCCTCAAGGGAGTGTCCAAGAAGAACAAGATGACTTTGAAGCAAAGGATCAAGAAGGAGCCAGAGGAAGTGGGCCGAGACACACCCTCCACTGTCCCCATGGTCACTGTCCCACAGATACCCTCTTACAGGTGAGCCTGCCCAGGAGGGCTCCCTAGGGACTCATGATTTCTTCTCGGGCTGGTGTTGGCCCTGAGCCAGGCTTCTGAGCCAGGCTTCTTTCCCCAAGGTTGGTGAATACCTCTTCTCTTCTGTGCTCTCAAATTTAGACTTCTCCTTTAGACCCTGGGCTCACCTGGACTGGTTTGTGGTTTTGATTGTGCCCTTCAAAGCAATGTATTTCCTTTGATTCAAGGTGAGACAGACACTTAAGTTGCTTAGAAACCCAGGTGACAGGATGCCTAAGGTAATATTTTTCAACAGGGCACAAGTGGCATTTTGGACAGGAGGTAATTCATTATTAAGGCTGTCCCGTACATTTCTCGATGTTTAGCATCCCTGGTCTTTGTCTGTAAGTGCCATTTGCATCCCCTCCCTCATTGCCTGGTCTTTGTGACAACCTCAGATGCTCCCTACTTATATTTCTAGTAACCTTATGGGGCTAGAACTACTTCCAGTTGAGAACCACTGTTTCAAGGGGTCAGTATAGGTACCTGCTGTCCAGAAAGCTCTGTCCTGGGAATGATGCGGACTTTGTATAAGGGGGTGGTCATGTGGGGAAGATATATTATGTCTCCTGAGAAGCTTTTAGATTTAGCGGAAAGAAGATCACTCAGCTCTGCTGTGTAACTAAGCCGCCTTGGCCCCCACCGAGTCTGTAGAGAAACCATTGTGCCTGTTTTAAACCATCAGAGAGATAGCTGGCACTGTTGGAGGGATGGGAGCTTGGCAGACAAGCAAGAGACAGGGAAGATTTTCCAGCGGAGGCCCATCTCATTGGTGATGTTCACTAAAAAGACTACAGTGTTAGAGCAGGAAGGAATCTTGGAGATTATTCATCTAACATAGTCCTTGCACCTTCTCCCACACCCCCAGATGAAGAAACTGCGGCCACGGGAGGTAAAGTTGTTCACTCCATTATTCATTCAATGAGATGTTTATTGAGCACTTACTATATGCCAAGTCCTGTTCTAAGGGCTGGAAGGAACCAGGGGTAAAGCGACAGACCCTGGACAAGCTGGGGCTTGTGATGCCTCTAGGTTCTGTTCCTGCTGTCTGTCTCTCTTGGTGTAAGGGATAGGGAGAAAGGAGTACTGGAGGGCAGTGGGGAGTGAGTTGTATGAGGGAAATAGGCAACCAGACTTGTTGGTCTGGAAGGAAGACACAAGAGCTGACAAGATCCAGAGGGAGAGGCTCTTGTGAGCCATGGCTGGAGTTAGATTCAGTCAACTGGAAATGGGCCTTCTAGTCACAGAGCTGTTCTAGGCTCCCCTCCTCCCTTAGGTGAGGTCCATGCTTAGTCTCCATCTGTAGGGTGGTTATGCCCTGGGGCTAGACTTTTTGGTTGTCAGGTCTGCTCTTGTAGGTGGTCTCTTGCAGGGGCCAGCACAGCATGCTGGCTAAGAACCAGACAGACCTGTGTTTGAATCTTGCTTCTGTCACTAACTACCTGTGTGATCTTTGGCAAGTCACTTAACTTCTTTCAGCCTTAGTTTATTTATTTGTAAGTGAAACTACCTCACAGGGTTGTTGGGAGAAATAGATGAGATAATACAAGTAAAGCACAGTGCCTGGCAAATAGTAAGTGCTCAATAAATGATGGCTGCTGCTGCTACTGCTATTTTATTATTATTCTTTTCCCCACCTGCACAAATGCCGTTGGGACCCTCCATGGCCAAGAGGTTGTAGAGGGAGGGGGCTGCCTGCATCTGGGCAGGTGTGCTTGGCATGGGTGTTGGTGGGGGATCTGTCCTTTGGGGAAAGGCCTAGGTCTTGATTTTGTAAGCTTGGCTTTGGGGCAGGAATGTCTGACCATGGAAAGGCACAAGGCCTGGGTGAGCAATATCTAGCCCAACATGAACATCCTTCTTAGATTCCACCTTCTTGTTTAGCCACAATTGTCTTCCTTTCAGTGGAGTAAGAGGAAGAGAAGAAGCAGAGGAAACGCCACAGGAGCACTGAGGCCTTGCTTAACCAATTTCGGAACACAGATGTTGTAGCAGAGAGATCATGAGTTCAAATCCTGCCCAGCTTCACCATCTTTTTAGCTGCATTAGTGACTTTGACAATGTTCCTAAGCTGCCTTTCCATCTTTTGTAACATGGGAATAATGTGACCCACGTTGAAATTTGGGCATTATGGTAGAGACTGTGGGAGCTCATTAATTCCCTTCCCACTCCTCCCCCGCCACGTGTTTTTGGCTTGAACGCTGACCTCCAGACTTCTCTTTTGGCGCAGTTTAGCCAGCTAAATTTTAAAAATTTTTTTTAATTTTCATACAATTTTTAAAGCTTACTTTCTATTTGCAGTTATTACAAAATACTGACTATATTCCCTGTGTTGTACAATACATCCTTGAGCCTATCTTACACCCAATAGTTTGTACCTCCCACTCCCCCAGCCCTGTATTGCCTCCCACCCCCCTGCCACACACTGGTAACCACTCGTTTGTTCTCTATATCTATGAGTCTGCTTCTTTTATGTTTTATTCACTAGCTTGTTGTATTTTTTATTTATTTATTTATTTTGGCCACGCCACACGGCTTGTGGGATCTTAGTTCCCTGACCAGGGGTTGAACCTGGGCCCTTGCAGTGAAAGCACCGAGTCCTAACCACTGGACTGCCAGGGAATTCCCCTGTTGTCTTTTTTAGATTCCACATATAAACGTTATCATACAGTACTTATCTTTCTTTGTCTAGCCAGCTGACTTTTCAGATTCTCCATCCTCTTACATCTTTAGATCCATTTTTTTTTTCATTTGGTTCAAAATTAGACATTTTTAGGCTACTGAGATTTTTAATGAAAAACCAGAGGTCAGACAACTCCAAAGGGTTGTATTTGGGTTCAGAAGGCAGTAGCCTGCTATATTCCTACTAATTTTCCTTCCAGCTTGGCTGTGGACTACTCCCTGGTCTGGTGGGACCCTTAACTACAGGGGGCAGGAAACAGTGACCGCTTTGCCCACAGCTTATGCAAGTTCCTGTTCTCTTTTGCTGCCTTTATCAAGAGAAGAGTGGGGGTGTTGGGGCACAGACCTGTGTCTCAGGAGTCCAGGACTATAGGGTCAGGGTTCCTGGGGGAGGGTTCTTTTGGAGAATCAGGACTGCAAGGCAGGAGGTGGAAAATCAAGTGAAATATCCCATGCTGAATCTGAGCTGCTTAACTTTGCTGTCCTTTTCAAGGCTTTCTCTGAGGTGAGGCTTTGGCTACTTTATTCTGTCTTCCTCTATAAGGTTCAGAAATGAACCAGGGGGTCTGAATAGGAGGCTGTAATCTGGGCTGCCCACTGACCCTGTCTTTCACTTCCCTCTGCCTCTACTCAAGGTTGAACAAGATCTGTAGTGGTCTCTCCTTTCAGAGGAAAAACCAGTTCATGCAGCGGCTTCACAACTACTGGCTGTTGAAGCGGCAGGCACGGAATGGTGTCCCCCTCATACGGCGCCTGCACTCCCACCTGCAATCCCAAAGGAATGCTGAGCAGGTAGGTGAAGTAGTTATTTGAGGGCAGTGGAGGGAGGTGGAGAGTGACGAAGGAGAGATGGTTGGGGCAACTCTCCCTGAGCCCTCTGCGGGACCTTTGCCTATAGCCATCACCTCTCTAGGTGGTCCATCCGAGGAGTGACCTCCAGGACTGTAGAGCTCTTTAGACCAGACAGCAGCCCTTCTAGATGAGAGAGGCTTGGCTTGGAGCAAATTCTAGGGGAGAGTGGAAAGCAAGCCCAGCTTTCCCTCTACGTGGGGAAAACCCTTTAGATATGGTAGAAAGGAAGAAGTGGGCTGAGTGAGGGTCAGGTGACCATGTTGTATAAGTTAGGAAGGCATACTTTCCTTAAGACACTATACTGCCATCTGCCTAAAAATGTTCCATAAAAAATACGCTAACCATCTAGGTTGTAGCGCACAGCCTGCCCAGTTGGGGTGATCTTTTAGACATTAGCAACTGGAGTTGCTGCATGTTTAGTGTTTTCCGAGATGGTGGAGGCCTCCTGAGAGACTTTTAAAAAAACATATTTAGTTCTCTCTGCCTCTTCACTTGTTCCATTACTTCTGCCTTGAAATATTCCCACACCATTACTCCAGAGACAAGGCAAGCCTTCCCATGACTCTGGTGCCCTCTGTTCTGTCTGATTTTACTTTTGCCTTTTGTAACTGAAGTCCTGAAGGGGAAGTGTATATCCAATCTCTCCTTGAAATGGTCTGCTTGCTCCCCTGTAGCTTCTTCTAGAACATCAGTGACCCCTTCCAGCCCAGCAAGTCTTTCCTCAGATTCTCACCTTATAGACTGTTGGACTGCATTTGACACCACGATCACTTTGTCTTACAGCTTCTCTGTGACACCATTTCCCATCCCCTCTACCCCACTAACTGTACCCTGTGCTGATCCTAATTCTTACCCCTTAATGGTAACACTCCCAGGGGCTCTGTTGCCTCCCTGTTGGCTTGGAGAGCTTGTCCACACTCATAGTTGCCAATAACTGTGTAGCAGTAGCTCCAGGTTTCTTGTCTTGTCCCCTCCCTTTTTTCTGCCCTCAGTCCCTCTGGGGCAGACGAACTATAGATGTCCTTGTAGATGTTATTTCCTGAACTCAGATATTGGAAACTGAATTCATTATCTTCCTTCATCTCCGTAAATGTATTTCCCCATTACTGTTATGGAAGCTTCTTCCTCCTGACCTCAGATGTTGCCCACCTTGGAGTTACTTTTGGCTCTTTCCTCCATAAGGAGCTGCAGTTAATCATCCCCTGATCTGTTTTGGGGGATTTATCAGTATATGGCCCTTTATCTCCATTCCACAGCTACCCTGCTCATCCATGCCCCTTTAATTTCAGTAGTAGCTTTCTAGGTGGTCTCCAGCCTCTAATTCTTTCTTTGCTTTACAGCTGGTACTGTCTTACACACTTAACCATTTTCCATCCTGTCATTTCCTTTTCCGGAATAAATTCCCCCTCGCCAGGCAGGCCACGTCCAGGCTTTTTTGCCTGCCATTTGAAGCTTCTTGCCAGCTGGATCCTGGGTCTTCCTTGGCTTTTGTGGTTCTCCAGTTTCTCTGCTCTGGCCAGCCCGTTTTTCTCAACAAGCAAAGAATCACTAATTCTGCCTTCATACTTCTGCTTTGTGGTCCCTTCGGTTCCAAAAGAGGCCTTTCTTACTGCTTTCTTCATCCACATGCATCATTACATGTGAAACCCTAGTAAGATTGCTCGCCCCAGGAATCCCTGACCTAACCCCAGTCCACTGAGATCTTCTCTATTTTATGTCCTCTCAGCATTTTATATTCAGTTTATCCAATCAGTTTTTGTTGTCTTTATGCTGCTGTGCCCTTGCGTATCAAACCCTGGGCCTCTTTCTTCCCTCAACTACACTGTAACCACTTTTAGGGCACGAATCACGTTTTTGGTGGTGGTGGTGGTGTTTTAAAGTATGTTCAAGTCAGTAAGCACAAGCTCGTAGTAAAAACTTCGCTTTGTTTTCTAGCCAAGTCGAAGCTCTAGGGTGAAATTCTTTCCACCCTGAGGTGTCTATTAGTTTCCTTCTGAAATTCTTTCCAGCCCTGAGGATGCACAGCTGCTCTCTGGTGTCCCTGGGGGTAGGGAGAAGCAGTCCCAGCTCTCACCCCAGCAATGGTTATTGTGCTATAGTGAAGAAACATTGTTATAAGGCTGGGGAAGCACTGGAGGAAGGGTTGTAGAGGGGGTGGAAGGGCTCTCCGGGACCATGGGTCCAGGAAGGGGATGGGGCTCTTACCTGCTGAGGCCCCAGAGGCTTGAGCAGGGAGAGGACTTTGGGCAGGAAGGAGGCCCACAGTTCCTCTATCCTTTCCCTTCCCTCCTGCAGCGGGAGCAGGACGAGAAGACAAATGCAGTGAAGGAAGAGCTGAAATACTGGCAGAAGCTCCGGCACGACTTGGAGCGGGCACGGCTGCTGATTGAGCTGATTCGGAAAAGAGAAAAGCTCAAGCGGGAGCAGGTGAGGAGGAGCCCCCAGGGCTCTTGTTCAAGATCTTTTTCTCCTACTGTCAGTATGGCTTCAGGAGACCCAGGAGCCCCTGCCTGGTGTCAGCTTTCTTACCTTCCTGCCCAGCACTGTGGGCTCCAAGACCTGCCTACTCTGCGTTGGGTGTGGTGCTGCTGATGGCTTCGAACTTAGGGAGTTTAGCTCCTGGTGGCCTCAGGCATAAGCTTAATATCCTATGCCTGGGCCCATCCCTGGAGTTTCTCATTCAGGATATGGGGGGTGGGGGGTGGGCGGAGCCTGGCCTTCTGTTTTGGAGAGCTTCTCAAGCCATTCTTATGGGTATCACCTTTGACCTGGGAGCTTCTGGGGTTTCTCACTTGGCCTTTAAACACTTATAGTCTTGAATCATTTAAATTTTCCAACCTCTGTTCAAAGAGATTCTAAGCCTCTGAGCATGGAGAATGTTGAGGTAGGTAGTGTAGCCTAGGAATTAGGAATATGAGCTGTGGCATCAGGCAGCTTGCGTGTTTTGTTTTTTTTTTTAACATCTTTATTGGAGTATAATTGCCTTACAATGTTGTGTTAGTTTCTGCTGTACAATGAAGTGAATCAGCTATATATATACCTATATCCCCATATCCCCTCCCTCTTGCTTCTCCCTCCCACCCTCCCTATCCCACCCCTCCAGGTGGTCAAAAGCACCGAGCTGATCTCCCTGTGCTATGCGGCTGCTTCCCACTAGCTATCTATTTTCCATTTGGTAGTGTATAGAAGTACATGCCACTCTCTCACTTCGTCCCAGCTTACCCTTCCCCCTTCCCCATCCTCAAGTCCATTCTCTACATCTGCATCTTTATTCAGACAGCCTGCATTTATATCCTGGCTCTGCCACTTACTACTTGTATGACATTAAGTTGCTTAATCTCCTTATACCTCGAGTTTCCTTGACTATAAAATGGGGGTAATAATAGAACCCATCTCATAAGGTTGTGAGGATTAGATAACTTAGTGTATATAAAGAGCTTAGAACAGTGCCTGGCACATTGTAAGGCTATAGAAGTGTCAGCTGCTATCATCATCATCATTATTGATACTCTTTGCCTCCCTGAAGTGTCTACGGCAGCACTCTGCACATGACAGTGAGCAAAAACTATTAATTGAATGCCAAAACTGTTCTCTCTGGTCCAGGAATAGCAGCTGTTACTCTCATGCTTCAGAGGCCTGGGTTAAAGATGTTCTTTCTCTCTTTCTCCGAACTCTGCTTCACTGTTCAGCCCCAGCACAAGCCCTTCTCTCACGGTCCTGTAGCCCGAGTTTCCACCACTGAGACTGGGCAGCTCTTGCCATACTTAGCACAGGTGGGCATGGAGGACATCTCAGGACCTTGTCTATGGATTCAAACCGTCTGTGCCGTCCCAGGCCTGGCCCCACAGCTGAGCTTCTCTTCCCATTTCTGGTCCAGAGAAATGTAAGGGAAAAGGAAGCAGGCAGGGGATGCAGGCAGGCATTTGTTTTGATGTAGCCAAGAGGCAGGAACTTGTAGTATAATACACGGCTTCCCAACCTTTTTACATTAGGGCACACATGGAAAATAACATTTGTATAGCACACTGCTGCAAATATGTCAGGCTACTTGCCACCCAAGGGGGTGAGCCTCGAGGCCTTGGTCACCCTAGGCCGACCTAGGTGGTCCAAGGGCCAATTAGGTGGGAATCCTGGCCCAAGGGACATTTTATATCATCAGTGTGCCTCTTGGACTAAGTCATACCTAGGTATAAGTCCGTCTCTGTTCTTTCCTAGCCAGGTGACCTTGGGTTAGTAACTCCTCACCATACTCTTTTCAAACCTCAGATTCCATATTTGTAAAATGGAGATAATTACAGTTTCTCCTTCGAGGTTATTGTGATGATTAACTGAGGTAATATAAGTAGAAAGGCAGTGTGGCATAGTAGTCAAAAGCACACACTGTGAATCCCAATCTGTCCCTTATTAGCTGTGTGACCTTGGGCCAGTCACTTACTTAGTCCTTCCGTGCCTCAGTTTCCTCTTTGTAAAATACCTCATTTGTACCTATTTTGAACATTACTTGACACTTAGTAAGGACTATAAAGGTATTAACTATTATTACTGTAAGTTTTGATATAGCCTGAATGCATAGGAAATGTTCACAAAGTGGCAGCTGTTGGTATGATTATTTCTAGGCTAAAAGTTCAGTGGTAACTCCTCAAATAGTGGTCAGCTTAATATCTTGTGAAAATTTGTCTTACACAACTGGTGAAAGTCAAGTTATCAAGCAAAAGTTCGGTGCCTCTTTGGGGGGTGTCCTGATTTCTCTCCACCTCCCCCACAGGTCAAGGTCCAGCAGGCCGCCATGGAACTGGAGCTTATGCCGTTCAACGTTCTGCTGAGGACAACACTGGACTTGCTGCAGGAGAAGGATCCCGCACACATCTTTGCCGAGCCTGTCAACCTGAGTGAGGCAAGTTCCCCCGCTACTTCCTGAGCAGTGAGCCCTGCCTGAAATGGAAATAGGGTCTGAGTAGGCTAGGAAGGGGTTGGGCCACAGGGTGTACAAAACCTGGGGGTGTCTGGCAAGGCTAGTAGACTTGCCCACGGTGAGGGCTCAGCAGGCCAAGGTGGGCCAGAGCCCTGGGGCTGTGAGTGAGCCTGGCATGGCCAAGCCAGAAAATGGGGTGGCAAGAGTGCCGCTGAAGGGTGCGCCTGTTTGGCTAGTAAATGGTTGTTGTAATTGTACAGGTTTTATATGTTTAGGTTCCAGATTACCTGGAATTCATATCCAAGCCAATGGATTTTTCTACTATGAGGCGGAAGCTGGAGTCCCACCTGTACGGCACCTTGGAGGAGTTTGAGGAGGACTTTAACCTTATAGTTACCAACTGCATGAAGTATAATGCTAAAGACACAATTTTCCACCGAGCAGCTGTCCGCCTGCGGGACCTGGGAGGGGCCATCCTGCGGCACGCCCGGCGGCAGGCAGAGAACATCGGCTATGACCCCGAGAGGGGCACCCACCTGCCCGAGTCACCCAAATTGGAGGACTTTTACCGCTTCTCCTGGGAAGACGGTGAGAAGCCTGGACGGGCAGGGAGGAGAGGGGCCAGGAGGAGGCGCAGGGATAGAGCCCAGAGAGCCAGGGATCAGGATGGGCCTTGGGGCTATAGGGTGGACTCCAGGAGCAAAGCTGGGGATAGGCACAGGCTGGGGTACATGTGCTTGTGGCTGGAATAGTTCCGAGGGTTAAAGTTAATTCCCTGAGCACTTCTTGAATAGTAGGATAAGGGGAATAAGGTACTAGCTGTCTGTCTGAAAGCTAAAGATTCACCAAGGGTCTTTCTTTCCTGGACTCCCTCTGTGTGGCGTTGGAGCATGGGCAGCAGGAGCGCAGTGCTGATGTATGTCTGGCTCATTCAGAAGAGTGCAGGTAGAGCATCAGAAAAATGGAATTGCCTCTGTAATTCCCTACTCTGCCTGCCCCTGCTCTCTGCTTCTCGATGGCAGCAGCCAAACAGTCACTCAGGCCGGGGGATTGCCAAGCTGCCTCGTGCCTGCTCCACAGAGCCC
Organism: Globicephala melas; assembly: GCF_963455315.2. Lineage (NCBI taxonomy): Eukaryota > Metazoa > Chordata > Mammalia > Artiodactyla > Delphinidae > Globicephala > Globicephala melas. Next base: position 65,436,230 of record NC_083324.2, read on the forward strand.
ATAATCGTGACTGTGAACTGCTTCCTGCAGGTGTTTCCCAGATTCTGACCTTGTCCCTGTGGCTGCTCTCCTGGGAGCAGTGTTGCCAGGGCCAAGGCCCCACAGTGACGCTGCTGGAAGCCACTGGCCCAGGCACTCCAGGAGAATATTTTGCATCCGAAGGAATTGGCCCCTGCCCTTCCCTTTGCCCTGGGCTGGTCAGGTCCTTCAGCCCCTTCTTCTGTCCTCCCTTCTCCCTGGCAGTGGACAACATCCTCATCCCAGAGAACCGGGCCCACTTGTCCCCAGAGGTGCAGCTGAAGGAGCTGCTGGAAAAACTGGACCTGGTGAGTGCCATGCGGTCCAGTGGGGCCCGGACCCGCCGTGTCCGCCTGCTACGCCGGGAGATCAATGCCCTTCGGCAGAAGCTGGCGCAGCCGCCACCACCGCAGCTGGCATCGCTAAACAAGACTGTGTCCAATGGGGAGCTGCCAGCAGGGCCCCGGGGGGATGTGGCTGTGCTGGAGCAGGCCCCGCAGGAGGAGCCAGAAGACGATGGGGACAGAGGTGAGAGACAGTCACGGGCAGGCCGGGGGCTGCGGGCCAGGGTAAGGGAGAGTTAAGCTGAAATCCTGTAGTGGGAACATCCTTCCCCAACTCTAGGTGTGACCCTCATGGGCAAGTAAAAGCCCTGGGAGGGGTCACACTTTCATGCATACCCAGGGATGATACTCAAAATATTTAACAATACGTAGAGACCAAAATTCATCCGTCAGAGTAGATGTTGGCTTTTATATTGGAGGGGGCTCCTGAGGGCCTCTGATGCAGATATTTAGTTGTTGGATTGTGAGTGGGTTCAGGGAGTTTCAGATGCTGGGGCCCAGTAGCTGTTTACTAACTTGTAAAGAAGTATTTCAATATTTTGCACCTGGTATGGCCATATTGCACATACCAGTTAAATATTAGTTCAACTTATACCATCATATAGAGAGGCTCTTAGAGCAGGTTAGGTTGTGGTGTGGGGGAACAGAAAAGAAAGAAAGACCCTAAGGATGGTCTGGGCTCATGGCTTTGACCCCAGCTGGCCAAGTCTACAGTAGGCCCACCCCAAGCAGAAAAGCCCAGAACTGCAAAAGACAGCTGGGGGAAGTGATTCTCAGAGATCCAGGTGTCTTACCTGAGTTGCTTTCCATCCTCTCCGCTTCTTTGGGGACAGAATTGTCTCCCTGTTACCAGCCCTTGGATCTGAGCCTGTAGCTCAGGAGGGCCTGTCATCCACACAATCAAGAAGGTTGGGAATTATCTCCAGGGGAAAAGGGGCCAAATTGCAGGGAATGGCCCATTTTATTTTAGGTTGGGGGAGAGCGGGGATGTGGCGGAGAGGTCAGGTTTATCATTAGAGGGCTTCGTGTCCATTGTGACCCTTCCCAGCTTCCCATGTGGCAGTCAGCATGCCACTCGTATCCATCCCCACTCCTGGGCTAAGGCAGTGCAGAGTCATGCCCAGTGGACCGGCTGCAGCAGCTTCTAGAGGTTTCAAAAAATTTCTAGGCTTCATCTCCCAGAAATTCAGATTAGGGAAATCTGAGCTCTGTTTTGAGTGTCTTTTTTTTTTTTTGTGGTACGCGGGCCTCTCACTGCTGTGGCCTCTCCTGTTGCGGAGCACAGGCTCTGGACGCGCAGGCTCAGCGGCCATGGCTCACGGGCCCAGCCGCTCCGCGGCATGTGGGATCTTCCCAGACCAGGGCACGAACCCCTGCATCAACAGGCGGACTCTCAACCACTGCGCCACCAGAGAAGCCCCGAAACTGTCATTTTTTAAGGTGGAGGTTGAATAGACAAGTTCAGGAACCACTGATTTAACTTCCTTGCTTTCATTTTTTCATATCTGTAAGCTGCTTCTTTCTGCTTGTCCTTCTTGCTTCACTTGTGATATGAAACAAAATACATTGACAGATGGGAAAACACCTGGGTCTAAAGAGAGTTGTAGACCCCTAATCTGTGAGGCTGAGATTTACTTAATTATTGATTAAGCAGGGGGCTTTGGGCTTTCTGGGTGTAGGGCAGTGGTTTATAACCCTGACTTCATCAAACTCACCTGGTAAGCTTTAAAAAAAAAAATCCATCGTTAGCTATTTGGTTTCATTTTGTCTGGGGTGGGACCTCAGCATTGGAATTTTTAAGAAACTGAGTAACTAATACATAGCCAGGGTTTAGAACTACTAGTGTAGACACAACTTAGTCCTACCTTCTCTTCACCTTAGACCTGAGACACGTCTCAAACCTTCTAATAGCCTATGCTCTTGGTTCTTAGTTATCAGTGTCATTATCTGGCTTGTAGGGGCAGACTTTTTCTAAAATGTTCAAGCAGGTTCTCTTTTTCTCTAACAGATGACTCCAAAATGCCTCCCCCACCAACCCTGGAGCCTACTGGGCCTGCGCCTTCCTTGTCTGAGCAAGAATCCCCTCCGGATCCCCCCACTCTGAAACCCATCAATGATAGCAAACCTCCAAGCCGATTCCCAAAGCCAAGAAAAGTGGAAGAAGATGAGCTTTTGGAAAAATCACCTCTGCAGCTAGAGAGTGAGCCCTTGCAACGCCTGCTCAGTGACAATGGCATTAATAGAGTGTCCCTCATGACCCCCGATACATCCCCCGCAGGTGCCCCACTCAGTGGCGTGGGCCGTCGCACATCAGTCCTCTTCAAGAAGGCCAAGAACGGGGTTAAACTACAGAGGAGCCCAGACAGGGCCCTGGAGAACGGCGAGGACCATGGCGCAGTGGGCTCTCCTGCGTCTCCCACCAGCATCGAGGATGAACAGCACTCCCGGAAGCGGCCGAGGAGCAGGAGCTGTAGTGAGAGCGAAGGGGAGAGGTCCCCCCAGCAGGGGGAAGAGACAGGTGACCTCGCCTGTGACTTCTCTCGCTACTTCTCATCTGCTTTCCTGCTTTGCCTTGCCAGCCGGCACCTTCCCCAGTCAGCTGCCTCCCCTGTGGATGGCCCCTGTGGATGCCAGTAGTAGCACTGAGGGCTCCGTAGTGCACAGTTGGGCCTGGTACATGAGTAGTGGCCTGGGGAAATAGGCTTTGAGCAAGTGTTTTGAGAGGGCCAGCTTGTGTCTGGGGCTCTCTTTGGCCCTGAGCAGCGTATAAAGCTATATATGATAAAATGGTTCCTACTTTCATTTTAGTTCATTTATTCATCAGATATTTATATCAGGCATTATTGTAGGCACTAAAGTGTAGGGGGAAAAATCAATAAATAAAACAGACAAGTCCCCTCTCTTGTAGGGGAGGTAGACTAAAAGCAAATAAATAAATTGTATCGCATATTAGAAGCTGTGGAGAAAAGTCCCGCAGGGAAGGGGGGGAGAGGGGATGCTGAGGTGATATTAAAGAGGGTGGCCAGGGGAGGCTTTCTGAGTAAAGATCTGAAGGAGCTGAGGGTGTGAGCTCTTTGGGTATCTGGGGAAAAGATGTTCCAAAAAGATGGACTAGCAAGTGCACAGGCCATGGGGGTGGAAACATGCTTGCATGTCTGAGGAACAGTGAGGGGACCTATGTGGCCACAGCAGAGTGAGCCAAGGGATCATAGGAGATGCGGTCTCAGAGGTAGTAATAGGGGCTTGTCACTAAAGAGTCCTTACTGCATGTCCAACACAAGCTGGTCACTGGGGAGCAGTAAATCAGACCCAGGTCCAAATTACCATCCAGTGGGGAGACTAGATGGTGTCCTGAGGTATAGAGATACCCCAGTGCTGGACAGTCTGTGGTTATGTGTCAGGTGACAGCACTGCTAGAGGTTCAGGGAATAGGAACTGGGGGAGTTGGGAAGGCTTCATGAGTAGACAGTGCCTAAGCTGGCCCAGGGAATGAGGACAGACTAGAAAGGAACAAAGGGCTCAGGCCCAGGTGTGTAGAAACAAGGTCAGAGTCCCTGTGAGGGACAGTTTGGAGAGGGGCTTCCCTCTCTAAAGCGAAGAGGGGCATCAGGAGCCAATGCTGTGGGCAAGGTGGACCTGGACATGCAGGGCCCCCATCACCAGACAGTTGTTTAGTCTTGGTGGGATATGGAAGGCCAGCTCACTTGGCAGGGAGGGGCCTGCTCTTGGCTTTTGCTCCTCATGTCCTGTTACATGGTGGCTTTGGGCTGTGTGGTCAGCACATGCTTTTCTCTGCTTTTCTGTCTTCCTACCTAATACTTTGTTACCAGCAGTACCTTCCTTTCCTGTCTGGTCCAAGCTTCCCTGTTTTAGGGCAGTAGGGTGTTTATATAGAGTCAAGAGCTTGAGGCAGACTTGAATTCAAATCCCATCTTCTTACTAGCTGTGTATCCTGGGGCGTATGAATTAACCTCTGTGAGCCTATTCCTTATTTCTAATATGGGGCTAGTGACACCTTCCTTGTGTGGCTCTAAGGATTGGAAGTAGCCTATATAAAGCACTTGGTATATAGCAGTAGTTGGTAGCAGTTATTGTTGTCATCCTGTCAGTTATATCAGGCACAGCCAAACAGCACTGAGCACTAAAAATGAAAAATCCTGCTGTTGGGAAATAGGTCTAGACATCAGGCTCATCCAACCTGAGGGGGCCCACCGCTTGGGGGCTAGAATCTGTTTCTCCTCCACCATCCCAGCTACCTGGTACCCAGGAATATTTTTGCACAACTTTAGTGGGTTCTCTTAAAAGCAGGTGTTGATCCTTTATAGATGAGGCACAGTAGGCTTTGGTGATTTAAATTGAGGTCATGATGTTAGAGGCAGAGCCAGGTTTGGGTCCAGATATGTTGGCTCAGACACCTGCTCTTACAGGTGTGACTTGCCTCACAGTTTTCTGGCTAAGGTATATGTGACTTAGAGCTCTTGGCTCAGCTGTCAGACTTGTGGGATTCTGGATGGTGGTTGGGAATTGGGTAGATAGAGAGGAGAGTTGAAGCTTTGATGGCAGATGAGATTCTTGTCCCTGGGATGACCAGACAGTCTTCATTTGCCTCTGAAGGGCTCCCTGCTGTAAACAGACCTTCTTTCATTCATACTTAATAGCATCCTCCATAAGTAAGAAGGTATTACCTTCACTTCACGAAAGTAGAAGCCAAGGCTTAAAGAGGAAAAGGGACCCATATTTCAGAGCCCAGTCTAGAACCCAGGGAATCTGACTGCCCATCGTCCCAGGAAGGTCTGGTCTGCCTTAGATCTGCTGAAAAGTTCCCCCCATCCTCAACTTTAACTAGCTCTGCTAGATATCTCAGGGTGTGGTTGACACAGTCCTTATCCGGCTCCAGCCTCCCCTGACACCATCCCAAAAGAATGAAGCTAGCTATTGCCAGCTGTGTGATGGATAGGGTGTGTGAGTGTTTATCTGAAGAGGCAAGGTGGGTGGGCTTCCCAAGAGGCAGAGGAGACTCCCTGATAATTGAGGCTTGAAATTAGAAGCAGATCCAGGGACTTGTGAACAAGCCGGAGTGAGGAAGTCTTGGTATTTCCCATTGTAGTCAAATGACAGTAACTGGAATGAGCTATAGGCTATTTTCCTTCAAGTAAACCCAGAAGGATGGGACGGTAAATGCGGTGTCTGTTCACTGCCCTAGCCAACATTTCCCCCAAACCTTTATCAGGTTCTCTCCACCACCCAAGACCCATTTCCCAAGAGGAGGGACCAGCCATGCTCTCCATCCCTCCCTGCTGAGCCCTCCCAAGGTGGCTGCCTCACACTGCAGCATGTGTCGGGGAAGGGGGTTTCTACACTCAGGCTCACTTTGTGTGTTCTTGGCAGGTGTGACCAACGGCTTTGGAAAACACACTGAAAGCGGGTCTGACTCAGAATGTAGTTTGGGTCTCAGTGGTGGACTGGCATTTGAAGCTTGCAGGTAAGAACAGTTGTCCCAAAGCCGTGTTTGCAGCTCTGCCACCTCTCCATTTATTTTCCTTTCAGCTGCAGATTGAACCTCCTCCTGCTTATCTCAGTTTTTTTCTTCCCGCACCCCTGTTATTTCCTGAAGCCTCTCATCTGTGACTCTGGTAGCTCCTAGGAAACGTTGTGACCCTTGACTGTCAGGCCTGATCTGACTAGGGGGGAGTAGTGCTGATGCTTTATAGGGTTTGTAGACCTGAATTTGGCTCCAGAGGGTGGGGACACCCTCTGTATTGCCCAGTGAAGTTAACATTTGAGCCAATCCCCACCCACCCCCTGGCCCATTTAGATAACCCAGTTATAGACATGGTTTCACCCTTTGCCTTTCAGGGCATCATAGCAGTGGTGTAGGAATAAGAAATGGACAGATAGGAAATTTGGAATTGCCTTTTAGTCTGACAAAGGCCCCAGCTCTTCTACCATCTTTGAGCTGGGAAGGGATGGGTTTCTTTTCCCATTCTTTCACCTGAAGGGAGGATTTCCGAGGCCAGAACCTTCAACTTTCTTCCACGACTAAGAGTTTATTGAATCTCTCTGCTCTGTGTTGTATGCTCTGCAAGACACCAGGGAGTGTGGGACTCTTGGAAATGGGAGACCTTCAGTGCCACAGAAGAAGAATGACTTGTCCTGAAGGCTGACCTCATGGTCCCTCCACATGGCTACTGGATGGATTCTGGGTTCAGAGCAGGGGAGGAGAGGTCCCAGGGCAGCACCAAAATACTATGTGTCTGTGTTTGAAGTGCTTCAAAGGCAGGCTGGGTGTAGGTTCTATTGGGTTCTCACTCTACACTGGTGCTGGGCTCTTGGAGGCCCCCAGATGCCCCCTTGGGCCTGGACTGCTCCCGCGCTGTAGCAGGGCCCAGCTTTCAGTGGCTCCTTAGAGATATTCTTCCCCACCAAGCCTCAGAAATGTCCTAGCTGTCTCCCTCCATGTTACAGCTCTAGAGATATAGGAGGAGTGGATGGGAAAACACAGTTACCAGGCATAGAGAAGAGGCAGAGATTTCAAAATCATACAGGATGCTTCTAGCCCGGTCCCGGGTTGGAGTTCCTGACTCCCTTCAAAGATAAGGTGCCTGGAAACCCAATTCACTGGGGTGGGGTAGGAGTGGGGTTATCAAACTGTCCCCTCTTAGTCCTTGACTAAAGGTAGAAGGTATGTTCGGCCCCTCCCTCCACAAAGGGTGCTCTTCCCAGCTGTGAGCCGCAAGGAGCAAGCCAGGCCAGGCTCTGGTTAGCCTGCCCGTTCAGACTGCTTGCCTTTCTGCGGAACATGCCAAAGCCACCAGTTTCTCTGGGGCCCTGCTCAGTGTGGGAACAATGCCCTTGGAAGGCGTTTCCTCGTTAGCTCAGTGGTTCTCAGTAGAATTTTGCGGTTTACAACAGGAGATTCAGGCCTTCAACTACAGGGATTTTTTTCTTTTTCTTTCTTTTCTTTTTTCCTACATTGTGGAGGTAAGTACATAAAGGAAGATCTTATTAATTAGACTAGAATCATATAATCGCAGAATAAAGAACCTTGAAAGAATTTCTGGTCACTAATCCCATCCCCTTCCCATCCTGTCCCTGGGTTTATCTTTTCTAATGATTTTCTGAGCAGTTTGGAGCTGCACCCTCTTCTTTGGGTCACTCATTCAATTATTAATTAAGCACTTACCTTGAGCCAGGTACTGTTCTAAGCCCTGATAAGGTGTCTGTTCTCAAGGAGCTTATCATCTAGAAGGGAGAGATAAATGTTAAGCGAGTAAGCAAAATAATTATTGATTGGGCTGTCTGCTTAGACCTGGGTAACTTAGAGAGAGGGCTGAAATGCAGGCCATGATCGAGTCACTTGTGCGTTTTTCTATGAAACAGGAACATATGGACCTAGTTTTGGTGTTGCATCCTGTCTCATTGAGCTCAACCTTCTCAGAGCTCATCATCTGATAGTATAACATTGGTAGTTTATAATATTCAAGTGAGACTTTAAAATTTACTGCCGTTTATATAATAATATTTACTATATAACTTCTATTTATTGAATACTTGGTGTGTTCTGTACTGAGTGCTTGCTGTGTATTAATCCATTAAATCCTCACAGCAACACATGGGGAACACAAGCCTCAGAGAGGTTAACTTGCTCAGGGTCACAGAATGAATGAGTAGCACAGAGTGAGGTTCTGAACCCAGGTAGTCTGGCTCCAGAGTTTCTCTCTTAACTGCTTGGTTGTGCCCTCCTATGTTGTATTTGGAGATGTCTCCCCAGATCCATGATGTGAACTTGGAGAGGCTTTCATAATAGAACTACCAGTACCTTACATTTTTATAAGGACTCAGATTCTTTAAGTCCAGTGACAGATTTTTGTAGGGTGCATGGGAACTGAATTCTGAATGTGAACTGGGTGTTGTTTTTTCCCCAACAGGTCCTAATTTTGACTAGCAGGAAGAAAGCTCCCAACCTACTACTAACTGAAGGATTATGATTCATCAGGTTCTCATTGTGCCAGGTTTTCTGTATAAGACCATGATAAAGTCAGTTATGATTCAGTAACACAGGACTACCCTACTCTCCAACCAGTCTTAACCCTGGCCTCTTCGTATCCCATTAGGGGCTTCTTAAGCATTTTTACTCTACTGCAGGTTGTTGACTTGTCTTTTAAGCAATTTTTTTTGTTGAAATAATTATACAGCAGTAATATTTTTTAAAGTTTGAATGGGAAAAAACCATAGCCACATCATTCTTGCCGAGAGCTTCTAACTGTGATTGTACATTAGAATTGCTTTGGGAGCAACTTAAAAATACTGATGCCTGGGTGGGTTCCAGTTATACCATTATTCTTGTATTACTGTTCTCATTTTTGCCTATTACCTTCTAGTCTTTGTCTACTATATATTTTTTATCTCTTTGCAGTAGCCATATTTTAAAAAAACTGGTCTGCTTGGTAGTTTAAAAAAAATCCATCTCTGTCTAAGAAAAACGTCACACACATAAAGTAGAAGTGAGAAGCGGATTGTTTTTCCAATTTAAAAAGTCTTTTCTAATTAAGGAAGTAAGGCATGTCCATTATAGAAAATTTGGGAAAGAGGCAGATTTTTGTACCTCAAAAATAAATTGGTTTCTAGAGAAGCAATGTGAACCAGAGAGTTAAGAATTCTGGGCAGATGTGAGACAGGCCCTCCTCATGGCCAGGCTGCTTAGACTCTGGAAGGATTGACAAGTGCCTGGGTGACCTTCCCTCTGGATGAAATCCAGTGTCCCTGGGCAGGGGAGCAGGCCTCTCTTTCCAAGTTCAGTCCTTCCACATGGATGAAATGTTTCCTTAAGCCTCGTGGGAACATTCTGGTCAGAAGTATATCACGGGTTAATATGAGTTTTTAGGGGAAGGTGAGAAACCATTCTCCTTGAAGGGTTTTTGCAGCTCTGCTCCTAGCAGAGATGGGAGAGCAGGAGTGGATGTGTTACTCATTGAAATTGTTCATTTTGCTCCTCTCTCCCTCCCTGCTCTATATGCAGTGGTCTGACACCCCCCAAACGCAGCCGAGGGAAGCCAGCCCTGTCTCGAGTGCCCTTCCTGGAAGGTGTGAATGGAGACTCTGACTACAACGGCTCAGGTGAGGAGTGCTGTACAGGTGCATCTTGGGGGACCAGGCCTTCCAGAGAACCAGTTCTGCGGGCTGCAGCCAGACCCTGAGCTCCTCCGAACCTGGGGGCACTCGTCAGGGAAATGGCCCTTCCTCCCAGGTCATTCATACTCCTTTTACTTTTTTTTTAATTCATCTTATTTTGAATAAGTAACACATACCATGGTGACAAAAATCAGAAATGTACAAAAGGGTGCATAATGAAAAGCCAGTTCTCCCCTCCCTAGAATAGCCATTGTTAGCGGTTTCTTTTGTGTCTTTCCAGATGTAATCCATACGTACACAAACCAAAAACTTGTGTGTATATTTAAAAGAGTGAGCAGAGAAGCCTAACATGCACATTCCTCTAAACTATGCCTTTTTTCAGTTAATAATATATCTTGGAGATTCTTTTGTGCTTTTTATTGGCTGCCTAATATCCCATTACATAGGTGTGCTATCATTTACTTAGCTGGCCCTCTGCAGATGGACGTTTAAATTGTTTTTGTTTAATTGTCATAGTCAATGTTGCAGTGGGCAACCTTGTACAAAGATCATTTTGTATCCCTGGGGAGTATATCTATAGATATACTCTATTGCTGTATTGGAGGAAGTATGCATTTGTAATTTTGATAGATATTTCCAGTCTGCCCTCACAGGAGTAATATGATATCCTGTGTCACTGAATTTCACACATAACCCTGTAATTTCATGTGATCCAATGCTTCTACTCCCTACTGGGGTAAAATGGAGACATTCTACTCCAGCAGGTCCAAACAGTAAAACACATGGATCTTATCTCCTCTGACTGAAGGAATAAAGGACAGGGCAGAGCCAAAGGAGAGGACTGGGTGGTGCTTAGGTGGAACAGGTGCAGGGCTGGCTGTTCTCTGAGCACACCTCTGTCCAGCCCTCCTATGGGGGGTGTGCACTCTGGATGCCCTGTCTTTGAAGCTTCCATCTAACACTCAGCCTTCAGGGCTTCTCTTCCCCTCTTTCCTTTTCCCAACTGCTTTATTTTCCCTTAGCATCAGTTTCTTTTTCATATGTGTGTTGATGAATGCATGCCTGCATGTTTCATTACTGTCTGACTGTCAGTGCCCAGAAGGCAGGGCTTATGTCTAGGTTAATTTGTACAGCATCTAGTGCAGAACTGGGAGCGGATTGGCACGTACTTTGTGCTTCTGGTGGTGACATTTTATTCTTATTTTTAAAACCACGTAATTATTAAAATGATGCCAAAGGAAATTTAAAAAGGAAACTGACCTTCCACTGTTCCATCACCTTAACACAATTGCCTTCATTTCTCTATGTTGCCTTCTATTTATTTCAGGCACGTTTTTCACAAAATGCTAATCCAAAACACATGCTCTTTCATATTCTGCTTTTTTCAATGTTATCTTCCAATCAATGCATTATAATTTACTTGTTTCATTGTTAGAATTTGGTTATTTTCAAATTTTAACATTATACATAAGGTAGTGAACCCATATTTTTGTTCAAAAGCCTCTTATTCATTTTAAAAGTTATTTTTCTAAGAACAAATTCCCAGGGAAGGAATTTACTGGAGTAGATTGTTCATACTTTTTTTTAAATGGCTCTTGAGACTTACTGCCAAATTATATTCTGAAAGGATTAGACTGGTCTGCAATTTCCTCAGCAGTATATGATTGCACCAGTTTCCCCACAGCCTGCCTCTTCAGTAATGGATTTTGTCTTTTTGTTGTTATTGCTATTGATTTAATAGACAGAAAACAAGACCTCATTATCAGGAATATACTTTATAAAAAAATTATATATGTAGATGGTAATGTTTCCTTAGGAACATGATTTCTACTCTGTGGAATTGGATCTTTTCCTTAGTTGAGTGTGGTCACCTCCCTGTTGCCAGCTTATAGACTGGGGAGGGGAAGGGACGTTCCTCTGTGTATTCAGAGACATTTGTGAAGTACCCATCCACGTGTGCTAATGCATTAGGTGCAGAACAAAGTAAACCGAAGAGATGTGGTGCCTGCCCCAGGCAGGACACCCTGTGTAAGGTTCTGACAAAACTGGCAAGAAAAGAATCTGCAGACCTGCTTGGCTCTGCTGAGTGCTGTGCAGCCAGGTGTCCTGGATAGCCAGGTATGGCCCTGTCAGAAAAGAACTCATTTAGCAAATAGTTTTACTGGGATATCCATCCCAGGCATCTTTTTCCATGAAGCCTCCATCATGAGGCCCACCAGTCAGGGAGGCCCAGAGAGCAGTTTGTGGCTTTGCCAAGATGCATTATAGTCCTTCTTCCTGTGTCCTGGTGATGAAGCAGTTATATTTTTCCAAGGAACATCAACCTAGGGTTCTAGTTCAGAGGTCAGCAAACTGTAACCTGTTGCCTGTTTTTGTAGGGCCCACGAGCTAAGAACGTTTTTTACATTTTCAAATGATTGAAAATCAAGCGAAGAATGACATTTTGTAACACGTAAAAATTACACAAAATTCAGATTTCAGTGTCCAGAAATAAAGTTTTATGGGGATACAGCAGTGCTTGTTCATTTACCAATCGTCTATGGCTGCTTTCATGCTACAATAGTAGAGTTGAGTAGTTGCAATGGAGACTGCAAAACCTAAAATACTTACTACAACGGCTCAGGTGAGGAGTGCTTTTAAAGAACAAGTTTGGCCTTTTAAAGAACAAGTTTGCCATCTTTTAAAGAACAAGTTTGCCTTTTGGCCTTTTAAAGAACAAGTTTGCCGTCTCCTGATCTAGTCTTAAGAACTAAGGAGAGGGTAGGGAAGAGGAAGGGTGGAGGGGATGTTGCTGACTCATTCCTGGGCTGCCCCAGTCAAATGGAGGCCCCGGGCAGGCCTCCTGGGCACCATTCCATGCCCCCTTGGGCACTGTCTCCTCCCCTCCCCCACCCCCAGGCAGAAGCCTCCTGATGCCCTTTGAAGACCGTGGAGACCTGGAGCCCCTGGAGCTGGTGTGGGCCAAGTGCCGAGGTTATCCCTCCTACCCCGCCTTGGTGAGTCTGCCTGATCCTCCTCCCTCCTATGGGTGGTCTGGCCCCTGCCTTGCCTTGGGGGCTTATCTGATTGGATCAAGCCAGGAGAGTGTGATTGGGAGTCAGGGTACCTTTAGCTGCAGAAGGGAGGGAGGTTTTATCCCAGCCTGGGTGGGTCACACCAGCTAGACTCCCTGCTTAGGGCTCTTAAAATAGGTTAAAGTTTGCAGACAGAAGTTAGGGCTCTTAGTGATTTAATAGCATATATTTATTTGCTAAATAAAAAAAATTATCTATTATTCATAAAAGTAAAATGTGCTCATTGTAGAAAATTGTAAAAGCTGTTAATAATGCTTAGGTGTTTTACTAAATGTCTGTCATGCTAAGTTCTTGAAATGCTGCGGAAGGTATGGTTATTCTCATTTTATAGGGGAAAAAACTGAAGATCTATTTGCTACCATGGTCATCTAGCTATTAAGTGGCAGGGTTGGAATTTGAGCCCAGGGCTCAAAGTGTGTGATGTCAAAGCCTGTGTTCCGAGCCACTGAGTTCAAAATCACCCACAGTGCCATCTATTCAGAGATCACCTCTTGATGTATATCCTCAGCCCTTTTTTTTCTGTTTAATGCATAAATGTGCATAAATATGAGACCGTACTCTGTTTAACCTCCCCTTCACTTAACAGTACACCATGAGCATGCATGGCTTATGCCATTAAACATTCTTCATCAGCAACACTTTCATTACTGCATCATCTTCAGTCGTATGCGTGTACCTTATTTTAACCATTCCCTAGTTGGTCATTTAGATCATTTTGAATTTTTCACTATGATAAACAGCCAGCAGTAAGCATCATTGTAGCTTAACATTTGTGCACATCCATGGTTATTTCTTCACAGTGAAGAAGTCTTAGGAATGCCTTCTTGGGGCATCTATGTAAAATTCTGATGCAAATTGCCAAGTTGCCCCTTAGAACATTAGTTCTGGTTTATACTCCCACCAGCAGTAGCTAAAATTTCCATTTTTTCCATAGTGGCAGTAGCTAAAAATTCTAATTTTTACCACCCTGATTGTTATGTCTTAGGGCTCTTTCTATATTAGGGAGGTAATATCCATCTGGCCCTGAAAATACTGATTCTAACCTTTGGGGCATGTCACAATCATCTGGGGGAATTTTTTAAACAATGTAGATCCTGGGGCCCCATCTCAGATCAACTGTATTAGACTCTCTAAAGCCAGACCAAGGCATGAATATTTTTGTTTCTTTTTTTTATGACTATTTTTTTTAACACTCCCCAGATGATCTATAGTGGGTGTTGAGAACCGCCCTGCCAGCCTATGCGTGCACACAGAGCTCTGAGCCTCTCCCAGCTCATTTTTGTCTATGGCTCTTTTCATAGACAGCAGCCTCTTTAGGTGAAGAGTGCAGGAACTCTGATCCTTTTTGGACAGGTGAGGAAACTGTAGCTCCAAGAGGTTATATGACTTTCTGGAGTCATATTGGAACCCATGCTACCTGCCTCACCCCCTGCTTAGCAGTGGCAGGTGGGAGATCCACATTGTGATCCAGCGCTGAGGAGGTTGGACCTGGGGCTGCCTTCACAGGCTCCATGCCCAGCTGTCAGTGAGACCCCCAGCTTAGTTGTTGAAGAATTGATTAAGACTGTGCAGGTTTAGTTTTGTTTTTTTTAATCTCACAATACAAAGAAAGCCAGTCTAAAACTAGTCTCTTTTTTTTTTCAATAAATTTATTTATTTATTTTTTGGCTGTGTTGGGTCTTCGTTGCTCTGCACGGTCTTTCTCTAGTTTCGGTGAGCAGGGGCTACTCTTCGTTGGGGTGTGCGAGCTTCTCATTGTCGTGGCTTCTCTTGTTGTGGAGCATGGGCTCTAGCTGCGTGGGCTTCAGTAGTTGTGGCATGTGGGCTCAGTAGTTGTGGCTTACAGGCTCTAGAGCGCAGGCTCAGTAGTTGTGGCGCACGGGCTTAGTTGCTCCACAGCATGTGGAGTCTTCCCGGACCAGGGATCGAACCCGTGTCCCCTGCATTGGCAGGCGGATTCTTAACCACTGCGCCACCAAGGAAGCCCCTCTTTTTTTCCTTTTTAATTATCTTCTTAATCATACATTTTCTTTTGTGATAAAGAAATTCAGCCACCACCTGAAGAAACCTATCACCTGAATACAACCTGTGTTTTCATTTTGGTTTATGCTCTCCCAGTCATTTTCCTCTGCATACTTAAATATGTACTTGCACATATAGTGACTATACGGTTTTTAAATTTCTGAGGCTCTTGTTCTTTAAAAAAATGTTTTTTGTTTTTATGTAAAAATTATGTATCTACATTGCAGAAGCTTTGGAAAAAGGGAAAATCAACACAAATCGCAGCATTATGACATCATCTATAAGCATTTTGTATTGTTGCTTCTATTTATCATTTATATATTATAGCCGTAACAATGGTGTGTGTACACATTTGTTATGTAATGTGTTAAATGTTATTGCAGACTTTATTTCCATGTTTTACATCTGCATGACATTTGAGTGAATGGACCATTATTTATTATTTGGGGATACATTTGCCTCTGTCTTTTTTAAAAAGGGAGGCGAGCTCCCCTTAAGAGGCAGACTTGCCCATCTTGCTTCTGCCCTTGGGGGGACACTTTTCACAGTCTGCCCCACTTTCCAAGCCAGGCACTATCCCCACTGTTGATAATCGAGGAGGTTCAGGAGGGCTTGTCTGGTGGTTCTCATTAGGACCCTTAGCTTCAGTCCCAGGAGGGACAGACAGGCTGGGAGTTAGAGTTTTTACCAAATCACACAGCTGGGGGCAGGGTAGTGGTGGTTCTTCCTTAGAGTAAACTCTTAACTAGAGGACCTGCTTTTAGCTGCTTATCTTGAGAAGGATGTAGGGAAGCTGGCAAACACCCAGAAGTAAATAGAGCAATTTTTTATTATAAGAGACCCCCTGGGACAGGGTATAGGAATTAAGATTGCTCCATCTCTGGAGAAAGCTGCCTCCTCCGTAAGTTTCCAAGTCTCCCTGGCCTTGGTGCACAGAGATTATCAGCCAGCTGCTCTGGAAGCAGGGGCTGTGTAGGAGGCAGTGGGCAGCAGAGGCCCAAGCCTTGTCCAGGCGCCTGGTTTTAGTCCCAGCCAGCTACATCCTTCTGTGCTTGGCATTCTCCTCTGTCAGCTAGTACTTGTCAGCAGACTTCTCAGCATCAGCAAGAGGATGAAATAAGATGATGTGTGAATAATTAGGAGCTTTGGTAACTTTGTCAGTGCTCCACAGCGCTGGAGGATTATTATGTTGATGCCACCAGGCATTTTGCTGAGCCCTTGCCCTTGTGGAGCCTGCAGCCTCAAGGACTCATTCTTCCAGTGGCCCTTGTTTCCGACCACATCATTCTCCCCTCTTCAGCAACCCTCCACGCTCAGTCTTTTGCCTTCTCTCTGATTTTACCGTGGAGGTGCTAAAATTGTATCTGGTCTATGCACCAGGAAGGATTATAGTCAGACAGGAAGGTGGTGGGTAACCAGGAGATCTGTTTAGGTAGAACCAAAGGGATGGGCCCTCTGGCCGATTCAGGACCTTCTTCACAGCCATGGTGTCTAGGAAGCCCCTGAGATTTTGAAATGAATTGCACAGGTTCTAAAGGTAAATTGGCAGGGGAAAAAAATGGCCTCCATTCCTTTCCCCTAAGGGACATTGGGAGGAAGGCGTTTGTCTATCTGGCCTGGACGTCAGAGATGCTCCACTCACTTCTGAAAACCCCCCACCCTGGCTTCCCAGTACTCCTCTTTCAGCTCTGGGGCCTGACAGTTGATGGAGCAAGCTCCCTTGTCGGAAGGTCTGATTGGAAAGGGCCAAAGGATTAGGACAATACCTGGGGAAACAGGGTCAGAATTTCTGTTTGGGGTACTGAGGGTCATTGGAAGAGGTCATCCCCTCCATCACTGCATTGTGGGCCGAGCCAATCCCCTGCATAGCTTTGGTGTACGGTGGTTCAGTGGTTAGTCCTACAGCAGGGTGCACTGGTCACCCCGTCCACCCCCCGCTGAATGCTGTCTCCTTTCCTGCTTCCAGATCATCGATCCCAAGATGCCCCGGGAGGGCCTTCTGCACAATGGCGTCCCCATCCCCGTCCCCCCACTGGATGTGCTGAAGCTGGGAGAGCAGAAACAGGCCGAGGCTGGAGAGAAGCTCTTCCTTGTCCTCTTCTTTGACAATAAACGCACCTGGTGAGTGGGTGCTGCTGCTGGGAGGGTGCACCAGGATGCAGGCCAAGGGGCCCAACCAGGTGGCTGTTCTAATGCTGACGTGCCGGAGAGGTACACAGAGGGGCTGTGGACTCGGCCACCCTTCCTCCACCCAGGTGAAGGTGAATGGTTACCTGCCAGCAGCCGGTCTGCATTTGCCATGTTAACAGTAACCTGGTGTTACTAATAACACTGATTAATGGTGTTAATAGTAACTGAGGGGTATTGCAGATTAGATTCCTTGTGAAACACTCTGAGATGGAGATTTGTATTCGGAGTCATTGGGAAGAGCTGTGAGGGTGAGGGGGCGCAGCACTGGGCAGAGGAAAAAGTTGAACTGCAGTGCGCTTGCTGCAGAGGCCTCAGCTCATCCTGTTTGGAGCTCTGGAGCTGGGTGGCTCATTAGAGATGTCAGGGATTGGGGCTGTGCCTTTGTACCCCCATGTCAACCAGTCATTGAATGCTGGCTGCCCCTGGGGAGGGGGGTGACATTGATGGGGGTTGATTCCTGGAGCGGGACTCACTTGAGAGCCTGTAATCTGCCAACACTCCCAGCGGCTGCAGGGAAGCATGTCTCAGTCCTGGGCGGAGAATTCTGGGCAGTGCAGGATCCACCGCAAGGGGCTTGTCTGCTCATGGCTTACAAACACCAGCAGGAGGATTCTTTCACCTCTGCTTCTGTAGAGTGAGGAGGTAGGACTAGCTAATAGCTATCATTTATTGAGCATTTACTCCATTTCTTTATGCAAATTGCTTTACGTGTATGATTTCATTTGGTCCTCATTTAAATCTTCATTAATCCCCTCCCAATCCATTTTACAGATGAGGAAGCTGAGGCTCAGAAAGCCAAGAATCCATAGCCAGAACTGGGATACAAACCAAGATCTGGCTCCAAAGGCTGGGCTCTTAGCCACATGTTATATTCACTCAGGGACCTTTTAAAAAACACCAGGTGCAGGCCCCACCAGAGATCATTTCATCGATTCCTGACATCAGCTCCACTTCCTAGCTGTAGCTCCCTGACTCCGCAAGGCAGAGTGAGGCTCAGAGCCCTCCAGATGACTCAGCTAGTCTCCCTGGGGGCACATGGGCTTCCCTCTGGCAACCGTCTAAGCTGAGTGAGTGTCCTGGGCCCAGCTGCAAAATAAGTCCCTTGGTAGCTTCCTGCCTGTGGCATCCCAGCCTGCCTCCCTCTGCCCTGTCCCCTCCCCCTGGCTTTGCTGGTCCTGGGCAAGTGGGTCCAGAAGAGCCTCCTTTGGGACCCACCATGGTCCAGCCTTCTTACTGTGCTTGTATTTTAGGCAGTGGCTTCCGAGGGACAAAGTCCTGCCCCTGGGTGTGGAAGACACTGTGGACAAGCTCAAGATGCTGGAAGGCCGCAAGACCAGCATCCGCAAGTCAGTGCAGGTGGCCTACGACCGTGCGATGATCCACCTGAGCCGAGTGCGGGGACCCCACTCCTTTGTCACCTCCAGCTACCTGTAAGGGCAGGGCCTGGCCTGCATCTGCCTGCCCTGCCTCCGTCCTGTGGGGCACAGAGAAGCCTCTTCCTGCCCCAGCCAGACGTACGGCTGGTAGCTTGCCCCTTCCATGGCAGGCCAGGGACTGGGCTGTATCCTCCCCAAGGACAAGGCCCCAGTTTGGACTAAACTGCATGGTTCCCCTGGTGGGCCTGCTGTGTGCCAAAAACTCCCACCTGAGCTCCCTCAGGGGCTTGTCCACTGAAGAACCAGTTAGAAATAGAAACAGCTGTGAGGCTTGGGCCCAGCCGAGGAGATAGACCTGGCCCCAGAAAGCAAGAGGTCTTGGGCTTTCTCAAGGGTGTGCCTGGCCCCTCCAACCCATTCCCAACTAACTACACCTCAGGGTGAGCGAGGCTCTGACACTGACCCCAGAGGTGCTGTGGATACACTAGGGTCCCACGGGGAATCTCACGGAGCTCACCCTCTCTCTCTATCACCTGTCCTCATACCTCTTCCCTGCCCCATCTTCTGCACCTCTGCCCAGTCTCTCTTTTTCCCTTGTTCCTTTCCCGACTTCCTCTTGTGCCAAACTGACAGAAACCATCACCAAACTGATCTTTTTCTTTTTATGGCTCATTCCCTTTGAGGCCAGCTGCTAGCCTACCACTTGGGTGACCCCTTCACCAGCACACCTCCCCACCCCCTTACATGTGCTACAGACAAACAGCTGAGGCCAGCCTGTGAGAACTTGCCCGTTTAGATTGAGGCAGGGTCCCTCCAGCCCTCTTCTGTCTTGCAGAGAGGTGGGCTCAGGCTGGACGGGCTCCTGTCAGCAGACCAGGCTGCTTGTGCCAGTGTCCATCTGTCCACGTGGATTCGAGGGTTGTTGGGTGAAGCTGTGCCCTTTGGCTGGGTCTGCCCTTTCACTCCTCCTAGCGTCTCCTCGTGGGCTTTTCCTTTTCTGCACCTGCAGCCTCTAGCCTCTCTCTCTACCACTAGGGATGGCGTGGGGCCTGCAGTCCAGCATCTTCCTGTCCTGCACTCTGCCCTGCCTAGCCTCTGCTGCTCTGAACTCCAGGGAACACAGTCTTTTATTTCAAACCCTCTGTCCCTTTCCCTCTTTTCCTTCAACCCCCTCTCCACCTTTACCTTCTCAAAACCAGAAGGGAAAAAAAACTGTGAAACGGGAATGCTGACTGACAAACCAACACAACTTTCAGAGGCTTCGATGTCTGTTCTCTGGATGTTTCTTTTCACCTCTTAAGCACCAAAGTTGCAGGGCCAGGTTGCAGGCCACTGATTGCCATGTTGATTTTTAACCTGACGTTCTTTTTAATTGTTTTAAATTTTTCATAGGGGAGTTTTGGACAAAACAAAGTCACTGGGGAGATCACTGCCATTTTTACACACTTTTTAAAAATACAACCAACCAACCGCCACGACTTCTTATACGTTTGGGACATGAGCCAGAGTTTAAAAGGGAACCAACAAAACTCTCTATAACATAAAGGATGGGGTTTTGGATTTTGTACAATAATAAAACTACAATACAGCCTATGGCTAGGGAAGGACATAGTGTATATAATTGTAAAATACTGTTCTAAATTATTCAGGCCTATAGTTTCCATTACTGGAGTCCTCCATTGTGTGGCTGAGTATTTTAAATGCACACAGTGTGGTTTATTTAAAGGAGCCAATGCGTCCCCCCTCCCCAGGTAGTCGGTCGGCTGTGGACTATGTGACCTTCGTCTCAACCTGTGTTGTAAGATCTCGGGGCTTTCTCTCTCTCTCTTTCTGTGTCTGTCTCTTCCCCCCAATACTTTCTCTTTCTTAGTCTCTTTCTCCCTTTTTTTTTTTTCAGTCTCTTTGAATCTTTCAGTCTCTCTCTGAGTCTCATTTTTAAAACTGCTCTTTTAGAACGGGAAACGGCTCAGATCCTGCTGTGGCATGGGGCCTATGTGTCTCAGTCGCGTCTGCTGTGAAGCACACGATGCTCTATTTATTGTAGAAAGTGACTTTATTTGCTTTCTAGAATTGTTTATAACAGATGGTATAAGAGAGGTAATAAACAGAGAAAAATCTATGCTTGTAAAGAATACAAAAGTTAATTTTACCTACTGTAATATGACTGTCTTAAACTTATTTTCTCTCTGAGAAATAAATGTTCTAATGGGCAGCAGTTGCTGTGTGTGTTTGATGTCGTCAGTGAGGCCTGCCCTTCTCCTCCTAATCTCTGCAGCCCTCCCCCTCTTCAAGACACCAGGGCCTATTAAGAATGGGGTTGTCTAGCTGTTGCACACTCCCAGCTGGACAGGGCTCTGTCTCTCTGTCTGTCTGCCTGCCCGTCTGTCTCTTGGACCCCTGGGAGGGGTGCAAGAATGATTTCTGACGTTTTCCTCCCCAACAGCACTGCCTTTTGGGAGTTGTGGAAGGTCCAGCCTACTTCCCATGCCTTGGCTGCTCTGTAGCGCCATTCCTTTAGGAGCATCTGCTCCTTGTTCAGTGGGAGAAGTGGCCCGTTGGACATCTCGGGCACCTGTTCACCAAGCTTGCAGAATTGGAGTGTCTAGGCTGCTCCCACCTCCTTTGACATTATTGCCGTCCCCATTCTATAGAGAGGGAGGGAGCCAGGACACACAGAGAGTCAGAACATGAGCCTGACTCCTTTTAGAGCTGGAAGCGAGCCTTTAACTTACCTGGTCTTCATTTTGCAGATGTGGAAACAGACCAGCAAGATTAAAAAACTTGGCCAAGGTCAGCCAGCCAAGACATGGTGGCAGAATTGTGGGACGGCGATCTGGCCAAGGCTTTCTTTGTGGGCTCCATAGCATTTCAAGGCTATGCTGGCCTGTTCTGTACCTCCCTCCCCTCTCTGTGGCTCTGGCTCCAACATTTCTGGAAAGGGATATCTTGAGCAGAAGCAGGAGTATTCCCTGAGACAAACTGTTTGTTGGGCCTAGGATAGCTTTTCCTTGACCCATTCTCTCTGGTTCTGCCTGGCTCCTGTGCTTGGCTGGGAGTTTTGTATTTCAGTGTGTGGCTGGAGGACACAGGAGTCTCCTGATCACCTCCTCCACAGGGCCTTTGAAATTCTTATTGAAGTCACTGAAGTGTAAAGGCTGTCAATCTGGTATAACATTAAACAAGTATCTCTAATGTACTGATAGTCCTTATATTATGTGTTAGAGTGCAAAGCGACACACTCCTAATCCCACGAAGCTAACAACCTGATTTATAAGACACATTGCAGACAACTCTGAAAAAGCTTCCAGAAGAATGAAGCAGTTAATTCAAGTGGGGTTAAAAATACCTATATATGAATTTATATTTTGAATTACAAAAGCATTTAGAGCGAAATTACAAGCTCGCCCTATAGAACATTTTGCAAATAAAGGAAAAATGACCAGATGAGTAGGATTTTAGTAGAGAAGGATAAAAAGAAGTCATTGTAAATAGATGAAGCAGCTTAAACAAAGGGCAGCCTCTGGGAGGTATGGTGTGTATTCCAACTCCAGTGACCAACTGCCATCCCCTTTGACTGGAAACAATTTAGGGAGTGAGGCAGTGTGTTGGGATTAACAGCCCTGTCACTCACTTGCTGTGTGACCTCAAGCATGGTACTGGACCTCTCTGAGCCTCTCTCAGACTGATTTAATAGAGGACCCCAAAGCCAGGGTGAGGCATTAGTACATGGTAGGTGGCAGCATCTATTGAAGGATTTGAATAGGGAAGAAACATGATTGCAGCTTGGCAACTAATTAGACATCAGAGTCAAAAAGGAGTGTTATGGCAGGGTCACTGTGTGGCTGGAGGGACCAGCAGTGGGTTTGCGGGTGAGGAGGGAGGAAGAGTTTAGTTCCTGATGAGTTTATGTTGCCTACAGGACATCTGAGAAAACCCCCCAGCAAGCAGATGGAACTGGACCTGGAGTTCCAGAGGAAGGTAGGAGCAGATGACAGAAATGTGGAGCCACTGAAGCCCATCAGTGTAGTTAGGAGAATGGCCAAGGGGAGAGAGGGGCAAGGGCAGTGCTGAGGAAAGCCCCTTATGTTTAGAGGATGGGGCTGGGGGACAGAGGATGGAGACAGCACCTTCAGAGGTATCTGGTCCCCAGGGAGGGCCTGACACAATGTCAAACCCTAAGGATCATCTAGCCACCAACCCACCCCCCCACCAACTCATTTCACACAGAGTGGCAGGTCAGGTGTGCTCAGCATCACAGAGCAGGAAGAGGCAGTGCTGGATCAGAATCCAGAACCCAGCACTTTCTACTCTCTCCATACGCACATTTTCAGAGCCCTAGAAGTGAGTAGACGTTTCCTTAATTAATTTTATCACTGCTGTTATTAAAATTCATGGCCTCAATTCTGAAATATGATACTGGAGCATGTAGAGGCACTCTGACCAGGAAAAGAAAATCTCACTTTCCTAGCAAGTTAAAAAATATCATTAAAAGCATTTGCCAGGGGCTTCCCTGGTGGCGCAGTGGTTGAGAGTCCGCCTGCCGATGCAGGGGACACGGGTTTGTGCCCCGGTCCGGGGGGATCCCACATGCCGCAGAGCAGCTGGGCCCGGGAGCCATGGCCGCTGAGCCTGGGCGTCCGGAGCCTGTGCTCTGCAACGGGAGAGGCCGCAACAGTGAGAGGCCCGCATACCACAAAAAAAAAAAAAAAAAAAAAAAGCATTTGCCAAAACCCTGGTCAGCTTGACCACTTTCATTAATGTAATAGTTGCTATTAACACTTGAGTGTGAATTTGCTTTTCAGATAGACTCTTCTGACCTGGCCAGGCTGTGAGCTTTGAGAGAAGAGGGGGTGAATGGTAGGACTGCTAGGCTCTGGGACAGGTGCTGAAGGGAGATTGAGTATGGGAGCCTTGTCTGCCCCTGGCTCTGCAGGCTCTCCACGGTATCTGTAGGGCAAGGAGTGTGAACATCTGGTCCTGCCAACTGCAGACAGTTTGACCTTTACCAGGAAGAAAGGAGGGAGGTCTTTGAAGGAGGAAAATAGTTTCTTCAAAAGATGGGGAGGAAGTTTCTGCCTGACTGTGTGGTGGAGAAGAGGGGCCAGGGAGGTGTGTGTCTGAGCCAGAGCTGGAGGGGAACTCTGACTTGACCTTGGCACTTGGGGGTTCCCTTCTGCTTGTCCTTTCCCTTAAAGGGTGGAAAGAAAAAGATAAAGATGTATTTACTTATATTTTGCATGCTATATTATATATATTGCAATATAATTACATATATGTTAGTATTCTCTACAATTTTAATATTCTTAAGAGGGCTAGGACTCACAGGCTACATGGAGTAGAAAAAGCTAATTGTCCCCAAACTTCAGAAGGGTTGTTGTGTTGTTATTTCAAAGAACACTGTGTGTCCTTTGCTTGGCACCTGTAAGGCTGGTTGGAAGTGGAGGGTTTCAGTCTAACTCCCCTCATTTCTGAAGCAGTGTCTGAGTTCCTTCCTCTTTCTTTCTACTTTGTATTGGCCTCTTTTGGGGCCATAAAGATAGTTGGGGGGATGAAATGTTGATGGTTCCTGGTGGGCAAGAGTGCAGGATGCACAGGGGTCCAGAGGAGGGCCTCCCCACCCACCCCAGCTTCACAGTCCAGAAGACTGCCGAAGGATTTTATCTGAGCTGGTCACAAAAGAATATAAAATTTGTTATTTGCTATCTAATTTGGGAAAAGAAAATTTTTTATGTGCAAAGGAGAAAGTAAGACTATTTTAACCACTTAGAAATAACCATTTCCACTATTTTAATGTAATTCCTTACTGTCTCATTTTTTCTAGGTAGAGCATGCATGTATTTTAGTTTCTTGTACTGGGTTGTTGGGAAATCAGCTGATAGCTGTCTGCAGTCACTGCAGAAGTTCTCAGCATGACTGGAACACAAGGCCCAACAGTTCTTCTGCCCAAGTTTAACTTTTCCTCACTTGCTAAGTATCATGAACTGGCCTGTGCCAACCATTGCCTGTTATTGTTTGCTTGTTCCCGTCATTTTGCTAAGATATTGGTAGACTCTAACAGTTGAAATTGAATAAGAGCTATAGTTCTCCATCCTAAGAACTTTTGCTCTTGGGGATATATTTCCATGGAAATAAGTCTTGGACCAAATTCCACCCCATGTTCAAACACCTGTGAGCGAGATGGCCCCCAAGAGGCCATATACATTCTTCTTCAGCTTGAGAAGTTCTTGCTCTCTGCCCTCTGGTACAGCACCAGCACCTGGCATGAAAGGTCATTCCAAGGTGGACACAACACTCTTTTGAGTGCAAAACCAGCTGCTGAGTAGGCCCGTCAGGGGGCCAGAGCAACAGAGCTTTAGACCAAGAAACAAATTTTGTTGTTTTTGATATAACTTTATATACAGTAATTAAGATACACAACCTTGAATCTCTGTGAAATTTTACATTTGTAACCATCCATGAAACCACCACCCAGATCAAAATACAGAACATAGGGCTTCCCTGGTGGCGCAGTGGTTGAGAGTCCGCCTGCCAATGCAGGGGACACGGGTTCATGCCCTGGTCCAGGAAGATCCCACATGCCGCGGAGCGGCTAGGCCCGTGAGCTGTGGCTGCTGAGCCTGCGCGTCCGGAGCCTGTGCTCTGCAACGGGAGAGGCCACAACAGTGAGAGGCCCAAGTACCGCAAAAAAAAAAAAAAAAATACAGAACATTTCCAGTGCCCCAGAAAGTTCCTCATGTTCCATGCTAGTCAATATCTACTCCCCCCATCCCCCAAGGGTAACTACTATCCAGGATTCTATGACCATAGATCCATGTTGCTTGTTCTTGAACTTCATATGAATGGAATCAGACAGTGTGTGTACGTTTTTGTCTGGCTTCTCTCATTCAATATCATGTCTCTGGGCTCCATTCCTGTTATGCACATAGCTGTAGCTTGTTTTGAGTAGTATTCTATTGTACAAATATACCATAGTGTGTTTATTGTCCTGCTGGTGGACATTAGGTTGTTTCCATGTTGAGCTGCCATAGTAACACTGCTATGAACATTCTTGTACATGTCATTTGGTGGACACAATGCTCATTTCTCTTCAGAAAATCCCCAGGAGTGGAATTGCTAGGCCACTGGTTGGGTGTGTGTTTAGCTTTAGTAGTTCTACCAAACAGTTTTCCATTGGTTGGATGATTTACACTCTTGTAGCCGTGTACGGCAGTCCAGGTGTTCCACATCCTTGCCAGCACTTAGTATTGTCAGCCCATGACGTTTGCTCTAGACCTGCTTGTTGAACAACTTCCGCTAAGAGCCGTCATACAGCAAGGCTTCTTTCTTCCTGTACAACACTACCTTGCTCCCAAGGAAGAGTTATGAACTGCCAAGGTGTTTTCAACTAGGGAACCCCCCATTGAGGGGATGGGTGAGGTGGGAGAACTGATCCTGTCCTGTGTGGCTCAGCCTTCTCTTAGCACCTACCTCTGTACTATGGTGCCACCCAGATCCTGCTTTTGGCTCTTTGGGGAATAAGGAACTTCTTAGTTCAGAGTAACACAATCCTCCCTGGCCCCCTCTTCCTCACCCCTGGCCATTGGACTCTGGGGGACTGAGCCCAGCTTCAGGGGCTTCCTTTCTCATACAGACCCACACTGCCAATACTTCACTCCTCTGGCATCCTGGGTACAAGCAGGGCAGAAGGCACCCCCTGCACATTGTGTCCAAATCCTTCCTCGCCCACTGGCTGGTATCTGAAATTCCATTAGCACTTCATGCCTTTACCTCTCAAGGCCATGATCCTTGGGGACATGCCTGTGGCCCTGGTTTCCTTTGAATTATTGTTATCCCAGCGTGATAAAGAATGTGCAAGCAGGTCTTGATGAGGCAGTAGAGCAAAGGACACCGGGTCCTTGAGGGGAGGATTAAAGAGGGGATGAAAAGGGCCTATTTGCTTTTGGCTGACCTTGGTGACACAGACACACATTTCAGAGCCATCAAGGATGATGGCTCACTAAATCGACTTCAGAGGAATTGTTCAGATCACAGGTGGGCGAAGGTCTGAGATAAGACCATAGGGTCAGGGGAAGAGACCCAGAGAGGGAGTCTTGTTTGGGAACAAAGCTCTGGAAACAAAAGATTGCAGAGCCCGAATTGATGTGGGCAATTGTGTGAAGCCAGCCCTGTCCTTAGGTGCAAGAACGTGTTGGGGTCTAGGCCAAGCTGTGGGATGAGCACACAGGCTTCCCTGGGCTGTCCAGTGGGGCTTCTGGGTCCGCTTATGATTTTGGACACATTCCCAATGTTTTGGAAGGTTTTGGCAGCCAGAGCCCCGCCATTCCCCCTCCTCCTGCCCCTGTCCCTCCCTCCTCCCTTCCTCACACCCTCCCTTCCCTTTCTCCCTCCCCTCTGTGTCTCCCTCTCTCAGTTTCTCTTCAAATTTTATTATTCTTTATTATTTTTAACTCCAATTGATTTAAGTGATTTAGAAAATTTAAATATTCAGGAAAGTCTCCCTCCTTGTCCCCAGCCTCCTAGTTCCCCTCCCAGAGGCAACCGATTTTTCCAGTTCCATATGTAACTTTCCAGAGGTAGTTTAATATCAGCGTATGTGTACACGTGCGCACATGTGTGTCTATGGGTGTATGTGTCCCTTTTTTTATACAAATGGTAGCACACTGTTCACATTGGTCTAGCCCTCATTTTTTTTTTTTTTTTTTTTGCGGTACGCGGGCCCCTCACTGTTGTGGCCTCTCCCATTGCGGAGCATAGGCTCCAGACGCGCAGGCTGAGCGGCCATGGCTCATGGGCCCAGCCGCTCCGCGGCATGTGGGATCTTCCCAGACCGGGGCACGAACCCGTGTTCCCTGCATCGGCAGGCGGACTCTCAACCGCTGCACCACCAGGGAAGCCCTAGCCCTCATTTTTTAAAATTGTTTTTATTAAATATTGATTAGTTATAAAAATAGTAGTTATACAATATATACCTATTAAAAAAAAAAACCATGATACAATAAGCCACCTGGTCCCTACCACCTCTCCTAGACAAAGAAACAGGGCCTTTAAAATCCTCTTTGTGGCCCTTCCCAGCCTCACCTTTTCTTCCCCTAAATACTGTCCTAAATGTGATGCTTATCATGCCCTTTTTTCCTTTATAGTCCTGCCATATGTTCATGTCACCATACAATATGTATGGGGTAGTGTCTCACCTTTTTGGATTTTGAAGAGAAGGAAGTGTACTGCCTGCAGTCTTCTACAGCTTGCTTGTATCCCAGCCACGATTAGATTAAGGGTCTTGAGGTTCAGGTGAGTGATGCCAATCATTTTCACTCTGGTATGGAATTCCATCGTATGAAGACACCACAATTAAGTTTTCATTGCACTATTTGAGGACATTTGGGTTGCTTCCAATTTTTTGCTGCTAGGATCAGTGCTTGTGTGAATGTTCTTAATTGTTTCTCCTGGTGTGTATGTATGTTTGGGGAGTTGGTTGGGGTAAGGATTTCCGTGGGGCATTTGCAGGGGCCTAGGGAACACACATTATTGTCAACTTCAGTTGATAAGGGCAAACTGTTTCCCAGAGTGGTTGTGTCAGTTCACATACTTGCCAGCTCTTTGAGAGTTCCCTTTGCTTCACTCCCTCGCCGATGCTTGGAATTATCAGTTTTTAAAATGTTACAGGCTGATACATGTGGGATCATAACTCATTGTGGTTTAAATTTTTTATTTCCCTGATTATGCACTTCGAATTTTTTTACTTAAAATATATTTTGGCAATTGTCCTATATCAGAGCGGTAAGGACTTCCTCCTCCTTTCTTGGACTGGAGAGTGTTCCATCATATGGAAATCTGACTATTTAACCAGTTCCTTATTGATAGACATTGAGTTGGCTCCATTGTTTTACAGTCAATTCTGCAATGAATAGCTTTGTATAGAGATGGTAAAGTGTGTCTGTACCTGAAGGAGTCTATATGTAGGTTTCTTACATAGGGACCTTCTGAGACGTTTAGATGAAAATGGAAGATGGTTTTTGCTCCCCTCTGGCCCACCACCTGTCCACTTCCGGCAAATTCCCTTAATTCCCCAAGTTCCCAAGATGGGAACTGTATCTGTCCTGTCTTGTTTCACCACCACACCTTTTCTCTCAGATGGTAATGCTCATCTTCCCCCCTTCCCTCTGAACCAACCCAGAACCAACTTGTTCACCCCTACACTCCACCCCCCCCACCACACACACACAGATTCCTTAGAGACCGTCCTACCCCGGCATCTCCTTCTTAGGACCATCCCCATCTTAAGAATTAATATTTCCTAAGGGGGTGGACTTTGCCTGGCCCTGAAGGAGAGGATAAGAAAACTGACCGCAGCCCTTACAGAATGAATAGTCTCAAAGGGGGCGGAGCAACAGATATATAAAACAACCAGGAAGTCAGTTGTAGGACAAATCCCAGCCCAGCATCTATTGGCTGTGCTGCCCTGGCAAACCTGGGCCTCATTTTCTTTATAGAAAGAGGACAGTAACCCTTCTCTGGGGCTTGGGGCCCAGTGGGGCCTGTGTTCACACACTTGCAGGTCATAGCTTTCCTTGTTATCAAGGACACTTCTAATTCAAGGAGCCCATGAAAATGACTATGGTAGACACAAGTTCAGGGTCTGAGAGCATCCGGAGGAAGGGGAAGGAAGCCCAAATTGACATGTCGGTTCACAAAGAACTTTTCCTTATTCTGCTATAGAGCCCACATATTCTCTCTTTGGTGGGTGTTTTAGGGGGCTCTGAACTTATGCAGCTATAAAGCATGCTACAGTGAACCCCCTTGACCTCAGGTCATCTGGCATGAGCAGGTACATGTGCTGGATGAGGCTCTAGAAGGGGAGCTGCTGAGTGCACTGGGCACCATTCAGTACATCCTCCCTGAATCTGCTCATAAGACTCAACCATAAAGATACTTCTTCCTTCCGTAATCAGACTCCCTTAGCACTTTCACCCATAGACTCTGGCTGTCTGGGTACATGTCCTGTCTTCTGGGCACTTGTTTAGGGAGAGAGCAGGCCTAATTTCATTCTCCTGTGCTCAGCACACAGTAGGTGGGCACTCAACACAGGTGAACTGAGTTACCATTAACCTTCATGGAACATTTTCTCATTTGGTCCTCAAAACGACCTTGTGTGTGGGCCTGGCAGAATGATCATCCCCATTTTACAGGTGGGTAAGCTGAGGGTCAGAGACACCCAGTCTTGCCCTTGGCCATACTTGATCTTGGCCTCAGGCTGAGGAGGAACGGAAACCCAGGGCTTCTGACTCCCAGCACAGATTCACTACCCCGGGCCACACTGCCTCCCAGGGGCTGTTGAAATGCAATTAGCTGAGGTAGGATCCTTGTCTCAGCCTTACTCTCTGGCTGTTTTTCCCTACACAGAACTAATGGCCAGGGCCTTCAAAGCCTTATTTTCTTGTTTATTTGCCAACAAAGATTAGAAAGATCAGAATATCTAACCAACATTTTTTGAGTCCTCACACACTCCAGGTAACCTCTCAGCTCATTTACTTTTCAGAAGCTGAGACATTATTATCCCCCTCATACAGATGAGGTTAAATGAGTGGTAAGTAGCAGAGCCGGGATTTAAACCCAAGCGGAGTCCACTTTCTTAACTTTTCTATACCACTGGCTCTCAGTCAATGGCTTTTAGTATATGACACTAATGAATTATCATTCTATTCTTTCAAGCCTCTGTTGAAATGGTGGCTCTCTGCTTGGTATTTTAGGGATGACAGGAAGGTCCTTGGGGGAATTCCCTGGTGGTCCAGTGGTTAGGACTTCACGCTTTCATTGCCGAGGGCATGGGTTCGATCCCTGGTTGGGGAACTAAGATCCCACAAGCTGTGCGGCATGACCCCCCCAAAAAAATTTAAAAAAAATAAATAACGTGCTCATTTTACAAAATAAAATAAAATAACAAACAAAAAAGGAAGGTCCTTCACCCATAAAAATCTAAATACCTTCCCACCAGTTTAGAGCTGCTTATGATTGCACAAGTAGAGCTATATCCCTTAGGCTGACAGCTTTGATCCTTCATGAAATGAGATACTCCCAGGTCTTTTGTCAACTTTTTAATGCTCAGTCCTGCTTTTCATGCCATGAACAGCTTTCTCCTTCTCTATAGTTCTTACAATAAAACAAAAGAGGTTTTACTCAAATGTAACATTAAATCACACTATTAAATATGACTTTACAAACTCCTCCTCTCACCACTGCCACTATTTACGAATTATCTGAAGGTCCTATCTCCTGTTACAGAAACTGGATTTGGATCCGCTTGCCTGACACACAGCAAAGCCAATCTACTGACCCCAGGTTGTGGTGAAGAAAAGTACAGTGTTTATTGAAGGCATTGAGCAAGGAGAGCGGGCAGCTCATGCTCAAAAGACCCAAACTCCCCAGTGGCTTTCAGGGAAGGGTTTTAAAAGGCAGTATTAGTGCTGTGGGTTGCATTCTTCTGGCTGGTTGGTAGTGAGGTAACCGGGTGAGGTTTTGGGAATCAACATCATCAACCTTCTGGTTCCAACCGGCCGGGGGGTCTATGTGCTTGTGGACAGCAGTTTTCCTGGTTGGAAGCAGGAGAAGTCTGGTTTGTGTAAAAACAGTTTAGGAATGTGTGTCAGACCTCGTTATCTATATCTTTCAGGGAACTGGGAATTCAGTGACTCTGCTATGTAACTGATTTATAGTCTAAATTGTTATGTTTCCTAGCCCAACAGCTATTCTTTGTTTCTGTGTGTTCGAATTTCCTAATATTTAACTCTTGAGCCAGACTTTTGAAACTGAGGGGGGGCCTGAAGCAAAGCCTCTTACCTCAAGAGATGGGGAACATGGGAGGGGTGGCTTGTACACCCGAGAGGTCCTAAAGTGTCCCACACAGTTTCACTCCCACCTCACTGTCCTCTGTCCCACTCATCCTGCCACTACGCTCAGTGCTTTCACCATCCATTTGCCCAATCCACCGATGCTTTGGCCTCCCTGCTCCATGGCCTCCTCTCCCCCAGTGATCTTATCTTCCCTGGCTCACTACTCAGCCCCACACTCAAGCCCTAGGCCCTCTGAAGATCCCATGTTCAAAGCTCTTTCTAGCTCTTCTCTTCAAGCCTTTACTCCCATGGGCCCCATAGTCCACTGATCTCACTACCTTTCACTGTCCCCTTCAAATCCCTTCTCCCCTCCTTTCCCTGCCTCAACTCCATTGTTAGTGATTACAACTCTTCTCTTGTCTACAGCCTCCCCTCCCGTACCTCAAGCTTTCTAGATTGTACTCACTTGGCAAAACTCCAGCCCAGTTAAATCCAGCTCTCGGCCGGCTCCACCTGCTCCACTGTATATTTTACTTGTTTACTTTGCTTGCCTCTGTCTGCCCCTATAGTACGTCAGCCCCAGGAGGGCAGGGCCGTGCCTCAGTCCACTGCTCTGTGTCTCAGTCCATACACAGAGCAGTGGACTGAGGCACGGTCCCTGCCCTCGTGAGGCTGACAAGGTAAATGTGCATGTTTGCTGAGTGCATTTCTTTCAGATGGTGGAAAAGGATCTGAGAACTTGTTTATGGTGGTATCTGGGGGCAAAGTGGAGGATGGAAGTCACATTGTGTCCAAGGAGGAACAGAGGAGGGGGTGAAGGGTGAGGAGGACAAGCAGGGGACTCCTCAAGTTTGCCCAAGGAAAATGCTGCTGTTCCTTCCTAACTGACTCTTCTTGTTCTGGGAGAAGATCTTGAAAGAGTTCTTCATTCTCGAGCCCAAATTACAGAATTCTAAACCTTTACCAAATTGTTGTTTCCTGCTAGTCTTGGTCACTTAAGGCTTCCAAGAAGACATTTGAATAGCCGTGATTAGCAGAGAATTGAAGCCCAGAGAATAGAAGGACACATGGGCACTGGTGGCAGAGCCAGGACTTGAACCCAGTATCCTGCCTGCAGTCCTGAGTTCTCTCCAACTGTCTGCTGTGCTGCCCTGCTGTGCTGTCATTTGCCCAATTGTCCTTATTGTCTCCTTAAAAGAAGGAGAGAAAATGTTTTGTCTAACCCACACTGAACACTCTTGAAAAACACTGTGGAAGAGATTTGTTACCAGTTCGGGTCCTTGGACTCTTTAATCCATAGAAATTGATAAGAAGCCAGACGAGGAATTCAGGCAAGGCTTTATTGGGAGCAAAAACAAATAATGGGTTCCCTTGCTCGCTCTCCCAGGAGGGTGGGCTGGTCCCTTACATGGGGTGATGGTAGGGGCGGATTGGTAGGTCGGGCCAGAGGGGTAGCTTAGGTGGTCTGCCCACCCCCTCGGTGGGGCTGTGTGCAGGAGTCATGCACAGGGCTCACCCTGTTTTTCTCCTAGCACCTCAGAAATAGCAGTAGGTTTATGGCCTTTTTATGTCTTATTCTTCATAGTTGCCCCAACTGTGCATGTATATAGTTATTTTTAGTCCCTTATCGTTTCTTTGTACTGTGTCGCTCTGGTAGGAGGTTCTAGGTCCCAGCCTATCTTAGATTGAAGGATCCAACAAGGCTCCGGCAAACCTGTATGACATGCTTACAGAGTGACACACATTCCCTCATCTAATCCCCACGGCAGCCCCCTGAGGTTGGTACTGTTATTACCTCCATTGTGTGGAGAAGGAAACGGAGACATAAGGAGGTTACACAACTACACACACAGGAAGTGACGGAGCCTCTGTGTGATTCAAGAGCCTATGCTTATAACCTTGATGCTCTAGGGTCGTAAATGCAACACAAAAATGACTTTTCAATTTAAGCAAATATTTTCCCCCGAAAGGTTTGAGTCCTGTCAACAAAAGGGACTCTGACCCTCTGAAACAGAAAGCAGTGTGGGAAGGCAGGCACTCCTTGTTAAATTGTGTGCTAGAGATATTTCAGCCCCAAGTCTGAAGGGGAAGCGCTGGAGGACAGGGGAAGGGGAAATGACACTTGGTTTGTCCCATTTTGTGCCAGCTGCTGTCTGTACATTAGCTCCACGCAAGTCTCACAGTGGGCCTAGGTCATGTGTTCCCGCAGCTAGTTGGTGGTAGAAGTGGGATTCAAAACGTACACATTTTACTCTATCAAGAGGCTTCCCAAGGCAGTGTTACATAGGACGTGTTTAAACACCACAAATAAGGCATTTCTGGGTCATGAGCTTGGAATTCAAAGTAATCTTGGTTAAGCCCCAGCTGAGGCTCTGATCATTGCGTTCTTTCCTTCCTCTTTATCACTTGAGAACTGAAAAATTTTGTACAGACTAGACTTTCCACTGAGATGGGTAGAAGAGTTTGAACCAACTAATCGCTAAGTTTCGACTCCAAAAAAGGAAACAACTTGTTCTAATTTGCCAAAACTTAGGTCAAATACATTTTTTTAAAAAACTGAATTGTCCACAGGATCCCATTTGGCATTTTTGTCTTTTTAAAGATCAGTGAACTAACGTGAGGTTTCTAAAGAGAGCCAGCCCAGAGTGATAGAACCGTGGCCTGGGGGTCAGGACTCCTGGGTCCTGGGCCTGGCTCTGGCTTGGGCTTGCTTGTGTGACCTTGAGCAGGTTACCTCCCATCCTGTGCTTCAGCACTATTAAATAAAGGGCTTGTGTCTGATGAGCTCTCTGTTCACCTCTAGACCTCAGGTTCTAGGATGGGATCATGGGCTCTGGACTTAAGACACTGGAATTCAAACCCCTGTGTCATCATTTACTAGTTGGTAAGTGAGCATGTTGAACAAGCTGCTTAACTACTCTGGGATTCAGGTTCTTCACATGTAAAATAGATGGATAATACCTCTGTCACGGGGTTGCAAAGACTGAATGAGAAAATTCCGTAGTTCCCAGCACAAACAGAAGATGCATTCAATACTGGTTAGACACAGCAGTGATGAGGGTCCTTTATATGTTATTAAAAATCAATAAAGAACCAGATCATAAAAATCTAAGCTTCCACCAATAAGTACTTATTGAGCACATATTCTTCATTTGTGGTGAAACTTTCGGTTGGCTGCCCAAACCATCCCCAGCCCCTTCTTGGCCATCTCCAACCACAGAGACTGGAAATCCCGATATTCTCTTTCCCAGCCTTGCTCGAAGCTTGAGGTGGCCATGTGATCCATGTTTTGGCCATGAGACATAAGCTACTGGGTGTCTTCTAGGAAAGTTTCTGTTCCCTGCTATAAGGGACAGTTACCAGTGCACAGCCCTCTGCTGCTGCCCCTTCTGTTTTTTTCCTGCCTTAAAAATATATTATGTGGAGCAGTGGCAGCAGTCTTATGATCATGAAGCACAATCACAGGGAGGAAAAGCCAACAAGCCAAGTGTATCAAAGTGTAAGGCTGGAAAGAGTCTGGGTCCTGGATGACATTGTTGAACAGAGAAATCAGCCCCAGCAGCTGCTGGCTGTTAGACTTCTCACTAAATGTTAAAATACAAACCCTGTTTGTTTAAGCCACTGTCATCTGGGCTTCCTGTTCCGTAGCTGAGCCCATCCTATCTCATACATCATTCAACGAACATTAAGTTTCTACTAGTTCTAGGCACAATTCTAGGTATGAGGTTTACAAGAAGGGATAAGACATCTTTGAGGTTTTACAGCCTATTCAGGAAGACAGCCAATCTTTTTTTTTTAATGCAATGAAAATGTAAGTGGTGGTACAATTGAAGTCTCAAATGTTAGCCTGAGCACATAAAGGAAGGGGTAGACTATTGCTTCTAGACTGTAAAAGCTTTCAGAACAGATACTTTGTTTTTCTTACCAATACATATCTAGCACGTCTCTTTGCATATAGCCAACACTCAATAAATATTTGTTGGATTTGGTAACTGTTCGTGCGGCTTACCCTGCATGAAGGATGATCTCACTTCTGTGCCCTTTTGAAGTTAAGTGTGGCCACAGGACTTGCTTTAGCCAATGAAATGAAAGCAGAATCGAAAAGGGAACCTTCATGCACTGTTGGTGGGAATGTAAATGAATACAACCACTAAGGAAAAGAATATGGAGATTCCTCAAAAAATTAAAAATATAACTACCATATGAACCAGCAATTCTACTTCTGAGTGTTTATCCAAAGAAAACAAACCCACTAATTTAGAAAGATACATGCACCCCTGTGTTCACTGCAGCATAATTTACAACAGCCAAGATATGGAAGCAACCTAAGTGTCCATCAATAGATGAATGGATAAAAAAGAATGAAATCTTGCCATTTGTGATAACATAGATGGACCTAGAGGGTATTATGCTAAATGAAGTAAGTCAAACAGAGAAAGACAAATACCATATGATTTCACTTATATGTGGACTCTAAAAACAAAACAAACAAACATAATGAAACAGAAACAGATTCATAGATACAGAGAACAGACTAATGGTTGTGGGGAGGGGGGTTGGGGGATGATGGGTGAAACATAGGTCCATTTTAGGCGGAAGCAGGTAAAAGCCGGTGCCGATCTCTGTGCTCTCTCTTCTCCCTTGCTGTTTGTTGCTGGAACATAAACTAGCCAAACCTGACTAATACAGTGAATGAATAATTAATTAAATGAATGAGTGAATTAATAGTGGCAGTGTTGGGAATGGATTAAAGGGGTGGGGACACCCAAGGCAGGAAGTTTGGGGCTGACACTATTGGTTCCCTACCCTCTTCACGCTCTTCTCATTCCTGCTGGCAGAGCCTGCATCCCACTATTGAGATTGAAACTGCCAAATGATGGCTTTCCCAGCCTCCCCTGCAGCTAAAGCATGAATGTGTGACCCAGTGCTGGCTAGTGGACCCCAAGGGAGAGTCTTCTGGGGGGCTTTCTGGAAAGGGTTTTTCTCTCAAATAGAAAGGACAGACTTTCCTCATTGTGTAAGCTACTCCACATTGACTTTTCTGTTACTTGCAGCCTAAAGCACCATAACTGATACAGTATTGATTGCTACAATGTGGCAGGAGCCCATGTGAGAGATGAGGCTTAGTTGAAAGGATAGAGAGGAAAAGATAGAGCTGAGGAAAGCTTGGAAGTAAAATCAATAGGACTTGTGACTGATTGGGTGCAGGGGTTGAGCTGTGTGCTGTGCAGAATAAAAGAGGTTTAAAACCCAGTCACTGATGTCAAGGATCCCAGTGAGAGTGATACATACTGAATGAAAACACCAACTGCACGAGGTAGCCTATCACGGGCCAATGTGTACTGTAGGAGCTGTGAGGAGGGAGGGATGAGGAGGCAGCACAGGACTTGAAGAATGGCTGGACTTTGGGTTTGGATGGATAAAGAAGATGATGAGAGTCTGGGCAGACCCTTCCTAATATATCTTAGACCAAATTTTATAGCTAGTACTTTACAAATAGTCTTTGTCTTAAAACTTTCATTTTTAACTTTGTTTCAACCATTTTCACATAGTAGATGAAAGGCAATAGAGGGACAATCCAGTTCAATACCAGATGTACTTCAAATGTAAGCATCATTTAAAATATGGCTACTTAATAAATCACTAGGTAGATACGCTGTAGGTCATTTACCTATTTCCTTGATCTCAGATGCTATGGGTTTTCAATGCTTGAATACCTAAAATAGTGCTCTCGTGGGACTTCCCTGGTGGTCCAGTGGTTAAGATGCTGTACTTCCATTGCAGGGGGCGCAGGTTCGATCCCTGGTCGGGAAACTAAGATCCCGCATGCTGCCACACAGCATGGCCAAAAAATAGAAAAAAAAAAAAATTAAAATAGTGCTGTGGTGAGCTCTTTTGGCTAGAGTTTTTCTATGCCTTAGATTATTTCCTGAGGATAAATTTTCAGGAATGGAATAACTCATTCAAAGAAATATTGAAAGCAGTGAGCCTCACCCAAGACACAGCTGCTATAATTCTTGATAAATAGCCAAATTGCCCTCCAAAATGCTTCTATCATTGCACATGAGATTTTTGTTTAACATGAAAAATGAAAAACTGGATCACCTGACTCAGGAAGAACTTAGTATGTATTATGGCTATTTTCACCTTGTGAGCTTCGCCCTCAGGACTCTCTTTTTCATCTCAGGTTCCTAATAGTCAGGGTGGGCTGCTCCTGTTCTGAGCTCATATGGCCTGAATACATGGCTTAAGTTGGAGATATAGTTAACTGAGCTAGAAAGCAATATGCTTCCTCATCTTTTCTTGAAACAGAACTCCAACCCTTCATCAAAGAGCTAAACAAAGTAACCATTAAATAGCCAAGTAAATAATTCGACGTGATGACTTGTTTTTAAAAAGTAAACTCTTAGGTTTAAATAATAATTAGGTTTCTTGAGAAATAAATGTTTCTATTCTTTTCTCACTAATCCTGAATTATTTTCAAGCACAGCCTAATCTCATCCTGATCTTGGTCCTCTGATTAGACTGGGCCATACTAATTGGAGTTAGAATTAAAAAGTCCTTGCAGGGC
Organism: Globicephala melas; assembly: GCF_963455315.2. Classification (NCBI taxonomy): domain Eukaryota; kingdom Metazoa; phylum Chordata; class Mammalia; order Artiodactyla; family Delphinidae; genus Globicephala; species Globicephala melas. Next base: position 65,473,784 of record NC_083324.2, read on the forward strand.
TGATGTAAGGACCTATCTGGCTTCCCAGACCAGCAACCTGTTATACTGGCTGTTGAGTCTACTTAACTCTCAGCCTTGGGCTCAGACCCCCTTACCCCCCTTCCCCCCACACACAGAGGCTGAGACCACTTTGGGCCCCAGATAGGCAGACAAGAGGGGCTAGCCACGTGAACTAGACTGTCATCTGTCTCCTCCTGAGGGAGAGGACGGTCCTGGGCATTGAGAGAGAAGCACAATCCTAGCAGAGACTGGAAAAGGATGTTCAAAGGGATGGCAGGAGCCTACCTCCCATTTGTAGCCTTTTTTTTTTTAGATTCCACATATAAGCGATATCATATATGTCTTTCTCTGTCTGACTTACTTCACTCAGTATGACAATCTCTAGGTCCATCCATGTTGCTGCAAATGGCATTATTTCATCCTTTTTTATGGCCGAGTAATATTCCATTGTATCTATGTACCACATCTTCTTTATCCATTCTTCTGTTGATGGACATTTAGGTTGCTTCCATGTCCTGGCTATTGTAAATAGTGCTTCAATGAACATTGGGGTGTATGTATCTTTTGGAATTATGATTTCCTCTGGATATATGTCCAGGAGTGGGGTTGCTGGATCATATGGTAGCTCTATTTTTAGTTTTCTAAGGAATCTCCGTACTGTTCTCCATAGTAGCTGTACCAGTTTACATTCCCACCAACAGTGCAGGAGGGTTTCCTTTTCTCCACACCCTCTCCAGCATTTATTGTTTACCTCCCAGTTTGGCTAGACATCAAATATCTGCATCATTGAAAAATCACAAGAGTACCTGAACAATGAATTGGCAACCTTTTTCCTAACTACAGGACTAATCAAAACTCAATATAATAAGTTTCCCTTTACTTCTCTGAATCTCATTTCCTCTTCTATAAACCGGGGTTTAAAAACTCTAAAACTCTGGGGCTTACCTGGTGGCACAGTGGTTAAGAATCCTCCTGCCAATGCAGGAGACACAGGTTCGAGCTCTGGTCCGGGAAGATCCCACATGCCGCGGAGCAACTAAGCCGGTGCACCACAACTACTGAGCCTGCGCTCTAGAGCCCGCGAGCCACAACTACTGAAGCCGGCGCGCCTAGAGCCCGTGCTCCACAACAAGAGAAGTCACCACAATGAGAAGCACCCGCACCGCAACGAAGAGCAGCCCTTGCTCGCTGCAACTAAAGAAAGCCCCGCGCAGTGACAAAGACCCAATGCAGCCCAAAAAAAAACCCCAAAACAAAAGAACCCTCTAACTCTTAGTATTGCTATAAAAACCAGATGAGGTGATAACGTGAAGGTCTCTGAAAACAGATTAAGAAATTATTATTATTCACTTTTTTTTCATTTATAATAATGCAGCTAACATCTATATTGCAATTTACAGTTTACAGTAGTTCTTCTCAAACTCCAATGTGCATATGAATCACTTGGGAGTCTTGTTAAAATGTGGATCTTAGGTTCAGTAGGTCTGGGACATGAGATTCTGCTGGTGCTGGTTCACACACCACACTTTGAGTAACAAGGGTTTGCAGCAATTTGCAAACATGAAATTTACTAATAGTCGATTCCTGACAGACTTCAAGTCATCAGTATGGAGCGTTGTTAGTGTATCCCACATGTTATATGATCAAAGCTCAAGGTCTGAACCGATTGCTGAGATAGACACCCATGGTGGCCAACTAAGTGTTGTCTCAGGTTTGACAAACTGTTCCTGGAAGGTGAGTATCTCAGGAAAAATCCAAGGACAATGGGTCTCTCCTTGTAACCATAGCTTAAGTTAGGGCCCAGAGCTTTGCTCTGATAATTATTTAAACTAAGTTGAGGAAGTGGTGATTTTCATGGGTTTACTGCTTGGCAGGTTCTCTATACCCCAGTGCTGGGGGATGCTTCCCTCTAAAAACATTTATTCTCTCCTGAAAACAGTTTAAAATATGTTTTTTAAAAACTATTGAAAAGATGATGTAAAATTACCAGTAAGGACCATTTTGAGAAAGGAAGATCCCCACGATCCCACCACACAATGGTTTTTATTGTTATAGTTCCTTTCTAGATGACACATCTTTCTGTACTATATTTCCTTGGTTCTAAAATACCATCAAATTTAAGCCTCAGCATTAATTTAGTGAAAGCTTTTTAGGGGGAAAAAAAACCCACCACAAGAACCTATTAAGAATGCCCATTGATTGAGATAAATTCTGATAACGGAAACTTAAAATGTGGGTTAGAATTGTGCCTTAGAGTTGAGGAATATAGTAGGAAAAAAGATATCAATCTATTTTACTTTGCTATATACCAGGAAGTGTTTTAAATTGTTTGATTTTTTGAATCAGAAACACGCTCACCTGGTTCAACATTCAGAGGGTAGAAAAGTTGTCAGTGACTTGTTCCCAAATGTCCACCTCTCTGTCCCCTCCCTAGAGGCCCAGGTGTTTTCAGTCACTTGTTTGCTGGTCAGAGGTATTTTGTGCTTAGAGCTGCAAGTGAAGTCTTCTATTTTTTGCCCCCTTTTTTACATGAATGGCATCATCTCATACTCTTTTTCCAGGATCTTGCTTTTTCACTTAACAAAATATCAAGATTGAGCCACATCATGCCAAGACCATTCTGATTTCTTCTGTTTTGCTAAGATTACATCACAAGCATTTCTCTATCTTTTTATACAATTGCTATAATTATCCTACTTGATGACTGTTTGGTTTTGTGGGGTGACTGGGCCACAATTTAATAACAACTCCCTGTTGTTGGGCATTTAGGTTGTTTCCAGTGTTTGGTTATGACACGGAACACGTGATGACCATTTAGTCATTCAGCAAGTATTTATTTGACAACCATGAGTTGCCATCCTCCAGCGTACCAAAGTGCCCTCCCCCATGGGGCTGACAGTCACACAGCGGGAGTAGCCAGAGAAATGAATAAGAGCACAGAAGTGTCCCCAATCCCCCAAGGGGCCTCTGAGTATAGTCGGGGATCCCACATGGGGAAAAGAGAGATCAAGGTGGCGACAGATCCGCCTACAAGCACTGGCCGGTGTGAATGAATGAGTTGGTTACAGCTTATTCATCAGGCTTGTGAGCTTGGTTAGCATGCATCCACCTCAGATACAGATCCAACCCCCAGTGCCCACAATGTCACTGCCCAGGATGCCAGTTACGTGAATTTACAGAGGTGTTAAATAAAGAATTACAATGGTTAATACTTTGTAAGCACTTACCATATACTAGGACCACCCTTTAGGAGGTATTATTTTCCCATACATAAGAAAACTAAGGCACTGAGATGTTAAGTAACTTGGAATCAACATAGCTATGATTTAAACCCAGACCACCCAGGTCCCCGACCACCTACACTGTACTGTCCTGTGGAAGGTTATTGGACTCAACCCTGGGGTACAATTTGTCTTTGTTCTGTGAATGCCGGCCCAATCCCTCTCCCTTCTTAAATCTCAACAAGGATAAACTCGGGGTGCCTTTAATTCCCATTTATCGGATGAGCATTTTCCTAGGTTGAGCCTGGCTTTTCTTCCTCTCCAGAGAATTGCCTACCAGTACCTTTGAGGGGGGAGCTCTCCTCCTCCACTGGGGGAGGGGGTGCAGAGCCTCTTCCTACCCTGCAGCCAGACAGTGCAAGGGGACTCAGAGCCTACGGTGGCCCAGACCGCAAGACTCAGGCAGCAGGGACCTAGGCGAATCCAATTGGCTCAGACCTGCCCCAACCTTCCATCCCTCTTCCCTCTCTTTCCCTGCTTCTCCCAACCACTTCCCCTTGGTTCCCAGACAACTGCCCGCTCCCCCAGACAAAGGCAAGCCTGGATCTCATCAACCAGCACGTTGCTGCAAGCACTGCCCCTTATGCCTTCAGACCCAGCTGCAGAACACATGTAATCAAACTGTCCCAATGATGCCCAGTCTCCTGCCCCATTTCTAATAATTCAATTTCTTCTCCTCTTCACCTCAGAATATTTCAAATGCCAAAACAAATAGCAACTTACAGCAATGGGGACCACCTACAGCAATTCTTCTTTGTTTACTGTAATGGAAGTAACAAGGAAAACAGGAAAGATTGGCAATGAAAAATGGGTTTCCCTCGCACCCTCAAACCCTGGTCCTCCTCAGAAGTAGCCACCGTGAGTAGTTTTGTTTCTGAAATTTTACGTGCATACACATAGGGAATTTTTTTTTCATTTTTGACATAAATGGTAGCATATTTATTCTTTGGATCCTTGGGGTTTTTTTTTTATTTTTATTTTTCCCATTTACCAATATATCTTGGAGAACTTTCCATATGAACACATCCAGATCTCCCTTATTCTTTTCTATGGCTGCAGAGAATTACATTATGTGGTAAATGAATACATACCAGAATTAATTTAACTAACTTTCCACTGAGAGATACTTAGGTTACTTCTAGATTTTTGCTATTACAACTGGTACTGTATTTAACAACCCTGTGCATATATTGGGGTTCTGGGGGGACTCCTGTGGGTATTTCTGCAGGATAAATTCCTACAAGCATTTATTTTAAAACAGATGGTGCCAAACAGCCCACCAGACTGCAGTTTTTCACTAGAGACTGAACAAATAGCTTAGGCTTGATGGTTAAATCATTTAAAATAACCAAGACTCTATTTTATATGAGAGGGCATCTTTATGACTTAAACACACAAGCATATAAACCATAAAGGAAAAGAATGATACATTTTACTACATTAAAATTTTAAACTGCTGTACCATAGAGACATCATAGAAAAGTTAAAAGACAAGCCACAAACTGGGAGAGGATATTTGCAATGCATTCAATGGAGCTATTATTAGTATCAATGTCTACACATTAATAACAGAAGGCAAACGCTGTCCTCACCCCAATGGGGAAAGGCTAAGAATAAGCAATTCAGCGAAGAGGAAGGACAATGAACATATGAAATGACGCCTAGCCTCGTAAATAATCAGGAAAACATCAGTGAGACAACAATAAGATGGTGTCCACACCCTTCCGATTGGCAACATTTAAAAAATCTGGTAATACCAAGAGAAGGGAAGCAATTAGATCTCTTATTGTCTGGGAGCGTAAAATGGCACAACCACTCCAGAGAGCAATTTGGCAACAACTGGTCAAATTGAAGAAGTGCCCTATTTTCCTATTGTGTGTATTCTTGATGGTCTGGCATTTGGCCTCCCTGACTGGGGAGAGACCACCCCTCCCAGGGTTAACCAATTCTTAGTGATAGCAAAGGGCTCAAAGCACACCTTTCATAGCAAAGAAACCAATCCAGAGCCCTTACTCTGAACCACCTCCTTTATCTGGCTGTTATACTCCAGGAAGCAATATTCCTCTGCCTTAATCACCCAGGGCTAGGTTCCAGACAACATGAGACCACCTCTATAGTCCAGAGCCTGCTGACACTATTTAAATCAGCCAGTCCTAAGCTGTTTCTCTGCCCTGCCTTGCCTTTCTTGCAGAAAACACAAACAAGTTTCTGGGCCATGCTTTCCCCTCATCCCGTCTGCCTCCTGACCAAACCTGGTGCTTCCCCATATAGCCCTGCATGGCATGGCAAGCCCTCGTGAATCAGGGTGTAAATAATAAAAATTTTCTTTCATTGGCATTAGCTTCTCCATGTCACCACTCAGTTACCTCCATAAATTAAAATCCCATGGCTACAACTGGTATATCCACATTGTGACCTTGAGAAATTCCCATATGATTTAAAGGGAGATGTATAAAAGGGTTCTCACTGTAGCATTGTTGGTTATAGTAAAACAATGGAAACAACCTGAATGTCCATCAGTAAGAGAATAATGAATATGTTGCCCATGGTCTCATAATAGGTTACCAAAGCAGTAACAAGGAAAAGACCAGAGCCATGTATCCCAACGCTGAATGAAAACAGCAAACTGCAGAATAAGTCAATGTGTTTGCTTATGTGAAATTTAAAATATTTATAAAACAATACTATATATTGTTTATAAAACATATTCATGTAATAAAAATATAAAAACATGGAAGGGAAAGACTCTCTCCAATCTGGGACATGGTTTTCCCATGGGAGGGAGAGTGGGGGTAAAATTAGGAAAGAGTTTGAAGGAGGTTTCACCTCTACCTATGATGTTTCATTTCTTTAAAACCAAGCAAGTATTTGTCCAAGATGTGATGAAATGTTAAGGTTAGTTCAATCTGTCAGGTAGGTACATGGTTGTTTGCTATTCTATTTTCAGTACTTTACTGTATGATTAAGCTGTTTCATAATGAGAATAAGATGTGATTTAGGCTGCATGAATGATCTCAAGGTCATGTAAAAGGACAACATGACAGGGTGCTAGCAAGCTCTGTCCCCATCTCAAGAGTGTCCAATTTTCTCCTCTCGCCTTGTCTTTTTTTTTTTTAATTACTGACTTTTTAGAAAAGGTGTAAACACTTGCACCCCACAGAGGATATACATATATGTTGATCAAGTATTCAAAAATTAAGTCACAGACCTCAAAAGTCAAGTGCTATATTAGAGAGCTGTTCAATTAATGAGCAGAACCTCACTTGTTTTCCAGGAGGAATAAAGAAGAGAAAAATATTCTATTCTGACAAAAGTAATAGTTGGTAAACAATTTCTAAAAGGTATAATAAAATTCTTCTGAAATTTTCAGATTGAATTTTTCAGAATTTTTATGAATCAGATTTCAGCTATAATAAACTATACCTTAAAGTATTTCTTTTATTTTTCCTAAAAACAAAGAACTAGTTTTTATTTGTTCATCTCAAGATGATAATTCTACATTTTACTAGAAATACTGAATAGTCCTTGCATTAGTCCTGAGGTTTTCAGCAGCAAATATCAAATGCACAGTGGCTTCAACAATAAAGGCATTCAATTATCTGATATAACAGGAAGGGTACAAACGGTTTGGGGGTTGGTACAGTCACTCAACAATCTCCTTAAGGACCCAGACTCTTTCTTTCTCTCTCTTCTGCTATCCTCAGTGAAGTAGCCAGCCTCCAAATTGTCCCTTAAGAATCCTCACTTTCTGGTCACATAGACCAACCCTAGCAAAATGTAGGAGGGGTGTGAATATGGCAGAAGGGATGGTTATCACTTCTCACAGTGTTATAAAAAGACTATGGCTTCCATTGGGGGTTCACACTCTCTATCTCTCTTATTCTCTCTCACTCCCTTGCACATCTCACTCTGGGAAAAGCAAGCTGTCATCTTGTGAGCAGCCCAGTGGAGAGGACCATGTGGTGAGGCACTGAAGCTTTCTATCAATAGCCAGCTAAGAACTGATGCCTACCAGCAACCATGAGAGTGTGTTTGGAAGTGGACTGTTCCACCCCAATGACCCTCGAGATGATTGCAACCCTAGCTGTCAGCTTGACTACAACCTAATGAGAGACCCCGAGCCTGGAATTAATCCATTTCTGGGTTCCTAATGCTTGGAAACTGTGTAAGATCATAAACATTTGTTATTTGAAGGAACTGAATTTTGAGGTAATTTGTGACACGGCCATAGATAACTAATACACTCAGTGTGGCTGCCTGTTTCCCCTGATGGGTACAAGATGGCTGCCGTAGCGCCATCCTCCATGTTCTCACAGGATAGCATCTCAGGCAGGAAGAAAGGGGGATGGGGTGAAAGGGGCTCTCCTTAGGTACCTTTCTCCTTTTATCAAGGAGGAAAACCTTTGTTGGGAGCCACCCAGCAGATTCACCCTTACTTCTCATTGGCCAAAACTGGGTCTTATGATGGACTCTAGCTGCAAGGGAGACTTTGAAATCGAGTATCTAACCTTTCAGCTGCTCTGTAGGGAAGTGGGCAGGGAACGGTGGGCCGGGAATGGCTGCTGTGTAGTAACAAGTTACCAGCCCTTCTCCCAGTTTCACTTTGTTTTTGTTTCCGATTCTTTTTTTTTGGCCACGTGGCACAGCATGCAGGATCGTGGTTCCCCGACCAGAGATCGAACCTGCAACCCCTGCTTTGGGAGTGCAGAGTCTTAACCACTGGACCGCCAGGAAAGTCCTGTCTTTGTTTTCACCTGGCATCATTTAATTTGCTCCTTCATACTCTGTATTCACAGTAACCGGAAGTTAGGCCTCCCTTAGATTCAGGTTAAACACTATTGGCAAGATTACTCATGGGCGGTGCTGTGATCTTCATACTCTCTCACATCGAGAAACAACCACGTTCTTCACTCAATAAACATTTTACAAGATTTAAGTAAAGCGGGGTGCACCATCAATGAAAAGCTAACCCAGAATCTCAATGCCGTCTTTTTCCCTGTGAGATGTGTCCTGAGTGGTCTCACTTATGTTATATTTAGGGAAACTCTAGGTTCTTCTGTAAGTTCCTTTTGGGTTGTCTTGTTGGAATTGTGTGTGATAAGCAGTCTCAGTTTCTTGCATGTGATTTCCTCAGAGGCTGATGAGTCAGATGAGTAGCATTAACTTAGTGTAAAACACCTGAAAGGATTATGAGCCGACTTTAAAAATCAAATGCAGAAATGTCAGAATGTGATCCTTTCTTTCTTTCTTTCTTTGCGGTACGCGGGCCTCTCACTGTTGCGGCCCCTCCCATCGCAGAGCACAGGCCCCGGACGCGCAGGCGCAGCGGCCATGGCCCAAGGGACCAGCCGCTCCGCGGCACGTGGGATCTTCCCGGACCGGGGCACGAACCCGCGTCCCCTGCATCGGCAGGCGCACTCCCAACCCCTGCACCACCAGGGAAGCCCCGTGATCCTTTCTTGATGGCATCCACTTGGAGTTCTTAGGGCTTTGAGCATAATGTCAGGAACAATAGGAAATGAGACGAACCTTCTCAATCACTTAACACCAAGGAACTGAATGGGCGAGTCCTGCGGCCCGCCCCCAGCCCTCCTCAGAGGTGTAGAATACTCCACCAGGGTCAGCGCGTGGGAACATGTTAACAGTTCCAGTGGGGCCTTCCTAAGTGCAATCGTGAATTTCTAGTTTGCTTGTGGCCTAAACCAACAGCCAGGCCTGAAGAGCAAGGTGTCAGGGACCGAGTCAGGATACAGTGCTGTCTTTGAAAGGGTGGTGGGTCCCCAGCCTCCTCGAGGCCCTGCAGTCCATGTAGAACAAGTGGCCTTGCCTCCTATTTCACTGGGAATAGCAAGATGACCGGGAAGGAGCATACCTGTCCAAGGTTGTCTTCCTTCAACATGACCCTGTGCCCACCTCCAACTACTCACCCTTCTCTGCTACTCAATGGCAGGGGTCTCTGTCCCTGTCTCTGGAGCCTTCCCTGCCTCTCCTCCAAAACTCCAGTGTCCTGCTGTCATCTCAGACATGTCCTAAAGTAAACTCATACTCTATCCAGTTTCCCCAGCTCTGTCCCAGTTTTCCCAAAACTGCCAAAGGCAGCCCCACCCCTCCCAGCACCCAGGCTAAAAATGAGGCATCAGCCATGACTCATCCTGCCCATCCAACCCGTCCCCAGGTCTTGAGAGTCTCTGAAGCAATGGCTTCATTAACTTATCTTTTGTCAGCCGCCACCCCGGCTTGGCCACCAACATCCATAGGAGGATAGAGCACTATCCTCCTTCCTCATCCTCCAGCCTGTCTCATTGCCTTTCCAAGACTCTCCTGCCTGAGAACTCTCCTAGCTCCCCCTGCATGTTGCAAATGCAAATGCATCTGCTGATCCCATCTTTCTACTCCACCTTTTCTCCCAGGTCCATCTGTTCCAGAAGCCTTGGCCCTTTCTGACCTTTGATAATGAGACACACCACGTGCCAGGCATTTTACAGCTATATTTTAAATTTTACAGTTCCTGTACAGCATAGGCATTATTGTCCCTTTTATAGATGAGGGAAACTGAGGCCTGGAGCAGTTACCACATGTCACACTGCCTATAAATAGCAGAGATGGGCTTCAACCTACGTCTGTCTGTTCCAAGGCCCTTCATCCTGTGTAACTGGCTGCCATCACACCCCTTCCCTCTCTGTAAGGACCTCATGCTGCTCTTGCCACAATACCCTCCCTCCTCCTTCCACCTTCTTCAAACACCCCAACCCAGAGCTCTACCACATAGCTTCTCTGATGGTTCCAGCCCACACCACTCACACTCATCTCTTAACTTTTCTGACAGGAATCTCAGCCCTGCACAGTTTGGTACTTAATTATAGACTGCCTTGTATGGGTCTCTGGCTATTTCTCATTTGTCTATCTTGTTCCCAATAAGTGTAGGCGTCTGAGTTCGGGGATGGGTCTTCCACTCCCTCCCATCTCCCAGGACCCCCAGCTCAGAGCTGGACAGGCCAACCGGATTTCCCAGGAAGGAGGCAGGGTCTCAATGTTGCAAAAGCTGATTGGACTCCACCCAGCCCCACCCCACCCTTCACCCCAGCCAGTCGGTTGCCTCAGATCTTTGTGAACATACGTGAGCCTGCCCCGTGTGCGCATGCGCACACGTACACGCAAGCACAGAGACACGGGCGGGCGCGCGTTTTCTCTGTTGCAGACACATTTAGTTAGGAGTTCCCTTCTCAAACAGAGGTAATATACTTGGAAGTACCTATCTGAGATAGAAAACCCCCTCCTGACCGATCACTGGGTGCTGCCCCCAATGTGAAATTCCAATACGGATCAGTAAGGCGGACAGAGTTGGTGGGAGCTCCCCAGGGCGGGTTCAGCATGGCTATCACATCCTAACAGAGTCTGGAGCTGGACTGGGGATTGGGCAGGGGACTTTGTTTGTCGATTTCAATTCTGATCCTGCCTCTAGGTGGCCTGGGCGGGTGTTGAAGGGAGAGACGTGATCTTGCCACTTTGCCGCTTTGCGACCTCCTCAGGCAGTGAAATCTGCCGATTGTAAGGAAGGCCCTCCTTGCCAGGGCCACATTGCACAGCTCCAGAGGAGCATGACCAGTGCTCCCTGGAGCTAACCCTGGTCCCCCCGCCACCTCCCTTTGGGCTCCAAATCATCTCTCTTCCCTGACCCAGATGCCCCCATACCTGGCGTCCCAAGCTGTTCATCCTTGGGGTTAAATACTGGCATCTCAGACTTCTCATTTCAAAGTGAGAACAGTGCACAGTATGAAGCCCAAGCAGAATGATCGAGATTCCAGATTGATTTCTTCTGGGACATTTAGGATACAGCATAAAGATTCAGGACTTGGAGAGAGGGCACTGACTAAGAGTTAGTGTGTCAGTAAAGGGCCAAGGAGAAAAGAAGGTGGGAGCTGGAGAGGCGGTGGTGGGTGGTGCCCCTGAAGCCAAAACTCTTTTCTTTACAACTTTGCTGGTGGCCAGTCCTAACATGTGAATAAAAAAGTGAATAAGCAAAGGGGCACTTATGTAAGAAGAACAAATAAAAATAATTGTGTAACACATCACACAAAGCCTGGAGAAGGATCCCAGGGAAGGGCATCGCTGTGGAGGCATGGGTGCTGTGAGCCGTGTTTCCCTCTGAAACCAGAGCCAACTTGGCATCCCTGCCCCTGCGGGAAGGGGATACCGTCCTCCTGGTGGGAGGTCAGTTCCTTTACTGCAGTGTGCTGGGGAGGAAGGCGCCATCCCATAACCATCGTTGGAGGTTTTGCAACCAGATGAGTAAACCCTTCAGGGCTGAAGGTTGAGCAGCGCACATGCAGGGCCAGGGCGCTGCTCACCCATCAGCGCTTCCTGCACCTCGTCCTGGGCCTGGGCCCTTTACCAGGCTTTGGGGATGACTACTGACGGAGCTCAACAGGCCCAGGCAGCTGCTGCCTGAGCCACCCATGGGTGTCCCAACCGCCTGGGAAGAGACGGCCACATTCCAGGCTCCGGGCTGGCAGGGAGGCTTGGCAGCGAGTTCCGACAGGAGGGCGGCCCGCGCTTGGGCAGGCCAGCACCCCGGGAGGCCCCAGGCTGGGGAGATGGAAGAACAGGTGTTCAAGGGGGACCCAGATACCCCTCATTCCATCTCCTTCTCGGGCAGTGGATTCCTCTCCTTCTACCAGGCCGGGGTGGTGGACGCCTTTCGGGACCTGGCTCCCCGGCTGCTGGAAACGGCCCATCGCTTTGCTGGGACGTCGGCAGGTGCAGTGATTGCAGCCTTGGCCGTCTGTGGGATTGAAATGGGTAAGGTCTTTGTTCTAGGTTCCCTGGGGAGCCTCTGGAGGGATTCCACAAAGCAGAGCCTGAGGATGGCTTGGGGGTGTTTTGGGGAGCAAAGTCAGGCCTTCTGAGTGGCAGGAAAGGTGGGTCAAGTGGGACAGCATTTGAGGTTGGGGTCTGCTGGGTCCCAGTCTCTGACCCACTGGATAAGCTTGGAACCGTTTCTCCCTCTCCCTCAACACCCTTACCTGCCATGCCCTTTCCCCCAAGGTCTGGGAGAGGGAAAAGCGGTATCTCTCTCAAACATCCTGGGCTGGGAAGTTATTCCATGACACAGTCATACATTAGGGTGAAGAGCTGCTCCTGCATGGCCTCGTTTAAAATGCAAATATCCTTGCAAAGGACAAACTGGCATGTTCATCATCTTGGTGGGGATGGATTCGTCAGACCAGCTTCCAGGTGGCTAGAGGTGCAAGCCCTGGGACTGGAGGGATGGCCAGAGGGGCCAGCGGAGGAGGGAAACTGGGAAGGAATATGGGAGATCTCACTTTGCCTCCTGCCCCACTAGTCCAGGGGGCCCAGAGGGAAGGATGGGACCACACACCCAGAGGCAGAAGCACCATCCCGTGTAAGGGGAGTGGGCACATTCCAAGCAGCCCCACACAGCAGGCCCAGACCTGGTCCCAGGGCAGCCCTGGGCTGCCTTGGCTTGGGGAGGGGGTGAGCATTTATTCATTGGCTGCACTACCATTCTGTGCCAGCCTCTGTTCCAGGCACTGGGGACAAAGTCCCTGCCCTCATGGAACAGAAATTCTAGAGAGAGGAGACACATAATAAGCATCCAAAAAGTAGTCTCATGATGTCATATCAGGAAGTGATAAGATCTATGAATAAAATTACAGCAGAAAAGGGTCAGAGAATAAAGTGAGGACTATTTTAGAAAGGGGGTCAGGGAGGCCATTTGGGAGGAGGTGACATTCAAGCAGAGACCTGAGTGAAACGAGAGAACAAGCCATTAGAAGATCAGTAAGGAAAGACTGTTCTAGGTGGAGGACCAGCTGGAGAGCCTGTGGGGTTGAGGAGTGGTAGATGACGAGGAGGGAGGTGGTGGATAAGGCTGGAGGGGCAGGCAGGGGCTAGGTCATGTGGGGCCTCGTAGCCGGAGTATGAGCTCTGATTTCACTCTGGAAGAGTGGGGAGCACAGGCTGCTGGGAGGGAGGCAAAGTGGGGAGGCAGCTAAGAGCACGTGATCCACAGGGATTGGATCTCGGTGCTGGCCCTTCATGATGTGGACCTGGCGCAAATTACTGGATGCCTCAGCTTCTGCATCTCTCCAGCTGAGATTCTACTAGTATCTCATTCCCGGGGTTGTTAAAGGGTTAATGGAGCAAGTGAGTGAACTGCTTATCACAGTGCCTGGCACATGGCAAGCACTTGGTACATGTCAACTGCCTGGTTTGGGTTTTTAAGGAACCCCGGCCCACCGGGAGTAGTGAGATGGAGGAGACAAGGGAGAAACAAGGAGAGCAGTAGGGGAAGGTTGTAGGTTGAGACGAGGGATGGGCAGGGCAGGTGCCTGGGCAGTGAGGGTGGTGAGAGGCGGTTGGATTTAGGATACACTTTGAAGGTAGAGCCAGTGAGACTTGCTGAAGGGCCAGCTGCAGTGTGTGAAGAAGGGTGCGAGCAGGGCCCCTTCCTGCCTGGGGATCTGCGCTGGGTGGGAAGTCTTTGTCTCTGTTTTAAAGAATAATTGTAATGCCCATTCCCTGAGTACCTCTTTTGTGCAAGATATTTTTTTTTCTAATAATTCACAAGTAACAAATTCTTTCTTACTGTACAGAATTCTCAAACAATGCAGAAGTATCTAGAGTTTTTTTTTTTTTTTTTTTTTTTGCGGTATGAGGGCCTCTCACTGTTGTGGCCTCTCCCATTGCAGAGCACAGGCTCCGGATGCTCAGGCCCAGCGGCCATGGCTCACGGGCCCAGCCACTCTGCGGCATGTGGGATCTTCCCAGACCAGGGAATGAACCCGTGTCCCCTGCATCGGCAGGCAGACTCTCAACCACTGCGCCACCAGGGAAGCCCCTAGAGTTTTTTAAAAAAGCCTCTACTCACCTCTTCCTTGTCCCCAATCCCACTTTCCCTCTTGTAGCAGTGGAAGGGCTCTGCTTGGATCCTTCTAGATCTTTTTTTTTTTTTTTGCCAAGACATCTGTGAATGCAGCAGTTAATGTTTCAGTCACACCATGGACCCCACTCCCTGGTCCTGGAGTCACAGAACTCTACCCTTGGAGACACCTGCCTCTGGGAGTCTCTCTCTTTCCGGATACCTGTGTTGCTCACCTGCTCCATCGCTGCCACCCTCCTCATGTCTTTAGTTCAACTTCTTAAAATACACCATCGTCTTAATCCTCAGGCATTCGAGGACTTTCAGAATTAATTCAAGTCAATCGATTCAATAAATACTGCCCAAAACTGACTTGGCCAGGCTGTGACCGATGTGGACAGCAGGAGAGAGGAGCTCAGACCCATGAGAAGGACACCTGATGGCCATGTAACCAAGGGCTGGTCCATGTGCTGGGCCACATGCGTGCAATTGGGAGGGAAGGGTGACATGTGTGTGGGACTTGCTCTTTTCACTCAGCAGCATGTTTATAGATTGATCCACGTCACTCCAGTGTACTTCATTCCTTTTAACTGCCATGCAATTTACTACTAACCAGCACTTTCTCTGTATCAGGCACTGTTCTAACTCTTCGGTGTATTAATTCATTCAGTCCTCACAACAACCCTCTGAGGTGAAAACTATTATTATCTCCATTTACAGAGGAGGAAACTGAGTCACAGAAAGCTTAAATAACTTGCCTAAGGTGATACAAACAGTACTTGGTAAAGCTGGTGTTTGAACCTAGCCCGGCCTTTAAGCCACTCTGCTTCTTGACAAAGCAGTGTCAGGGGGCATGGACGCTAGTTGTATGGATACCAGGGTCAGGGAAGCTTCTCTGAGCAGGTGGAATTTGCACACAGACCTGAAGGAGGGGAGGAAGTGAGCCACAAGAATATCTGGGGAGAGCATTCAATGAAGAGGGACACGTGACTTGTATAACATCCTGTCATCAGTTAGAAGCAGAACAAGAACCAGGACTTGGTCTCCTGACTTCCTTCAATCCTCTTTACCTCTTTTACCTCTTTCAGTGTTTATTTCATCAAGACTGTATCACGGTTGATTTAGTCATTCTGTTGATGGACACGGCCAAGTTTTTGTTGTTATAAACAACACTGCAAAGGGTATCCTTGTTTGTGTCTCCCAGGCCCACATGGAATGTTTCCCTAGGGTACACGTCACATGAAATTAACCAGACTTGGCTAAATTACTCTCCAAAGTGGTTGTACCAATTTAACCACTAGCAGCATATATGAGTTCTAATTTCCCCACAATGTCATCAACCTTGGTACTATCAGACTGCAGAGTTTTTTTGTTTTTGTTTTTTTTGGCCGTGCTGCGCAGCTTACAGGATCTCAGTACCCCAGCAAGGGATTAAGCCCAGGCCATGGCAGTGAAAGCCCAGAATCCTAACCACTAGGCCACTGGGGAACTCCCAAGACCACAGAGTTTTAAGTCAATCTGATCAATGTGAAATTATATCTCACTTTATTTTGTTATTTAATCTGTACCTCCTGATAATTAGTGATATTAAGCATCTCTATGTATTTACCTACCACTTGTGTTTCCTCTTCTGTAACTTACCTGCTCATGACCTTTTCCTGTTTTTTCTACCATTATCCTTTTCTCTTCAACTTGTAGATGTTCTTTATATAGTCTGTACATGAGTCATTTGTCAGTTATGGACATTGCAGCTATCTTATCCCATTCCATGACTTGCCTTTTTATTTGACCATGTCTGTTGTTATTCATAAAATTTCAATTTTGATGCAGTCCGGTGTATCAATAAATCTTTTCCACTTACAATTTGTGTTTTTTAAAATCTTTCTTTGTTACAATGACTTCTTCTATATTTTCTTTCAAAAGTTTTAAAGTTTTGCCTTTTCATATTTAAGTTCATCCATCTGAAATTTATTTTGTGGCTAGTTTGAGGTAGAAATAGAAGTTTTTAATTGTGATAACGAATTACCCCACACTATTTATAGGCAGCCCTTTCCACACTTGTTTGAAATGTTGCCTCTGGCTTATTCAAGTTCCTAGAATCCCAAGAGTCTGTCTCCGGAGTCTCTCTTCTCTTCTTTTGGTGAATTTGTCTATTTCTGCACCAAATCACACTGTTTTGATCACTATAGGCTTATAATAAGGGGTACATCATATATGGCAGTCATCTCCTCCTTTTTCAGTTTCTTCTTCAAATATTGACTATCATTCTTAACCCTCTTTTTCCCCCATGTGAAAAGCTCTATTAGAATTTTGATTAAATTATATCTTCCCATTTATAATATAGTCTATCTATCTCTCTATTTCTTCTGGCCTTTTTTTTTTTTTTTTTTTTTTGCCCTTCAGTAAAGATCTTGTGTGTCTTTTCTTAGATTTATTAGTTTTTGTTGCTATGAGGAATGGGATTTCTTTTTTCTTTTTTTTTTTTGGCTACGTTGGGTCTTCGTTGCTGCACGCGCGCTTTCTCTAGTAGTGGCGAGCGGGGGCTTCTCTTCATTGCAGTGGCTCCTCTCGTGGAGCATGGGCTCTAGGCGTGCAGGCTTCAGTAGTTGTGGCACGTGGGCTCAGTAGTTGTGGCGCACGACCTTAGTTGCTCCACGGCATGTGGGATCTTCCCAGACCAGGGATCGAACCCTTGTCCCCTGCATGGCGCCACCAGGGAAGTCCCGGGATGTCTTTTTCTATGGCATTTTCTAATGTAATTGACTATTGCTGACATAAGGGGATGTGGATGGTTTTTGCTAAATGATATTGTTTTGAGCAACCTCATGAACATTCTTAATAGTTCTAAAAGTTTCTTGGTAGATTATCTCATACTTTATGTGTAAACAATCATACTATCTGCATATAACTAGAGGTTTGTCTCTTTAAAAAAAAATTCTTGAGCTTCCCTGGTGGTGCCGTGGTTAAGAATCCGCCTGCTAATGCCGGGTACATGGGTTCGAGCCCTGGCCCGGGAAGATCCCACATGCTGCGGAGCAAATAAGCCCGTGCGCCACAACTACTGAGCCCTCGTGCCACAGCTACTGAAGCCTGCATGCTTAAAGCCCATGCTCCACAACAAAAGAAGCCACCGCAATGAGAAGCCTGCGCACTGCAACGAAGAGTAGCCCCTGCTCGCCGCAACTAGAGAAAGCCCGAGCGCAGCAACGAAGACCCAATGCAGACAAAAATAAATAAATTAATAAATTAAAAAAAAATTCTTCAACATGTGGCCCGCAGGCCACTCTCCTCCAGGCCATGCCCCCTCCTCTTGTTCCCAGTCTGGGCTTTCTGTCCTGAGATTGTGTTTTGTTCTGTGGAAGCTTAGACAGCAGTGGGTCCATCTTCTGGCCATATGTGCCTTAGTTCTGTGATAGGGCCAATTTGGGGGCATGTGAAAATGTTTATAAAACACTTAACCCAGTGCCTGGTTTTCATTAAAGATGTGTTAGAGAATGAATGTTTGTTCACTCATTTATTCAGCTGAGGAGAGATGGTCTCCTTGACAACCAGCGCAGAGATTCATGATTTCCAATTTGGGGCTAGGAACTTGCCTCAAAACTGCATTTGCATAACTTTGAAAGATAATTTTGTCTTACCAGAGAATGGGCATTCGGTGGACTTAAAACCCCATCCCCACTTAAGCTACTACTTGGCACCTTCCCCCCTATAAAAACTTCACGGCAAGCCAATTATTCATTCATTCATTCATTCAACGAGTGTTCTTTGAGCATATACTGGGTGCTGCAGAGGATACAGAGATATAATACAAGCTGAAACTCCACCCATGCCCTCAACAAGCTTACAGTCTACTCAAACCCCAAGGTAGTAACCAAGTCGTTACAATACAAAGAGTTCCAACTGAATGTTAGAAAATTAAAAGGCAGAGGAGTGCAGGTGGAGGGAGCAGACAGCTCCCATCGTGGAAGGCCTCATGGAAGTGACATTTGAGCTAGTGCTTGAAAGGTGAATAGAAATTTGACGGGTAGAGACAGTTTGAACGGGAGCCTCAGCTTCTAGCCAGGACGCTGCATAACGACAGGACAAAGTCATGTGGTGGGGAAATGTGATGCCTCCAGGGAGTGGTGAAGAGTGCAGGTCCCCTGGTGTCAGGGGTTGACGCGAAAGTTTCAGAAAGGCAGCTTTTGACTCGGCAAGCGTTGTCCAAAGTGGGAAAGGGCTATTTTAGAAGCAGGGGAGCACCTGCCCTCCGAGAGGCCCATGGAGAGACTGGGAAACACCTGATTGCTACTGGTGAATCCCCTTCATTTAGCTCGGTGACTGACAGGACCTGTCAACCTGAGGTCTCCAGCCTCCCAGACTGAAACCTACAGTGAGAAGTATTTTTTGTATTGAGATCCAGGGTGAACATAAATCTAAAAGAGAAGTTTCATGATAGAAACTTTACCATACTCTATGCTACAATTTTGATATTTTCTTCTAGTCATTGAAGAATTCTTCACTTAGTCAATGGTTCTCAATCTTGCACGTTTGAATCACCTGGGAGCTTTTAAAACGTCCACTGCCCAAGCTCCTCCCCCAAACTAATTAAATCAGGATCTCTGGGGATGGAACCCGGCACCAGTGTTTATTCAACTCCCAGGTGATCCCGGTGTGCAGCCACAGTTAAGCCCCAGTGCACTTTGCAAAACTAAGATGTGCTACCTTCCTGAGACGCCAGGACTGTATGACCAGGCAGTGGAAACGGGTCAGGCATTGCTTATGGAAATCTTTAAAATGCCCACCATAGTCCTGGACTAATGAAAATTCCGTATCTGATTATTAGTGGGATATGTATTTTTCCAGGATAGAGAGAAACAGTTTTCCTACAGTGGCTTTAGACTGGACTAGATTCTGTGAATTCCTCTGGCTGGGTCACAGATGAGGAAGACGAACCTTGGTTCAGGGGCTGGTCCATCCCTTGCCCTTAGCCCAAGTCCACATCCAGTCTGCTTTTCTGAGAAGCCTGTGGAGACCCATGGCTCAGAGCTTCTACTGGCTGTTTTTCTTTTTCTATGGCTTTTAGTATATTCACAAAGTTGTGCATCCAACATCACAATCAGTTATACAACATTTTAATTATCCCCCCGAAGAAACCCCATACCCCTTAGCTGTTAACTTTCAATACCGCCATTCAAGCGCCTGACAGCCATTAATCTACTTTGTGTCTCTATAGATTTGCCTATTCTGGACAGTTAATATACATGGAATCATACAATATTTGTCCTTTTGTGTCTGGCTTCTTTCACCTAGCATAATATTTTCTAAACTCATCCGTTGTAGCATGGGTCAGTACTTCACTCCTTTTTATTGTCGAATAATATTACCTTGTGTGGGTATAATACATTTTTAAAATCCATTCATCAGGGAATGTACATTTGGGTTGTTTTTACTTTGGGCTATTATAAATAATGTCATTATGAACATTCATGTACATTTTAAAAACTTTTAAATAACTTTTTTTTTTTTTTGGCCACACCACGCAGCCTGCGAGATATTAGTTCCCCAACCAGGGATTGAATCCACGCCCCCTGCAGTGGAAGCGCAGAGTTCTAACCACTGGACCACCAGGGATGTCCTTAAATAACTTTTGAAAACGGAAAAATTTCAAACATCTTGGAGAGAATAATATAATGAATCTATTATTCTAATGAATCCTCAAGAACGCATCATCTAACTTTAACACTTACCAACTAGGTTTCATCTGTATACTCACAACCCTGCTTTGTTTTGTTTTTTTATATTATTTTGAAATAATTTTAAAGCTGCATAGAAGTTGCATGTAGGCTTTGTTTTCTTGCGGGAACATTTTGCAACATGTATCTCTGCAGATAAGGACTGTGAGCCTGAGGAGAAGCCCAGGAGGGTGAGGCTGGTTGGTCTCACGGCACAGAATGGTGCTGGGAAGTACCAGCCTCGGTGGCTGTTCCCCTGCTGAGTGCGGGTGGGACAGGGGACTGAGCTGACTTTTAGCTGAGCTCATCAGGTGACTTTGTTTTGGCCTCTAAAATTAATTGTTTTCCAATACCTCTTATGCTGCCTGCTCAAAAAAGCCAACCCACCAAACTCCCAAACTGCTAAATAAAGTATTAAAAGGGTGGGCCTGATGATGAGGACTGGGATTGAGAGCTCTTCATGTCCAGGATAGTCTCAGGGTGTGTCATATCTCTGTGCCTTTGCTCACGCTGTTCCCTCTCCCTGGGATGCCATCCCCTTTCTTCTCTCCCTGTGTTGCATCTCCCCATCCTCCAAGGCCCACCGCAGATGTCACCTCCTCTGAGAGTCTCTCGTCACTCCCGTCAGGCACTAAGTCCTTGGTGCTCCCACAGCTCGCTCTCGGAGAGCATTTGACTCAGAGACCAGGATCCCCCTGGGAAAGAGCACTTGTCTAGGAAGCAGGCTCTCTGCATTCTGAGAGCAAAAGTGTCTACAGTCAGATTGTGAGCCTAGCTTGCCACACACATTATTTTCGCATGGTCTTTCAGAGTAGGGTTTAGTAAGCAGGGAGGTGGTCTTCTAACCAAAGTTGGTCTGACCCCAATGTCCAAACTCTGTCCACCTTCCCTTTCCTCTTGCCCCAGGAATCCATTCAGCAGTGAGTGGCCTTGGACAGGCCACCCTGAGCCTCAGCTCAGCTACTGAGCAGTGGGAGGGAATAATGCCTGCTGAGCCCTCCCGACAGCTGGCTCTGGGGTCAGCAGTGGGGTCGGCAGTGGTCCCTGGGAACAAGCTTTGCAAACTCGGATTGATACTGCAGTTGCACTGGTTGGGATAGCAGTGACTCAGCAAGACCCGAGAGCATTGCTCGCTCATGTGGCCTTTGCACTCCAGCCCTCCAAGCCTGGTGTGGTGGCTCCACAGAATTAGGACCCAGGTTCCTTCCATCATGTTGGTCACAGCCCAAGAGGGCTCCCCACCATGTCTGCATTGCAGCTAGTTGGGGAAGGAAAAGGGGGGCACACTTCTTCCCTCTAAGGGCAGACCCTGAAGGTGACACACATCACGTCACCTCACATCCTATGGATCAGAACTTAGATACATGACCACACCTGACTGCAAGGGAGGCTGGGAAATGTAGACTTTATTGTGGGAGGCCATGTGTCCAGCTAAAAATTGGAGGTTCAACTGCTAAGGAAGAAGGGGAGAATAGATACTGGGGACAATTAGCAGTCATTGTCACAATAGCTGTAATTGGATATATGATGATGATGGAAAAACTCTTTCCCTGCTTGGGACCCAGACCTTGACTCCATAACCACCAGGTCAAGTCCAGTGTGTTGGCTGGGAAAGGGCTCAGCTCTGAACCATCAGCAGACTGCCTTCCTGGCGGCTGGCATGTGAGTGCTCCAGTCTTGCTAGGGGTCCTGGGCAGTGCCTCACAGCACCTGCTGTGTCCCCTACCTAGAATGACCTTCTGTTTTTCTCTCCAGAGATAACACCTCTTCCCGACATATCCTCCCATTTTACCCCACTGGATCTCTTTCCATGATTTCGAGTTTACCTATAGAATCTGTCCACCTACTCTAGCACTTGACAGTATCCTGTCTTAATTGTTTCAGATGCTGTGTCTCATCCCATCATCTAGATTGGTTGAGCAATCTAACAGCTTACAGGTTCCGTGGCTCCCACAAACTTCTGGTCCAACAAGAACTGCCTGATAGACTCCTGACAATTGCTGGCCATTGGCAAGTGTGACACTGAATGTGTCTTTGCAGTTTTTACTTTGGGGTTTACCTGATATGACGAGTAATACTAGAATGTCATAGAAGGAAGGTCAGCGAGTCCAACTCCTCCACTTTATGGATGACTGTGTTTAGACTTTGGAAGAGGAAGTGACTGGTTGGAAGTGGACCTCACTTAGGCCAGTGGTTTCCAAACTGTGTTCTGAGGAACCCCAGGGTTCCATGGGGGCCAAGGTGGGGTTAGGAAGCCTGGAACAGGGGAGCAGGGAAAGGACACACATTGAAGTCCTGGACCCTTACCCCAGCTTCAACGAGTACAACCCTGCTATTGTCCACTCTTTATAAAATTTCTCTTAAAGGAAGTGTTCCAATGATTTTTTTTTTCTGTGCCTCTCCTGATCTCCAATGATTTTATTTTTTTTCTTTTTAAGTTTGAAAGCCACTGTTTGAGTCTAATCTACTTAGTGTGAAGACAGAGAAGTTGAGGACCGGATTCTGGCTGAATTTACAATGATAAAATAGACCATTTGTCCAGTCACTCATTCTAGGTCCTAGGGATCTAGCAGTGAACAAAACAGTCTGCCCTCATGAAGCTGACACTCTTTTCTTGAAATCAAGCCATAAATAACTAAACATGCAGAAAAATATCAGTATGCACGCTCAAAGAAGAAAATAAAGCAGGCGAAGGGTGTGATGAATGATCAAAGGGCAAAATTTCAGGTGGGCTGGGTGGCGAGGCCCACTCTGAGGCGGATGGAAGGGTGGGAGGGCCACGCACTCTGAGAGGAGAGTGTTCCAGGCTGTGAGCTCAGCGGGTGCAACAGCCCTGCACACAGATGTGCTTGCATTTTCAGAAGGAAGACAAGCTGTCTTTCCGGGCAGGAAGTGAGTTCCAAAAGGACCTTGCAAAGCACCTGAGCGGGCCAGACGACAAGTGGGGGCGCCCACCCCACAAATGTGGGCACAGCCGGACCCGGCACGACTGTTTTGGTCTGCCTCCCATGCCTGGTCCAGTGCTGCCTTGGGCAGCTCCTGCCACCCCTCCTGAGGCCCCGGAGCCAAGTGTGGCTGAAGTTATTGTCATTGGCAGGTGGCTCAGGTGTGTTCTGGGTAGTGGACCCACTGGGGCCTCAGGGGCGGATGCTGGGAGGACAACACTGCCTCTTGTGAGAACCTTGACTTTGGTGACTTCTTTCCTCAGTCACCCATGTGCCTGTCTTTGTCACTCAGTTGAGGGACAAGACACCCCAGGGTTGATGGAGAACTCATATCCCAGGAAGGAGGGGGACTGGGCTGGTGTTCCAGCTCTGCCACTAATCACTGTGGCTCCTCCGCCCACCAGTGACCTGCCTCCCCCTCAGTTTTCCTATCTGTAATTTGGGAGTGGGGACATATCCCTTGGACGTTACGGTGAGGGACAAAAGAAGTCATGGATGTGCCTGGCAGAGTGCCTAGCAAATATTCATCACAAAATATCTTTGATGAGTGAATGTTGAATAAATGGATCAACAAGTGAAAAGAAAATGATCTTGAAATAGAAAAGCATAGGTAATGCAGCAGTTTTCAAACTTAACTGAAGGACATCCTAGAGAAGTCATTAAACTTATTAAAACAGATTACTGGGCTCCAACCTGGTCTGGTTAATTTTTTTTTTTTTTTTTTGTGGTACGCGGGCCTCTCACTGTTGTGGCCTCTCCCGTTGCGGAGCACAGGCTCCGGACGCGCAGGCTCAGCAGCCATGGCTCACGGGCCCAGCCGCTCCACGGCATGTGGGATCTTCCCGGACCGGGGCACGAACCCGCGTCCCCTGCATCGGCAGGTGGACTCTCAACCACTGCGCCACCAGGGAAGCCCTGGTTAATATTTTTTAATACTTTAATTGTGAGCTCATCTGCACAAGGACTTGGTTTTTCTATGGGAATTCTGTGTGGCTTCGGCGGTGGAAGGACCATCTGAGCTGGTTTGCTTTGGCCCTGGCCAGGCACCCAGGGTTATCAGCAACTCAGGACCAATTTTCATGGTAATCACCCTGTAGGTTGTGTCAGTTCAAGCTCTAAACCACAGATGATACAGGCTTGGGACTTTGCATTTTTATGGGAGACTTTGTGTTGTTTCACCCAGAGCCCTGCTCAGAGACAAGCCATTGGCACGTTTCATTGGCCCAGCAGCTGTTGGAGGGTCCCAGCTTTAAGCAGCATCTCAGTTCAACTGCCCCTCACACAGCCCAGAATGACAGGCCCTGTGGCTGCCAGTTTCTGGTCTAATAATCACAGCATCAGCTTTCTCTCTCATGGCACTGGCTTTCAGTTCCTTCTTCATTTCTGCTCTTTCTTTCTGTGAAGTCAACCATGTCTCATGATTTTATTTTATATCGTGCTCTTTGTTCGGGTTGTTGTTGTTGATGATGATGTTCCTAAAGCTGGAGAAGTTCCTTTTTAGCTTAACACTCTATTACCTGAGCTAGAAGTCTCTCCAAAGTTCTTTAAGACATGAGTAGAACCACCAGTTTTTTCCTGTTGCAGGCGCGTGCGCACGCGCGTGTGTGTTGCCCAGACATAACCTGAAGTTCAGGGCAGGCTGCTAGGTGCACTTTCAGAATCAAAATGTCCTCATCAAAAATCATTCCCGGACTTCTTTATCTGCCTGAGATGACAGCGTTTTCTGTAGAATGAACTCTGCTCTGATTCACATCTTAGTGTCACACTAATAATGCTATTTATCAGGCACTTGAAATGTGCCAGGTACTATGCCCAAAGCTTTGCATAAACCATTTACTTTTATCTTCTCACAATTCTATCAATTAGATACTCTATTTATACCTCTTTTACAAAGTGGGAAACAGGTGTTCGGAGAGATTAGCTAACACGATGAGCCAAGACTGGAATCTTTCTTAATTTCTACATTTCTATATCCTCTCTAATCATGATTTCAGAATTGCTTTGCAAGCAACACCCCAGCTTTCCTACCAGACTCCATGGGCCAAGCAATCATTTGCACATTGGTTAAGAAAGTGAGATCAAATGACATGATGTATGCAAAAAAAAAAAAAAAACTTTTCGTAAAATGTACAGAAATGACATTGCTGGGTGGTGGTGGCTGTACCTCCTACTACTGTGATGGAATCAGTATCTTTCAGTTCACTGAAAGTAACTTGTGTTTTACATGTTTAACCTCTGAAACCAAATGGATAAAAATTTATTTTACCCAAATGATTCTTTGGACTCAAGTAGAAGACAACTGAATGGAAAATCGGGTGATACTCTGAATGTGTTGGTTACACATTAGAAACATCTAACTATTTGGAAAGCAAGTCATGCAGGTGACCTATGTTGATTCATTCCTCTTAAAGCAGTATGTGTTAACTGAGCCCCTGCCGAGTGTCTAACAGCCTTGGTCGATCTATGTTTTTTTTTCACTTTTCTTTTTTGGCCACATGGCATATGGGATCCTAGTTCCCCGACCAGGGATCAAACCTGTGCCCCGTGCAGTGGAAGCACGGAGTCCTAACCACTGGACTGCCAGGGAATTGCCTGTTTTTTCTTTCTTTCTTTTTTTTTTTTTTCTTACTTTCATAATAATTAACTTGTTATTCTGGAATAATGATAGATTTACAGAAAAGTTGCTGAGATAATACAGATAGCTCCATACATCCTTCACCCAGTTTCCCCTAATGTTACCATCGTATATAACCACAGTACATTTGCCAACCTTCAGACATTAATATTGGTACCTTAGTATTAACTATAGGTTTCACCAATTTTTCTACTGATGTCCTTTTTCTGTCCCAGGATCCAATCCAGCATCCCACACTACATTTGGTGGATCCATTTTTAGTCCAGCTCACTTAGAGTATTAAAATAGCGATGTTTTCTTTGCTTCTCTTTGGGATCAAATTCTAATTCCATTTCTAATTCTACAGGGAAAAGAAGCAGACAAATGATAAACAAATCTCCAGGCTGGTTTGACTCTCATTTGAATTAGGAGTTGACTCACCAATCCTGAGGGTAACTCACCTCTGTCCTCCTGAGATCAACATGTAAAGAAAAAGCTCCTCTTCAGCCCCGGCTCAGGGTCTCGTGTCCATTAATGGGGGGCAAGAGTTAGGACCAGGCTTGACAGAGCAAACTGCTCGGTCAAGCCCCAAGTCCGGCTGAGTCCCTGAAGAATTCCACCTTCCTGACCACCAGCTGAGAAGAGTCCCAGCAGTCCAATAGAGAAGATACTCTTTGATCTCCTCCTTCAGTTCATTCATTCTTTACCATTCATTATTAATTTATTCAGCAAACATTTATTAAGTCCCTACAGTGTGCCAGGTACTGAATTAAGTGCTGGGGATATGACAGGAGCAAAACAGAAATATGGAACATTAAATAGTTCTTTAATTTATTCTTGAATACCTACTAAGTGTTCAACACAGAGCTAGGTTTGGCCACCCCTCGAGGCATCTTAGTTCCCCGACCAGGGATCGAACCCATTCCCCCTGCAGTGGAAACACGGAGTCTTAACTACTGGACTGCCAGGAAAGTCCCAGGAGAAGGGTGTTCTTGATGCAGGTCCTGTCCTCAAGGAATGCGCTAGCCAGAGAGACAGGACAAACCACTGAAGGCAGCCTGAGATAAATGGTGCAGATGGTACGGGGAAAGAGAGAGCTAACAGCAAGGGTGATCAGGGAAGGCTTTAAGGAGAAAGCCCAGATCTTAAGCTGGGCTTTATGGTGAAGTCTGCATAGATAGTAAAAAATAAATAAGTAAATAGAAGTTGTGTAGCAGGAAGAAAAGCAGGATTGTGCACTTTGTGTATACTGATGAGAGAAGAGATTGGCCTGGCTTGGGACGGGTCTCTGGGTGTGCAGACAGAGGAGCATATGTTTGAAGATGTGATTTGAGTTCTGTTGCTCTAAAGAGAGTCTTCCTGTCTCCCAGGGACATCTGAGCCCTTAGGAGATATGCCTAAACTAAATCCTAGAAAGGCAGATCCCAAGAGCCTTTGCAGAGCCACCCTGCTCCCCCTACCTCACTGTGGGAACTGGAGGCTCTGAAGTTGAAGGGCGTGTCCCTGGTGGAGGCAGTGAGCTGTGGTGGAAAGAACACTGGCTTTGGGGCCCTCAGGGGTTGGAGGCCTAGCTCTGCTGTTTTCCAGTGTGTGACCGTAGCCAAGCTACTGGCTGAGCTTCTGTTTCCTCATCTGTAAAGAGGAGATAGCCACAGTACCTACCTCAAAGGGGTGTCATGAAGATTACATGAAACTATGAGGCCTCAGAACCTGGCACAGCACCTGGCACCAAGGAGGTACCAAAGAGTGGTAGCCAGTAAGAGCAGTAAACAGCTGGTGGGACCAAAACCTGTGGTTCCATGAGAACTTCAAGACTCATGTAACATAGGCGGAGGTCTATGTAGGTAGGTAGGTAGGTAACAGACCCCTCCAACTGAAGTCTTGGACAGCTGGGGCAGTGAATACTGCCAGTCAGCAGAAATGAACTTCAACTCTCAGTGGTTCTGAAAGAGGGAGGCATGGGCATTCCTCTGTAGTGGTGCATTAATTTGGGCAAATCTCAAATGAGGAGATGCTCTGAGATGGTCTTTTCTCTTTATAGCAGAGGCTCACCTGGAGGTCCCCTGACCACATACACACAAACACACACACACATATACACTAAGACTGTAGGGTGACTAGTTCACAACATTTGCATTATCCCAGTGTCCCCTCAGTAGTTCAGGGAGAGTCTGTAGGGTAGGACAGGTTACAGCCTGGAGGCGCGCAGTATTGGTTTATACCTTGGAGCAGAATCCCGAATGGACTTCTGGGTCCACCAAAGAAAACAGAGAGAGAAGAGCAGGGGCAATGGTCCTGAGAACTTTGTGAGGTTCCAGAGAACTTTCTAGGTACATTCTCTCTGCCTCTTTCATCTCAAGGTAATCAGTAGATCCTTCAGTGGAAAGTTGTGGAGATTGTGTCTAGATTCTGGGGGAGAGGCACATGGGGGCTGAGTGAGGCCCCAGGCCCTGAGAAAAAGTTCCGAGGGCACCTTGACAGGAATCCAGGTGAGGAACCAGTGGCAGGCACTGCTGTTTCCATGGCAACCTGATGTAAGATGATTTGAACGTTTTACACCAATTTTTTGGTAAACTCTTATGGTTAGAAAAAGGTCTCTCTGGAATATTGTTATTATCCATAAGAAGTTTTGTTTTTTTCTTTTTGGTTTTTTAAGTCCTTACTAAGTCAGAGTTGTTTTGCTTTTGGCTAAAGCCAATAATGCATTCAGAACAGAGAAGGAAAATGTGAGTTTTGTCATATATTCTAGTTCCAGTTTCTGCTACCATAGAGAGCATGACCTAGGGTATATCCGGCCTTTATTCATTTCTCCATTTAGCCAGCTAGGCAGTCACCCATTCAGCCATATTTATTGAGCTCAACCTTTATCCTGAGCTGGGTTTCTTACCTGTAAAATGAGAGAATTAGTCTGGTTTAGTATTTTTGACCTAGGCTCCTAGATCCTTAGGAGTTTCAGGGCTGCGCTTTCAGGGCCTACTTTCCTAGGGTTGGCTGGGGCGATTGGGCCTGAGATCCCACTTCCCTTCAACCCAGAACAGCCCTGTTTTTAGTTGTTTTGTAATACACATTAGGTTTTCACTTGTGATTTCTTTTTTTTTTTTTAACGTCTTTATTGGAGTATAATTGCTTTACAATGGTGTGTTAGTTTCTGCTTTATAACAAAGTGAATCAGTTATACATATACATATGTTCCCATATCTCTTCCTTCTTGCGTCTCCCTCCCTCCCACCCTCCCTATCCCACCCCTCCAGGCTGTCACAAAGCACCGAGCTGATCTCCCTGTGCTATGTGGCTGCTTCCCACTAGCTATCTACCTTACGTTTGGTAGTGTATATATGTCCATGCCTCTCTCTCGCTTTGTCACAGCTTACCCTTTCCCCTCTCAATATCCTCCAGTCCATTCTCTAGTAGGTCTGTGTCTTTATTCCTGTCTTACCCCTAGGTTCTTCATGACATTTTTTTCCTTAAATTCCATATATATGTGTTAGCATACAGTATTTGTCTTTCTCTTTCTGACTTACTTCACTCTGTATGACAGACTCTAGGTCCATCCACCTCATTACAAATGGCTCAATTTCGTTTCTTTTTATGGCTGAGTAATATTCCATTGTATATATGTGCCACATCTTCTTTATCCATTCATCCAATGATGGACACTTAGGTTGTTTCCATCTCCTGGTTATTGTAAATAGAGCTGCAATGAACATTTTGGTACATGACTCTTTTGGAATTATGGTTTTCTCAGGGTATATGCCCAGTAGTGGGATTGCTGGGTCATATGGTAGCTCTATTTGTAGTTTTTTAAGGAACCTCCATACTGTTCTCCATAATGGCTGTACCAATTCACATTCCCACCAACAGTGCAAGAGTGTTCCCTTTTCTCCACACCCTCTCCAGCATTTATTGTTTCTAGATTTTTTGATGATGGCCATTCTGACTGGTGGGAGATGATATCTCATTGTAGTTTTGATTTGCATTTCCCTAATGATTAATGATGTTGAGCATTCTTTCATGTGTTTGTTGGCAGTCTGTATATCTTCTTTGGAGAAATGTCTATTTAGGTCTTCTGCCCATTTTTGGATTGGGTTGTTTGTTTTTTTGTTATTGAGCTGCATGAGCTGCTTGTAAATTTTGGTGATTAATCCTTTGCCAGTTGCTTCTTTTGCAAATATTTTCTCCCATTCTGAGGGCTGTCTTTTGGTCTTGTTTATGGTTTCCTTTGCTGTGCAAAAGCTTTGCAGTTTCATTAGGTCCCATTTGTTTATTTTTGTTTTTATTTCCATATCTCTAGGAGGTGGGTCAAAAAGGATCTTGTTGTGATTTATGTCATAGAGTGTTCTGCCTATGTTTTCCTCTAAGAGTTTGATAGTTTCTGGCCTTACATTTAGGTCTTTAATCCATTTTGAGCTTATTTTTGTGTATGGTGTTAGGGAGTGATCTAATCTCATACTTTTACATGTACCTGTCCAGTTTTCCCAGCACCACTTATTGAAGAGGCTGTCCTTTCTCCACTGTACATTCCTGCCTCCTTTATCAAAGATAAGGTGACCATATGTGCATGGGCTTATCTCTGGGCTTTCTACCCTGTTCCATTGATCTATCTTTCTGTTTTTGTGCCAGTACCACACTGTCTTGATTACTGTAGCTTTGTAGTATAGTCTGAAGTCAGGGAGCTTGATTCCTCCAGCTCCGTTTTTCATTCTCAAGATTGCTTTGGCTATTCGGGGTCTTTGATGTTTCCATACAAATTGTGAAATTTTTTGTTCTAGTTCTGTGAAAAATGCCAGTGGTAGTTTGATAGGGATTGCATTGAATCTGTAGATTGCTTTGGGTAGTAGAGTCATTTTCACAATGTTGATTCTTCCAATCCAAGAACATGGTATATCTCTCCATCTATTTGTATCATCTTTAATTTCTTTCATCAGTGTCTTATAATTTTCTGCATACAGGTCTTTTGTCTCCTTAGGTAGGTTTATTCCTAGATATTTTATTCTGTTTGTTGCAATGGTAAATGGGAGTGTTTTCTTGATTTCACTTTCAGATTTTTCATCATTAGTGTATAGGAATGCCAGAGATTTCTGTGCATTAATTTTGTATCCTGCTACTTTACCAAATTCGTTGATTAGCTCTAGTAGTTTTCTGGTAGCATCTTTAGGATTCTCTATGTATAGTATCATGTCATCTGCAAACAGTGACAGCTTTACTTCTTCTTTTCCGATTTGGATTCCTTTTATTTCCTTTTCTTCGAACGGAGGCTCCTTGGCTGAAAAATCGCTGCCCTGGAGGGTCTCTATGGACCGTCCAGTGGTGCAGTGGTAACACTGCAGCTTCAAGCCAATTTTTTTTCCAATCAGTGCCCTTGCAGTGTAGGATTTAGAAATAAAATGATGAATAAATCACTTCCCCAACCCCCTCCCGCTCAGGGGCTCGCTGTTTCTGTGAGGATAAACTGAGATTACAAGTGTGAAAACCTGCTTGGGTAAACGACTGTTGTTAAGATAATACTAATAATAATGATCATAGTGGAGTCGGGCAGTCAAGATATACCCACAGGGAAATACAGCCTATAATTCAGCCTACAAGTAGGGATCAGGTAAAAGCAGTTGACTCCCAGGGTCTCCACGCAGGGACTCGGAGAATTGCATGGCTTTCCTGGGAACGCGACTCTGCTCGCCAACGCCTCCACAGAGGCTGCCGAGCCCCCTGATTCCCCGGTGCCCACCGCTCCCGCAGGTGGGGGAGCAGGGCCGCAGTGAGAGGGGCCTCACGGTGATTGGCTGAACTGGAAGTTGTTGCTAGGCTACCAGTCCGAGGCAGACTGGGGCCTCTAGTCCCATCCTCCACTGCAGATTCATCCTGCACAGCCAATTTAATTCGGGCACCCTGTGAACGAGATCCCCAGCAGTTTAAACTGTCAGCTGCCAAGTGCCCATCTTTCTAGGATTTAACACTTAGCAAGAGGCTACGTGAGGGAGGGAAAGAGAAGCCCTGTTTTTACACTCTGGTTCACGTTGAATAGCTTCTTCTCTCTCTGGGCTGCAGTGTCCTCCCTTGATTTCTGGTTTCATTCATTTATTCATTATTCATGCATGCATCTATGTTTATTAAGTGCCTGCCATGTTCCATGCACTATATCAAGTGCTAGGGACAAAGGGATGAATGAGATGGAGACCATCCTTGCCCTCATGAAGGGGAAAACATTACGCACTTAAGCATATAAGTGAGATAAACACATATCTATTTCTTTCCTTCCTCGTCAATGATTTTACTAAGCTCCCCTTTTCCCCTACTAAATCTGTAGGGTCCCCCAAGTTGACAGGGTAAGGAGTGCTGCTGTCAACCATGCCTAAACTACGTTACCCCTCACCCATACCCTTACCACTCCCTAAAACCGGGTACATCCTCTTACCTCCACAGTGCTTTTACTTTGTTGTCTTGAACCCACAAGTGAGCCTGAGTGCACCTTTTTTTTAAAAAAAAAAATTTATTTATTTATTTTTATTTTTGGCTGCGTTGGGTCTTCGTTGCTGTGCATGGGTTTCTCTCTAGTTGCAGTGAGCGGGGGCTTCTCTTCGTTGTGGAGCACGGGTTCTAGGCGCGCGGGCTTCAGTAGTTGTGGCACATGGGCTCAGTAGTTGTGGCTCACGGGCTCTAGAGCGCAGGCTCAGTAGTTGTGGCACACGGGCTTATTTACTCCGTGGCATGTGGGATCTTCCGGGACCAGGGCTTGAACCCATGTCCCCTGCATTGGCAGGCAGATTCTCAACCACTGCGTCACCAGGGAAGCCCTGAGTGCACCTTGATAAAGATATGGGGCGGAGATCATTGTCCCCTGTTCAAATGAGAAAGCTGAAAGGCCAGAAACATCAAGAAACCCTGTCCATGGTCACATGGAGAATTACTGGCATAACCAGTATTGAGCACTTACTATGTGCCGGCTCTTAAAAAACTATCTTCCTCATAACAACCCAGTAAGGTAAGTATTATTATTATTCCCATTTTATAGGTGGCAAAATTGAGGCTGGAAGAAGTTATTTGACTTGCCAGTGGTGACCCAGATAGTATGTGGCAAAGCTAGGATTTGAACCAAATCTCCCTGGCTCCAAAGCCTGAGCTTTTTCCAAGAAATGGGTCTGGTCACAGAAAAGAGTCTCTGAGTGGCTGACACTGGAGTGGCTTCCACATGCCCTTCAAAACCTCCCGGTCCCAGGATCTTATTTAATTTCCTGCTGAAGTTCTTGGCACGCATTTATCAATATAGTTAACTCTGTTATCTATCCATCTATCTGTGATGATCTTGTCTTCAAGTTTTTATTGGGTAATTAAGTCAGGTAACTCTTCCCTGTAAGCATCTCCATCGCCTGCTTTGTTGGGTTTGTATTTTCCTTTGTTCACATACTGAACAAACACCAAGCACCCACCAAGTGTTGTGGGAGGCTTAGTGGGTGTAGGTGAATGGGGCCCATCCCTCCCCTTGAGGAGTTCCCAGCTTAGAGCAAAGTTTCTGAAGGGTCTTCCATGGGCAAAGTGCAGTGATAGGCCATGGAGAGAGGAGGACCATGAACACCTGCCCTCAGAGAATCTCCTGGTTTTGGGAGACAGACCTGCAATTAGATAATAGAAAGGTGTGA
Organism: Globicephala melas; assembly: GCF_963455315.2. NCBI lineage: Eukaryota > Metazoa > Chordata > Mammalia > Artiodactyla > Delphinidae > Globicephala > Globicephala melas. The sequence continues at coordinate 65,506,851 of NC_083324.2, forward strand.
AAGGAGGTGGGAGGGAGCAGAAGTGGATGTGGTAAGTGTGGGCTGGGGGTGGGAGCAGCCCGCCTTGAGTTCCCAGTGCTGCTTTTAAATCCCGACTTGCTCTGGCCACTGTGGGACACTGTGTCTCAGAGCCCAGCAGCCTGCAGCTTGGAAGGAGGCCTTTAAACGGGAGAAGGTGCTGGAAAGAACAGAGTTGCATAAAGAAACAAGCTAAATTTATCCCTCCTGGTAGACCCCCAGCAATTGCTATGCTTAACACCTGATTTTCTATCAACAGAGACTTGTTTAACCAGGTTAGCTGCTTTTCTCTGAGAAAGAGACAGAGAGAGAGGGGAAGAGAGAGAGAGAGAGAGAGAAAGAGATAGAGACTCTGAAGACAGAGATGCACAGAGAGACACCTGAGGAGAAGCAAGGAGAGACAGAGGTAAAGGCATCCTTTGGTACACAGCCCCGGTGAGCAGCAGGGAAGAATACTAAACTGGGCACCTGAGTGGGAGAAATCAGGCAATCTCCCACCCCCTTCCTCCCTGTCTACCTTGCTAATTTCCAGATAGCACCATTTTTCAGATGTAAGTATATAGGAGATGTCTGTGTTATCTTGGCCACTGCTTTGTCCCTGTCACCCGCCACCATCCCTATATAGCTGAGAGTTGACTGTAAGTGGATAATATACAAAAGCAATGATTTAAGTAAGTTTTATAAGACTAAATATGCATGCCTTTGACCTAACATTCCCACCTCCAGGAATTTATCCTACAGAAAGTAATTAAGGACACAGGCAAAGAATTTAGCAAGAGACTATTCATTGCAGCATTGTTTAGAAAAGCAAGGAAACTAAATAGCCAACCCTGTTGGGGACCTGCTCAATAAATAATGGTATAACCTTACAATAGCTGTCCATACTGCCCGTAAATTGGGTTGTAAATGGTTACTTATTGATGTGGAAAGACATGATTTATTAGGTGTAAAAAGCAAGTTACAAAATAGTGTATACAGTATGACTCCATATAAGTATTCTTATAAGTAAGAATAAATACAAAATATATAATCTAGGAAGACATATACCGAATGTTAATCTCTAGGTGGAGGGATTCTAAGACATTAAAATTTTTTTCTTTTTGCTTATCTGCATTAAAAAAAAATTTTTTTTCCACCATGAACATGTATTTCTTGTGCAATGAGAAGAAATTTCCTTCCAGTCGTCCCAGCAAGCGCCTCCTGCTGGGAGTCCAGGAGTGTACGGGCAAGCTGAATCAGGTGCTCCTGGCTCTGAGGCATTGTGGGAAAGGCCACCAACCCTTGTGAGGCCACTTCAAGCTGCTCATTAAGAATTTCCAAAACAGCAAGTCCCCACCCTGTTTCCACTCCCCATCCTGACTGGTCTTGCGGGCAAGAACTCAATGACCCAACACCTTGGTATCAAAATGCTCAGTTGCTTCATAACCTACTGGGGGGTTGGCTGCCGCCCTCCCTTGAAGCAAAACAGTTTGTACAAGTTGGTGCTTGGTAAAGCTAACCTTGCTAAAACTGCAGGGCCTTCCCAGTTAGCCAGGAGCACCCTCCCCTGTAAGGGAGTGATGGCTAAGACGCTGTGTTGATCAGGTCTACTGCCTCTACTACACAGAGGCAGTTGTGATTCTGAATGTTGGAGAGAAAAACCCGTCACCATGGCAACCCAGGCTGCTCAGCCTCTGGGATCAGTCCAACACTCAGGGAAAGAAGGTGGAGTCTGGAGTCAGAACAAATACTGCCTGGCTGTCTGACCTCGGGTAGGACACTTAGCTTTTCTCTGCCTCAGCTTCTACATCTATAAAATGATACTAAAGTTCCTTATCCTACCCGCTCCCCGGATTAATGAGGAATAATCTGTAAATGGTAAAATGCAAGAGGAGTAGAGCCTCCCTAGCTTTGGTTTGTCCCCAGATTGCCGTGTGTGACCTTGGGCAAATCACTTAAACAGTTCTGTGCTTCAGATGCTCTGTTTGTAAACAGGAAAGTAACGTGCACTGTGATGGCTTCTCAGATTCATTGTCAGGTGCCCATGAGAATCCCAGAATCTCAGGGTTGGAAGGAATCTTAGCCCTTACCACCCATGCAGGAATCCCTTTGATAAGTTCTCTGACCGAGGTACTTGTCCTGCCTCTGCTTGGTTACCTCCAGTGGCAAAGAGATCATGACTGCACAACTTCCCAGGTAGCTCTCACTGCATGACACTAATTGTAAGAAAGTTCTTCTGTATATGATGTTTTACAATTAAATATTTGTTTAAAAAATTAGCAGTTCTTTTCAGAGCTATTCCTGCTCCTGATTTTCCCAGTGGGTTTGCACAAGGTAGAAATTAGCAGCAATTGGCCAGAGGCAGGTACAGTCCCAGCTCTGAAAGCTTTTAGCTTACTGTAACAGAAGGAGTATGGGTTCCGGGGTCACACACTCTAGGTTAAAATCCCACTTTGTACACTTACTAGATGGTTGACCTTGGGCAACTTATATTAGCTCTCAGAACCTTAGTTTCCTGATCAGTAAGATGAGGATAGAAATACCTACCTCACAGTATTGCTGTGATAGCACTTCTTACTAAGCTTACAACTCTAACTTCCCTGGTAGAATTCTGGGGAATGTGGGGGGCAGGTGGGTTACACCTTCCTCTGCCAGCCCCTGGACAACGCATCTGCCCTCCAAGCCCCATCTGGCACGTGTAGGCCCTCATGTGCCCAGGCTGTGCTCCTCTCAGAAGGAGACAGAAGGTTCACCTCGCCCTCCTGGGAACCCCTGCAGCACAGCCTTGGGTCTGTAATTTAGGGCCTTCTCCCTCTCAGGCCTGTACCAGGGGCCATAAAAGGAAGATGATGCAATGGCTTCAAGACCAAGTTCACCACTCCCTGTAACTCCCCTGCCTCAAGGTCAGCAGCCCCACAGACTTTGCCAGCACTAAGCAAGCATCCCAGGGTGTCACTTGGTGAAGGCTTTCAGCCATATTTAATGGGAATCTCATATGGGGCCAAAAGCCTCTAAGACTCGAAAGAATGCAGTCTGGTGGTGGACTTCAGGCATGGTGATAGGGAAAACTATCTGGGGTAGAAAAGTGGTCCTCTGCCCTCAACAGGAAGGAGTCAGGACGCCTGACTAGCTGTGGGCTCTCTGGAGCCAGTGACTTCATTCCTCCGTGCCTTGCTTTCCTTGTGTGCAGAATGACAGGTTGATGCCTGAGACCTTCCCTGCGTCAGAATTATAGGTTTCCCCATTTGTTGGATGCAGGATGAGATGGCGAAATCGCCCTTGACCTCTTTTTGCCACGGGGGCCGCTGAGCTCCCACTCCTCTCTGCTTCCTCCACAGATGAGTACCTCCGAGTCCTCAGTGTGGGTGTGGCCGAGGTGAAGAAATCCTTCTTGGGGCCCTTGTCCCCGTCCTGTAAGGTGGTGCAGATGATGAGGCAGTTTCTGTACCGGGTCCTGCCTGAGGACGCCTACAAGGTCGCCACGGGGAAGCTCCACGTGAGCCTCACCCGGTTCACGGATGGAGAGAGTGTTGTGGTTTCAGAATATACATCCAAGGAAGAGCTAATGGAGGCAAGGGGGCGGGACCTGGGAATAAGGGAGGGGGCGGGGCTAGGAATAAGGGCGGGGCCAGGGAGTGGGGGCAGAGCCCAGGGAGTTGGGACAGCAAAGGAGAGGCTGGCCCTGCTTCTCTTGACAGGCCTCTGGGATGGTCCACTTGTCTGCCTCACTTCCTTCCTTCTGCTTTCTGTCCCCCTAGTTTTTCCCTCCCTTCACCCTCCTGGCATCTATCTCTCTATGTCAGGAACGCTGTTAGACAAGATGGACACAGAGAAGCCAAAAACTAATCAGACTTGCTCACCATCCTACATTTCAGCACTCAGAGTCTGCCTCCTTTTGCCTCTGTCTTACCCTCTGCTCTAATCCTGCAGCTTCTCAGAGGCCCATTTGTATTACCAACAGAGGTCCCATGGCTCCTCTAGGGCCTGGACTTCAGTGTTTCCCCACTAAATTACTCCCAGTTTGTGGGAACAGCTTCCCTCCGCCCCCTCCCTTCCACTGGTCCTTGATAAAAAGAACTGTTATCACTAAACGGGTTAACACTTAGGAAAGGGGATTCTGACAGTGCATTGTTCTAAGCTCACTAATATACATTTTAGTTATGACTTATTATTGCTGGAGAGTGCTGTGGTTATGTCCAGTTTTCTTTCAGGGCAAGAGTTGAGCTGCATGACCCTCCACCCATATTTCCAATCCCCTCCCCTCCTCTGAATACAAGACCCTCGCCACCCATCCTCACATCCCCACACTGGCATGGCCTTGACCCTGGGGGTTGGGGATGAATAGGCAGGGACATGGATACCTCCTCCAGCTACCTCATGTCCCCTGGGTTTATTAGCACCCAGCTCTTCAAGACTTTTCTCTCCCCAGCCCTCTCCCACCACCTCCCACTCTTACCCATGCCAACCAGAGCAAATCACACAAAGCAGGCCTCTGTGTCTGCACCTGCCGTGCCTCCTGCCTCGTGCCGGATGCCCTTCCCTCCTTCCCACCCCACTTCACCTGCTTGGTGAGACTCCAGTCACTCCTGCCAGGGAACTTTCCTTCATCACCTGCCTGCCTTGCAACCCCTGGGTTGGGTGCTTCTTCTTTGGGACCACGATGCCCATGCTTACCTCCATCACAGCACCTGTCACCCCATGTACTGTCACCTAATTGCTTGGTCCCCCTCTGAGCATTCCCAAGGGTGGGCATCTCACCCTCCTTTGATTCCAGGCCCAGGCCAGACACACATTAATGGTTTTTGAATCCCATTGGATTCATGGAAATTTGGGGCTAGAAGGAGCCCTGCAGATCATTGAGGCCACTCTCTCCCTTTAAAACTGAGACATCCGGCCCAGCCTGACCAAGTAGGTTACCAAGGATCCAGCCAGGAGCTGAACCTGGGGCTCCACTTCCCAGGGCAGTGACTCCACCTTGGGTTTAAGAAGGGCCAGGCTGATGGTGTCCCAGATGCCTGCAGGTGATCCCTCCCCACCCAGCCCCCAGGCCTTGGGCACCTCAACTCTGTCCTCTCCCCCACAGGCCCTGTACTGCAGCTGCTTTGTCCCTGTGTACTGTGGCCTCATTCCTCCAACTTACCGCGGCGTGGTAAGTACCTCAGTGTGGGAAGGCAGGTGAGCTGGGATCCAGGGGTGCCTCAGGGCCCCTGTGACCCACATTTGGGAGGAATGGTCTCAGAATTCAGTGGGAAGACCAAGAATTGAAAAGGTCCTTGTGGTTTCCTACTCAGAATTCCCAGCGTAGATAGATTTCTGGGGCTTTAAGAAGACCTTCTCCCCCTAAGTTGGGCTTCTCTCCGGACCCACCAACACATTACTGAACCCAGCAAGTCAAGCTTCCACAGGTTTGCCAGATTTCCCCAGTAGGAAAATTCGGTAGGTCTGAGACTCTGTACCTCTAATCAACTTCAGCTGACGCCAGTGCTGCTGGTCCACGGACAGCACTCTGAATAGGAAGATTTAACCCGTGCCCTCTCCTCATTTTATGTGTAGAGAAAATGAGATCCAGAGATTACGAATCAGCTAGTAGATGGACCCCTGTATTGCATGTCATTCATTTAATTCGCAGGCATCCAGAGGGTTAGAGCCTCAGTATCTGTGATCCTTTGTTCACAGCTGAGGAAACAGAAGCCTCAAGAGGGGAAGGGACTTGAGGGTGGACACAGGGTGGTCAGGGGTGCTCTGGAGGGTGTTGAGTGTGTCTGACCTCAACAGAGGGAGGCAGCTTGGACCCAGGGCAGTCTGGAGGAGGGATGTTTCACAACCCCTCAGACCCACCACATGTGCACCTTCTCAAAAGGCCCTGTGGATGAGCTCCTTTCCCCGGCCCTGCCCTCAGCTGTTAAGGGACTCCACGAGGGGTAACGTGACAGGGAAGCATTCGTTCCTGCTTCATCCAGGGTATGGATGCCCCCGGACCTTGGCGTCAAAGCTTCTCCCAAGGGACCTATTTCTTTGCTCTCCCTGAGTGGGGGAGAGGACCTATGACCCCAGATGAGCATTTCTCACTCTGCCTCCCCCCTCCGCCCTGCAGCGGTACATCGACGGGGCCTTCTCGGGCATGCAGCCCTGCTCCTTCTGGACGGACTCCATCACCATCTCCACCTTCAGTGGTCAGCAGGACATCTGCCCGCGGGACTGCCCCGCCAACATCTGTGACTTCCGCATATTCAACTGCTCTTTCCAGTTCTCCCTGGAGAACATTGCCAGGATGATCCATGCCCTGTTCCCCCCAGACCTGGTGGTAAGAGACAGGAGGGACCTGGGGGGTGGGCAAGGAGAGCCGGAAAGGGTGATGGGGTCTGGAGTGGGATGGGGGAGCCAATGAGGCCCATTCGGTCCATCTCAAACGATCCCTTAAACTTCCTCCTAAAGCTGTATCCCGGTCTTGCTGCCAGCTGGGTATGTGAGCTTGAACAAGGGCCCTAAGTGCTCCCAACCTTAATTTTCTCCCCTGTAAAGTGAGGTGATCTCAGAACCACTGATAGCAATGTTGTCTGAACTCTCCCATTTTGACATACAATGTGGGTTCAACAAACTATGGCCCAGGGGCCAAATCCAGCATGTGACTTGTTTTTATACAGCCTGTGAGCTAAGAATGGACTTTCTATTTTTAACGCATTGTTTAAAAAAAAAAAAAACAAGAAGAAGAAGAAGTGACAGAGACTATATGTGGCCTACGAAGCCCCAAATATTTACTGTTTGGCCTTTTACAGAAGAGGCATTGTGGGCAGTATCTGGTGTAATCCTCCAGCATCCTCTGTGATAGATACTGTTTTATTCCCATTTTACAAGTGAAGAAACTGAGGCTGTGAGAGGTTACATTCACCCAGCCACCCAGCCAGTAAGTGGCAGCACTGGGATTTGAACCCAGTCTCCAAATGCTGCTCTTTATACTGTCCAAATGCACCTTCTCTGGGCCTCACCTTCTCCGGCCCAGGGGAAGCTGATGATCAGCTGTTCTTAGCAGGTACTGAAGGATGGGCACATTTTGAAAAGCTCATCATATAAAGCTTAAGAGCAATGAAAGCAACTGCTTTGGAAGAGGGGACTATGGGTCTCTCTGTTGCTACAGCCTTAGTTATTTTCCTGGTGCCCCTCCTTGCAGATCCTGCACGATTATTACTACAGAGGGTACGAAGATGCTGTTTCGTACTTGAGGCGGCTGAGTAAGTACTATGTGGTGCCCCGAGGAAGAGGAGGAAAGTGGGGCAAAGACAGGAAGTAGAAGGGCTGGATAGAGGAGCATCTCCCCCCAGTTTGTGAACCGGAGGTGCTCTTCACCCAGGAGAGCTGGAAATGGGCAGAGGGACCTGACAGCCTTCATTGTCCAGATGTTACTGTGGCCAGAAATTAGGACCACTGTGGAAAAGGGGCTTTAGGTTAACTGATGGGACAGTGTCTAGGGCTTTTGTACAAATGTATTTCTGAATTTAAAAACTATGCTTAGGAAATACATAGCTCATATCTCCCTGGAGCATTCCATTCTCATATCATTACATTTTCTTGCATTTTATTCTCTTTCCAATGAAACAGTATTGTTACTGTAGAACTAGATGTGACTAGTTTATGTTTGTGTGAGACTTTTGAGTGACATATTGATCAACAAATGAGAGAGAAGAGCCCTTGCCCTAAGTTGGTTTGGAAAGCATGGTCCCACCCCTGTGTATCCTCTGTGTATTATCTGGGTGGGAGGAAGATTCCAAAGGCATACACTACACACACTAACTCCATGAAGGCCATGCAAACATCTTTGTTAAAAGGAAAGAAAAAATGCTTTTCTGTATTTAGAATTAATTCCATAGAGCATATTTCCAGAAAAAGGGGATTTCTGGATCAAAGGGTTTACCTAATGTTATATAATAAATTTTTTTTCCATGTTGCCATATGGTCTTTGTAACTGGCTTTTTGGCACCTGTATAATATTCCATCACGGTTGTACAGAATACTTTGATCATTCTTGGGTTTCCAAATGTTCACTATTATAAACAATGCTGTGGTGAACTTTTTGTGTATGTAGTTTAAAAAATATACTTAAGGAGTGAGATTAAGGGGTTGAATGAGGTTTTTCTCATAGGATATGTACACTTTTTTTCTTCAAAATTGCTTCCTGCTGGGACTTCCCTGGCAGTCCAGCGATTAAGACTCCGTGCTTCCACTGCAGGGGGTGCAGGTTCAATCCCTGGTTGAGGAACTAAGATCCTGCATGCTGCGTGGTGCAGCCAAAACATTGCTTCCTGCTTTCCTAAGCTCCGCTGTCCTAACTCTTTACTTTCTCCTGGGTCCATTCTCCCGACTAGTGGGGTAGGGAGCAGGAGCACAGGATGGAGAGAATGTGGCTCTGGAGGCAAGGAGCCCTGGGCCAGGATCCCCATCCCCCAAGCTGTGTGAGCTCCAGGAAATCACTCTCCCTCTCTGAGTCTTAGTTCCAAATCTGTAAAAAGGGTTTAGATCCTGGTTTTTGACACACCAACTATGTGACCTTGAGCAAGTAATTCATCTCCTGGGGCCTGTTTTCTCATCTGTACAAGGTGGCTGATGGTGGAACCTACCTCTGAGTTTTATTCCTAGCCACGGTCAATCCAGTCCACTGCCCCCTCTGACCTCTCTGCAGACAGACTCCTCCTAACCCTGACTGTCCTCTGACAACTGCCCCATCTTCCACATTTTCACAGGCGACAGCTGTGAAGCCGAGCCCCCAGTGTCCAAAAGGAGGACGACCTGAGGGTGGGGGGTGGTGGTGGAGATGAGGTCTCACCTACAGAGCTTAGGGAATAGGAGGGTCTGGCTAGGGCCTGTGGTCCTTTCTGCCCCAGGTGGGGAGCCCCTCCATTCTTTCCTCAGTGATGGTGTATATCGAGGGCTTGAGGTTTGGGGAGCCCCTGATTTGGTTCTTGGATCTCGGAGCAGACACCAATTCCCTGCCCCAGGAAATCCCGCTACACCTCCGATTGCATCCTGGCTACCTGGCTGCCTCCATACCTGTCTCTCGCCTAGAACTTTTCCTTTCTCTTCCTCTCAGGGCAAGCCCTGGGAAGACTTACAAAGTGGGCTGTTAAGCATCTCTAGTCTCCCCCATTTCTCAGTAGCCCCTTACCCTCTCACCCTCCCCGCTTCCACCCTTAGCTGGTGTGGACATTTTCACAGGTATGAACGGCAGTCTTAAACCCAAGGATGAAACTCTAATAGTAGCATTGCAGGCATCCACTCCTGAATTGGGACAGTATATGGAGGATGGCAGGTTTTCCCCAATGGCCCTGGAATCACTCCAAGTAGGAACAGACACAACTCATAAGGGAGAAAAAAACTCGTGCTGGCTGCCAGCTGTTTTTGCTTCCTCTCCCAATTTGCAAATGTGTGTGTGGCTTTCTCAGTGCAAGTTTCAGCTCCAGCACCTAAATCCTCTTGGGTTTGGTGGGCCTGGAGTTTTCTCCCGGCACCAGATGCAAGCAGGAAATACTGACATAGCCTGAGAAATCCCCACCTACCATCTGGGAACGGAAAACGGAAGTCTGCTCCAGCCTCCTGCCTGCTTTCTGAAAGGGGGTCAGCTCAGGTAGGAAGCCACACCTGCAAGGTGTCACCCTCAACTCCTCAGCTCACATCCTGGCATCCTCTTTCTCCTCCCTCCTAAGGGTTCACATCTACCTAATTATTCCTGCCACCAGGTGAGCCTCCCTCTCCACCCTTGGCCTCCCCTGACAGCAGCCTTCTACCAAAGGGAAGGACACTGCTTGCTGGCATCCTTGAAAATCCACATTCCCCACACAGACACGTGTACATGGTGAGGTTGGAGCTCAGAGGATGCCATGTCTGAAATATCCATCCCGTATCCAGCCATGCCCGACCAAACTGACCTTCCTCCCTCCCTTCCTCCCACTCACAATTGGGTGAGTTTTGACACAGACACAGACACACAGACACAGACACACACACCTGCGAAACCAGCACCACAATCAAGATAGGGAACAATCCATCATGCCTGAAGTTTCCTCATGCCCCTTTGGGATCCCTCCCACCTTCCCTCATCCCACCATCCCCAAGCAAACCCTGATGTCTTTCTGTCATTATAGATTAATTTGCATTTTTAGAGTTTTTGATAGATGAACTCTTATAGTATGAACTCTTTTTTGTCTGCATTCTTTCCCTCAGCATAATTATTCTGAGATTCACCCATGTCATTGCATGGTATAAATAGTTCATTCCTTTTTGCGTTCCAATCCACTGTATGAATGAATATACCACAGTTCATTTATCCATTCACCTGTTAATGGGCATTTTAGTTGTATCCAATTTGGGGCTGTTATGAATAAAGCTGCTATGTACATTCATGCATGAATTTCTGTATGGACAAATTTTTTCATTTCTCTTGGGTAAATACCCAGGAATGGAATGACCCGATCATATGGTGGATGCATGTTTAATATGTAATGTGTATATGTCTACAAATATATGTATAACATATAATATTTTAATATAAAATGTAATGTATTTAATTGTAGTAAAACACACATAATATAAAAGTTACCATCTTAGCCATTTTAAGTGTACAATTCAGTAGTGTTAAACATACACTGGTGTGCAACCAATCTCCTGAACTTTTCCATCTTGCAAAAATGAAACTCTATACCCATTAACCAACTCTCCTTTTCCGCCACCCCCTAGACCCTGGCAACCACCATTCTATTTCTATGAGTTTGAATACTTTAGGTACCTCATATAAGTGGAATCATAACAGTATTTGTCTTTTTGTGACTGGTTTATTTCATGTATAACGTCCTCAAGATTCATGCATGTTGTAACATCTGACGGGATTTCCTTCCTTAAGGCTAAATAGTATTCCATCGTGCATATAGAGCAGATTTTCTTTATCTATTCATTCGTCAGTGGACATTTGGGTTGCTTCCACCTCTTGGCTATTGAGAATAATACTGCAATGAACATGGGTGTGCAGATATCTCTTCGAGATCCTATTTTCAATACTTTTGGATATGTACGGACTGAGAAACATACCCAGAATGTATGTCTAACTTTTTAAGAAGTTACCAAATTGTTTTCTAGAGTGGTTGTACCATTTTACATTCCCAACAGTGAATGAGAATTCCAGCTTCCCCACATTCTCACCAACACTTGGTATGGTCAGTCTTTTTAATATTAACCATTCTAATAGGTATGTGGTAGTATCTTATTGTGGTTTTAATTTGCATTTCCCTAATGACTAATGATGCTGAGCATCTTTTCCTTGGCTTATTAGTTGTTCAAATATATTCTTTGGTGAAGTGTCTGTTCAACTCTTTTGCCTATTTTCCCCTAGACCTTGAATATGCTTTATTTTTTAGAATCATTTTAGATTTACAGAAAAACTGTGAAAATAGTACAGAGAGTTTCCATAGACCCCACATCTAGGTTTCCCTATTGTTTTAGGTCTCACACTTGTTAGATGTTATAGCATGGTACACATGTCATTTGGTGCATAGTATGGTATATTGTTTACAATTAGTGAACCAATGTTGATAAATCGTTACGAACTAAAGTCCATACTTTATTCAGATTGCCTTAGTTTTTACCTAATGTCCTTCTTCTGACCCAGGATCCCTCATCACATTTAGTTGTGCTGTCTCCTTAGGCTCCTCTTGTCTGTCACAGTTGCTCAGAATCTCCTTGTTTTTAATGACCTACTGGCCAGGTAGTTTGTAGAATGTCCCTCGGTTGGGATTTGCTTGGTGTTTTTCTCATGATTAGACTGGGGTTGTAGGTTTGCGGGGGAAGGACCACAGAGGCAAAGTGCCATTCTCATCACATTGTATCAAGGGTACATGCTGTGAGGTAGTGTTTGTCGGGTTTTTCCACTGTAAATCTACTCTTCCTTTCCATACTGTGCTCTTTGGAAGGAAGTCACTAAGAAGTAGGGAGTTATTCTCCACTTCCTTAAGGGCCAAGTATCTACAGAAATTATTGGGATTTCTTCATCATGAGAGATGTGTCTCTTTCTCTGCCTATTCAATCATTTGTTTACCTATTCAATCATTTGTTTATATTAGTATGGACTCGTTGATACTTATTTTATTCTGTGGGTTATTACTCAGTCCTACTTTATTTATTTTCTTACTCTAAGTGTCCCACCTTTGGCCATCGGGAGCCCTTTCAATTGACTCTTTTGCCCATTTATTTTTATTTTTATTTTTTTTGGCTGCACTGCACACAGCTTATGGGAGCTTGTGGGATCTTAGTTCCCCAACCAAGGATAGAACCTGGTCCCTCAGCAATGAAAGCATAGAGTGCTAACCACTGGACTGCCAGGGAATTCCCATCTTTTGCCCATTTAAAAAATGGAATTATTTGTTTTCTTATTAAGAGCTTTTATGTATTCTAGATAAATGCCCTTTATCAGAAATATGATTTGCAAATAATATTTTCCCCCAGTCTGTGATTTCTCTTTTCAACTCCTTAACAGTGTCTTCTGAAAAGGAGAAGTTTTTTTTTCTCCTCTCCCGCTGCGGAGCACAGGCTCCGGACTTGCAGGCTCAGAGGCCATGGCTCACGGGCCCAGCCACTCCGCGGCGTGTGTGATCTTCCCAGACCGGGGCACGAACCCGCGTCCCCTGCATCGGCAGGCGGACTCCCAACCACTGCGCCACCAGGGAAGCCCAAACCAAGGGTCTTTGATGCCGCCTGTAAGCCCTTGCATGGTCTGGCCCCTGTGGTCTCCTCAGCCCCATGTCCAATCACAAGTATGCCCACCCCTGTTCCACCTACACTGACCTCGCAGGGCCTTGGCTTCCTGCTGCTCTCCCGAACCTGTGACCCTTGTGTGTGCTGTTCGCTCTGCCTGGAATGCTCCTCCTCATCCCACCCTGACCACCCCCTGGACCCCTCCCCTGTCACGTCTCAGCTCAAACGTCACTCCCTCTGGGAAGCCCTCCCTGCTCCCGTCTCTCCTAGTACCACATTCTTCACTTCCTAGCACTTGTCTTGGTTAAAACTTGAGGTTATTGGCGTGGTTAGTACCTGCTCCCAGGCTAGACTGTAAGCTCCAAGAGGCCTATTTTTGTCTCCTTCAACTCCTCAGTGCCTGGTATAATGCCTGGCACATATTAGCTGCTCAATAAGTATCCATTGAATAAGTGGATCAAAACAGAATCAGAAGGCTTCCCTGGTGGCGCAGTGGTTGAGAGTCCGCCTGCTGATGCAGAGGACATGGGTTCGTGCCCTGGTCCAGGAAGATCCCACATGCCGTGGAGCGGCTGGGCCCGTGAGCCATGGCCGCTGGGCCTGCGCGTCCGGAGCCTGTGCTCTGCAACGGGAGAGGCCACAAAAGTGAGAGGCCCGTGTACCGCAAAAAAACCCAAAAACCAAAAAACAAAAACACAATCAGATATTCAATACAAATTCAAGTAAGTAAAGAAAGGCCATTGAAAAGCACTAATCCAGGAGTCTCTGGTGGCCTAGTGGTTAGAATTCTAGGCTTTCGCTGCTGGGGTTCAATCCCTAATTGGGGAACTGAGATCCTGCAAGTTGTGCAGCACAGCAAAAACAGAACAAAAACAATGAAAAGCGCTAATCTTGTTTATGAGGATAATTTGGGAAACCATTTTTTGCAAATACTATGCTGATGCCAGGGGTTAGTAATGCCACCTGTGACCCCATGCTATTGTTTTTCCTAGATGCTGCTTACCTTAATTCTCCTTCCAAGAGAGTGATTTTCCCCTGGGTAGAAGTGTACTGCCAGATAGAACTCGCCCTTGGCAATGAGTGCCCTGAACACTGTCAACCAAGCCTCCAAACAGAGCGGGCCAGTCCAGAAGAATCCAGACAACTTCACACACAATGGGCTCCCAAAGGGGAAAGAAAAGGTGGCCGTGATCCACCTCTGTTCCCACCTGTGCAGACACCTGAATCCACATGTGAGTGGCCTGTGGCATCACCTGTTTCACCACCTGCATCGCCACTGGCCTCATCACCATCACATTCTCCAACTGACTTGCCACCTGTATCACTCCCAGCTGTGCACTTCCTCCCCAGCTCAACACCTGGGCTGTCACCCGTATCACCATCACAGCAGGTACAACTGACTGGATCACCACCCAGATCCCCACCCCCCCAGTCATCTATGTCATCCAGGACGTCCCTGGGGCCTTCCGCTGTGGGCACATCTCCAACATTGCCCCAGTGTTCTTCTTCAGCATCACCTGCACAGCCACCTGTGGAGGAACTGGGCCCAGAACAGCCCCAAGGTATGGACCCTTCTGGCTTCTCACAGCTTCCTCATGTCTGGAGCCCGTTGGCAAGTGTGTAACGACATGGTTGCTGTTAACATTTGCTTTAGAGGGATGCATTGGTGAAGCTAGCCCGTAACTTTAGTGGCTCTACTTGCTATGAGGACAGACCACCACGAGAGGGCAGTGTACTTGACATTTGTTTTTTTTCTTCTTTAGTCCAGTGATTCTCAAAGTGTGCTCCCCAACTAGCAGCAATAGCACCACCTGAGAACTTGTTAGAAATGAAAATTCTCGGGCCCTACCACATACCTACTAAACCACAAATTCTAGGGGTGGGACCAGCTGTCTGCATTTTTTTAACAAGCCCTCCACATTTGAGAGCGACTGTTCTAGTAGATTTTTTATTGTGAAAGCTGCTGTGCCAGGGCAATGCTACTCAAGAAGGGGTCTGTGGACCAGTGCCAGTCCCTGAATTATTTGTTACTAGTTCACAATGAAATGAGTACAGAAAGTGAGAGCAAGCATTTAGAAATGTTTATAGCAATACAGCAGAGCTATGACATCCAAGAGCTTGGTCATTTTCCTACTAATTCATTTATATTGTATTTCACAAAAGCGCTAGTCCATTATGGATTGTAAATAGTATTTTTAAAAACTGGTTCTTTACTACAGGTGAAGCACCCCTCTGGGGGCTGCAAAGATGAACTGCTCTTTGCAGAGGGAATGGCATGGATACCAACCTCAAAAACGCAAAAGGAATTCTTAAGTACTATATAACTAACAAAAACTGTGTTGAGGGTATTAATAGAGAATAAGATCACATCTCTCTGGGGAGATAAGAAAGGCTTCTTGGAGGTGACAGGTGATTTGAAATGGGCAAGATTTTGACAATTGTGGTTTGTGGGATCTGACAGAGTAGAAAGAACATTTGAGATTTTGTTTATTCCAGAGGCTCAGGTGCAGAGAAGGGAAGTGCAAGGTACATTCAGGATGAAGAGGATACCTGTTTGGGCACTGTGGGTGGTCTGTGTGGGGACCAAGGGAGAGGGGCCCAAATGATGGACCGAAGCCAGGATGTAGGGTCCTCATGGTCCACCAGCCAAGCTTCCATAGTTATTACGATGAACAGTAGCACAGATTAGCAAGGTTGCCTTCTTTGTGGATCTGCCCTGAGTCAGGGGTGACCCCCCCTTTCTCTGGAATAGGTTCACTTTGTCTTTTTTTTTGTTTTTCTTTTCTTTTCTTTCTTTCTTTTTTTTTTTGAATAGGTTCACTTTGATTCTTTTAACAATGAGACAAAACTATCAGAACATTAAGAGTCAGAAAGTTGTTCAAAGTCTTTCACCTGCTGTCTTCTTCCCTGTTACATGAAATGCATTTATTTTATGTTATCGCACCTGTGCTTAAAGGCAGCCATCTTCAGGGGCCTGAGAACTCCTGGACCCAGAGCTGGTGTTCCTCACTCATATTGGGGGTGGACAGAGGGTATGGATAGCCCAGTGGTTCGCGACTGCAGGCCATATGACCCCCCAGGAGACATTTGGCAACATCTGGAGACATTTTTGGTTGTCACCAAGTGGGTAACGTCTAGTTGGGAGAGGCCAGGGATGCTCTTAAACATCCTGCAATGCTCAACCCCTATAACAAAGAATTGCCCAGCCCTTAGCGTCGGTAGCGCTGAGGCTGAGGCAATCCTGTTGGAGCCTCCAGCAGGTCTCAGCAGTGACACCCTAGGCCACCTGTAGGAACTGGTTAGAGTGGAGCCCCAGGGGTTCACGTTAGCAGTCGTTTGGCAGTGGCCATGTTGTTGTTGGGGGCGGCAGGTGCTGCAGAAAGTCCCAGGAAAATCCATAAACAAAGGAGCCACAAATAGATTTGGGGGAGTGAGGGATATCCAGCAGGTCCCCAAATGAAAGAAGTTCAGAAGAGGAAGTTATTAATTGATGCTATATTATTTTTATTTACATGTATTACATAATTGCATATTAATATTCATGTGTTATATATCCCCCTACTCATCAGAAACATGCAAAGAGCTTGCCTAAGGGAATTCCCTGGTGGTCCGCTGGTTAGCATGCAGGCTTTCACTGACGTGGG
Source organism: Globicephala melas (assembly GCF_963455315.2). Classification (NCBI taxonomy): domain Eukaryota; kingdom Metazoa; phylum Chordata; class Mammalia; order Artiodactyla; family Delphinidae; genus Globicephala; species Globicephala melas. Next base: position 65,523,224 of record NC_083324.2, read on the forward strand.
CCCAGGTTCAATCCCTGGTTGGGGAACTAAGATCCCGCAAGCCAAAAAAAACCAAAAAACAAAAGAAAAGGGAGCTTACTTAAGAACAATGGTCATGAAACTATTTGTATTTCCTATTCCAGCAAAAAAGACAAAAGCATTACATAAAGCAGATGCTAGAAGGTTTAGACCCCTGTGGGGGATTTTCTTGAAAACTTTCCCTGACACAACTGGCTGCTTTTTATGAGGGAATTGCTGATAATATTATATCAAGGGTTAGCTTCAGACCTTCTGCAGATGTCACTGCCCTGGATCTCAGTCAAATCCAACAACATGATTCTGGTCCCAAATACGAGAATTTGAGAGTAAAAGTTCTTTACTGTTTCTGAACATTTCACTTACTTCCTATTGTTATTTCAAAAATGACTAAGTACTCCTCCCCAACCCCATCTCACTCATGTCTCCTGTATTTTCATTTTTGGCTGCAGCTCCCTGTGCTTCTTCAAATTCCAAACACACTGTGCCTCTGGCTAATGTGAAGGAAACCATGAGCAAGCCTTATGCAATGTAAGTGCCTCCTCAATTGGGAACATGATCTTTCCTTTGGTCAGGGGAGAGGGCCCAGCTAAGTGATATTTTCCATCTCTTTAGCTGCCCAAGGAGCACTGGGTTCCTTTTCTGGATGTGATTTCAGTCCATCCCCTTACCGTTCGCAAACCACCACTCCCTCTTCTCTCTTCCTCAGTGAAGGCAACATGTGGGATATGAGCCTATTCATACTGACAGTGTCATTCCCCCCAGTCCCTGCTGTGCACACTGGGGAATGTACCTTCTCTAAATGCAGTGGGAGAGTGTGTACCCCTCCTCGTATCTGACTCTCTGTTGATGTCTCCGTTCAAAAGAGCTGGCAGGCATGTTACATTCTAGCCTTTGGTGGATCCTGCACAGTATAAGTTAAGAGACTCTACCAAAAATTTCCCTTAATCCAAATTATTTTCTATCAGCATAAAAAGAGGGCTAATATTCCTATGTTGTAGATTGTCCCCAGAAAATCTTTTTTCATAATGCGCACCAACTGTCTGGGTTGCTGGGTTGTTTAACATGTACTCCATTATTGTCTTTGCAGTGACTGGGAGAGGGCCTGGGGAGCTGTTTCTTGTTTGTTTGTTTTGTTTGTTTGTTTTTTCCTCTCCGGGAACCGCAATACCCAGACTCCTTTGCTGACTGAATGCCAGTGGGGTTAGCCAGTGGAATGCAGCAGCAGGAGATCAGAGGGTGAATCAAGGGTATTTCTGCCCCCCAACCTCATCCCTTCCTGCCTTGGGGTAGCTCTGGCAGTGGCTGAGTTTTTCTATGGCCACAGTTGCAGAGAACAGGGCCTGAGGCACAACTAGAGAGAAGCCCACACACAGAAACGAAAGATTCCACACGCCTCAACAAAGATCCCGCGTGCTGCAACTAAGACCTGACGCAGCCAAATAAATAAATAAATATTAAACAAACAAACAAACAGGTGGGTGCTCATGTGACTCAACAGGTAGCGTTTCTGACTGTTGCCAAACTACAGCTAACGGTCCTGACCAATGTAGGCCTGCTCCTTATATAGCTTTTGACTATACTAGACTGTTGTTGATTTAATCAGTCAACCTTCACTGAGCACCTACTAAGTGCCAAGCACTCTTCTGGGTTCTGGGGATATCAAAGATGAATTCAACTTGATCCCAAACTTTCAAGAATTTACCCCAAAGTTGAACTTTAGACCAAAGACAAGAGTAAAACCAACTAATTTGCCAAACTGTGAGCCCCATATAAACCAAGTCTTAATTTTTTTACTGAACCATAAAATTGTTTTTAAAGGCACATGCATATATACATACACACTCACAAATTCAAAATGCCAGCCTCAAGCCCAAATCAAGCCAGGTATCATCTACAGTTATTTCACAGGATTATTGAAGTATTCTCTGAATGGAACAGACCTTGCTATTTAATTTGCTTCAAGGCTTAATTGGTTGGAAACATTTCTAACTCTTTCTATGAGACATCCAGTCCTGGCTGGGAGTCCCTGGGTAGGCACAGGGATGTATCAGGTAGATGAGGGTCAGAGGCTCACCCTGGCAGCCATAGGCCCACTGCAAAATCTGGGCAAGTAGGTACTTGGTAGGTGGTAGGAAGCAGTATGGTGGGGAGGAAATTCAGAGCTTCTGCAGGAAGTAGGGCAGATCTACGTGCCACTTTCTGGATTAAAGGATGGACAGCAAGGCTGTAGGACCCAGAGGGCAGTTGGTGGTTTCTGGGGTTTGTAGGATCACTGCTGCGTGGGATTAGTCTCACTCTGTTCCTTGGTCTCCATCCCCAAAACTTCCCTGAACTTTGAGTCTGTCTCTAGAAGCTCAGGGTCAGGTTTGGTCATGAGGATGTAGGCAGGTCTGCCATGGGTGTGGGGAAGCTTCCCTGCAGCTAGGAGTGCCCTCTGGAAGCCAGGTCCAGACTCGGGTCTTTGATTCCAGAGCCAGGCCTCTTCCCATACATCAGAGCACTGGGAACTGTGCAGTTCAGCCAGAGCTACCTTGGTTGATAACCTTCTAGGAGTCAAGGTGCTTTATAAAGAAACAGGCTGTGATACAAAACAAACAAAACAACATTCATAAGCTGTGCAAAACACTGTTGTCAGTGGGTCACACATCCTGTGTGCGGTGCTCCTTCATAGAACAGGTTATGAAACTGCTTGGGGGCAATTTACCAATTGATTTTAAGCAATTCCATGCTTTGAGTTCAAATACAAGGTTAGCGGGCAGGGAAAAAGGGCTTAAAAATATTAGGCATAGAGAGGTAGGAGTGGTCCAGGAAGAGGAAAGGTCTGTTCCAAAACTACCATCACAAGAGACATTGTCACATCCACAGGCTAGTCCTGTGTGAATTCCTGGTCCCCAGCTGATCTCTCTCCCAGCAGAGGAAAGAGTCTAGAATAAAAGCTCAGGGTAAATCTCCCATATATTAATATGCGTGTGTGTGTGTGTGTGTGTGCGTGTTTTAAATTAGAAGTTCAAATCCATACTCTGGTGTGGGTTGTATTAGTCAGTTATTGCTGCTATGATAATGCTGTATAACAAATGACCCTCTTCCCCCAAGATCTCAGTGGATCACAAAACAAACTTTTTTTTTTTTCCTCTTTCATAGGGCTATGAGTTGGCTGGGATAGCTCTGCTTAGGCTACATGTTGGGGTCAAGTCTGCTCCCTGTCCCTTTTATTTCCAGGACCAGCAGTAATGCCAGATATGCCCTTCTCCTGGAGCATGGCTAGATATATATATCAGCCTAGCTTTCCTCTGCTAGTCTTATCTCTTCTCAGTGGTCATTGGACTCAGGTTGTGTAACTGACCTCAAAGTAGAGAGACAGATTGAGAAGTTGAGAGACTGCCTACAGGCTACAAATGGAAAAGGAGGAGGTCCACCTTGCTGATTGCTACCCACATCCTTCTAATTGCTGCCAAGTCTGTCAGACTCCCCAAATTTCCACCATTAAAGAGCCCCTCCTTTGAGTTACTATGGAATTAGTAACTTATTAAAAGTTACTAATTCAAAGGTGAATTTAATAATGGCTAAAACTTATAGAGTAGTTATTATGTTCCAAGCACTGTGGCACAGAGAGGTTAAGTAACATGCCCAAAGTCACAGAGTTGGTAGATGGCAGAGCCAGGATCTGAATCCAGATCTTCTGTCACCAGAATCTTGATGTTGACCAAGTGGTACAGCCTCCTGGGGTAGAAGGAGCACTGGAGTGAGAATCAGAAGTCACAGAGTCTAGTCTAGTTCCTCCATTTGGGCAGGAGAGGCCTGGAAGTGCACTTGGAAACATGGCAGGGGGTAGTTCAGGCTGGCTTATGTGCCATGCTAATGAGATTGAACTTCACCTTTGTTACTGGGGAGTCATCATAGGATTTAAACAACACAATGACACAGTCAGATTTGAAAATTATCCAAGAATGTGCAAGTCCACATCCCAACATTTCTCCAAGATGAGCTCTTCAGGTGTCTTCCTGCAGTTTCCCAGAGGGCGCAAGTGACTTGTCCAGGGTCACACAGCAGGTGGAGGAGGGCTTGGAAATCAGGGCTTCCAATTGCTCCTTTTTGTCTCATTTCCCCTCACATGTGCTTAACCTCAACTTCTCGCATCCAGGTCTGCTCCCTGCCCACTCGACTTCTCTCTGCTCTCCACTTCCGAGACAGTTTGGGTCACCTACAGACCTCATCCCAGCCGGATCAAGGAATACAGCTGCCCTGAGGTGTAGAACTCCCCAGTGTGTCCCTGGAGACCAGACACTGCCTGTTCTGTCCCAGGATACTGTGGTGACCTCTGAGCCCTGTTGCCCCAGCTTCCTTTCTACACCCACCTGCTTCTTCCTAGTCACGGTCAGGGCCAACACTAGCCCATATAATGCCTTGTACACTGAGAAAACAGCACCCCTTCCTTCAGAACTTGACTGCCAGCTGCTTGAATGTTGTCATAATACACTGATTTCGTTTGAACAATTGACTGCCAACTGCTAGAAAGCTGTATGAATGACATGTATGTATGTCTGTGAAGTGCTTACCCTTTTGTATTGGCAGTGTACCCTGGGGCAGTGTGCAGTCTGAACAACTGTCCTCCGCACTCTGGAGGCCACTCCACTTCTTCCCTCTTCCTGCAAAACCAAATACCAACCAGACTTTGGCAAGTCAAATAATATTTCAAACACTCTTTTATCAACTCCTGCTCTGCAAATGGAATCCTCCTTTTGCAAAAGACCCTTGTATAATAAAGTGAACCCTCGAACTGGCTTTTGGTATAAATTGAGTTTTCCAATTTCCACGTATTAGCCTGGCTACTTGCTCAGGATGCCCAAGGCATATAAATCTGTGAGGAGTGTTCTCATGGAAATAAGGGGAGGGAAGTCCTCGATTCGGGTCTTAGAAATGATGAATTTGTGTCCTTTATCTAGGAAACTGTGAGCCGAGAGAGAAAACTTGAGCTGGAACGGGAAAGAACCTGACGGCCACAAGGCCAAGGCTTCTCCCCGCTGCTCTCAGACGCCCTCCTCTCACCCCAGGCCTTTCGGGGACCTGCGTGCCGCCCACCACCATGCCTGTTGATGTAGAGGGTCCTGCTTCCCCCAGGCAAGAGCCTTTTTGTCTAAACATCCTCCCAGCTTCCCTGCAGTCCTTCCACTACTCTGCTCTGGACAGACAGATGGACGTCAGCGCAGACGGGCACTGAAGAGCGAGCAGCACAGCCTCCTCCCAGCTGGCTGGGCTCTGGGCCTTCCTCCCAACCTAGCCTGAGTTCACACTTCTTCAAGATCCTAGCCCCACAAGATCTCATCCACAGGGCAAAACTGTTGCCAGTCAGGCAGAGCTGAGCCATGGACACACTTTCCTGTTTCCTATGGTGTCAAGAGACCACATCTTCTTCTGTTGCTTGTTTTTTGTTCACAAAGCGTGCAAAAGGCTTGACTTGGAACCAGTGGGCTCCACCTCAGCCACTCATGGAAGTCCCCAGGTGGGGTTCATCTGGCATGCAGCCTTTACAAGCTCCCGAGGGATTATGTGGTGCAGCTGGTGGAGTGGGCAGCCCTGGCCTTCATGAAGTCCTCCCATGGTTGTAGAGGAAACGGGAAGCTTTATGTCCCCTTCCCTCCCCTTTCCCAGCCCAAATGAGGGCAGACTCTGTTGGCTCTTCACACCCAAGTGAAAATGGTCCACAAGAAAGATATCTTTGGGACTTCCCTGGTGGCGCAGTGATTAAGAATCTGCCTGCCAATGCAGGGGACTTGGGTTCAAGCCCTAGTCTGGGAAGATCCCACATGCCATGGAGCAAGTAAGCCCGTGAGCCACAACTACTGAGCCTGTGTGCTACAACTACTGAAACCCATGCACCTAGAGCCTGTGCTCCGCAACAAGAGAAGCCATTGCAACGAGAAGCCCACACGCCGCAACGAACAGTAGCCCCTGCTCGCTGCAACTAGACAAAGCCCGCATGCAGCAACGAAGACCCAACGCAGCCAAATATAAATAAATAAATAAATTTATTAAAAAAAAAAAAAAAGACGTCTTTAACCTCCATTTTTCCAGCCTGTCCAGAAAGGAAAAAAAAAAAAAAAGGGTTTCCCTGGTGGCACAGTGGTTGAGAGTCCGCCTGCCGATGCAGTGGACATGGGTTCGTGCCCCGGTCCGGGAAGATCCCACATGCCGCGGAGCGGCTGGGCCCGTGAGCCATGGCAGCTGAGCCTGCGCATCTGGAGCCTGTGCTTCGCAACGGGGGAGGCTGCGGCAGTGGGAGGCCCACATACCGCAAAAAATAAAAAATAAATAAATAAATAAATCTATTTAAAAAAAAAAGAAAGACGTCTTTAACCTCAATTTTTCCAGCCTGTCCAGAAAAGAAAAAAAAGAAAGAAAGAAAGAAAGAAAGGGCTTCCCTGGTGGCGCAGTGGTTGAGAGTCTGCCTGCCGATGCAGGGGACATGGGTTCGTGCCCTGGTCTGGGAGGATACCACATGCTGTGGAGCGGCTGGGCCCATGAACCATGGCCGCTGAGCCTGCGCGTCCGGAGCCTGTGCTCCGCAATGGGAGAGGCCACAACAGTGAGAGGCCCACATACAGCAAAATAAATAAATAATAATAATAATAATAACTCACTGCTTCCCAGAGCGTGGATAACCTCTAGCTCCAGCCGAACCCAGTAAGGGAGCCTGGGCTGCCCACAGGCCTCAGATGCATTTGCTTACCAAATCCTAGAATGCTAACCCTGGTGGACTGGGTGGAAGACAGCCCTGAACTGTGGCCCTTGAGAAGGACACATGCAAATTTAACCCATGGTGGGTGGGAGGCTATGGCACAGAGGCCTGGGTGGAAACTACATTTAACAGGATCATGTCAGGGAACAAGAGTCCACACAAGCCCCCTTCAGATGGTTCTACCTGGAGGAACCTAAGTGTACCTTTGAGAAGCCTGAGAAGAATCAGATCTCAGGTGTTCTTGTACCCTCTGCCTTCTCCAATTCTGCGGCCCAGACCAGTCAAGGGAAGCACCAGGGAGTTACGTGGAGCAGCCCTACTGGCTGTAGTCCTTTTCCCCAGGAAGGTCTTGCTGTTTGCAGGTGACTATGTGCCCAGAGGCCCTGAGACATGTGAGCCAGGGGAGGGAGGATTTCAACCTTGTACAACTCAGGAACACTTATTCCCTGGTGTGCAAGGGAGGATTGAATATAATGTTAACTATTGTTTTAACTCAAAGCCTGTATTTAGGGCCCAGATGCTCTGAGGTAATTAGTGAATTGTTCTTGCATTAGTTCCAGGGTTGCCATAAAAAATACAGGATACCCTGTTAAATTTGAATTTTAGATAAACAGCGAATAATGACCTAGTGTAAGTATGCCCCCAGCATTGCAATTATTTGTTGTGTATCTGAAATTCAAATTTAACTGGGCCACCCACATTTTTCTTTGCTAAATTTGGCAATCCTAATAGTTCCTTTCTCCTTTTTATGCCTTAAAAACAACAACAACAATAACAACAACACTAATGAGTTGTTTTTTGATGCGCCAGTCACTGTGCTTTGAAATCAGGAGGTGTCCCTGAGGCCAGAACACTTCCTGGTCTTCCAAACAAGCATATCTGAATGACACCTACAGTGCAGCCAACTGAATAAATTATGTGTTAAACATAGATGCCCATCTGTTAAGTGAGAGATTAAACAAAAATTTATTTTTAAAACTAGGACATTTAAAACCAACATCTGAAGAAAGTATCAACAGGCCTTCTACATGACGTAGGCATATTTTCAGCCCTGATGGATCAAGAAAACACATGATAAAAAAAATAAGGGCACATAAGTTGGCACTACACACTGGGGTTGGCCCCAGAGTGCAAAGGCCTTGATTCCCGGTCCAGTGCTCTGGACCAGTGCCTGCTGAGGTAGCTCCCCCATTTCCTCCCTAGCTCCCAGTTTAGAGATAGAACCACTGGTTGCACAATTCCAGTTGAGGACCAAGGTCTCCCAGAGAATGCCTGGCAAAATTGCCTAGATCTCAGGAGCTCCCCCAATTCATTCATTTGGTCAGTACTTAAAGATTGACTCCAGCTCTGTGGGGTGGGTATATTTAGCCACAGAGTGAAAGCACTTACTACCTCTCTTTAGAGAGACTTCAGCATAATAGAGCCAGAAGAGATCTGATGGGTCACTAATCCAGCTCAGAATCCAAGGTCTGGCGAGGAGAGGGAACATGGGATGTGGACAGGGTCTTTATTTTTTTTTTTATTTTTTTATTTTTTAGGGAAATTCTGCTTTTTATTCCACACAGGTACCTTTTTGTCAGCATTCCTGGGATATAGAAAACTGAGAAATTACAGGGAAATTAAAAATAGCACAAACACTAATTCTCACACATGCATGCCTCACAAGCACACATGGAAAACACATTTGTTTTGTGTGACACAGTTAATAGGAGTAGGGACAATAAATAAGAATGGTCTTTTTTTTTTTTTTTAACATCTTTATTGGGGTATAATTGCTTTACAACGGTGTGTTAGTTTCTGCTTTATAACAAAGTGAATCAGTTATACATATGTTCCCATATGTCTTCCCTCTTGCGTCTCCCTCCCTCCCACCCTCCCTATCCCACCCCCCCAGGCTGTCACAAAGCACCGAGCCAATATCCCTGTGCCATGCGGCTGCTTCCCACTAGCTATCTACCTTACGTTTGTTAGTGTGTACATGTGCATGACTCTCTCTCGCCCTGTCACAGCTCACCCTTCCCCCTCCCCATAACCTCAAGTCCGTTCTCCAGTAGGTCTGCGTCTTTATTCCTGCCTTACCCCTAGGTTCTTCATGACATTTTTTTTTTCTTAAATTCCATATATATGTGTTAGCATACGGTATTTGTCTTTTTCTTTCTGACTTACTTCACTCTGTATGACAGACTCTAGGTCTATCCACCTCATTACAAATAGCTCAATTTTGTTTCTTTTTATGGCTGAGTAATATTCCATTGTATATAGGTGCCACATCTTCTTTATCCATTCATCCGATGATGGGCACTTAGGTTGTTTCCATCTCCGGGCTATTGTAAATAGAGCTGCAATGAACATTTTGGTACATGACTCTTTTTGAATTTTGGTTTTCTCAGGGTATATGCCCAGTAGTGGGATTGCTGGGTCATATGGTAGTTCTATTTGTAGTTTTTTTTGTGGTACGCAGGCCTCTCACTGCCGTGGCCTCTCCCGCTGCAGAGCACAGGCTCCGGACGCACAGGCCCAGCGGCCACGGCTCACCGGCCCAGCCTCTCCGCTGCATGTGGGATCTTCCCGGACTGGGGCACGAACCCGCATCCCCTGCAGTGGCAGGCAGACTCTCAACCACTGCGCCACCAGGGAAGCCCTATTTGTAGTTTTTTAAGGAACCTCCATACTGTTCTCCATAATGGCTGTACCAATTCACATTCCCACCAACAGTGCAAGAGTGTTCCCTTTTCTCCACACCCTCTCCAGCATTTATTGTTTCTAGATTTTTTGATGATGGCCATTCTGACTGGTGTGAGATGATATCTCATTGTAGTTTTGATTTGCATTTCCCTAATGATTAATGATGTTGAGCATTCTTTCATGTGTTTGTTGGCAGTCTGTATATCTTCTTTGGAGAAATGTCTATTTAGGTCTTCTGCCCATTTTTGGATTGGGTTGTTTGTTTTTTTGTTATTGAGCTGCATGAGCTGCTTGTAAATTTTGGAGATTAATCCTTTGTCGGTTGCTTCATTTGCAAATATTTTCTCCCATTCTGAGGGCTGTCTTTTGGTCTTGTTTATGGTTTCCTTTGCTGTGCAAAAGCTCTGAAGTTTCATTAGGTCCCATTTGTTTATTTTTGTTTTTATTTCCATTACTCTAGGAGGTGGGTCAGACAGGATCTTGCTGTGATTTATGTCATAGAGTGTTCTGCCTATGTTTTCCTCTACGAGTTTGATAGTTTCTGGCCTTACATTTAGGTCTTTAATCCATTTTGAGTTTATTTTTGTGTGTGGTGTTAGGGAGTGTTCTAATCTCATACTTTTACATGTAGCTGTCCAGTTTTCCCAGCACCACTTATTGAAGAGGCTGTCCTTTCTCCACTGTACATTCCTGCCACCTTTATCAAAGATAAGGTGGTGGACAGGGTCTTGCAGCAAGTTTGGGGCAGGTGAGCAGGGGGAGTCCTGGTCTCCTAACTCCCAGTCCAGTGCTATTTCCCCCCATGGCCTCTGCCTCCAGCTTTGTGGAGGAACATTTCTGCATTCTCCACTGAGATAAGCTCACAACGGTGCAAGGATGCAGAATGGCTGCCCACTCTTGTCTTCAGTCATGTCTGTGAAGCACTGGATTGGGACATCTTCAGGGTCTTCTGGCTAAAGCCGCCGATGTTTGGATAATTCAGGGAACTTGAGTGCAAAGCATAGCTTTCAATCTGGACTCTGGCTCTGAGGATTTGTGTCATTCTGGGAGGAGAAAAAGAACACAGGTCTTAGCCATAGCCCAATTATGTATGGGTCCCACGCTGATAACAACAGACTTCTCATTAACCCACTAGCTCCCACCTCTGGGTCTTTGCTCACACAGTATCTCCTGTCTGCAGTGTCCTACTGGTCCTTTCTCCCCATCTATAGCTTCTCCATCCTCAAAGGTCAAAATCAATGCCTGCTACTTCCTGGAAGGCTCCTGGAACCAATTTGCTTTATTGACCTCAGTTAGTGCTAATTTGGCATTTAATTGATATTTAATTTTGTCATCAGTAAACATTCTATCCTTTTCCACTAGCAGAACCTTCCACAGGCTCTCATAGCATCTTGCACAGTTAGGCTCATAGGAAGCTCTGAATGTCTACTGGTTGAATAAATAAATGAATGAATGGCTAGTAAAACCAGAAGATGGAGTTAGGGCTACTGAGGATGTCAGAATTGATGTTTCTATAATATCTTTCACAAAGAACTCAGATCACTCCATCAGCTATTACCTAACCCAGTTTAGAGGGCAAATGATCCCTATTCTCCAGAAGAAGACAGTGAGTCTGAGAAAAGAGAGGTCTAAGGTCACGAGGAGTTTCCACTAGGAAAACCATTCGAATGATGAGGTACAAGTATCATGAAATAAGACCAGCTTTCTTGAGAGCCTTATCACATGGCTTCTAAAGGTAATTCCAGGAGGAGAAGACAAAGGGTTCGAATGATGGTGACATCATTGCAGTAAAGGTCTGGTTTCCCAGGGGACAATTTGGATATAGAAGTTCTGGTCCTATGTGTCCAACACCAATAGGACATTTCATTCCTTTAAAATCACAACTTCATTCAGTGGTTTCTGCACTATAGATCTGGTCAAATGTTTGTAAGCAGGTCATCTTAAGAGAATTTGAAAAGAGTAGGGAGATCTCTATTAGAGTCCAACAGAAAATTCTGATTAAAAAAAATGTGTTAAGTTTTATCTCTACAGGAACCATCCTACAGCCTCAGGGAAGGGGGGATTATTAGGAAAAGCATGAAACCAGTCAAAAGAGTGAGTGATGGGGAATCCCCTGGCGGTCCAGTGGTTAGGACTCCAAGCTTCCACTGCAGGGGGCATAGGTTCGATCCCTGGTCGGGGAGCTAAGATCCCCTTATGCCAAAAAAAAAGGGCTGAGTGATGGCAGTGGAGAGGCTATTCTTTTTTTTTTAACATCTTTATTGGAGTATAATTGCTTTGCAATGTTGTGTTAGTTTCTGCTGTATCACAAAGTGAATCAGTTATATGTATACATATATCCCCATATCCCCTCCCTCTTGTGCCTCCCTCCCACTCTCCCTATCCCACCCCTCCAGGTGGTCACAAAGCACCGAGCTCATCTCCCTGTGCTATGCTGCTTCCCACTAGCTATCTATTTTACGTTTGGTAGTGTATGTATGTCCATGCCACTCTCTCACTTGTCCCAGCTTACCCTCCCCCCTCCCCATGTCCTCAAGTCCATTCTCTACATCTGCGTCTTTACACCTGTCCTGCACTACTGGGCGTATACCCTGAGAAAACCATAATTCAAAAAAGAGGCTATTCTTAATTAATCAATCAAGGCAAGGTCAGTGAAGAATGGCCTCCAGGAAGCCTTCCAGAACCAAACAGCCCCAGGGATCCTTCTCACCTACCTTATTTGATACGCAATCTTACTTTACGTTGTTCTGTAAATTTTACGACAGTCTCAATTGGAAAGCCAAGCAGCACAACCCATGGAATCATAAGAGGGCAGCTAAGATAGTAGCTGGTCCAACATCCCATACTGATGTCAAGAAGTGTGAAAATGCACATCCAGTGGGAGACCAAATAAAGAAGATGCTGATTAGCTAATGAGCAGGCAAAGAGGGCGGGGTTTGGAAAAGAAAGAGGCTGCTGTGGCGTAGAATTGTCTCAGAAGGGCTTGACAAGGTGGTGGCATTTGAGCTGGATTCCAGAAGTCCCGAAGTAAGCAGGGGAGGGGAGAGGGCTGTAGGCAGATCCTTGTGACTGTGAGTCTGTGGCCCCTCATGCCATATTGCCCTTTCTCACCTGCTGGTCCTCCCTGTATGGGAACTGGCTGAAACTCGGTCGCCTGTAGTGTAGGCCCGTGAGGCTGAGGACGGCTTGGTGATTGCTGCCAGCACGTTTGTTAGCCAAGCCAAAGACAAACGGGTAGGGTCTCTTGGGCTCCGTGGAGTGGGCCTCCTGGGGGCGCAGGGTGGCTACGAGCTTTCTGAGGGAAGAGTCTGGGAGCTTGTAGAAAAACTTCTTAAAGCTGGGGTGTTGCCTGAACTGGAAGCAGAAATGAAGGCAGGTCGTCAGTGTTGCCAGCAGGGAGCCCCCTCCCCACAGCCTCTCCCTCCCCCAACTGGATGCAGCCAGGCTGGGTGCCTCATTGTCCCTGGGAAAAGCACCCCTTGTTAAATTCATCTACCATCCCCAGCCTCTCAGAATCTGTTCTGCAAGGTACAACTGTACCAGCAGAACAAAGTGGGGGAAAAAAAAATGTAGGTCTTTAGATTCAGATAACAGATGCTTAAATAGCCTTTACTAGCTGTGTGACCGCTCATGTGTAAAATGGGGGTAATAATATGAGCCTCCCCAACACTGTCGTTGGGGGAAGGAGATGAAGTGAGATAGTTTAATGTTTTATGCAAAGTGGATGTTGGATGAATTTTAGTTCCCACCCTAAGCCTCCTCCTCTTAACACCTAAATGTCTTAAGTTGAGTTCCCCCCAGAGGCAGATCCTGAGACCAGGACTCGGATGCGGCTCACTTATGTGGTAAGTGATCCTGGCAAACACAGATGGGGGAATGGAGACCTGGGGCAAGAATGGGAAGGCATCCCACTCAGGCTGGCAGCTGAGCCTGAGCCCCTCGGGGCACTCTGGGAACCCTCGAAGAACACACACCACAGAGTTATCCCTCCAAAGGATAAGGGAGCTGGGGTATGTGTACACCAGCTCGCATCAGCCAGTGGTTGAGGGCTGCTCCTGGGGAGGTGGAGAGTGCTCATTCTGGCCTAACCTGTGGGTGGTAAATGGCTCTGGGGGCCAGTCCTCAGGCAAAGGGATGCAGGTACTGGCAGTTGGGAGCTGGGCCAGGTGCTCTGTGGTGGTAAGGAGAGGCTCTAACAAGGTCAGCTACACTGATGACTCATCTCTGACTTGTGCTCACACGTAACTCCTCTTCATATGCGATCTGCGTTTGTCTCTCCAAGTAGTCTGTGAGGTTTTCAAAGGCAGGGAACCTTATGTTACACTCTACCTAGCAAGGGAAGAAACTCTAATAAAAGTTTGAAAGAATTGGAGACCTTATAATTACTGAAGTGCGTGCCAAAACAGAGTGAACGGCAGATAGCAGAGGACGAGATCAGCGGGACTCAGGGAAGGAGGTTTCCCGGGAGGTGGCTCATGAACTGAACTTCAAGGAGGATTTGGACTGGGGGAGGTCCCGGCTGGCAGGGGGAGCCACATAGGTTTATATTATTTTTAAGTTAACATTGATCTCATCTGCTATGTGTCTGGCATTTTCTATAGATGCACTAACCTTGGCAAGTAGGTATTTATTCCCCATTTTGCAAAAGAGAAAACAGAGGCTCATAGAGGTTAAGGGGCCTACCACGGTCACCCAGATGCAAAGATGGGGACTGAACTTGGGTCCAGTCCTTGTGGAGACTGAGCAGTCCTCACCTGCTCCCCCAACTGGCCATCCACTTCTTGGAGAAGGGCCACCAGCTTCTGGATGATCAGCTCCTCTAAGGAAAATAAAGAAGGATTGAGGGATTATTGACATGTTGTTGTGTAATAACCCATCCATCGATTGCAGAAGTATTTTGTCTCTAAAACACAGTACACAGATTAGATATGAAGGGCAAAGAAAAATCTTCCCCTAAACTAGGGTTGGAGCATGTGAGCTTTGTTTTGGTTAGCTGTATAGAAATAGAAGGCAATTCGGCCTGCGGAGCCTCACCTGTCACCACATTCAGCTCCATTCTGACAGATGGGGAAACTGAGACCTTATCCAGGCTACAGAGTAGTCAGGAATGGGAGCTGGGGCCAGGAACAACTCCTCAGAATGTAGGGAGGGCAAATGCCATGGCTACTGATGCAACGGGAATGTACCATCAGCCTGGGCTATAAAAAGCAAGCAAACTCCTGCTTGCACCGAGAGTTAATTGTAAATACTCAGGACATTTGTGGACCTGCTGTTATAAACTGTCAGCAGCTTGAAATTGGCCGTGGTGGGAATTTTATACCACAGAAATCTGCAAATGCTACAAATCAGGGCTTCCCCCAATCCCCCTGCCCTTACCCAGAGTTCGTTTGCCAGTGTGCCACTGGTTATGAGACCCAGAGCAAGACAGGAATTTTATATGAAACATTCAGGCAAAGCAGTGGCATGTGGTGGGGGTGAAATTACATCCCACAGAATGGACAGGTATTCTCTACCTGAAGAAGGTTGTCCACCTGCAACTCTGCCCCACCAGTGCCTGTTCAAAGGCCAACCCTGTCTCCTCTCTGCCCTTCTAGAGCCTCCTGGGGTACTTGTCAGCTGTCTTCCCAGTTCGCTACTAGGATTCAGGCTGTGAAATCCATGCAAAAGGGAAGCCCCGGGGAAGCTGTCCCAGGAGAGAGCAGGGTGGCACGAACTAGATTCATTTGCTCCATGTGGCTGAGGTCCTGCTTCTGGCTTGTGGCTTCTGGCCTGGGAGGGTGCTTCTGAGGATCCAACTGGCCCCCCTTCTGCAGGCGAGGACTCCTGGAACTCCACATCCTCCGGATCTGAGGGCAAAGAGGAGTTGGTGTGAGTGTGTTTGCACCTGTCTCAAATCCACCAGCACATTGCTGAACCCAGGTTCTGACAAGAAGCTGTCCAAAGGCTCTGGCTCGAGAAGGGTCCTGGTTTCCCAGCCTCCTTGGGAACCCCCAGCCCCACTGGACCTGCCTCAGAGGAGTTCACAGTGCTTTTTGCGCCTCCAGAAATCTCATTCTTTCTTCCAACCACTCCCTTTGCCTCCTCATGGTCTGGGAGGAAAACAAGCAGGCCTACCAACAGGTCCCACCCAGTGAGCCCACTTCCCCTTTAACTCTGCGAGCCTTTGCCAAGTCACTTAGCCTGTCTGAACCTCACTTTCTCCATCTGTCAAATGGGAGTAACAGGACTGACCTCACAGGGTTGTGAGTGGGGGTGTTAAATGAGATAATATGTGTGAACGTGGCAGGCAGTGGGCACTCCGTAAATGTCAGGAGAATTTGTTGTACACCAGTGGTCCTCATAGTTCGGTGTAGTGAAAAAACGGAAGCCCAGGCCATATCCTACTTCATCTAACCTGGGTTTCTGTTTTTCTATGAGCTTTCCAGGTGATTCTGACGCATGTATCTGAGGAACAGATGCACTGCTCTCATACCACATTTGTTTTTAGGTGTTTATGGTCGGGGGGAGGGAAGGTGTGTGTCATAGGGGTGGGTCCTGGCAGCAACCGACCCCTTTCTCCTCTCCACAGCCCTCCCACACCTCCCCACTCAGCTCAGAGCAGAGAGTGAAAGTCAAGACTGTACAGGACACCAAGCAGCTGGCCGACCCTACCCTGGAGAAGCCTAGGGGCCAGAGGCAGCCTCTGTTACCATGGCAACCCCAGGCCCGCTCACCAGGGTTGCTGGAGATAGAGTGTCGATGGCCACCAACACACAGGGGCAGAAAGCTGGGCCTCTTTGACGGCCGGGACTCTGGACTGGCAGCACCTGCAGCAGCCCCTCTCTTGGGCTCCTTCAAGCCATGTTTCTTATGAGAAAAGGCTTTTCTGAAACTGGACTTTTTCTCTTGTGATTTCTTTCTGGAGGTTGGGGCCAGGTTTCCTACAGCCACTTGTGCCTCCTGGACTTGAAGTTGCTGTGGGGGAGATAAGAGAAACTGAGTCAGGGTCCCTTACTTTGAGGAGGTTACAAGTGAGTGGAGGAAAGAGACCATCGCCTGAAACAAACAGACCCACTATGGACCAGAGGGTGTGGCCGGGGGAGAAGGGTGATTGGTGCTCAGAGCTGGGGAAACAAGTACAGCCTGCAGCGGTCAGAGGAGGCTCTGGGAAGGAGAGACTGGAGCCAGGCTCTGGCAAGATGTAGAATTGGGGGAGGGGCAGGGAAGTTATTGTGCCAGGTAGGGGTAGGGGTGTCCATAATGAGGGTCAGTGTCTACATGGGGAATGTCTTCCTCACCTTGTCTCCCCCCTGCTCCTCTGCATCTTGGAGTAGGTCCATGATCTCCTGGATAAATTCTAAAAAAGAACAAAGCGGTTGCTCACCCTTGAGTGTTGAGAAAAGCCTTTCTATGGTCAGTCTTCATTTCCTAAGGCCCAATGGCTCCCTGGAGGATTCTCACAGGTCTCCAGGGTGGGGTGCTAATGAGCTTGCCTTTAAGGTTGTCTCAGGCCCAACCCATGGGGACCACAGATTCCTCAGAGGTAACCTGCGGGCAGAGCTGGCTTCACGGGAACACATTCACTTATTCATTTACCACTGAGGAAGGGCCTAGATGTGCCTTGTTAGGTGCAGGAAACAGCCGAGGCCCCTGCCTCCAGGAGAAGGTGTCTCAAGACCATAAGGAAAGGCCTGGCCCCCACAAGTCCCCTCACCCCGCTCTTTCCTCCTCTTCTAGGTAGAACAAGGGCCCTTCTCAATTCTCCTTCAAGGCACATTTTCTGTGAAAAGCAAACAAGGCAGAATGGGGGAGGTAGGGGAAGCGGATCTCCAGACACACAGAACTGACAATGATTATATGATCTTAGGCTCGGCTCTGCCAATGATAAAATAATAATAATAGTTATGGCAGCTACCGCTGGTTCAGCTTCTCTCCTAAGGCCCCTACCCCCTTTCCTACCCTCTTCACTTCTCCTGAGGCTATGCTCTCAAGCTAGGCTACATGACAACAACACTAATAGTCACAGCAAATGGCAGCTGACAATTTATTAGCTGCTCATGGGCACTGCTCTAAAGGCATTATCATCATTAATTCATATAGAGCCTCCAACGACTCTAGAGAGTAGGTACTATTATTATCCCCATTTTACAGATGAGGAAACTGAGACCAGAGATGAAGTAGCTTGTCCAAGATCACAAAGCTGGAGATGTCAGAGCCCAAATTTGAATCCAGGCCCAAAGATCGTACCATCTATCGAGGCCTTGCCATGGACTGATGCTTTCCTTGTATCGCCTTATGTTGGCCTCACCAAGGAGGATGTTATCACTGTTGTGGTTTTACAGCTGAGACTCAGACAGAGTAACAGCAGCCTGGCTCGGGGCCTGTGCTCTGGACCCTGAGCTGCCTCCCCAGCCTGCTTCACTCAGAGGCAGGTAAGGACAGGTCACTGCCTCTCTCTGGTTCAGTTTCTCTTCTGCAAGTAGAGGGGTCAGACCAGACATCTTCCAAGGGGCCTCTGAGAAAAGGAGAGGGGGTACTGACTGAATTCCGAGGCTCTGTCCAGCTGCAGGTCCTCTTCGGGTCCCCGGCTTCCTGCTGGGTTGGAAAGCTCGAAGGGACTTGGATCCCCACCATCTGTAGACAGAGTCTCTTGGACTTCAGGTTTTTCCACACCTGAGAAGAGGAAATGGTGAGTGAGCTTCATCAGTCTGAGGGTGTTAACTAATGCACAGAAGTCAGCAGAGACTCCAGAGTGCACCCTGTGGCTAGTGCGTGCAAAGGCCTTGCTGGGGTGGTGGGGAGCTGCTGGGCAGGGCCGTGGCTCTGATGTACTGAAGACCAAGCTCCCTCATCCCTTTGCACTTCCATACAGCTGCCTTTCCTGGGCTTTGCTCCCCTCTCCTCCCTCCCCTGGAGACCTCATCCCTCCACCATCTTGACTTGATCCATGAATTGGAGAGTAAATGCCTGATGCCCTGGCACGAATTAAACTCATCACAGCCAGGATCCCCCTACATGAAAATATCTCCCCTTGCGGCCTGAAATCCCACCACTGGGGATCCACTCTTTGGTGTTAAACATTGCCTTCTCCTTTTTAAAGTATACATTCTTCTGGCCAAGATGACCTGCTGGGCTGTTCCTCCCTGACACCCAGGCTGACCCTTTCTCCCTGTAGCTCTGGCTCCATCACTGATGGGCCATGTGACCACAAACACATTCTTTTACCTCCCTAAGCCTCAGTTCCCTCGTCTGTGAAATGAGGATAATAAGATGTAATTCATAAAATGAGAACTGACTGCATATAGATACACAGCAGGGAAGTGTCTCATTTTACAGGCAAGGAGATTGAGGCACAGAGATGGAGCCCAGAACCCAGGTCTCCTGCCTCCCAGGCTCCAGTTCCTTCCTGCACATGCTACCCCCTGCCAAGGTGCAGAAGCTGAGGCTACGGAGAGAAGAGGATAGTTGGGGGAAATCTCTGAACACAATTTCCACCAGGGGCTTAGCTGGGTTGCCTAGACAGCGAGGCTTCGTGCGTGGAGGTATCCCTTTTGCCCTCCCCACACTGCTTAGGGCAGAGCAAAAGTCAGAACTGGGATGGCAGCTCTGAAAATGGCCAATGCAAGCCTTGGGGAAGGTTCCAGCGCAGTAGGCAGCTGCAGTGTTGCCGTGGTAACTGTGAGCCTGCTCACCTGGGCTGCTGGAGCTGGAGGGTCGATGGCCACCAACACACAGGGGCAGAAAGCTGGGCCTCTTGGGCGGCCGGGACTCTGGGCTGGAAACATCTGCAGCCTGTGCTCTCTTGGGCTCCTCAAAACCATGTTTCTTATGAGAAAAGGCTTTCTTGAGGCTAGACTTTCTCTCTTGGGGTTTCTTCCTGAAGCCTGGTGCTGGGTTTTGAGGAGCCACCTCTGGCTGAGAGGCTTGATGCTGCTGTGGGGGAGATGAGAGAAACTGGGTCAAGCCCCTGACCTTGAGGAGAGGGGAAAGCTCCCCAAGAAGCAACTGAGGGGCAACCAAGGGCTTCAGGGCGGCCCCAGGCAAGGGAGGTGACAGAGCCTGGAGCAGGGGAGCGCTGAGGCCCAGAAGGACAGGTGGGGCTCGAGCAAGGAGGAGGAGGGGAAGGCAGCAGGCCCCTGGGCATCTGTGCAGACAGTTTGCCCCTCACCTCTTCTTCCCACTGGTCTCCCACTTTTTTGAGAAATCCCGCTATCTTCTGGATGATGGTATCCTCTGGAAGAAAACAAATGCACCCAGTTAATCTTTCTAGATGCACAGAGAATCCTTTCTAATGACTGTCTTGGAGTTCTGAGACCAACTTGGGCCTTCAGGGTCCTCTTAAAACAACTCCTTTAGCACGGAAGGTGGGGTATGGGAGAAGCACCACATTACAGGGGCTGGTCCTTCTGAGAGAGGCTTGGAAGATCCACAGGCGAAGGGTACTAGACCAAAGCATGAAATTTTATGCAGGAAGTTTCGAGTCAGTCCTTTAAGCATTCAACTTGTGCCCCATGATTTCCTTTGAACATTGCAGATCTGTGCGTATCTACTTGGGGTTTGACAAGCTGTGTGACCTGGGTAAGTCTCTTAATCTCTCTGGGCCTTCATCTCTTCCTCTGTGAAGTGTGGATCATAATCCCCGTCCTGGTTCCCTCAGAAGGCTGTCAGGCCATCAAATGAGAGACTGTGCTTGGAAATATTTTGCAAGGCTAATGTTGATCCAACCTACAAAATTCCAGCAGGGGAAATGATGGAGACCAGGCCTAACTAAGCTGGACAGAGGCACTCCAGCAGGCATGACACAGGTAGCCTGCCCCGTTGGTGCCCCAACTACACTGCCAAGGGTTTACAGAGAAGCCCAAACAACATAAATGGTTTTCTTTGATATTCCAGTCGACCTACCCAAAGACAATGTGCCCAAAGGAGCCTCTGCTTAGTTGCCAGCTGATCAGATTACACAAAAGAAGGTGCAAACAAGATTCCCTCCTCCCAGGCTATCTGCAGGTTTTTTCACCCCTCTCTTCTCTCTCATTTCTAAATCCGGTTAGGCTTTTGTACTTTGACTCAGTCTACCTGACAACTCCCTCTCATGTGAGAAAACAATTATCCTGCAAAATAACCAATTAAATGCCTTTTCGCTATTCTTTGACAGATGCATAGCTTCTCCATTTCATATCGTTTAAAATATGCCCATTCTTGGGACTTTGCTGGTGGTGCAGTGGTTAAGAATCCGCCTACCAATGCAGGGGACAGAGGTTTGAGCCCTGGTCCGGGAAGATCCCACATGCTGCGAAGCAACTAAGCCCGTGAGCCACAACTACTGAGTCTGTGTTCTAGAACCTGTGAGCCACAAGTACTGAGCCCGCGTGCCGCAACTACTGAAGCCCGTGCACCTAGAGCCCGTGCTCTGCAACAAGAGAAGCCATCGCAACGAGAAGCCGGCAAACCTCAACAAAGAGTAGCCCCCGCTCGCCGCAACTAGAGGAAGCTCACGCACAGCAACGAAGACCCAACACAGCCAAAAATAAGTAAATAACTTAATTCATTTAAAAAATAAATAAATAAAATATAAAATAAAATATGCCCATTCTTTGTAGGGAATTAGATTAATACAGCATTATTTCTTTTATTAGGGGCAATAACAAGACTATCGTTGTGTATGAGACTGTTCTTATTTCTTGCAGATATGTGCTTAAGATTTAAGGTTGAAGGATCATTTTACTTAAAATGGTTCAGCAACAAAATTATACACACACGAAGCAAATATGGCCAACTGTTAACAATTGTGAGTATATGAGTGTGCATAGAACTACTCTTTCCACTCTTCTCTATATTTAAATATATATGTGTATATATGTGTATGTATATATATGTATATATTCCTTCTATGAGTTTAAAATGACTAAAAAAAAAAAGTCCCATGCTCAACACACAAGGCAGGAGTATTTGCCAGCAGCCAGTCTAATTCCTGAGACTCCCTTCTGTGAAACTCTAATGTAAATGTGACCAGAAGCACCAGAACCGGTGAGATCAGCACACACATTTTGAGAGGTCTAAGCAGGCATCGGGAGCACTTCACCTCGTTTGCCAACAGCTGCCCCAGCTGCAGGCAAAGAGGTCACTAAGAAGATTCTGACTCACTGTCAGGCTTTCCGAGCTCCTCTTCTCCCTGGCGACCTGTGGCTTGGGAAGAAACCTTCTGGACTCCAGCACCTCCACCTTCAAGGAGGGAGAACTGGGGGAGGTCAGAAACTTCCCCTCCTGTAATAAAGATGAAACCAAGTGAGTGGGGCAGTGTGTGGGTGTCAGTGACATTCTTCCAACTTTGTTAATCAACACAATAAAACAGCATAGAATTCACAGCAGGACAGGGACTGCTGGAGCAGCTCTAGGCTTAACCAAAAAAAATCAGAAACCCACCGAGATTTCCATTTGAAAAGAGGCTGCCTCTACCCAGACATCCTTCCCCCCACCCCCAAAATATCTTGGATCTTCCTTGTGTCCCTTCTCCCCCATTAAACACATGGTGAGTTTTGAGTCCTATAGGGCAAAGCTTCATCTTCCTCCAGCAGCCTGTGGAACATTCAACTCCAGGACGCTAAGCGTCAGAAAAGGAAGGCACCTTGGGGAACAGCTCCTTCATTTTACAAACGAGAATCAAAGGTTCCAGAGAGGGACAGCAACTTGCTCAAGGTCACACAGCAAGTTTATTCCTGATGGAGCCAAGTCTAGAACCTGCACCCCAGAAGCAAGCTGTTTCTATTTCCCTGTCACCCACCCCCAGTCCTCACATGTAGACTAGTGTTGGTGGGTAGGGCTTCCCTCCTTGATTCCCCTCTGTCATCCTATTTCTCCCTGGTCCGTGCTCCTCAAACCAGAGTACTTAACAATAACATTTGCCACTTATGAAGCACTTCCCATGTGTCAGCTCTGGGCCATGGCCACCCCCCGAGATAGCAACTGTTATAATCTCCATTGTATCAAGGGGAAGAAAAAATGGAGGCTCAGAGAGGAAAGTCGCCAGCCTCAGGTCACACAGCCAGTGAGTGGTGGAACTGGGGTTTGACCTCAAGTTCTCAGCCACAGTGCTGCTCTGCCTCAGAGAAGTGGTGCTGGACTTCCCCGGTGGCGTGGTGATTAAGAATCCGCCTGCCAATGCAGGGGGACACAGATTCGTGCCCTGGTCCAGGAAGATACCACATGCCGCGGAGCAACTAAGCCCGTGCGCCACAACTACTGAGCCTGCGCTCTAGAGCCCACGTGCCACAACTACTGAAGCCCATGCGCCTAGAGCCCGTGCTCCACAACAAGAGAAGCCACCACAATGAGAAGCCCTCGCACCTCAATGAAGAGTAGCCCCCGCTCGCCGCAACTAGAGAAAGCTCTCGCGCAGCAACGAAGACCCAATGCAGCCAAAAATAAATGATAATAAATAAAATACATATTTTTTAAATCTTATAAAAAAAAAAAAAGAAGTGGTGTCGTTCCTGATAGTGGCCCTACCTTCCAAGTCCCCATCTGTTAAGAGGTTTGAGCAGCCAGCTCAGAGCACCCTAGCCCTTGGGGTGGGGGATGGTGGCTGTGGGGTTACCATAGAAACGGGCATGGTCTGCTCACCCCCAGCTGCTGGGCCCAGATCAGCCTCCTCGCAGCATGAGGCACCAGCCATCTTGGCCTCCTGCCCTTTGGCCTCCTGATCTCGGATGCCCTTGGTTTCCTCAGCACCATGTTTCTTGTGACCGTGTTTCTTGCGGCTGGCCTTCTTGCTGTGGGCTTTCTTCCTGGGAGCTGGCTCGCCCGGTGTCTCGGGGGTTTCTGCAGGCTCGGGGAAGCCCTCCTTCCCCTTGGCCCTCTTGTTGGTCTTTTCCTTGGGCTCCTCAGGGCTCATCCCAAATACGAAGTTCATCATGGTCTTCAGCCACCCCTGCTGGGCCCGACCCTGGGCCTTGTCCTTCTTGGTGTCCTGCGGAGGCCTCTGCTCACTGGGGAGAAACTTCCTGGTCTCCTCTGGGCTGAGGGCTGCAGCCGTGGTGCGCTGAGCCTCCGCAGACTGAGCTGGGCTCTTGGGACATTTGGCCCCATCGCTGGCCGTCCGGCGCAGCAGCCTTCTGGAGGGGCTGGTGGGCTGGGAAATGCACCAGCAGTCCCGTGACTCTGAATCCTTCTGGGGGTTCTGCAGCCTGTCCAGAGACCTGGCTCTCCTCCCTGACAGAGGCTTCCTTGGGCCCCGCGGCGGCTCCATTGCACTGCAACCAAAACAGACAACTCCCTTAGAAGAGGCCTCGGAGTCTGCCGGGTGGGCTAGCAGTGCTGACCCATGTGCCCAACCAACCTACCCTTAATGTGAGTACTATCAGCTCTCGAAGCTGTTGTCTCATTTAAATGCCTCAGCATCCCTGGGAGGAAGGGCTACCCTTGTCCCATTTCCCAGAGGAGGAAGCTGATCCACAGGGGGTCATGCCCCAGGTCTCACGGCTAGTCCCCCAGAGCCTCCAGGAGGAACACAGCCCTGCCAACACCTTGATTCTAGTCCATTGAGACTGATTTTGGACTTTCTTTTTTTTTGGCTGCACCGCACAGCTTGCAGGATCTTAGTACTCTAACCAGGGATGGAGCCCCGGCCCCCTGCAGTGGAAGTGTGGAATCCTAACTACCGGATGGCCAGGGAATTCCCTGAATTTGGACTTCTGACCTCCAGAACCATAAGATAATTGATTCATGTTATTCCAAAGCCACAGAGTTTGTGGTATTTTGTGACAGCAACAATAGGAAATGAATACAGCTGGAGCCAGAGGCCACGTCCTGCCCCTTGGGACTGCGGGCAGCTCCTGCAGCTTTTCTGGCCCAGCGTCTTCATCTGAAATGTGTCTGAGACCTACCTGTCTATCTCACAGGCTGTTAAGAATATTTAACAAGACAGCTCAGTAAATGGCAATTCTGTTCTTCCAATTGCTCAGGTCCAACATTTGAAGTCATCCCTAACTCCTTTCTCTCTCTTGCTCCCCACGTCTGATCCATCAGCAGAGGCTGTTGGCTCTACTTTCAAAGCACACCTGGGGCTTCCCTGGTGGCACAGTGGTTAAGAATTTGTCTGCCAATGCAGGGGGACACAGGTCCGAGCCCTGGTCCGGGAAGATCCCATATGCTGCGGAGCAACTAAGCCTGTGCGCCACAACTACTGAGCCTGCGCTCTAGAGCCCACGAGCCACAACTACTGAAGCCCATGCACCCAGAGCCCACGCTCCACAGCAGGAGAAGCCACTGCAATGAGAAGCCCGCGCACTGCAACAAAGAGCAGCCCCGGCTCGCCACAACTAGAGAAAGGCCATGCACAGCAACGAAGACCTAACGCAGCCAAAAATAAATTAGTTAATTAAATAAATTTTAAAAAAAAAGCACACCTGGCCTGGAACCACATCTCCCCTCCTCCTCCACCACCATCCGGTCTAGGCCCCATCTCTGCTCACCTGGACTACTGCAGTCACCTCCTAACTGATCTCCCTGCTCTACCCTTGTCCTCCTTACAGTAACTTCTCCCCTCAGCACCCATGGGAGCTTTTACAAATTAAGTTAGAGCCTGTCACTCTCCTGTCTCCAATGGCTCAAAGTCTAAGTCCTTACAATGGCCAGCAAGGCCCCACTGACCCGGGCCCATCACCTCTCCCGTCCCCTCTTACTCACTTACTCACTCCACTCCCCTCATGCAGCCCTGATTGCTGTCCCTCAGGCCTGCTCCACTTTGGGTCTTCACCCTGGCTGTTCCCTCTTTCTAGACCACCTTACAGTTTGTTCCCTCACTTCCTTCAGGGCTCTGCTCAAATGTCACCTTCCCATAGGGGCCCTCCCATTGCACTCCCATTAGCACACCGTCTCCACCTTTACTGCACCCCCCGATGTTAGGCAATATCATATCTTTCCGTGTTTAGTGGTTTATTGTCTGAACCTCTCTCCCTCCCCTTTGTCTGTTTTGCTAGGTCTTGTATCCTGAGTACCTAGACCGATGTACTTATTAAACAAAGGAATAAATGTATAAAAAACATTTAGTAAACTGAACAATACCTAAGAATGTTTAGTTAACATACAATAAATGAATTTGCACCAGTTCCATCTTAAAGCAGCCCGGGCCCTTCCATTTTCCATCTAGAATGAAGCAGCTGCCCATGGAAAAGACAAAAGAACCACCTCCTCCTGGGCAGCTTTTTAGTAGGCTGGGGTGTGGGCAGCTCACTTGATTAGTGTGTCTTTAATCTGAAACACCTGGGGCTTTCCAATTTTCCCAGAGTTGCTCAGAAACCCTTTGCCCTTTGGTGGAAGTTAAAAGAAAAATAAAGTATGTTTTGAATCTCAGTCCTGAGCTCCCAGAGATTCCTATGGAGTTTAGATTTATGGATTGCCTACTCGAATCTGTAATTATAGCCTCATCACGCATTTACTGTTATTTAGTGGATTAAGTATTTACGTATTATGTATCATGTATCTTCTGTGTTTACCAACTGATTCATTACTTTAAAATGTACTCTATTACTATGTCCCACTTAGAGGCAAAAATAAGAACCTATAATTATGATTTCAGATGTGCAGGGATCCATGTGAATGTGAGGAAGATACGTAAATAGAGGGAAGAAAAGGCACAGGGACATAACAGAGCGATTTGAAGGTGACAGCAACAGTCAAGGATGCCTTTCTTCCTTCTAACATGGGTCTTGGGAGGAAGGGTAGGGAGGATGGCTAGAGGCCAGTGGGTACCACCGGCACTGTGGAGTGTCCACACATGGACAGTCTTGGAGGAAATGAGAAAACAAAGAAGCAGGCAATTTGGAAGGCCTTATTTGTTGTTTAATGTTCCTTAAAGGAACACTTGAGTTACATGAAAACTTTTAGCAACACACACCTCTAATTTATCTGGAAATTGACTCATGTTCTTGAAAGCCTCAGAGGCTGCCTTACAGTTGTGCTTCCAAAACGTGACGTTACGTGGGATAAGAAAAGAAATCATAGAAGAAAATATTTTGCTTTCTTCTCACTAATTTCTTTGAACAAACCTTTAATAGGCACCCACTATGTACCGGGAAGTTTGCTCGGTGCTAGGGAACAAGATGCAGGTTGTGCCCTCAAAGAGAATGTTCAATTCTTCACATGGGTGGGAGTGGAGGTGTTAGTAGGTGGTGATGACAGTAATGCTCTATTTCCCTGATAGCTACTCTCTCTCTTTATTATTTTTTATTTTATTATTATTATTATTTTTGGCCGTGCTCTGTGAGGCATGCAGAATTCACGCCCCCTGCAGTGGAAGGGTGAAGTCTTAACCACTGGACCGCCAGGGAAGTCCCTACTTTCTCTCTTTAGTAGCACGTGGTCTTAAGAGACGTTTAGGTCAAAGATCTATTTGATTTTAAGATCCAAGTAAGCTGATCCAGAAATATTCACTAAGGGAATTCCCTGGTGGTCCAGTGGTTAGGGCTCCACGTTTCACAGCCAAGGGCACAGGTTTGATCCCTGGTGGGGGAAGTAAGATCCCACAAGCCCCACAGCTGAAGAAAGAAAAAGAAAAAGAAAAGAAAGAAAGAAAGAGAGAAAGGAAAGAAAGGAAGAGAGAGAGAGAGAAAGAAAGAGAGAGAGAGAGAAAGAAAGAGAGAGAGAAAGAAAGAAAAAAAGAAAGAAAGAAAAAAGGAAAGGAAGGAAGAAAGAAAGGAAGGAAGGAAGAAAGGAAGGAAGAAAAGAAAAAGAAATATTCACTGAATGGTGTCAGGGTTCTCTTTGCTTGCTCCGTATGTTCCTGTGATCAGGGCAAATTGGATGAGGTTGGCAGAGAAGATGTTCAGTAAGAGAACCGCCAAACCAGCCCCTTTTCTTCCTGTGCTAACTTGGCTCGAGGGGGCCCACCGCAATGAGGGCACAGCATCCTTCCGCAGCTAATGAGAAAAGAGGTGCAGTCATTCCTTAAAAAACTGTCATTGCTATGGAAACGGTTTTCACCATTGCTGATGGTTGCAGCATCCTCCTACTGCATTCAAAGGACACGTTGCTACTTCTAATCAGAGCATCAGTACAATTCCACCTGGCAATGGTTTTCTTCTGTGATGTTTTTTCAAGAAAACTGCCTTGTTTTGACCACCCCTTCCCTGGAACAACAGTGCCCTGAGCCCAGGGGAAGGTGAAGGAGGAGCAACCCCCAGCCCAGAGGCAAGGAGAGGTGGTGTGTGTGATGTGTGATCTTGGTCATCCAAGAGTGTTTCCCCAGTGAAGAGAAACTTCAGAATCTCCCAAGGCCTCCTACCCTAATTCAGTGACCTCTTCCCATTCCTCATCCTCCCTCAAGGTGCTGCAGGGTTTGATACCTCGTCCTCTTACTTCTTCCTGCCACTCTTTCCTCTCTGGGAGGCTGTGACAGAGCTCAGACCCACTCTCCTCCTACCCCCCTGGCCGCTCCTCCTCTGTAATGTTCCAAAGATTCTGTCTTGCAACACTAAGCACAGGATTGAGAGAGTGTGGCTGACCTAGGAGGGCAAACCTACCCTCCCCCAGGGAGACACCCTGGAAGATCTTCTGTAGGGCAGACGTGTCCTCAGACTTTTAAAGTCTCTAAGCCTGAGAAGATGGTGTTTTAATATTACCCCCACACACACACGCCATACATACACATGCACACAAATTCTATGTGTGCTGAAATTAAATCTTTCCAGACTTTCTGATTGTAAGACTCTGCCTATCTAGAATTCATCAAAGCAAGTCTTTCTTTTCCTTCCTCTGTTTTCTTGTTTTGTGCCCCTGCTTTGCCTGGGACTTCACCCAAGTTCTGCCTGCCTGTCAGGAAATCCCACCCTGTCTGGTCCATGCTTCCAGACAGTAACCCTGAGACAGCAGCAGACCATAGCTGCATGGAAACCCAGCTGCTCTTGTAAACTTGCTGATTGCCTTGGCAGAAAGTGGATATCAGGGCAAAGTCCGAGTCTGCTCAGAAATACCCAAGTGATCTGCAGATCACAGGACTTCTGATAAGACATGACGTATACCGGTGACATGTTTAAAAGTAACAACAGCAAAACACCAGAAAAGTTCACAGAGCTGACCTTAAGTTACTGTGGAGCGGACAGTTTGCCAATTTTTCCCAAGCATGCTACTATTTGGGGTTTATTTTCTAAATTATACCCTGACCTCATCTGTACCCAGTTCTCTAATTCATGCACCTGTCATGTTACTTTGTAACTGCTCTGGCACCATTTCCTAGAGGAATTTAGCCACTCCCCTTCTCCCCGCCCCCGCTGGACTTCACACAATAGATACTCAATAAACAGCTGGTTACTCCGAGGGAGAGTGCATGTGGAGCCAGAGTCACACCCACAGACACTCATTGCTGTAGACTGAGAATGTTTGTGTCCCTCTCAAATTCATATGTTGAAACCTAATCCCCAGTGTGATGGTAGTAGGAGGTGGGGCCTTTGGGATAATCAAGTCATTTGAGCAGAGCCCTCATGAAAGGAATTAGTGCCCTTATAAGAGAGGCCCCAAAGTGCTCTCTTGCCACTTCCACCGCATGAGGACACGGAGAGACCTGGTCTTTGAACCAGGAAGCTCTCACCAGACACCGAATCTGTCGGTGCCTGAGTCTTGGACTTCCAGCCTCCAGAACTGTGAGAAATAAATTTCTGTTGTTTATACGCCACCCAGTCTATGATAGTTTGTGATCGCAGCCCAAACGGGCTAAGACGGTCATGTGACCCAGCAACATGCTCATGTATACGGTAAACTTACAAGGACTCATGACACCTTGGAATTCCCCTTACTCCAAGTGTAAAGGAAATAATTATCTGAGTATTTATTTGCTGAATGCCCTTCCTGTCTAAATCCACGTTCCACAGAAAGGGCCCAAGCCTGCCTGGTTTCTGCTGTGTCCACACTGCCTAGGAGGCTCTCAGTGTTTGTGGAAAAAATATACAATACACAGATATGGGCTCACCAGCCACATGACACCCAGCACCTCCTTCATCTTCATGATCTCAATACAACTTGGCCACAGCCCTGGCAACGGGCCAGGCTGGCAGTGGGGGGATTAAGGTTCTGCCGATTAAGAGACTAGACCAGGGTCCTACAGCCTAGAAGGGGAGAGAGTTGGGGCTTGAATCCACTTCTCTGGATTCTAAATTCTTTCTCCCATGCTGAGAGACCTCCCATAAGCACACACACACACACACACACACACAACCACACACACACTTAGAAGTGAGCAAATCTGCTATTTCACACTGACAGAGATAACCCACGTCCACATATGTGCCTGCCGTGACCTGTACCCGTGGAGTCAGACATTCACGTGTGCCCAGGTATTGAAATCTGTGTCCCAGAGGCAAAGATTGTAAACAATCTTTGCGGGGCTCACAGACTCTTGGCTGGAAGCCAGTCAATGGGCTGGAGGGTCAAGGGGTGACCCTGAGCTCACGTTTACTTTTCATCGACACAGGTGAGCCCATGGACACTTTGAACCCCAAGGGTGAGTGCCTGTTCACGCTCAAAGCCTTCCATCTGGGCTCCCGAGATGGTGTGCCTCCCATCCACAGGCCACACGCTCCTGGGAAGACACCTCCAACCTCCACTGGTAGGACTCAAGTGGGGGACAAGGTGGTCAACTCTTCCCTCAACACCAGACCCATCCTGCTCCCATGCCCAGCTCCCAGGTGTTAGATGGGAACAATTCAGGTGTTCCTTCTCCTTTGTGGGGTCCTTAGCAGGTTCCTAGAGTTGGAAGGGACCTAAGAAGTATCCAGCCCACCTCCTGTAGGGTAGGACTGCTTTGCAGACTCGCATGCCCTGTTGGAACACTTCCTGCAATGGGAACTCACCACCCTTCAAGGCAAATCATTCCGCTGTCAGCCGGCAGGAATTAAGGACAGTCCTCCTTAGACTGAGCTGACTCGGCTGGCAGCAGGCCCTCACGGCCTGAGGAGAGGGCACCTCACCCCGAGTCCTCTCTGTTCCAGCCCATCACCCGATGACCTCAAATCACATTGCTTCTGCACCCATCCCCTGCCTGGGCACCCGTTTCTGGGAACTCCCCAGCTGGTCCTTGTCCACCTCAAAATGTGAGGCCAGGCTGGGACGGAGGGCTCCAGCCACGGGCTGACCACAGCAGGGCCCAGTGGGATTTTGTACAAAGCTTCAGATCACAGAGATATCTGAGCAGCCACGTGGTGCCCCTGTGCGGGTCAGCTCTGCCTGAGCCGACCCACAGCTCAAGGTAAAGAGCTGGACTTGTACCGTCTGCCCAATCCGATTGTCACCGTCAAACACACGTCACCTGGTACCTGTTTTCCAAAATGTTGGGGATTTGCATCTTTTGAGGATCTTTCGAAACCCAAAAGATTGAACTCCCTAATGGTGGAACTTCAGGCCCCATGATACAGCAGTGGGGCAGACTTGCAGGGACAGTGGAGTCATCACACACAAAGCTGGAGAGCTCCAAAAACAACCGCGGCTCCCCTCCATCCAGCACATCTGTGCTATCACCCCGTCTTGTCCTCTATGCAAGACCACAGACCATGCAATGTTATAATCCCCTCTCAAATCCCTGTCAGAGCAGCAGGCCACCAGAACTCTTTTCATAAGATCTCCCTGTCCTTGGGCTAGCTTCCAAGAAACTTAAAATGATAAAATCTTAATCCAGCCATAGGTAATAACAGCGCCCCCATTTATGTGAAGTTTCCCTTTACTATGTACCTTCACATAAAGCCTATAACTTGACCTCTACAACCTCCATTAGGGAAATGAGCAGGAGAGGTATGTAATGCTGTCCCTGTTCTACAGATGAGGAAACTGAGGCCCAGATAAGTGAAGTTCCCTGCTCAGGATTGCTAAACTAGGACTTGAGTTCAGCGCTTCTGTGTCCAAGGTAGTTCAGAGCTCTTTGCATGACACCTGGTTGAGATCACATCATTGAATTTTCTATCTTTCTAGAGATGAAGAGACTGAAGCCTAGCAAGCTAAAAGCAGCACTGGGACTAGATTCAGGGTCTACCCTCCTTTCAGGACCCCAAGATACCTACCCACTACTCCAGCCTTCAAAGGGGAGACTATCGTTCAACCAACCTCAGATCATGAAAGTCACTCCTGTCCCAGGGCAATTTTGGTCCGTAACTTCCAACTGGGGGGCTCTGCATTGGGTACTCCCAGCAACGTGTAGGCACCACTCCCTGTCTGCTGTAAGTTGTATCCAGTGAGGGGTAGTAGTCCCAGCTCTCCAAGGGAGAATATGCTGCCTGTTTCCAGATTCAGAAGATGCTTTATCATATGTCCCAGGAGGTGAGCTCATGGGCAGCCAATCCAGGGGCCACCCACTACAGCCCCGTCATCCTATCCCAGGGCTGCTCTCCGCTCCTCCACAGATAAGAGGCTTATCTCAGCTACCCTGGAAAAAATAGTTTTGCTTGACAACTTCCTTATTACCCCCAAAGAGAAACCAACGCTCAGAAAACAAACTTAGGCCTGGCTGGAGGAAGGCCAGTCCATGGAATAGAAAAGAAAAACTCTTATGGGAAACACGAGTCAGGGGAAAGGAGGAGGAGGAGGTAGTTTTAGCACCTGCAAACCTTCCTCGGTTCTCTCCAAAGAACTCTGAAGAGGGAATGATCTAGAAAGAAAGGTCATTGTATGTAATATATATTCCTTGACCTGGAGATAAAACTCAGGAGGAGGGGGCTTCCCTGGTGGCGCAGTGGTTGAGAGTCCGCCAGCTGATGCAGGGGACACGGGTTCGTGCCCCGGTCCAGGAAGATCCCACATGCCATGGAGCGGCTGGGCCCGTGAGCCATGGCCGCTGAGCCTGCGCATCCGAAGCCTGTGCTCCACAACTGGAGAGGCCACAACAGTGAGAGGCCCACGTACCCCAAAAAAAAAAAGAAAAGAAAAAAGAAAAAACAAACTCAGAAGGAGGAGTTGATGAGGAGCATGTTTTCCAAATTCTGCTACCCCTGGTAGGGTTACCATGAGTCTTGACAGAACATTCTAAGAAGTCTTAAAAGTTCACATTTTCACTTTCTGTAGTGCCTGAATTTTTTTTAAAAGCGAATTTATCCATGTTTGTAATCAGAAAAGAAAAACTAGTTTTATTCAAACAAAAGTAAAAAGCTGTCATAAATTCTGTTTTGGTTAATTAAGCCAGGGAGGCATTGTAAAGTAAATACTGAAAGCACTGAGCTTTGGAGTCGCCCAGACTGGAACCATCTGTCAGCTGCGTGACCTCTGGCAGGGGACACAATGTCTCTGAATTAGTTTCTCCCTCGAAAACTGAGTGGCCACCTTAGAGGGTGACCGTAGGGTCAAATGTGATAATGTTCGTAAAGAAAAGAAGAAAATATATTGAGTGTCAAATACTAAGTCAAAGAAGAAAATATAGAGTGTCAAATACTAAGTCCTTTCTGAATATTGAGCCCCTAGTAAGTGCTTAATAAAGAGTCAATATTTTATTACTGGTAGCAGAGTTAATGCCTTATTCATTCTGTCAGCAAAGAGCTTTTGGATCCAGCTTTGTGGTGGGTACTGGCTCAACACTGAATTTAGAGAATTTATTAGCCCAAGAATCAGCCCAGATTTCAAACAAGGGTTAAATTATATCCCATATTTTTAATTTATTTAACAAAACTATTTTCTTCCCCATGTCCTCCAGGCCCTGTGTACATCATATATGCTCCTCCTTATTTGAAGGGGAGTAAGCCCCATTGGGCCCTCACAGAGTTCACTGGGAAGAGAGACAGATGGGAAATAAATCGTAAAAGCAGGTGGAAGGGAATGGGAGTTATTGTTTCATGGGTACAAATTATCTGTTTGAGGAGATGAAAAAGTTCAAGAGGCAGATGGTGGAGATGGTTGTACAACAATGTGAATGTACTTAAATGCCACTGGGCTACAGACTTGAAAATGGTTAAGATGGTCAATTTTTTTTTTTTTTTTTTTGCGGTACATGGGCCTCTCACTGTTGTGGCCTCTCCTGTTGCAGAGCACAGGCTCTGGACACGCAGGCTCAGCGGCCATGGCTCACGGGCCCAGCCGCTCCGCGGCATGTGGGATCTTCCCGGACCAGGGCACGAACCCGTGTCCCCTGCATCGGCAGGCGGACTCTCAACCACTGCACCAGCAGGGAAGCCCAAGATGGTCAATTTTATGTTATGTATATTTTACAATTTTTTTTTAAGGCAGATGGAAACACAGGGACAGAGAGCCATGAGGGGCATTATGCATGAACCTACCTTATGACCCGGTAATTCCATCCGCAGGTAAATACAATCCCAGGTTCTCGCAGGAGGGAGAACCATCCTGGGGCCAAAATGGGCATTTGGCACCTTCCCTGATCAGGCAGAGCGGCAACCTGGCCCTGTCCTCAGTGCCCAGCAGAGACCAAGCCTTACGTGGGGATCTGTGCAGAGACACTGGCAGCTGCCCATGGCCAGGGTGGCTATGTGATGTGTGAGGCTCAGCAAGCAAGCAAAAGGCCCCTTGTTCAAAAAGTATTAAGAATTTCAAGACAAAGATGGCAGAGCATGAAACCAATCAAAGGTTCTTCTGAGTGTAGAACCTGTGCAACTGTACAGGTCACAGGGCCATGAAGGGGACTCTGACGGGGACAGTTCCCAACCACGTGCCATGAGGAAAGATGACAGAGGAAGGGAGAGAAGGAGACTGAGAGAATATTTTTTTGAAGTTTTTATTTAAGTATAACAAACAGAAAAGTGAATGAATCCTGACTATATGGCTTGATGAATTTTCACAAAGGGAGTAAAGTGTAACCAGCACCCAGATTAAGAAGCAGAACATCACCAGTACCCTAGAAGCCCCCCTCCTGCTTCTCATAGGTCCCACTATCCTGACTTCTAACACCTTAGATTATTTTTGCTTGTTTGGGGGCTTTATGTAAGTGGGAATTAGATGGCATGTTTACTTTTATGTCTGGCCTTTTTCACCCTATTTCATGTTTGTGAGAGGCAGCCATGCTCCTGTGTGCAGCTGTAGCTGTAAATTCTCAGACTGGTGATACCAAATGTCAGAGAGGATGTGGGGCGACCTGATCTCTCATGTACTGCTGCTGGTGGTGGGAGTGGACCATGGTACAGCTACTTTGGAAAACTGAGTAGTAACATCTAGTAAAGCTGACCCAGCACCTCTACTCTTAGATACGTGCATAACAGAAATGCAGGCACGTGCTCCCCCAAAACAACATTTATAAGACTGCTTACATCAGCAATATTTGTAATAGCCAAAAACTCAAAAACTTGAAACTACTCAAATGCCCCAGAACAATAAGGTGAGTAAATAAATAAATGGTGGTATAGTCACAAAATGGATATTATTTCCCCCTGAGAGGCTGTATATTTGTTTGTTTAGAAAGATTATTTACCCTCTTGTGTGGCCTGAGTGTGCAACACAGAAGATAAACTTGCTCTTGAGTGAAAATGCAGAGGAGTGGGTTGAAGAGAGGGCCCCAGTCTCAGGAGCCATCGGTAGAGTAGTTCTAAGTGACATATTTAAGAGAAGAAGAATTTTCACAAGAGACACTCACACCTGTCTATGTTTGGAGTCTCAATTCCCAGAAATCTGCCCACAACCTGGCAAGAGATTTTGCGTCATGGAAATGGAGCACACGTGCCTTTGGTGACTCCCAGGAACAAAGAGCAAGCGTGTGAAGCACGCTCCTTCCCAGGGCCACACCCTCTACCAGGAATCAACCAATGCAAGGTCCACCCCCCATCTGTGTTTGGACTCCAACCCTCCAAGTTTCCTGGGGCGATGTCTCCTTCCTTCTCCTTGGTGAGACATACCTGAAAGACTGTGACCTCACTCTTTCCCAAGCCAGGTAAGGACCAAGGACCAAAGTCCCCCGGCCAGAAGGTAGTCTCAGAATAGTCTTTTGGGGGAACTCCCTGGCAGTCCAGTGGTTAGGACTCAGTACTTTCACTGCCAAGGACCCCAGGGTTCAATCCCTCGTCAGGGAGCTAAGATCCCATAAGCCGTGTGGCGTGGCCAAAAAAAAGTCTTTTGGTTCCTGTGCAAAATAACTGTATTTAGGTCTTGTGCCTAAAGTACTCAATGAATCTCAGTCTGCATTCACACTCGCCTATCTCAATGACTTTTTCTGTCTCCCCAGTGGCTCCCAGAATCTCCCCTCCCTCAGTTGTTTCTGGGTCCCCACTGCAAGTGGGTGACTCAGGCGACTGTGACGATGGCCTGGCTTTGACATTTGCACTGCAGCCCCAGCTCCTTAGCCCCAGTGGGCATACTAAGAAATAGTAGGGACAACAACAGCCATTTGTGAAATGTTTACCACATGTCAGGCCCTTTACATGCATTATTTATTTTTACCCCATAAGAGTGTTTATAAAGTAGATAGTGTTGTTTTACAGATCTGGAAAGTGATGATCAAAATGATAAAATAGCTTTTTGCTGTATCTACTGTGAGAATGAAGACCATTCTCAGCAATCAGACTGTCGACATTCCAGAAAATGTCAACATTACTCTGAAGGGATGCACAGTTATTGTGAAGGGCCCCAGAGGTACCCTGCAGAGGGACTTCAATCACATCAATGTAGAACTTAGTCTCCTTGGAAAGAAAAAGAGGCTCCGGTTGACAAATGGTGGGGGATTAGAAAGGAACTGGTGACTGTTTGCACTATCTGTAGCCATGTACAGAGCATGATCAAGGGTGTTACACTGGGCTTCCGTTGCAAGATGAGGTCTGTGTACGCTTACTTCCCCATCAACGTTATTATTCAGGAGAATGCTTCTCTTGTTGAAATCCGGAATTTTTTGGGTGAAAAATATATCCGCAGGGTTCGGATGAGGCCAGGCGTTGCTTGTTCAGTATCTCAAGCCCAGAAAGATGCGTTGATTCTTGAAGGAAACAACACTGAACTTGTGTCAGACTTGGCTGTTTTGATTCAGCAAGCCATAACAGTTAAAAACAAGGATATCAGAAAATTTTGGGATGGTATTTATGTTTCTGAAAAAGAAACAGTTCAGCAGGCTGAAGAATAAGATCTGAGTGATCCAGCTACAGAAACTGCAAGAGGCCAGACTCATTTGTGATATTTTAAAAATGAATAAAAGCTCTTTTGACTTGGGAAACAAACGAACAAAACAAAACAAAATGATAAACTAAGATGCTTAAGGGACAATGCTAAATGGCCGATTAAAAAAACCTGTTAGTCAATCTCCAAAACATGTCATTAACCATGGGACCCCATTGTTCTGCACCTCAGTTTTCACAGCTGTACAATGGGAATGTCAACGAAAAAATTAACCAGTCTAGGGAAGAAATGGAAATTTTTATTTGAGCCAAATTGAGGATTATAACCCGGGAACAGCCACTCAGAAAGCTCTGGGGACTGTTCTGCCCATTAGAGGTCAAAGCACAGTTATATAAGGTTTTGAGACAGAGGGCTGTACATTAAGTGACATATTATTGACAGGTGACACAAAGCGAGTAGTGGGTCATGGGTCATGGTGGCCCCTTACAAGATTAAGAAGGAATGTTAGAGTTTAAGGAGTGGAGAAAGTTGCTCCTTATGGTTGAGCAGGTATTTCTGCTAGTGGGGAGGTTTGGTCGATGCATAATGCTGACATGTAATGCACAGCAGAGAGGAGAGAGGCAGCCAAAGGACAGAGAAAATTATTTATGTTTAAATTTTCCTTGATTTGCCTTAGAATATGAAATTTTATTTCATCAGCAATAAATGATACTGACCATTCAGAATCACTGGGAAATTTTGGGGAGGCGATCCACATGAGCACTTAGCCTGGGGCACAGAGTTGGCACTTGGGTACAGGCAGGGTTAGGTCTAGAGGAGCCCACAGTGGGGTCTCACCTGAGGGACTGGGGTCCACAACTCTCTCATGGAACTTGCTCCAAGCCTAACAGTGTGAGTGAAGCCAGCTGGAATAATTCCCTGCACTCCTCT
The DNA here is from genome assembly GCF_963455315.2 of Globicephala melas. Taxonomy (NCBI): domain Eukaryota; kingdom Metazoa; phylum Chordata; class Mammalia; order Artiodactyla; family Delphinidae; genus Globicephala; species Globicephala melas. Next base: position 65,560,581 of record NC_083324.2, read on the forward strand.
TTCCTATGTCCTAAGGTAGACATTGCCCCTCCTCCTATCTCCCCCTCCCGTCGCTCTGGCCAGGCTCTCCCACTCCCTGTATCAAAAAAGAAAGCACTTGGTCAATAATGGCTTACACTAGGGTTTCTCACTGTGGCTCTATTGACATTTTGGATAATTATTTGTTGTGTAGACTGTCCTATGCATTGTGGAATGTTTAGCACCATCCCTGGCCTTTACTCACTAGATGCCAGAAGTAACCCCCTTCCCATGGTGAAAACCAAAAATGTCTCCAGACATTGCCAAAGGTCCCCTGGATGTCATCACCTCCAGCTGAGAACTTCTGGCTTACACAATAATAACATGCAATTATCTAATTCAACCAGGAGTCCCTGAAGGTAGGTGTAATTCCAGGTTTGGTGCAGCAGCTCGATGAAGCCAACAGGGACCAGCTTTATGCTGGTGCTCATCACCTCATGATCACAAGGTGGCTGCCACAGAACCCACTGTGCCATCATCACAATTCTATTCAAAGGCAGAGTGGTGGTATCTTTTGTGGCTTCACCTTTAATCTGAAGAGATTTCCCAGACACTTCTCAGCAGATCTCTCTTACGTTTTATTGGCCCAAACCAGTTATATGCCCACCCCTAGCTGCACAGGAGGCTGGGAAAATGACTAGGTGGCCAGAGAGAAGGGGGGTTGGAAATGCGGTGGGCTCTCCATGATACGGCAGTATGGGCAGTCCTCGCACCTGCGGAAATTGTTTTTTTGTCTGCTCTCCTCAATAAACTGTGAGCACCTTTAGGACGGAGCCCTCCTCAGGTTTTCCTCTGCATCCTCAGGACTTAGCCCAGTGCTCAGCACTACAAAGGTGCTCAATCAATTCTTACTGAAAGAATGAATGAATGAATGAATGAGTGGATGAGTGACTCAATCAATCAGTGATAACACTTCCTTCCTTCCTTGCTTCCATCACTAAGAGGCCTATATATCAGTTATTTATTCATATGCAAACTAAACTTGGTTTAACTAGAAATAAGCCTATCATGCAAATGATAATGCAAACATCTCCCTGTTCCTCCAGCAACAAGGTCTGATCCCTCTGGCCATTGGACTTGCTGTTCTCTTACCCAGAACATTCTTCCTGCCACCTCCCCTCATTCATCTTCACATGGCCAGCTCCCTCTCACTCTGTAGGTCTCTGCTTGGACAGAAACACCTGTGAGAAGCTTTCCCTGAACTCCCCAGTTTGGCTTAGAGGCCTCTACTCTATCCCCCTGGACCTCCCCTTGCATCCCATCCTAGCACTTGTCACCCTGGGTTGTGACTGTCTCTCTAGCAGGACAGTAAACACCCAAGGGGACCAGGACAGCACGTCCTTCACTAGTAGGTTCGCCATAAACTTTTGTTGATTGAATCATTTATACCAGGGGCTGGCAAAAGTCTTATGTAAAGGGACAGATGGTAAATAATTTCAGCTTTGTGGGCCATATTACCTCTGTTGCCACTATTCAACTCTGTGGCTGGAGCAAGAAAGTAGCCATAGGTAACATGAAAACAAATAAGCCTAGCTGTGTTCCAATAAAATTTTATTTATGGGCATTGAATTTGAATTTCATATTAGTTTCACGTCATGAAATATTATTTTTAAAATTTTATTTTATTTAGTTATTTATTTTTATGTAGCACATTCTTATTAGTTATCTATTTTATGCATATTAGTGTATACATGTCAATCCCAGTCTCCCAATTTATCACACCACCACCACCACCCCCGCTTTCCCCGCTTGGTATCCACACGTTTTTTCTCTACATCTGCGTCTCTATTTCTGCCTTGCAAACTGGTTCATCTGTACCATTTTTCTAGATTTCACATATATGCATTAATATACGATATTTGTTTTTCTCTTTCTGACTTACTTCACTCTGTATGACAGTCTTTATGTCCATCCACGTCTCTACAAATGACCCAATGAAATACTATTCTTAAAAAAGTTTTTTTCAACCATCTGAAAAATGTAACAACCATTCTCAAAGACTCTCAGGCCATACAAAAACAGGTGACAAAACATAGTTTACTGACCCTGATTCATACTGAGGGTCACATGCTTTGGGTTTTCCAAATCATTCTAGGGATGCAGCAGGATCACTTAGAGCAATAAATATAACAGTATTTCTTAATATCAAGAAGTAAATTAAACTTGAAAGTACACTAAATGACTTAGCCATCCCATACTTAGACTGTATTTAAGAAATCCAAGATGATTTAAGATTAAGGAATGGTTACTATCAAGGCACCATGTCAATAGGTTTAAACAACTGCTTGACAATTTCTATATGCAATCCTAATGGGAATTTTTAAAACTAGGCATGGAAAGGTATTTCTTTTTTTGTGATAAAAATTAATTATTTATCTTAAAAAATATCCAAAATATTATTTAGATAAATGAAAGTAACCACTGGAAAAACTGAAAACAAACATTGAGACCAGTTGCTCCAGGGATTGGAAGTGAGGGTAGTTTTCCTGCAATGCTAGACTTCTTCAACTGGGTTTCATGTATTACTATGATGTGTTGAATGTTAGTGAGGCTGTAGGGATACAGGAATTCCATGCTCTGCTGGGGGTGGGGGAGCATGTGGACTGGTGCAGCCATTCTGGACAACAATCAGGCAGTATTAGTGAAAACTGGTGTCCACATTCCCCAGGGACTAGCAATTCCACTCCTAGCCATTCTCACACAGCTATTTAAGGGCACCTGAATAAGGGTGTCCATGGCAGCACTATTTGTGTTAGCAGGGAACTGAAAGATCCTGAGAAGGACAGATAAAATGTAGTAGATGTACACCCTGGGGAATTATTTACATATTAGAGGCAACTGATTGGATGAACACATAGCAATGCAGAAGTATCCTAGAGATGTAGTGTTTACTGAAAAAAAGTAAGAAACAGAATGAGACGTACCAAGTAACATTATGTAAATTAAAAATACAAACAGGCAAAACAACAATGCCAGGTTTGTAAGGACACGTGCAAAAAGATACACATTCAACAATAAACAGGGTTCTTTAGGAAGAGAAAGACATACATGGGATAAACACATACAGGCGTCCCAAAGAGAGTGCAAAAGGGATTGCCTTCCCAGGATCCAGAGCCATTCCCAAAGATAACCAAATAAAAAAAGACTTAGACAGTTGCCCTGAGGGCTGGCCATAGACCCTAACTGCAAATGCAGTGGAATCCACATTTCTGTCTAGCTACATCTAGTCATAAATGGGGTGCAACTGACATTTCTGTCTGGCCATAGTTTGGGATCCCCAACCTGATGATTGTCAAGCCAAGTTCCAAGGACACAAAATGAGACAAACAGAAGGTAAAAGCTATCCCAGGAGAGAAAGGACCAATAACCAATGGATCTGGGTTTGGAAAGGCAGGGACAATATGAAATTTTATTTTTCTCCCTCGACTGGGTACTATAGACAGAGATTCAGGAGAGCTGACTCTGGTAAGAATTCTTACCCTTCACTTGGCTTCTGCCAGTTTTTCTAGGATCCAATCTGCAGGCTCCAAAGTGAGTGGGGTTTAAAATACAGTGTAGCTCTGGTATTTACTAAAATTTGCCAAGGTTTTCCATTACTTCTAAATTTAGTTTCTCCTTGGCTATTTAAGGGAATAACTGGTAGTGAAACAGGAGGGAAGGGGGCAGGGCACAACCTCTAAAATAATGACATAGCCATAGTACATGACAAAAACTAGTGAGAATAACTAGGTCCAAGATGGTGGAAGATCCGACTTCCAGTAGACCTCGAGCCTATTATACGCTCATTGTACTATATTAGCATGCTAAATGGCACACCCACCAGCACCATGACAGTTCTGAGGCTAACCATAAAAGGCCAGAAGTGGGTGGTGGCCCAACTCCTGGAAATCCCCACCACTTCCCCCAAATAATTGGAATAATCTTCCCACTCATTAGCCTATGAAATTACCAGCCCATAAAAAGTAACCATGCCATATTTTGAGGCTCTCTCTCACCTTCTGAGATGGCCCACACTCTGTCTGTGGAGTGTGTTACTCTCTTCAAAACATCCACTTTTTATGTATCACTTGTCTGAATTCTCTCGCGACGAAGAAAGAACCTCAAATTCACTGGGAACAGTAGCAGTTTACCAGAATATCCCTCAGAGTCCTGTCAGCTATGGGACAGACCAATATGGGGGCCATTCTTTTGAGGGTAGATATGAGGATAACTAACTTGGTGAATTTGTGTTTGCAGTCATGCAGTCTCTTCAGAGTAGAAAGGCAATTCAGACAGAGGATTAGTATCAATAGAATGAGTACCAAGTAAAGAAGGATAGAGGGGAGCCGTAGGTGCTACATCAGCCTCATAGTCTTCTGTTATATGTACCTTTTATATCTTTAATTTTTCATTAGCCTTTTGCAATGAATCTTTCAACGAAGTCTTCAAATTTTTGGAATTTTGAAGCTTCTTGAGGATTTCTGCATGCCAATTAAAATAGCTATCCCATTCTGTTTGTTTGATTTGGGAACCCTTGTCTTCAAATGCACCTCTTAAATGAACGATCTTGTCTAATTGGAACATTCCTCATAATGGCCATTGTAATTCTAGGTTGTCTTCAGTAAGATTGGTCCATGCACATGTGGAGAAACCATAATTTTTTAAACATAAAACTGGCTGGGGTCCCTAAAGAGGGGGCCACCCTTAAAGCATTTAAATCACTGGGATCCCATTTTTGGAGTTTTCCCGAGAGTGAAGCAAAACAGTCCTAGAGAGTCAAAGGGATATGCTCAGGGTTGGAACTTGTGTTTTGTTCCACAGTGTGCCTTTCATGAGATACCTCTTTTTTCTGGCAGATGGCCTTTGCCCTATTTGCCCAACCTATGACCAGGTGTCCCTTGTTGCATGGAATTTTCTTGTGAGTGGTAAGAGGAAAACTGGAAAACTTGCTCACCTGTGACCATTTTATCCTTACACAGGAATCTTGTGCTTGGAGGATGGTTGTCTCTCATATACAGGTGGCGAGCACTCTGGCAGCATTTAGGTGCTCAATCCGTGTTCACCAATTTTAGTTTTTGGTTTGCTGTCAGGAAAATCCACTAGTTTAAATCTAAACCAAGTGTATTCTAATTTAGAAACAAAAAGAGCACTCACCAGAAGGACAATCTGTCCTTATCCAAATCCCGAATAAAGTTGGAGAGTTTGACCAAAAGGAGGGAGGTTGAAAGCCAAGAGGAGACTCACCAAGCCAGAAGAAGAAGGTGACTCTAAGGCGCATTGAGCTTAAGGGGCTTAGTGCAGGTACCTCGCTCAGTTCTGAGAGTCACTGTCCCTTCAGGGGTCATCTCCTTTGGAACCCACTTCTGACACCATTGAATGTCAACCTAAATAAGGAGGTAAACCGAGGCAAGCTCAAATTACCAGAAACTTGAGTTTATTTGGGAGTAGCAGAAGAATTGCAATTTGGGAAATGCATGTTGTAGCAAGCTACAGTCAATTGAGGGTTTGGGAAGGACTCTATTTATGCGCAAGGAGTACAAAGAGTGGGGAAGTCCAGCTAGAGTCCAAGCAGTAAGTTCATTGGCTTAAGGATGGGGAGAGATTCTTGGCAAATGTTCTTTGGTAAGGAGATAAGCCTCAGTCTTCTGTAAATCAGACATTTAATGGAAATCAGTCTCGCTGTTCTTAAGTACTGTTCTTCTGAGGGCGCACGTGTGAGATTCTCCATTTCATATTTTCATTCATATTAGATTGAAATCCTTTATAGATATGGATATGGATTATACAGATATAGAAAGGCAATATTGTTATCACTTGTAAAAATATAATTATACAGCCAGAAAATTGGAACCTACTGAAAACTTTAAGAATAACACAAAAGAGCCTCTGTGCAAAATAAATACACAAAAAAGTCAAATCTTTCTATTTACTGTTATTTACTGTATTTTCTATTTACTATCTACTGTATTTCTATATAACCACTTAGAAGGTATGATGGCAGAAAATATTCCAGCCACAATAAGCAATTTTAAAATGTTCTAATTACCTCTAAGAAGAAATGCATGAGATCCATAAACGATATGAAAGATGTGAGAAAACACAGAAACATCCATATTCTTGAATGGAAAGCTGATGAAAAAAATGTCAACTCTCTGTTAATTCCTAGTTCATCACATTTCCAATTAAAATTCAAAAGAATTTGACACAGTTAGAATTTAGAAATTGAGGACTTCCCTGGTGGCGCAGTGGTTAAGAATCTGCCTGCCAATGCAGGGCACACGGGCTCGATCCCTGGTCCAGGAAGATTCCACATGCTGTGGAGCAACTAAGCCTATGCGCCATAACTACTGAGCCTGCACTGTAGAGCCTGCGAGCCACAACTACTGAGCCTGCGAGCCACATCTACTGAGCCCGCGTGCCACAACTACTGAAGGCCACTCGCCTAGAGCCTGTGCTCTGCCAACAACAGAAGCCACCACAGTGAGAAGCCTGCACACACACACCTCCTCCCCCACCAACTTAGAGAAAGCCCCCATGCAGCTACGAAGACTCATCGCAGCCAAAAATAAATTTATTTTAAAAATAAATAGAAATTGACAAAATTTCCCTGGCTATATATTTCACTGGAGAATTAACAGATGAGTTTACTATAAAAATTTTGGAAAACAAAAATAATTGAAACGAGGAAGGGACATTTTCTCTGCTGGATAGTAAATGTATTATAAACAAAGAAGTAAAACAAGGCTGCATCCACAAGAATTAATGGGCAAATCAATCAGGAAAAAAAAAACAAAGCTCTGAAGCCATTCAAAATACCATACGAATTTATTGAGAAAGAAAGCTCACAAAGCAAAAAGAAGAAGTAATTTATTATGCAGCAAATGATGTTGGAGAAAGTGGCTGAAAATCAGAGGATCAGTTTAGATCTGCACTTTATGCTGTAGTATAAAACACTACTTTCCAGACGAATTAAAGCATTACATATAACAATAACGTCACTTTAAAAAAAACTTTAAAAAAAAAGGTAGATAACTAAATTTGGATGAAGGGCTTTGTAAGAATAAAAACAATAATGAGAGGCTCGCCCCGCGCCCCGCACTCAGCGGGCTGGACTGTGGCGGCGGCAGCGCTGAGGCTGCGCGCGGGAAGAGGGTCCGGACGCGTCCGCGCTCGGGCCCCGCCGCCCTCACCCGAGTCTCCGGGCGCTGAGAAGGGAGCGGTTCGAGCCCCCGGATGCCCAAGCACACCCATGGCTGCTTCCGACACCGCCCTGCTTCGCTTCTCAGCCGCGGGCCTCGCTCGGCGCTAGACTACTCCGAGGGCTGCTGCTCTGTATAGAGAATCCCTGCCGTCAGCCTCGCTTGCCGCCGGGCCCTGCAGGAGCCGCAGGAGCTCGGCGCTCGCCCTTCCTCGAAAATCTCTTGTCAGCGGGTGGGTGCTGCGTCGGCGCGAGAGGCCCCTGGGCTGAGGCGGCGGTAGCTCCTCCGGCTCCCTCACGTCCGCGGGCGGAGACCTCTGGACCCCGCTGAGGAAATTCCGGTCCGCGTTCTTGGGGTCGCAGAGCAGTGAGTGCGCGGCTCCCCAGCGCCGCCCCCACTGCGGCCCTGCAGTCCGTGCCCAGCTCCACCCCCCAGCCCTTGCCCGCGATCGCCGACCCCTCTTGGCCACCGGTTCCTCTTCGCCGCTGTCGAGGGTCAGGTTTTCACCTCCCGTCCCCTACTCCGCCGGCTCCTTTCCCGCAGCCCGGCCCTCTCCCGTCCACCTGCCTCCCCGGCCCTCACCCCGCCCAGCCCCAGACTCCAGTGCATCCCTTTCTTCCCGCCGTCGCGTGGTCTCACCAACCCCAGCTCACTTCTTGAGCCCCATCCTGTTCCCTGCTGTCGTCCCAGTAGGTCAGCTCCGTGAGCTCGCCCCCACCCCACCCCGGGAAGCCCCACTCGAGGGACCGGGCCTCTTCCACCTTGAAAGGAGGGTGGGATCTGGCCGCTGTTTTCCCCAGAGGCCTGGCCCCCAGAAGTGCAGATCTTATGGAAAGTGGGAAGTGGAGGTTCTAGAAGATTCTTGGATTGTTTTCACCTGGATGGGGAATTGGTGTGGGTTATAGAGCATGTCTGGCTCAGAGGCGGCTTGAGAATGGAGTGGTTGGGGAGTGAGGGAGTGGCGGGGGCAGGGGCGATTTTTGTCCCTTGGGTTGGGCTGTGGTTTATTGGAAAACCTCGTTTTCTTCTCTTGACTTCCATCACTGACAGTTCTTTTGGCAATGTTGATGCTTTTCCAATCTGCCAGATGCAACGTCACTGATCGATTTACTTGGAAGTTTTCACACTTCACCTCTCCTTTTTCTCGTTTCAGCAGGAAGCAGTGTGTGATTCTCCTCACAGTGGGGCAAACAGGAATTGCTGGGGAAATGCTAATTATTGCATTTCTTCTTGAATATTTTCCAATTATATATTTTAGATTCCTGGGAGAGAAGGCTTTAGAATAACAAACATCTCTGTTTTGTAGGATTTCCTTTGGGGTTGGGGAGTAATAGAGAAGGAATAGACTTCATCATCTAATTATCTCAATTAGATTTAAGTATATAATACCATCTTGGCTAAATGATTCTTCTGTGGTTAATATTCCATTGTATTTGATGAGTGAAATTGTTATCTCATTTACCTGATCAGGCTTCTGCTGTGGCTGTACTTTGTATTAGATATAATTTCTAATTTTGTGATGGCTGTCTCTAAAATTACTTCCTGTGGTAACTCCAATTTTATGCTGTTATGCAAACTTCACACTCTACAATTTAGAGATTACCATCCTGCGTTGTTTTCCTCACACTTTTCCTGACTATCTTTCAAACTGAGACATTGAGAAATTAGTTCCTCCCAAGTCATCAGACATTGAGTTACCTGCTAGGTGTTTTAAGTTAGGCTATAGAAAACACTTATTTCTTTTGATTGGAAAGAAGATAACTGATATAAATTCAGAGCTTTTATTACTACCTTGAACTATTTATACTAATTCGTATGGCATTAAAGTAGGTTAATAATAGTGGCAAAATTGCTTCCAGTTAGACCAGGAAATCATTTTTCTCCTTTCATACATAATCCTTTCTCCCTGTCCCCCTTACCAAGTCTCCTCTTTGCTTATTTTTCTTGAAGTAAGTATAAACTTGTTCCTTGAAGTAAGCAAAATGTAGTAAGACCTATGAGGTTGATCCTTGTCCAGGCATTTTATGACAATTTCAGGACAGTGCCATACATAAAGCATAGCGTATTGGTCATTATTGTGACGTAGGATCTAAAGTGCTTATTGTGCACTCCAGGTATGTTATTGCCTGCTTATGTTGTGATGCAGAGTTATTTAGTTTGCATGAAAAACCCATTGATCTCTGTCCTAGGAAGATTGTAGTATGAATAGAGATCATAACTTAAGTATCTGCAGGTTTTCTTTGAATTTCTTGAGTTATATTTTAATTTCACATTGCAGAGTTTTATGGCTTCTCATTTCTTAATTTCTTTAAGTCTTTACTAACTCCCCTCCCTTCCTGAAGCCATCTTATATATGTTTTTTTAAGTATACTTGATTTTTTTAGAACAGTTTAAGATTTACAGAAAAATTAAGATTATGCAGATAGCCCCACCCAGTTTCCCATTATTAGCATCTTAGATTAGTATGGTACATTTGTTATAAATAGTGAACCAATATTGATACTTTATTAACTGAAATCTGTAGTTTATTCAGACTTCCTTAGTTTTTGTTTTTTTCTGCTTCAGCATTCCATTCAGGATACCACATTACATTTGGTTGTCCTGTCTCCTTAAGCGCCTCTTAAATTTTTTTTTTTTTAGTATCATGTTTACATGATGGAACTGAATGGAACATGGAACTGTGAGGTTAGTTATCTTCTGAGGATACTATATTGCCAAGTAATGCCATCCAATAGCTTTGACAATGAAAGATTGATCTCTGTTTTCACTGGCAGTGTCTGTAGTTTTCTTATACATTAGCAAAGCTCTGTAGAATCTAGGTCATCTTTTTCTTCCTTCCTTCCTTCCTCCCTCCCTCCCTCCCTCCCTCCCTCCCTTCCTTCCTTCCCTTTTTTGGCTGCGTTGGGTCTTTGTTGATGCATGCCGGCTTTCTCTAATTGCGGTGAGCGGGGCTACTCTTCGTTGTGGTGCTCGGGCTTCTCATCGCGGTGGCTTCTCTTGTTGCGGATCATGGGCTCTAGGCACGCAGGCTTCAGTAATTGTGGCACGTGGGCTCAGTAGTTGTGGCACATGGCCTTGGTTGCTCAACGGCATGTGAGATCTTACCGGACCAGGGCTCGAACCCATGTCCCCTGCATTGGCAGGCGAATTCTTAACCACTGCATCACCAGGGAAGTCCCAGAATCTATGTCATCCTGATGTAACTCTTCATGAATTTTTTATTTTTAGGTTTTAGGATTCCACAATTCAGCTTTCAAAGACTATAGCAAAGCCTTGTTTGTCTCCTTCATAGCATTTACCACACTTACAATTCTTATTTTTTGTGTGTTTGTTTTTCTCTATTTCCCACAGCAGAATGCAAGTCCCATGATGATTAAAAACTATTATTGTTTTTGTTCATTGTATCCCCAGTGCCTAGAATAGTGCCAGGCTTGTAGTGGGTACTCAGAAAATTTGGTGAATGAATGATGGTTGAATCTAATAGTAACCAAAGCTAGTAGTCATCTTTGCTATAGTGAAGTCTATGTTTTTTCCTTATGCAATTAATAGTTTAACAATAACATTTTATACTTACATTGTTTGATTGTATACAGGGATACTCCAGATCCTCAGGGGGCAGGGAACTCAATAATTTATAGCCTTTAGCACATCACTAAAAAAAAATACGACTGACCAGAATTTTATACTGTTTTTTTTTTTTGGCTAAAATTGTTTTGTTAAAGTTATTGTTAAATTATTTGCTGTTAGTATAGCACCTAAAATTATGTCAGATGATTATGCAAGACATGTTCATGGAACAGATTTGAAGTTAGGGAGACTGCTTTATTTAGCTTTTCAAAAATTTAAGGTTCTATGCTCTATAATGAAGATGAATTGTTTTCAGTATATGAAGCCTCATGTTGAATTAATGACATCAGTCTTGGTAATCTTCCTGTAAACTCTTATGGTTTCTTTATATTACACTAGTATACATGGTTCAATAAAAGAATGTTGAAATAAAAACAAAAGCCAACAATAATGAGAGGAATCACATAAGAACAGAATGGTAGAATTTACAAGTCAAAGTTATAAACTTTTGCCCATCAAAAACACCATAAAAGGTTAAAAGACAAATAACCAAACTAGAAAAAATTATTTGCAATGAATAATACAGGCAATACTCTCCTTATTTTATAAAGGATGCAAAAATAAATACAAATTTAAAAGTAATCAATAAGCACATAATACACGTTTAACTTCATTGTCAGTGTTTAACACCACCTCATAAACACAGTTTACTTTCATTTATATATGTTATGACACAACATTAAGTAGAAAAATCAGGATATAAAACTGCATATGCAGAGTAATCCAAATGATGTTAAAACATACACATGAGTTTTTTAGTTTTTGTTTGTTTGTTTGTTTTTAAGCCCCATGACAGGGGACCTCTTAATTTCTTTTTTTTTTTTTGACTTGTGGGATCTTAATTCCCTGACCAGGGAGGGATTGAACCCAGGGCCATGGCAGTGAAAGCGCCGAGTCCTAACCACTGGACCATCAGGGAACACCCTACACGTGTGTTTTTTTGGGGTTTTTTTTGCGGTATGCAGGCCTCTCACTGTTGTGGCCTCTCCCGTTGTGGAGCACAGGCTCCAGACGTGCAGGCTCAGTGGCCATGGCTCACGGGCCTAGCCGCTCCGCGGCATGTGGGATCTTCCCAGACCGGGGCACGAACCCGTGTCCCCTGCATCGGCAGGCGGGCTCTCAACCGCTTCGCCACCAGGGAAGCCCATGTGTGTGTGTGTGTGTTTTTTTTAATGGAAATACAACCACCTAAATATTTTAGATACCTTTCCTTTGGAATTATAGATGGTTTTTTTTTTTATTCTTTGCCACTTTTCTATAGTAAATGTGTATTATTTATGTATCCTGTTATTGACATTTTTTATATTAATTAATTTATTTTTGGCTGCGTTGGATCTTCATCACTGTGCACGCGCTTTCTCTAGTTGCGGCGAGCGGGGGCTACTCTTGGTTGCAGTGTGTGGGTTTCTCATTGCTGTGGCTTCTCTTGTTGCGGAGCACAGGCTCTAGGTGCGCAGGCTTCAGTAGTTGTGGCACACGGGCTCAGTAGTTGTGGCTCACAGGTTCTAGAGTGCAGGCTCAGTAGTTGTGGTGCATGGGCTTAGGTGCTCCGCGACACGTGGGATCTTCCAGGACCAGGGATCGAACGAGTGTCCCCTGCATTGGCAGGCGGATTCCTAACCACTGCACCACCAGGGAAGTCCCCTGTTACTGAAAATTAGTTAACAGTATTTCCCTGGCTGGTCCCCACCGGGCAAATTATAGAAATGGCTTGCCCCTTTAGCAAAGAGGGTTTGAAGGGAGGATTCCTGGAGTATCTCCCCCAGTGACAGCTTCCAGTTTGCTATGTCTCACAGGAAGCTTCCTTCCTATCCACGTGGGGTCTCAAACATGTCACCCTGAGAAACTCTGGCTGTGAGCTGGGCCCTGTCTGTCACGACCTCCCTCCCAAAGAGAATGCCAAGCAGTGGCTCTGGCTTGCTGGCCACTGAACAAACCCAAATCAAATCTTCCCATCTGGGAGGGTTCATGGGGAGGACAAGGCCTGGGAGTGACAATAAGCAGAGGGGAAGAGAGGAGTTTCAAGAAGGCCCTGTTCCTCAGGAGCTGGCCGCCTGACCCCAGATGCCTGTCTATTTCTCCTTCCATTCAGCATCCCAGTTTCCTTTGCAAATGGGCTTCATTACACCCATCTTCCTGCCAGGTCTAGACTGAAATGATGCAGTTTAGTCCCCAGGAGCTGGGACCTCTTTTACAGATAGGAGGTTATGCAAATTATTAGGCAAAGAGAGATTTGCAACATGCCAGGAATAATTGCAGGAGCTTGAAGGGCAATGAGAGCAGCAACTGTCCTCAGTCCCAGTGGATCCCTCTCATTAGTGGGCTGAGCAATGACCCCCAAAAGGATATGTCCAAGTCCTAACCCCTGGAATCTGTGAATGTGACCCTATGGGAAAAAGTGTTTGTGGATATCATTAAGTTAAGGACCTCAAGATGAGAGATCCTGGATTTAGAGTGGGCCCTAAATCCAATGACAGGTGTTCTTACAAGAGAAAAGCAGAAGGCTATTTTAGATACACAGAGGGAAGAGGGCCACGTAAAGATGGAGGCAGAAATTGGCGTGAAGCATCTACAAACCAACGGATGCCAAGGATTACCATTAGAATCTAGGAGAAAGGCACGGAATGGAGTTTCTCTCCGAGCCTCCAGAGGGAACCAACCCTGTTGAAACCTTGATTTTGGACCTCTGGTCTCCTGTGAAAGAATAAATTGGTTATTTTAAGCCCCCAAATTTGTGGCAATTTGTTACAGTAGCTACAGGGAACTAATATACAGTCTTTCACAGACGGCCATTCAGCAGTCTCCAGGGTCTCCAGGTGCCGGCACCCCTACCCAGCTAACTCTGATCCAGGTTCACGATTCAGCTGCCCATCTCCTTTGAGTCAGGAACCCACTGGGACAGTCCTCTTCCTGCTGGAGGAAGTACTTAGGGGCACTCACTTTAATTGCCTGTCCAGCAGAAGGGTACATGACAGACAGATGACAGTGCCATCCTGCTACTTTCAAAGTGTTCCCTTTATGGGCTCTAAAAAATAAGCAAATAAAATGAAATAAAAGAGAAAATAATTCATCTTGAAATAAAAAATGTGAAGCCAGTATTGAGGAAACTAAAGCCAAATTTGATCCCTAGACTGTTACTGACAGCTTTTTTCTGCCCTTAGTGACTTTCATTCTTAGTCAGCGCTGACCTTCCACTTAAGTATGGTGTAGGACCAGGTTTCCACCTGCAGAGGTTGCCCACAAGGGGAGACTTGAGGGCCAGTCTCTTCTGACTGTCCTGAAATTCCCTGGGGAAACTTATCAGATGGTGGGATTTCAGGCACTAGGATCCAACCCAGAAGGAGCTGTGTTTCAAGGAATAGGTGGACCTTCGCATTAGCAGGTGACTGTGCTCTCAATTGATAAGATCACTCTACTTCCACCAGGGAACCAGAAAATGAGCTATCCAGGACAGATTTTGAAAGTCTTATCAAAGCAAGAGCCTTATTGACAGGCAGGCAAGCCTGTTGGGCGAACTTTGCTGAGAGCAGAGCTGTTGCACTGCTATAATAATGCATATCTGTGTATGAGACTTAAAACACCAGGGACCCCATAACACCCCGACACGTGGGAGAGAGTCGCTGTTTTGAATATGCTCTTCTGGGATACTTTTAATAGAAAATAGCATAGTCTCATTTATTATTATTATCATCATCATCTTCACAGATGGGCACATTCAATATATACTGTTCCACAACTTGCTTTTCTTTTTCCCTAGATGTTCTTGTGGTGGTGGTTCCACAATAAACATTGTCTTAAGGGAGTTTTTGGCCAAAGAGCAGGGAAGACCCCCTTCTCCCTTCCAAGCCCCAGATAGTTTCTTTTTTTAACTCAGTGTGTGAAAGGGTTCAGAACTCCAAGAAACAGTCAATACTCGGGAGGGGTGTTCAGCAATGTCCCTGTATTTCCCACGCAAGGTGACATGAAGAAAATTTCATTTTACACACACTGCCTCCTCAGCCTTCTGCAGATTAGCTTTTCTCCTTGAAATTTTCAAAAGCTGGAGTGGAACTCCCAGCCCCCACTCCCAACTCAACTTAGGCAAGCACGGGGGAGGGGAGGGGACAAGGGGGTGGGCCCAAATCGGCTTGTCCACAGCTAGGTCACCCCTTCCTCTTTTAAACCCAAGGTGGTTGACAATTTGGACATCCAAGTTCAACTTTTCCTTTTTCACTTGAGGCACTGAGAGGTAAGTAAAATTCTCATGACTTAGTGGAAGACATGAAGACTAGCGAATATCCCATGCTTTTAGTTTAATTCCTTGATACAGTTTATATAAATTATATAACCAAACCTAAGCCTCGCTGTGCCATGTTCTCTGAATCACGGTTTTACCAATTTCAAACATTCGTAGACAAGGATAGCATCAACATTTGGCAAATGACCAAGAGACCCCCAGCCCTGCACCTGGGGTCCACATGTCCATTCCACGTCACTACTTACAGATCTGCTTTTCTTTACATTAGCTGCATAGTATTTCATTGTATTTATTTATCCAAATCCCATTGCTAGTCATTTGGATTTTTCCAAGCTTTTGTGATTGTAACCCAGTGCTTCGGAGAATCTCTCTTTAGATATATTTTTGTGTTATGTGAGAACATTTCTGAAAGGTATATTCTTAGAAATAGAATGACTGGGTTAAAAGGGAGACACGTTTAAATCTTCAGTAGACTCTACCGAATTCCCTTCCAAAACTTTGCACCTCTTCACACCTCCAGCTGTGGTTTGTGAATGTGGCTGCTTCTTCCCACTTACGACACCACTGAGCCTGTTCATTGCTGTCAATCCATCAGTCACTCACTCTTGTTTGAATTATTCGATTATTAGTGAAGCTAGGCATCTTCTCAGATGCTTCTTGGACTCTGAGTTTATGCTTGAGTAGCTGGTTCTTTAATTGAAAAAAAATATGCAACTTATCAAGTTAATTGTTTCCTCCAGGAAGTGCTCATTATTCTCAAGAGAATATAAGGAAGCTCTTGCTTCCCATAATGCACAAGAGTTTCTCACTTCCTGTAGAGAAAGCAATTATTCACTTCAGTGTCAGCCAAATGCAAAGCACTTAGAGTCAGATATGAGCACTTCTCAAAGGAAACCACTTCTCCACATTTCAAGGGCTTGTGTCACAGATAGGGCTTCAGGGGTAAATTTATAGACTTCACAGATGGGAAAAAGTCATTTCACGCTGCAGATACAAATTTTACACAGATACACAAAAAAAGGACCATCAGTTGTTTACCTCAAGTAAATATTGAGCAAAGTTAAATGTACTTTAATGTATTAGATGTTAAATTTATTTAAATTTTATTAAATATTAAAATCTTGTTTGTCCTGATGATTGACCCCATTCACATTCATCCCAACCTCCTCCAAGGGTCTCTTCCTCTACTTCATAGGCTGGAAAACTGAAAAGTACATTTCCCAGATCTTTCTGTGGATTTAGCTGCTGCTGGAACAAGCAAGATTAAGAGAAGCTGTGTACTTTTTAGCAGCAGGATTCCAGCATGTTGCTTTCTGGTGGTGGTGTTCTGGAACATTGCTGGAGGTTCTACCCGGAACCCACCCCTCCAGCCCTTCCAATGACACTGTAAACCTGTGATTCATTTTCTGCTAAAATTAGCTGACATAGTTTCTGTTTTCCTCCAATTGAACCCTGACTGATACTGCTCACAAATACTTGTCTTGATAGAGCCACGTGAGATATGAGAAAGAAAAGTCTAGACAAATGGCAGTGCAGGCATGAATCACGCTTATTATGATTTTCCTAATAGCACTTTAATCAGATACCTCGTCCCTGTAGGAAATTTGAAAAGTACATAAAGCGTGCAAAGAATGAGATAAAAACCATCTGTTATTCCACAAGAGTCAAATATTGATGAGAAGAAAACATTCAGCCCCTCTGAAATGCTGGTCCTAATCATCAGCTGCTGCTGTTTATTTGAGTGCGGAATGACCAACTCAGCCAAGGGGAACCTGGGCTGATTTTGGTGCTCACGTCTAATTTGAGAATGCAGAGCCACTCCCAGCCACTTCCCAATAATAAGGGAGAAAAGTTGTGGCAACAGAATGTGATAATAATAACTTATCCAATTTGTCTCCTAGTTCTAACCCAGAGACCTGGCAGTAGTAGTGGGAGGCTGAGTATCTGTACTCTTTCTCTCTTCAGTCATCCTCCCTGGACCCACACTGACCACTCACCATGCCTGGAGAGGGCCCTTCATATGCCTTTAGCCCAAGCTAACCTGAAGTCTGTTTGTCTATTTATTGAAACTGGGCCTCTTCTTCCCATTTTTCATCCAAGGCCAGAGTTTCCTTCCAGAGACCTCCTTCCTCTGTGTCCAATAGAAAATAATAATAAAAATAACTGTCATTTATTGAATACTCTAAGCTACCATGAAGTTAATCCTTATAAGAACCCTACAAAGTAGAGATTATTTTCATTTTACAGATGAGAGACTCACAGTCAATTTCCTAACATTTCACAGTTCAGAAGAGGTGGAAGCAGGATTCAAACTCACAACAATCAGGATTCAAAGTCTGGGTTTTAACCTTTATGCTGTGTCCCACTCCCATATCCCTAGGAAAGTGCCCCTGACCTGCTGCTCTCTTAGAGGAAACTAACACTCTACACAGGGGCTCTATTTGCTCATAAACTGTTTTTCTCTTTATTAACACCTTTATTGAGCTCTAATTCAGATGCCATAAAGTTCACCATTTTAAAGTGTACAATTCAGCAGTTTTTAGTATATTCATACAGTTGTGTGTCAATTGCCACTGTCAAATTCCAGAATGTTTTCATCACTCTGAAAAGAAATTCCATACCCATTAGCTGTCACTTGCCATTTCCTCCTCCCTCCTGCCCCTGGCAGGTACCAATCTACTGTCTATTTCTATGAATTTGCCTCTTCTGGACATTTCATATAAATGGAATCATACAATAGGTAGCCTTTTGTATTTGCCTTCTTTCACTTAGCATAATGTTTTCAAGGTCATCCATGTTATAGCATGTATCAGAACTTTATTCCTTTTCGTGGCCAAATAATATTCCATTGTGTGGATATGCCATGTTTGTTTATCCATTATTCAGTTGTTTGTTTCTTTGGGTTGGGGTTTTTGGGGGGGAGGGGCTTTATGAATAATGCTGCTATGAACATTTGTGTGTGTATATATATATATTCATAAATGTTCAATTCTCTTGGTTATATGCTTAGGAATGAGATTCCTGGACCATATGGTAAATCTACTTTAGCTTTTTGAGAAAGTGCTAAACTGTTTTTTCATAGCAGCTGCATGTCTGCAATATATGAGGGTTCCAACTTCTCCACATCCTCTCCAACACTTGTTATTGTCTGTCTTTTTTTTTTTTTTTTGCAGTACGCGGGCCTCCCACTGCTGTGGCCTCTCTTGTTGCGGAGCACAGGATCCAGACGCGCAGGCTCAGTAGTTGTGGCACACAGGCCTAATTGCTCTGCGGCATGTGGGATCTCCCCAGACTAGGACTCGAACCCATGTCCCCTGCATTGGCAGGCAGATTCTCAACTGCTGCGCCACCAGGGAAGCTCCTCACTGTGGTTTGATTACATTTTCCTTATGATTAATGATGTTGAGCATCTTTTCATGTGCTTATTGGCCATTTTTATATCTTCTTTGGAAAAACATCTATTTAGGTCTTTTGCCCAATTTTTAATTGGGCTATTTGCCTTTTTTTTTATTAGGTTGTAAGAATTCTTCCTTTATCCTGGATACAAGTCCCTTGTCAGATTCATGATTTGGAGATGTTTTCTCCAATTTTTGTGTTGCCTTTTTAGTTTCTTGGTGGTATCCTTTGAAGCACAAAAGTTTTAAATTTTAATGAAGTCTAATTTGTCAATTTTTTTTCTTGTGTTGCTTGTGCTTTTACTGTCATACTTAAGGAACTCTTACTTAATCCAAGATAATGAAGATTTACTCCTAATTTTTTTCTGAGTATTATGGTTTTAGCTCTTATATTTATGTCTTTGATACATTCTGAGTTAATTTTTGTATATGGTGTGAAGTAAGGGTACAACTTCATTCTTTTGCATGTGGATATCCATTTCTCTCAACACCATTTGTTGAAGAGACTATTCTTTCCCCACTGAATACTTTTGGCATGCTTATTGAAAATCAGTTGCCATAGATGTATGGGTTTATTTCAGGACTCTCAATTCTTTTATTTATTTTTTTTTTCAGGACTCTCAATTCTATTCCATTGATCTTCATGTCTATCAGTATGCCAGTACCACACTGTTTTGATTACTGTAGCTTTGCAGTAAGTTTTGAAATCAGGAAATGTGGGTCCTCCAACTTTGTTTTTCTTTTCAAGATTGTTTGGGCTATTGGGGGGTCACTTGCAATTCCATATGACTATTAGTATCAGCGTCTCCATTTCTCTAAAAAAAAGTTTGGAATTTTGATAGGGATTGTACTGGATCTATAGGTCAATTTGAGGAGTTCTGCCACCTTAACAATATTAAATCTTCCCATCCATGAAAATGGGATGTTTGCCCATTTTTAAAAATTCATTTTATTTATTTATTTATTTTGGCTGCAACAGATCTTAGTTGCGGCATGTAGGATCTTTTTTAGTTGTGGCATGTGGACTTCTTAGTTGCAGTATGCAGACTTCTTAGTTGCGGCATGCATGCAGGATCTAGTTCCCCGACCAGGAATCCAACCCCGGCCCCTTGCATTGGGAGTGCAGAGTCTTAACTATTGGACACCAGGGAAGTCCCTGCCCATTTATTTTGGTCTTCCTTAATTTCTTTCAACAATGCTTTGTAGTTTTCAGAGTATATCTCTAGCACTTTGTTTAAGTTTATTCCTAAATATTTTATTCTTCTTGATACGACTGTAAATAGAATTGCTTTTAAATTTCATTTTCAGATGTTCATTATTAGTTTATAAAAATACAGTTAACTTTTGTAGATTGATCTTGTATCCTGCAACCTTGCTGAGAACCTGATATGCACACCACCCCCATCCCATGCCACAGGTTGAGAACCTAAGCATGTCACTGGCTGGAGTGGGCAATCATCTGACTGAGGGGAAATCCCTTCCTGATCAGAATTACTGGGATTTCAAGGGCCATATTTAGAACCCTGGGGCTTTCCAGCCAGAGCACTGTGAACAATACACAGGGCTTCCTTGAGTTGGGGTGTTTAGAGTAACCTGGAACATTAAGGTCTGTTCAGGAGACTTTATGATCTCATTGGTCTTATCTTGTGGCTCCCCCATGGGCAAAGGAGGGGGATAGAGAGGGATAGTCCTGGGCCATGTTGGTCTTCTCCTCCCGGCCTTCCCGTCTGCATGATTCATACCCATTAGGATTGAGTTTTGTTGCACATAACAGAAACTAACAACATTGACTATATCAGGCGTGACTTTTATGGTGGGAACCATAGGCCAAATACAAGGGATCAGGCAGGGATTTCCCGGGTGGTGCAGTGGTTAAGAATCCGCCTGCCACTGCAGGGGACACGGGTTCGAGCCCTGGTCCGGGAGGATCCCACATGCCACAGAGCAACTAAGCCCGTGCGCCACAACTACTTAGCATGTGCACCTAGAGCCCGTGCTCTGCAACAAGAGAAGCCACCACAATGAGAAGCCCACGCACCACAACGAAGAGTAGCCCCCGCTCACCACAACTAGAGAAAGCCCATGCACAGCAGTGAAGACCCAACACAGCCAAAAATAAATAAATAGCAGACTGCAGGGGGAAAGTTGATGTACGTGACGATGACTTGCTTCTACTTTCACAAGCGTTTCACATCTCTGGCAGCTCAATTTAAAACTGGCCCCTTCACTTAACTCTGTCTTACTTTCTTTCATGGTGCTTATCACCACCTGACACCATATGCTGTGTTTATCACTTACTCATCTGTCTTGGTTACCACTGTATTCCCCAGTTTCTAGAACAGTGCCTAGTGTATCGTAGGTGCTTAATAAATATTTGTGAAGTAAATGAATACATTATTTCATTTGAAGTTTCTCAAGAATATGTGCAAGTAGGGCAGAAGACGCTGTTACTCATTTTACAGATGTAGAAACAGGCCCAGGAGGCTGACTTCACTAAAAGCCACCAGGGAACTGAGGGAGCCTCAGTCCTTTTGATTCCAAATCAGTGGCTGAGTGTGTGGGTGAGGGTAGATAGACTTTTGACACACCTCTGGCCTCTGCTCAGAAAGTTGGTAAACTACTCAGGGAAAAGGTGATAAGAAAAGCAGATAAGTTACTCCCAACAAAGAGACTGGGAATCTAGGAATTTCAGAAACCATTGCCCTGCTTGTTGGGAAAGGGTGGGTGACATCACTGAACAAGTAGCTTTTTGGTACCTTCAATTCCACCCTCACTCCTGCTACTAACTCTGCCCAGAGAGGTGGTGAGCTCCCCATCCCTGTATTCAAGCAGGGGCTGGATGTCTCCTTACAGAGCGTGCCTGAGCTGGAGAGTTGTACTCACATCTTAGTAGGAGAGGGCGGGCATGCTCTGTCACAGAACATACACTCAGCAGAAAGTGGCCCGAACACCAACACAAGAGGCTTTGCGCCACCTGGTGAACATGGTTTTAAACTGCAGGCTCTTCCATGGAGAGAAGCCTGCAGCCTGAGTGTCCCTAGAATCCTAAGCAGTGAAACCAGACTAGACCACAGGGTTTGTGAGAAATCAGGGGGGCACCCTGCACTGGGCCAGGCACCAGCAGGCGTCAGAGAGGTCACTAGTACAGGGAGGAATTATTAACAGGACTCAGGAGTTGCTGAGGCATATCCCTGGATTTGGAGGGAACGCGTCCTTCCCACACTTTATTCCGGATTCCTGGGATGACACACTGGGAAGCTACCTGAGGGCGGGGGAAGGGTGCAGGAGGAGGCTCATTTGTTCATTCCACTCATCTTTGTATTTGGGAGTGACCTTGAATTGTCTTTGCCTAGAAGTAAAAAAACAAAACCAAAAAACCCCCATGTTTTTGCTACATGGGTTTCAGATTCTGATTTTGTCTGCCAAAGTGCATATTTTCATTATGTTTGTCACACTATTATTTGTTTATTATCTTACTGTATCATTTATTATCATCAAAGGCCTCTGTAACTGCCGGTAGAAGCCATGATGAGCTCCATGCATTAGCCTTACCACACGAAGTTCATTTAATGTGAACAGACGTGAAAACATCTGAGCGTCAGTGGGCCAGTGCAGCTCCATCTGAGGTGAGTGCTGGATTCTGCTCATCCCTCCTAAAACCCTGAAATGGGCCCCAGCTCCCACCTCAGACTCTGCTCTGGGCAGTGAACCACAGGGCTCAGCTGCCCCTGCGGAGAAGGTACCCCCATCCCCGGCCAGCTGCTCCTCTCACCATTTCTCCTTCCAGTTTCACTTCATTCCTAAGAAAAGAGCACAGTTTTAATAAACTGTCCATCCCAAGCCTAGATCTGGGTGTCAGAGGCCAGTCGGGCTCCTGTGACATGGTGCACAGGGCCAGCACAGGGCCTGGGACCGCGCTTCCCAGTAAAGTCTGTTGGGTGAACAACTGAATTCTCCCTGTGGACGGGCTTCAAGCAATGTATTATATCCTCATAGCATCAGCTGCCGCATGAAATAAGTTATGCGCAGGTGGTGCTGTTGGGAGTTTCCCCCTGCATTCCTCATGGGTCAGACACAGGATGGCCCCCTCCCTCTTCCGAAAGGCTCTCTCCTCACCCTTTCAGGGTCTCAGCCCCAATCCTGGTCTGCTTCCCTGTCTGAGTGAGCCAGGCTGACCCCAGCATGAACTTCAGGGACCCCCTCTGCCCTCCTGCAGGGATGGGCCTCTGCAGTCTGCCCTGCTCCCATTTGCCCTGCACCCCACATTCTCCCTGATCCCTCATGATCAGAAGGCCCTCCTCCACACTGCACCTCCAGACTTCACCCCTCCAAAAGGGAAGGAGAAAAACAGAGCAGAAGCCTGTGTGATCTCCTTAGGACACTCTCCCTGCCCCTGCCCCCCAAGCAGAATTCACCAGAGCCACTACTTTCTCCACATTCACCTCTCAGTGACCTCCCCCTGGGGACTGCAACAAAGTCCGCCCATCAGCTACTTCTGCTTCCCCCACTGATGTGTGAACTTCCCAAGGGCAGGGCCCAACTCTCCTTTGTATACCACCCCCAGCCCTCCCCATAAGAGCAGTTAATTTACAAGCATTAGGGACTGTAAAAAATTAAGATCACGATTCACATATTTTGAGGACTTCCCCAGCAGTCAGGTGATTAGGACTCCAAGCTGCCACTGCAGGGGGCAGAGGTTCGATCCCTGGTCAGGGAACTAAGATCCCGCATGCTGAGTGGTGCAGCCTAAATAAATAAATAAAATTTTAAAAACTAAAAATATTTTTTAAACATGCACATTCTGATTTCAGACCAACCCACTTCAAAACTCCCCACCCAAATCTTGGGGCTGTCCCAGGAGTGGCTTAGTTCAGAGGTCATCAAACTGAGTGGTCAAGCCAGTGTGGAGGAGGGGACCAAGGGGACCTGACACCAGCATTGCACAGGGCTCCTCCTGAGCCTGGGCCACCTTCACGTTCACCACCAGACCCCAGATGGCTTGGAGGCATCAGGCCCTTGCTCTGTAAGTGTGTGTGTTTTCTGTGTGTCTCTATAAAACTTAAGAGAACACTTGACTAGAAAATGTAGATTAACACCATAGGGAGGAACCAGAGGAAGAAGCCAAGAAAGGCTGTCACAACTAGGATCCTGCATGAGAAAGACGTTGTGTCACCAGCATCAGCCCAGGCTTCCTGCAGTAAGAGCCTTGAGACGTGGCAGGGCCACTAGGATGGGAGAAAGTGCTGGACATTGTACACCTTAAACTTGCACAACATTATACGTCAATCATGTCTCAGTAAAGCTGGGGGGGAAGTGCTAGATCTGGAGCTTTCTTTCAAGAGAAAAAGACTTTGTTGGCAAGAATCCACATAAGGAGGGACTTCCCTGGTGGTCCAGTGGTTAAGACTTTGCCTTCCAATGCAGGGGGTGCGGGTTTGATCCCTGGTTGGGGAGCTAAGATCCCACGTGCCTCGTGGCCAAACAACCAAAACATAAAACAGAAGTAGTATTGTAACAAATTTAATAAAGACTTTAAAAATGGTCCACATCAAAAAAAATCTTAAAAAAAAAAAAAAGAATCCACATAAGGAGAAGGTGGACGTGATGGAGCCCATGCTCCTGGGTTAGTGCTGTGAATGGCTTGACTGGATGGAGACAGTGACTTGTATCATGACCTTCTTAATACACTCACTTTTTTTTCATAAACTCTTTATTTCCTGTTGACATTAATGTAATCTGGCAAAAAAGGACGTGGCTGGCTACTTTTTCAAACCATGGGACTCTATTTCCTGCTTGTTAAGATGATTTGTGAGGAAGTCCATCTTGATATATGTTGTTTTCAGTGACACCCCCCCCCCACTTTTCAGGAATTTAATTGTGTAAAAAATGGATAGAAACCCAGAGCTTCCTTTCGTGCCAGGTACACAGGAGGTGCTCAATTAATGTTCATGGAAGGAAAGGCTGAATGAATCCCTTTATTCCTGGCACCCAGGCATCCATCCCAGACCAGGGCCTAAAGTTCCTGGAGAAACGGGGTGCAGCTCAGTCCAGAGCTGAGTGGAGAGTCCAGGGATCTGGGGTCTGGGGTGGTGGACTCTGCTCAAGCCCACTTCTCACTCCTGGCCCCAACGGTCCCAGCGTTGGGTGAGATTTAACACTCCCCCTCCCCCCACCGCCGTAAAGACATAGTCTTTGGGATATGCAGCTGTTGACAACCATTAACACAACAGCAGGCAGATGCCAACATCATAACTGGAAGAAGTGACTTATGACTCCATCCTCTCATTTAAACCTCTACGTCTTGGACCCATGAGATGCGAGACAATTAGAAATGAGGCACCGTGAGGAGGCAGCACGCTGAGCTGGGCTGTATGTCCTTGGGCATGTCACTCCCCCTCTCTGGCCTCAGCTGCCTTGTCTGTAAGAGGAGAGGCTGGACAAGTTGATTTCGATGGTCCCTCCCAGTCCACTTATGTAGTTCTGGGCTGGGGATGATGAGAAAAGCTATGGGGCATGGGTTCATCCTGGAGCAAAGTCAAGGAGATGGAACAGTCTCAGGAAGACTAAAGGGGCCTAGGATTTTCCTGCTAAACCTTTTGGCCAAGGCCCCTGCCTGGCCTCTTCTAGTGTGGAATTGTCCAGGGCCCAAGACGGGACTAAGCCAGGATTTTCCCTGCTTATGAGCAGTCACAGCTTTGAGTCCCAAATCAGCTTCTCGGCTACAGTGACCCAAGGCCAGATCAGGTCCAGCCAGATGGGGGTGGCCGGTGGGGGTGTTTTCCTGACCTGCTGGAGGCAAGAGGCAAAGGTGGTTTCCTCCTTCCAGAAAAGAAGATGCGAATCCAGGAAGTTCTGTTTTCAATGAACTGAAAACACTCCCTTCCCTTTCTCCGCCAGCTTCCCCGGGGTTGCAAGGGCAGAGGCTCTGACCCCATCAGGAGGTACCTGGGGGGCTGGGGAGCATCGAGGAGAAGCTGAACCAATAGCAGAGGCATTTTCATGCTTTAGAGCAGCTTTGCGTTTGCAGAGTTTTCTTAACTCCTTATACGGACGGCAGTCACGTACTTCACAACTACGGTCTTATTCAAGTTTTCTGGGAATCCTGTGATGTCAGGTTAGGAATAGCATCCCCATTTTGCAGATGAGAAACATGAGGCTCCAAAGAGATAGAATAACTTGCCCAAGGTCAATTGGCAGATACGGGTATAGGAGCATAGGAAGCCAGGATGTGGGCGGCGTGGGCGATCTTTACTGGGTCATGATCAGAGTCGCCAAGGACTGAAAACTGAGGACAAGGGAGTTGGGCCAGGTGAAATAAACTGTTTATGAAGATGCTGAGGGCAGAGAGGTAGGGCTATGGCCTCTGCTTGAGAAGTGCCCATCACATTTCGAGGCACTAAAAGAAAACAGGTCACAGCACTGGGTTCGAGGGAAGCATCCCAGCTCTGCAAGCCTCTGCCTCCATTTCCCCATCTTTAAACCTCCGGTGGTTGGTATGTGAATTGAATGAGATAAAATATAGGTAGAACCCTTGGCACAAGGCCTGGCACATGGTAAGCACTTAACTGTCAGGCATCATCATTGTTATCATTACTAAGGTTGACAAAGCAGTAATTCTTTTTTCCATTTCATGCACCAGCCCCCTGAGGGTGGTTTTCATGAGCTTGCCCATTTTTCAGATGAGGAAAACTGAGGCTCAGTGAGGGACTTCTGCTTCCTTCTTCCGTAAATTGAAGGAATTGGGCTGGATGTTCTCTCAGCGACTGGCTTCCTCTCCTGAGCTGGGCAGGTACTAAGGGGCAGGATAGGGAGAAAGTTCACTCCCTGTGCTCCCACTTAGCAACCAGGGCTGCCCTATCCAAAGAATGCCCCCACAGTGTCCTGGAGGCGAGGCCTGCCGGTTCTCAGCTGTTCCAGGTCCCCAGGCAGCTTTGAGGTCTGAGACACCAGCTCTGATCCGAGAGTGCAAAACCCAGCTGGGGTTCCCTGCTGCCCTGGGAGGAGGGAGGAACAGCTAGCTGCCTTCGTGGGAGACTCAGTCTCTGACCTGTTGGTGCCCGGTGTCTGGAGTCCACGGGTCCTTCACAGAGAGACTTCCAGCATCTCCTCCTTAAAGTCCACTCTGTCCTGCTCCTGGCTCTCCAGAAGCTCCCTGCTGTTGCCCTTGTCCTGATTGATCTTCCTGGGTGTCTTCAGAAATCTGGAATTCAGGCCCCAGCTGCAAATCAGCCCGTGCCCCAGCTGCAGAGGTCTTCCAGGCCACCCCACCCCAGCTCCACTCCACCTGGCATCTTGGCCCCTAGGCCACTCACCTGAACAGGAGTTTCTGCCTGGGTTCCTTCTTAATGATGTTCAGATTATGGTAGGGGCACAAGGCATGTGACATCTTCTCATAGGTCACGTTCACCTGCTTCTGGAAGGAAAAGCAGCCCCACATCACCCCCTACTCCCCACCCTGCTCCTTCCAGGCCTGGGAGGGAGCAGGTTGGACTGGATGGTTTCTTAAGCCCCTCAGCCCAGGGGTCTGTTAGGGAATATGAAAGTTCTCATGCATTGGGAAGGAGAAAGGCAGGGGAAGGCCGGGGTGGGGGGGGGGGGGTGTGGGAAGAAACAATGGGATGGTTCTGTCACCTACTTGACTGAGACCCATGGGCCAGGAGTGAATTGCATGTTGCTTTTAAATGGCAAATGTCACGAGTAGTAACAAATTAATATATAGTTAGTAGGAGAGACAGTATGGTGGGGTAGCATGAGGGCCTTGCCACCTAGCTGTGTGACTTTGACCAAGTCAGGTTTTCCTGTCTCTGGGGAGTGGACTGTGCAGAGTAGGGACAAAGAGGCTGGGCTTTGGTGTCAGTTTAAGCTCCAGCTCCACCATTTGGCAGCTGTGTGACCTTGGGTAAGTTTCCTTACCTCTCTGCATCTGTTGCCCCAGCTATAAAATGAAAATAAAAACAGCAATCTCACAGATTTGTTGTGAGCATTAAATTAGTTAATCCATGAGAGCACTTAGCACAGTGCTTAACATGTGGTCTGTGCTCACTAAATGGAATTGCTGCCCTTGGGGCCTCAGTTGCCCTCCCTCCAGATAAGCACACCTAAACTTTAGTCATTTGCATCCTTCCAGCCACCAGCACTACCCAGAGGCCACAAAACAGGGTGGCGCCCAGAACGACATGGTCTGGATTCAGGTCTCTGCTCTGCCACCTACTGGCTGCAAACACTGGGACAAGTTGATACACCTCTCTGTGCCTCAGTTCCCCATCTGATAATATCCACCCCATGAGGTTGTTGTGAGGATTAAATGAGTTAATACAGGCAAAGCCCTCTGAGCAATGCTTGGCAATCAAATGCTGTGCCATTTTAGGAGATGCTATATATTGCAGATGATCATTATTGGTTTTTTGTTTGTTTGTTTTAATTTATTTAACTTATTTATTTATTTTTGGCCGTGTTGGGTCTTTGTTGCTGCGCATGGGCTTTCTCTAATGGCGGCGAGCGGGGGCTACTCTTCGCTGTGGTGCGCAGGGCTTCTCATTGTGGTGGCTTCTCTTGTTGCAGAGCACGGGCTCTAGGCACAAGGGCTTCAGTAGTTGCAGCATGCGGACTTAGTAGTTGTGGCTTGCGGGCTCTAGAGCACAGGCTCAGTAGTTGTGGTGCATTGGCTTAGTTGCTCCACAGCAGGTGGGATCTTTCCGGACCAGGGCTCGAACCCATGTCCCCCGCATTGGCAGGCAGATTCTCAACCACTGCGCCACCAGGGAAGCCTGATCATTATTGTTAATAGTTTTCTTTAAAGACTCTTTTTAACCTAAATGAATTTATTTATAGACTAGCACACTGGTTTTATATCACCACTGTCAATCATGAGATTGACAAAGTAGTTAAATTTTGTCATCCTAATGCTTACTAAAATAAATAATGATTAGAATTTGGAGTAAACCACCTAAAATCCCCTGGCAGACACCCATTTAGGTATGGGCGCTCCTCACGTTAGGAATGCTGGCCTCGGTCATCCCCAGGCCTTTCCAGCCCTGACAGCTGATGATTCTGCAGGGCCTGAGTCCTGGGTTTTCCCAGCTTCCTCCAGGGTACCAGCTTCCTCACCTGGCTTAACAGCAAATGATGCACAATTCATGTAAGCGTGCTTTGAAAGCCTCAAATGCTAAGGAAAGGTGGAATTAAGCAATTAGAAGGCAAGATTCCTGAGTTCCAGGGACAGTCCCCATCCTCAAGAAGTAACTGCCTGTCCCTCAGAATCTCCCAAAATAAAATGATCCCAACAAGAGCCACTATGGAGAATATATGGAGGTTCCTTAAAAAACTAAAAATAGAACTACCATATGACCCAGCAATCCCACTACTGGGCAGATACCCAGAGAAAACCATAATTCAAAAAGACACATGCACCCCAATGTTCATTGCAGCACTATTTACAATAGCCAGGTCATGGAAGCAACCTAAATGCCCATCAACAGACGAATGGATAAAGAAGATGTGGTACATATATACAATGGAATGTTACTCAGCCATAAAAGGGAACGAAATTGGGTCATTTATAGAGACGTGGATGAACCGAGAGACTGTCATACAGAGTGAAGTAAGTCAGAAAGGGAAAAACAAATATCGTATATTAACGCATATATGTGGAACCTAGAAAAATGGTACAGATGAACCAGTTTGCAAGGCTTCTGAGACTTAGATGTAGAGAACAAACGTATGGACACCAAGGGGGGAAAATGAGGGTGGGGAGTGGGGGGATGAATTGGGAGATTGGGATTGACATACATACACTAATATGTATAAAATAGATAACTAATAAGAACCTGCTGTATAAAAACTAAATAAATAAAATTTTAAAAAAAAAGAAAAAAATTTAAGAAAAAAATGCTCCCAACACTTCTGGGGCTGCTGGTGAAGCTCCCATCAGTTGAGGTCTGTCCCCTAGTGCTGAGGGGTCCACTGTGGCCCCTGCCCCATCATGTGTGTTGAGACCATCCTGCCCGCTGGCTGAGGTTCACCTTGTGGTTTCCCCAGAATCTGGCAAGCCCATTTGGATCCACAACTCAGAAGATCTTGGCATTATTGTCTTCCCACTTGATGTAGGGCTGGTACCAGGTGTCAGAGAGCAGCTGATACTTGTAATCCCACAGCAGCTGGCAGTCTGCAGTTGAGCACAGAGGGTGCAGACGGGGCGCCTTCATGGAGCTGTGAGGACGAGCATGAGAAAGGTGCTCTGGGGCTCTCGAAGCCGGGGCCCAGGCGTGCAGCAGGATGGTGAAGACAATGGTACTAACAGAAACAGCCACATGTGGGGCCTCATTACTCATCTCATTCAATCATCCTGACTCTAACAGGTGGAGACCTTTACCCCCAGGAAGTGATGAGGAAATGGGCTCAGAGAGGTATGGACATAACCCAGTCACCAGGCTCCTAAGGAGCAGGCGGAATAGGGAGCCTAACCCAGCTCTTCAGACACCAGAGCCAACACCCTTCGCCCCGGGGGCAGGTGGCGGGGGCACTGGCCAGTGGCTGGTGGCTGGAACCCTGTCTCCAGGTCCCTCTCTGCCCCTGGCCCAGTCACTCAACCTCCCAGATCTCTATTAAATCAGGATTGTAACATCCATCCTATCCAGCCAGCACCCTAACAGGAGGTTCTGGAAAATCGAACGTGCTATCATGAAGGGCAAGTGGCAGAGGGAGCCTGGGCGCAAGCTCTTAAGTCCCACCTGGGCCACCTGGCTCGGGCGTGGGGGGCAGGTTACCGGACTTCTTCTGAGCCATAGTTTCCTCGTGTTGGGTGATGTGAGGATTAAGTGACATAATCGACCAAAAGACCCTTAGCACAGTGCCTGGTACAGAGTAAGTGCTCTAAGAATGTTAAGCATTATATTAAAATCAAATAACTGTGTTTCAGTGACTCCCAGTCACTTTCAACCCAGGAGCTAAGTTTCTGCCCCCTCTGTGGTGTCTTAGGATAAATGTAGTGGCCCCGCCATGACTAGAAAACACACTTTGGGAAGGCAGTCAGCTTATCTGTCAGTCCATCTGGTTACCTGTCTGTTAGTCGGTCCTTTAACAATGAATGTGGAGAAGTATATCACCTGATTAGAGCTCAGGCCCTAGAGTCAGACTGCCTGGATTCACACTTCAATTCTGCCACTTACTGCTGTGTGACCATGCGAAGGTCACTTAACCTCTCTGTGCCTCATTTTCCTTATCTGTAAAATGGGGCTAATAATAATACCAACCTCAGAGGGCTGTTGTGGGGTTAAATAAAAGCCTTAGAACCAAGCCTGGCACATAGTAAACACTCAACTATTTAAAAATAAATAAAGTTTTGGGGCTTCCCTGGTGATGCAGTGGTTAAGAATCCGCCTGCCAATGCAGGGGACACTGGTTCGATCCCTGGTCTGGGAAGATCCCACATGCCGCAGAGCAACTAAGCCCGCGAGTCACAACTACTGAAGCCCACATGCCTAGAGCCCGTGCTCCATAACAAGAGAAGCCACCGCAAAGAGAAGTCCACGCACTGCAACAAAGAGTAGCTCCCGCTCGCCACAACTAGAGAAAGCCCACACGCAGCAACAAAGACCCAAAGCAGCCAAAAATAAATTAATTTTTAAAAATTAATTATAAAAATAAAGTTTTAAAGGGGGAGGGGGCATACCCTAGGCCAGTCTGACTGTCTGAACTATGACTGGTAAATCGTCCCTGGCCTGGACATAGGGTGGGCTTGGCGATCCCGGGCAGCACTTTCTGCCTGCTGTGACCAGACTGTGACCAGCACACAGGAGAATTACTCCACACACCACTGCCAAGCACAGACCCTCTCATTCCCCAGATCAAAATAACCCTCCTCCTTGTCACCCACCCCGCTCTGGGACTTAGCCTCAGCACACCTCCCTCCTGTGTGCCAGGGGAGCACAGCCTCCTACTCACCAGTGATCCTGCCATCAATGGGGGCCTGTGGCATCGTGGGGAAGGAGGAGACTCCCTCAGCCCTGCAGCTGAGCTCCACACAGTGAGATAAACTGAGGGACTCCTGCCTGCTGAGGGGCCAGCTGGCCAGGCCAGGGGCATCCACATGGCTCAAGGAGCTGGCAAGCCCCAGGGCTGGTGGCTGCTGCAGGAGGCCCCGATCTCCTCTGCAAGCAGAGGAGCACCATCGATTCTTTGGGCCCAGAGCCTCCCCCAACCCAGACCCCCTCAGTGACATGCGCGGGAGCCCGTGGGGCTGCACTCCTAGTGCTCTCCCCACACCCAGCCCCTGGTCAGGGAAGCACTGGAGGGTGTGGGTGAGGGCCAGACAGCCCAGGTGCTAACCCTAGCTCCCAGACAAGTAACTTAGTTTCTCAAACCTGCTCCCTCATCTGTAAAATTGTTCACAATGCCAAGAGGTGACAGAGCCAGGTCCAGAACCCAGGTGCCCTCTTCATCCACCCAATAACTATTGATGGAGGACCTTCAATGAGACAGGCATTGTTCTAAGAATGTTGGGGACACATCACTAAACTGAAAAGAGCTTCTGCCCTCATGGAGCTTTATATTCTAGTGGCGTAGGGAGGGGGAGGAAGACAGATGATTAAAATAAAAAAGGAAATAGAAGTAGTATACAATATGGGGGGAAGGGATAAAGCACTACTGTACAAGGCAAATAGGGAATTCTGGGAAATGCCTCACAGACATGATAATATTTGAACAGACACCTAAGGAGGTAGATAAGTGAGCTATGTGGGCATGTAAAGAAGAGATTGTAAGGCAGAGGGAACAGTAAGTGCAAAGGCCCTGAGGCAGGGGTGTCTCTGGCTTGTTCAATGAGCAGGGAGGCTGGTGTGGCTGGAGGAGCATGAACAAGAGAGAGAGGAGTGGGAGAGGACAGCAGAGGGCAGGGAGGTCATTGTATGGACTGGGGCTTTGACGAGTGAGATGAGAGCCACTGGAAGATTTTGAGCAAAGAAGTAGCATGACCTGACTTATGAATCTCTGGCTACTCTGCTGAGAATAGATCATAGGAGATCAAGGGCAGAAGCAAGGAGACCAGTGAGGAGGTTCTCCAGAGGAGGCAGGGGCTGGACCCTGGGCAGCACTACAGGTGTGTGAAGTGGTTGGATTCTGGGTAGATCTTGAAGGTAGAGCCAGCAGGAGTTGTTGACAGTTGGGATGAGGATGAGAGAGAAAGAAAGTAATCAAAAATGACATCCAGCGTTTTGGCCCGAGCAACTGGAAGGTTGCAGCAGTGAGTAAGGACTGGGAGTGACATGAACAGCCCTGTGTGCAGGTCCCTGGAGACCCTGAGGAGAGCAATTTCCATGGAGAGATCAGGAGGAGAAGAGAGGGATGCCACATAAACAACCCTCTGCTGGAGAGGAGAGCAGAGAAAGGGGGAGATGAGAGGCAAGGCCCCTCGGCTAGAGGACAGTCACAGAGGGCAGCGGTGAGAGTTGGGGAGGCAGGGCAGGGGGAGATGGGGAGCCTGGCCCACAATGCTGCCTCTTTCATCATTTTGCCTGGAAGAAGCTCTGCCCTCTGATGAGGCCAATCTGGGGGAGGGTCTCAGAGAGCCTCCTCACCTTCCAGGCAGCAGGGGAAGGGCTGAGTGGGCACCCTCTGCCTGAAAGCTCTTCCGAAAAAGGGCCCACATGCCACAGCTTGCCGCTGGGTCTTGATGTACTGGAGCAACTCATACAGAACGTCAGCTGAAGCGGGGGGGCGCGGGAGGGCAGGCTGCTGACCAGGTGTCAGCTGGCATGTCCGTCACAAGATTCGTGCTGATGGAGACGCTACGCAGAGGCCTTAGGATGGAAATGGGGAAGGGAGAGGGAGGGAGCAAGACAGCTCCCCAGCCCCACCCCCGCTCCCCCCGGTTTGCATCAGAGAAGCCAGTGAGTGACCCCGACCTGAAGCCAGGGAGCGGAGTGGGAAGTCGTTCTTGGTGAGGATGCAAAGGGCTCGGCCGTTCATCTCAAAGTCCTGCTCCCTGGTGTGCTGCAGAGAATACTCCTGCCCAGCCAAGCGCAGCCAGTGCAGCTCGTCCTTGTTGCTGGAGAGCATGGGCTGGATGGGGTTGACGGAACCCCAAGGAGGTGCCCGGAGAGGAGGACTTGGCTACGGGGTGCCTGACTCTCTGGCTCAAATCGCCTCACCTCACAGATGAGACAGAGTTCAGCCTTCAGCATCCGACAAGGCACTTCCAGCCTGGTCGGGTGGCCCAGTGGCCACACAGCCTCACAGGCTGTCTGCAGTCTGACTGCCCTTTGTTTCTCCAGAGGCAGAACTACCTGGCTTGACTCAAGCCGCAGGCCTGCGTGGGTGTTGGCATCTGGAAAACGGGGCTGGTGGTCGAGAACAGTGGAGCGTGTAAAAGCGGCAGTATTTGGGTGAGCAGGCTGTGTTCATCCCTGCCCTTTCTCTTGAGTTCTCCCCAAACTTCCTTTTTCCCTTTACATCTGAGCCTCTTCCTCCTGTCCCCACACCCCTCCTCCAAGAGAAGGGTCTCACTTATCCGAGTGTTGAACAATCACTGATCTCAGCCTTTCTGCCAGAAGCTATGTTAGGCGCTGGGGTCAACGGGGAAGTTACAACTTTTAAAGTTGCAGGCTGGAGGGGCCAACAGTGACCTGGAGCCCTTTCAGAGACGAAGAGCCGGTTTACATGATTTGAAGGCTGGGCACGTGCCCTAAAGCTAGGGCGCCTGAAATAGGGCCGGGCACGTGACAGTGGGCCAAGCGGCCCCGCCCCCGCCGTCCAGAATGGAGCCCAGGTCTCGCGGAGCTTGAATTCCCGGCTCGGCGTCTCTTCCCTCCACCCTGGCAGAGTGCCCAGCGCCCGAGGGGAGGGCGGCACGAAGCCCGGCCGCGCCCATGGCCGAACTGCCGCCGCGGGCTGGACTGGCCCCGCCAGCTAAGCCCCGTCCGCCCTCCGGGCCGCGCGCCAGGTAAGTTGGGCCCGGCCCCGGCGCCGCGTCCCCGGGCCTTCCCTCCCGGCGAGACCAACTTTTGAGGCACAGGGGTTCGCTTCGAGCCACCCCTGCTCTTTAGGAAGAGCTGCGCGCAGCATCTTCGTCCAGGGGAACTTCGGCCCCTCATCTCGCCCCTGCCCACCGCCCGGCTTGCTCGGGCCGGCTGGGGTGAGCAAGGGGCCCGACTTGTGCGTCCTGAGGGGACTCGGGGAGGGGGAGGCGCAGAGTCCGGGCTGGAGTCTCAGGGCTCCTCCTCCTGGCTGCTGGGAATCGAGGGGGCGGGGTGGGGGTGGTTCGTCTGCGCTGGGTCCCGGGGCTGGACCCGCTGCGTTGGGACTCAGCCTCTCAGCCTCCTAACCTCCCCTCCCCGCCCCCCTTACAGTAGGTTCCAATAATATTTAATTGCGTCTCGGGCTTAAAACTCATCCGTAGTCTCGCAGGTCCCTTGATTCAGCCAAGCCTCCGTGCTCCTTCCTCTATTAGATAAAGTACCAGGGAGGAGGGGGCGGGGGAGGGGACAGGAGGGACCCCTGAAGCTCTGGCCTCGGCCGAAAAGGTGCTTCTGATGTTTTCATTTCCCTTGCTGAGCTGCTGCTTCTGGGTTAAATTCATTTTATTGCCTGTTCATTTTTAAAGAAAGACTGACAGAGTTACTCTAATAGATCAAGGGTCTGAGCTCAGAGTAGGTCAAAGGCACTCACAGGTAGGTGAATAAAAATAGAAGGAGGGTTGGCAAGTACAGCCAGGACACCTGTGTTCATAGCATACTAATAAAGGCCAGAATCTCCTCATTTATCTCTGGTGGGAAATGCTGATGGTGTCACAGGATCAAACTCAAACCGCATCCAAACCAGGTGATTTCCCCTGAGCATTCAGTGAAAGGAAGTATCTGTCCATGGTAGGAGTG
Source organism: Globicephala melas (assembly GCF_963455315.2). Classification (NCBI taxonomy): domain Eukaryota; kingdom Metazoa; phylum Chordata; class Mammalia; order Artiodactyla; family Delphinidae; genus Globicephala; species Globicephala melas. Next base: position 65,595,904 of record NC_083324.2, read on the forward strand.
GCTGGGCAGTTTTGAATGGTCGGATGAGAGGAGCTTGCCTAGAATGGAACTAAAGATCTGCTCACGTGTTCCCGTGTGAAGATGCACATGGACATCAAACCTATACCGTTCCTATGAATGCTCAGTCTCATGTTTATTCTTCCAGACACACTCCCGGCATCATTTATTGGGAGCAGGAGCCGTTGGGGTCCAGCGAGCTTCCCAGCATGAGACAGGCACTTTCCTAGAGCTTCCAAACAGTTCTTTAAAAATTGTTACTCTGAGGTTTGTGAGTTGTATTTTCATTGCACTTCAGAGACTTCCTGTTTATCTCCCGGTCTCTGGTAACAACGTAGCATTTTGTTTGAACCCTTGGTTTGTCTTAAGGAGTCCCTGGTTTTGGAGGTTTTGATTAAAAAGTGCCTTGTACTGGACTTCCCTGGTGGCGCAGTGGTTAAGAATCTGCCTGCTAATGTAGGGGACACGGGTTCGAGTCCTGGTCTGGGAAGATCCCACAGGCCGCGGAGCAACTAAGCCCTTGAGGCACAACTGCTGAGCCTGCGCGTCTAGAGCCTGTGCTCTGCAACAAGAGAAGCCACGACAATAAGAAGCCCGCGCACCGCGTTGAAGAGTAGCCCCCGCTCGCCGCAACTAGAGAAAGCCCACACACAGAAACGAAAACCCAACACAGCCAAAATTAAATAAATTTATTTTAAAAAAGAAAAGTGCCTTGTACTACAGGGTTTCTTGATCTGCAGTTGGACTTCTGATTTTAAAATACCACATTCCAGTTAGTAGGAAGCAAAGATGTTATCTGTTTCTACAGAAGTTTTATGTAGTATTCCAGGAAATAGAGGCTTTGATTCTTCCCATCATCAGATGATTTGAGCCCATCTTCGTGACCAAACACTTTTACATTATACTGACTAGAAGGAATAATGACAGAGAAAAAAAAATGGGTTGGTGGTGGGATCTTTATTCTCATCTGCATTTGAATCTTTTGGAACCCAACTGAACGTATTTGTATGGTTTGCACCATGCGTTTCTCTGTCTTCTCTTCATGAGTTCCCTCAAAGAGAACACTCTGGACCTCGATGGCCACCTTTATTCACATAAAGGATTTTTCCATTTGGAGGTAAACATGTTGGGAGGTGAGGAGTTAATATTGTGTAGAATCAATGTCCCACATTTCCAGAGGGGTCTCAATCCAGAACAAAGAATGAGAAGAGGACTCTGATGGTACCAGCTCTACCGACTGGGAGAAAGTCTCTCTGCCAGTTGGGAAAATCACTTCATGAGTCTTTGTATTTTTTAATCAGAGATATAACCAGAGGATCTGTATTTTATGCATTTTGAAGAGAAAAGAGGCTGAATTTGGCTTCCATATTTACTTTTTCCATTTTTCTCATGTTAATATTTTTCTAAAAAACCAACAAAAACCCCTTTGGATCCCTGCAATAGCCCAAAGTCATACTGCCTTGGCAACAGTAGCTAGTCCACTGGAGTCTCCAAATATCAAGACAGAAAATTTTAAATGCACTTCCAGGGACTTCCCTGGCTGTCCAGTGGTTAAGACTTTGTGCTTCCACTACAGGGGGCACGGGTTCCATCCCTAGTCAGGAAACTAAGATCCCACATGCTGCATGGCTCGGCCAAAAAAACAAAAACATAAAATGCACTTCCAATAAAATGTCACATTTTTAAAGACATTAGAACTGACCTTCCAGGCTTCCCTGCTGGCACAGTGGTTAAGAATCCACCTGCCAAGGCAGGGGACACGGGTTCGAGCCCTGGCCTGGGGAGATCCCACATGCCGCAGAGCAACTAAGCCCGTGTGCCACAACTACTGAGCCTGCTCTCTACAGCCCGCGAGACACAGCTCCTGAGCCCGTGTGCCACAACTACTGAAGCCCGTGCACCTAGAGCCCATGCTCCACAACAAGAGAAGCCACAGCAGTGAGAAGCCCATGCACCGCAACAAAGAGTAGCCCCCGCTCACCACAACTAGAGAAAGCCTGCACGCAGGAATGAAGACCCAATGCAGCCAAAAATAAATTTAATTAATTAATTATTTTAAAAAAAGATCCTTTGGCTTACAGGATCTTAGTTCTCCGACCAGGGATTGAACCCAGGCCCTCGGCGGTGAAAGTGCCTAGTCCTAACCCCTGGACCACCAGGGAATTCCCTAGTAACTAGTTTTTAAAGCTAATGAATTTGTTCTTTAACCCTACTTATCACTTATCCTCAGTGTGTATAACGTGCTGCTTTCCCCCCACCCCCTCAGGCCGTGTCTCTCTCAGGGCTGATTGCAATTCCTACAAGATGCGTTCACTTTATTTTTTTAACTTTTAATTTTATATTGGGGTATAGCCACTTAACACTGTTGTGATAATTTCAGGTGCACAGCAAAGCAACTCAGCCATACATATACATGTGTCCATTCTCCCCCAAACTCCCCTCCCATCCAGGTTGCCACATAACATTGAGCAGAGTTCTGTGTGCTATACATTAGGTCCTTGTTGGTTATCCATCTTAAATATAGCAGTGTGTACATGTCGATCCCAAACTCCCTGACTATCCCTTCCCCCCTGGTAACCATAAATTCGTCCTCTAAGTTTATGAGGCTGTTTCTGTTTTGTAAATGAGTTCCTTTGTATTATTTCTTTTTAGATTCCGCATATAAGGGATATTGTGATATTTCTCTTTCTCTGTCCGACTTACTTCACTCAGTATGACAGTCTCTAGGTCCATCCATGTTGCTACAAATGGCATTATTTCATTCTTTTTAATGGCTGAGTAATATTCCATTATGTACATGTACCACATCTTCCTTCAACCATTCCTCTGTTGCATGGACGTTTAGGTTGCTTCCGTGTCTTGGCTATTGTAAACAGTGCTGCAGTGAACATTGGGGTGCATGTATCCGTTCAGACCATGTTTTTCTCTGGATATATGCCCAGGAGTGGGATTGCAGGGTCATATGGTAGCTCTATTTTTAGTTTTTTAAGGCACCTCCGTACTGTTCTCCATAGTGGCTGTACTACTTTACATTCCCACCAACAGTGCAAGAGGGTTCCCTTTTCTCCACACCCTCTCCAGCGTTTATTGTTTGTGGATTTTTTGATGATAGCCATTTTGACTGGTGTGAGGTGATATTGTGGTTTTGATTTGCATTTCTCTAATAATTAGCGACGTTGAACATCTTTTCATGTGCCTCTTGGCCATCTATATATCTTCTTTGGAGAAATGTCTATTTAGGTTTTCTGCCCATTTTTTGATTGGGTTGTTTGTTTTGATGTTATTAAGCCTCATGAGCTGTTTGTAAATTTTGGAGACTAATCCCTTATTGGTCACATCGTTTACAAATATTTTCTCCCAATCTGTGTGTTGTCTTTTCATTTTGTTTATGGTTTCCTTTGCTGTGCAAAAGCTTTTGCGTTTAATTAGGTCCCATTTGTTTATTTTTGTTTTTATTTCCATTGTTCTCGGAGATGGACCGAAAAAGATATTCCTGTGATTTATGTCAGAGAGTGTTTTGCCTGTGTTTTTCTCTAGGAGTTTTATAGTGTCCAGTCTCACATTTAGGTCTTTAATCCATTTTGAGTGTATTTTTGTGTATGGTGTTAAAGAATGATCTAATTTCATTTTTTTGCATGTAGCTGACCAGTTTCCCCAGCACCGTTTGTTGAAAAGACTGTCTTTCCACCATTGTATAGTCTTGCCTCCTTTGTCGTACAGATGCGTTCACTTTAAATCCACCCATTCGCCTGTCTTCTCTTCCAGGTAGCTATAGAGTCCACTGCCTCAAATGGGGACCCCAGGAACAGCTGTTCCCTGCACTACATCTACGCCTAGCAGCCCAGCGAGTACCTGAAGGCCTTGCTGGCCGTGGGGGAGATTTGCCAGGACTATGACAGGTATGAGACTCCCCATCTCTGTGGGTTCGCATGGCCCCTGACTGACCCTGGGCAGAAGAATGGAAATTAAGTCATTGCTGAGGCTCATGAGGGGACAGAATAAAGCCTGGCCCCAGACGTGTCATCTTCTCCACACCTAGAGAAACTGAGTTTACACCAAGCTCACACTGGGCACCAAAAAAATCCTCTTAGCTTTCTTCTCTTACTTGGCTGGCAGGACCACTGGATAGCAATTTTGGTTTCCCTCTTGTAAGGTTTCAGTATGTGCTTTGCTACGCAAAGTTTGGTGCATGGACCAGCAGTGTAAGGTCACCTAGGAACTTAGAGCATCAAGCCCCACTTGAGAATCGGAATCAGCATCTCCAATGTAACACGATTCCCGGATGATTCGTGTGCACTGTGGAGTTGGAGAAGCACCAGTTTAGTGGGCACTGTTCTGTCTAATCCTTACATTAACCCTTCTGTCATGGGTGTTGTTTACCAGCAGAGGAGAACCATGCAGGGAGGTAAAGTGCCCTGTTGCACAGCCAGAAGCAGGATTTAAACCCAGATCCAGCTCATTCCACAGCGTAAGCTCGTAATCATGGATTTCACTGACCTTAAAAGCTATTGGTAACTTTAGCAGAGGGTGTGTGTCTGCCCACGTGCATGTGTGTGTGCCCATACCAGTGTGTGTGTGTTTGTATGTATGCCTATAGAAAACACGATTTTGAGATCAGATGAGATCAGATCAGTATTATATTTATTTTTACTTGGTGGAAAACATTGACCTTTCCCACTAAGAGAATTCCCTGTAAGAAATGATTTACATAAGTCACATTAAACTGGATTTATTCTGCCTTTCCAGTATTTCCAGACTGAGGTGATGTTGTGCACACTTGATCCAGAAGGCTCTTTGAGGGAGAACTAGTGTAAATATAAATATGAGTAAATCTCAGTTGACTGCCTGGCATGATGGTAAAAGAGGGCTAGTTAGTAATGAGCAACAACTAACTGACCTGTTAAACCAGGAAAATAAAGTGACTCTGTCCTCTAGTTTCAGAGAGATTTCATGGGATAGCCTGAATTTCTGTTCTTTCTAGTCTCATAATTGGTGATAATTGTATTAAAAACTTGATACCCCAGCACCATAGGGAGTGACACAACCTAGTGACCAGAAGGTGCAGAGAAACCAACAGGACAGGTAATAGGAAAGTTTCCATCAGTGTCCTTCCCGCTGGTGAGTCTCTGGATTCGGCTTGGTCATTGCCAGTAATTCAGATGGGTTGGAAGCCAGTCGGGGATGAATGAACAGGTCCAATCAAATCAGACAGCTCTAAACACTAGGCTCATAGTGTTTAGAATGGAATGTGCATGGAACCACACTTCCCCTCTTACACATTTGGAATAAAGGGCAATAATAACATTTTGTGTGTGTGTGTGTGTGTGGCCATGCCATGTGGCTTGTGGGATCTTAGTTCTCTGACCAGGGATTGAACCCACGCCTGCAGCAGTGAAAGCGTGGAGTCCTAACCACTGGACTGCCAGGGAATTCCCAATAATAGCATTTTTAATTATCTTGTTGAAGTAATAGTTATACTTGCGATATTGTCTGTAAAGACAATTGGAATCTCAGCTCTGATTTCTTCAGGCCCCAATTCAGGGAGGATTCTTAGAGAGGCTCATGTCATGGAGATTTCTGCCAAGGAGGGAAAAGATGGACAGATTGCGTCCCCACTGTCAGAAACTCCTCCAAATGTCCCCAAGACACCAACACAGTAATTCTCTCCTTCTATCACGCACACAGTTCATTGAGGGGACAGTCCTTTCCCTGATGTATATCCCTGGCAGCTTTGTCATAAATTAACTGACCTCATATGTGTGGTTTTTTTCCTGGGCTCTCTATTCTATTCCTCTGGCCCGTGTGCTTCTTTTTGTGCCATTTCTACACTGTTTGGTTACTGTACCTTTGTAATATGGTTTCAAGTCAGTGAGTGAGTTTCCTCCAGCTGCTGTTCTTCTTTCTCTGGATCCCCTTGGCTGTTTGGGGTCCTTTGTGGTTCCATGCAAATGTCAGGATTGTTTGTTCAGCCTCTGTGAAAAATTCCATTGGAATTTTGATAGGAATTGCATTGAACGTGCACACTGTTTTGGGTAGAATGGACATTTTAGCACTACTAATTCTTTCCATTCATGAGCACAGGATATCTTTCCATTTATCTGTGTCTTCAGTTTCTTCATCAAATGTCTTAAGGTTTTCAGTGTGCAGCTCTTTCACGTCTTGGGTTAAATTTATTCCTAGGTAGTTGGTTCTTTTGATGTTATTGTAAATGGGATTGTTTTCTTGATTTCTCTCTCTCTGATGGTTCATTATTAGTGTAGAAAAACACAACTGATTTTTGTGTATTGATTTTGTATCCTGCAGCTTTACTGAATTCATTTATTGGTTCTAACAGTTTTTTGGTGATTTAATACAGAAAACTGGAATTAGAAATCCCACTGTTTCTCCCACATCCAGGTCATACACAACACCCAAGACATAGTGGCTACTAATATAATCTTCCCACAGTGTCCCTTAAAAACGTGTGAAGTCCTACAAGGGTGAATTGCATCATCATTTTGGGTGAGCAGGATCTGGGTAGGCCTTGGTCTCTATAGCAAAGGTTGTTGTCTTCTCTACATTTCTTTCCTTTTATTGACATGACTGTTTTGAAAAGTAATTTATTTACCAGTAATTTCAAACGTATAGAAAATTTAAAATAGCAGTACAAAGTACTCACATTTGCCACTGTACACAAAACACTTCAGTGTCCCAAAATAGGGACACTCTTCCAGGGAACCAGCACGAAACCTCCACATGAGGAAATATTATGGTTTCCACATTATGATGCAATTCACAGACCCACTTCAACTTTCACCAGCTGCCCCAACTCTAGGGAAATGTCTCTTTTCATTCTGATCCTGTTTTGTTCTTCTGAAATGATGAGTGATACTTTCCCTCATTATCACACCCTTGATGGATTGAAAGTGCATAGGATGAATAAGATCTGGGTGACCTTTTCTGTATTGGAACATGTATCAGTACTTCATTCTTTTTTTTTTTTTTTTGCGGTATGTGGGCCTCTCACTGTTGTGGCCTCTCCCGTTGCGGAGCACAGGCTCCGGACACGCAGGCTCAGCAGCCATGGCTCATGGGCCCAGCCACTCTGCGGCATGTGGGATCTTCCCGGACCGGGGCACGAACCCGTGTCCCCTGCATCGGCAGGCGGACTCTCAACCACTGCGCCACCAGGGAAGCCCTTCATTCATTTTTTATTGTGATTAAATGTACATAACATTTACCATTTAAACCATTTTAAGTACACAGTTCTATGGCATTAACCACACTCATATTGTTGTACAAATATCCTCACCATCCACGTTCAGATCTTTTCCATTTTCACCAGTGAAACTCTGTAGCCATTAAACACTAATTCCCCTCAGCAACTGCATTCTATTTTCTGCCTTTGAACTTGACTTCTCTGGATACCTCATATAAGTGGAATCATATCATTTTTGTTCTTTTGTGACAGGGCTATTTCACTTATCATAGTGGATCAAGGTTAATATATGTTGTAGCACGTGTCAGAATTTCCTTAGTTTTTAAGGATGAATTTTCAATGCTTTTTGTGTATACCACATTTAGTTTATCCATTCATCCATTGACACTTGGGTCACTTCCACCTTTTGCTACTGTGATTAATATTGCTATGAAGATGAGTGTACCCGTATCTGTTCCAGTCCCTGCTTTCAATCTTTTGGGTATACCCTGATGTGGAATTGATGGATCATATGTTAATTCTATGTGGAAGTTTTTGAGGAACTGCCATACTGGTTTCAACAGAGACTATATCATTTCACTTGATTCCTTTTAAGACAGAATAATATGGATCAGCCTCCATGTCACTTATCCATTTACCCATTGGTGGACATTAGCATTGTTTCTACCTTTTGGCTGTTGTGAACAGTGCTGCTGTCAATAGATGTGTACACCTGTTTTCAATTCTTTGGGTTCTATATCTAGGGGTGGAGTTGTTGAACCATAGATAATTGTATATTCATGGAGTAAACAGAGGTTGCACCATTTTCCATTTCCACAATAAGGTTTAAAAGTTTCAGTGTCTCTGCATTGTTGCCAACATTTGTTATTTTAAATGTTTTTGATTATACCCATTTTAGCATGTGTGAAGGCATTATTATTGCATTGTGGTTTTAAGTTGCATTTCCATCATATCTTTTCAGCTGCTTGTTGACCATCTGCATGTCTTGTTTGGGGAAGGGTCTATTTAAGTCCTTTGTCCACATTTAAAATTGGGTTATTTGTCTTTGTTGATGAGTTGTAAAAGTTCTTGATACACCTGGATAAACACTTATCAGATATAAATATAATGTGAAATTCTTCCATTCTGTGGGCTGTCATTTCACTTTCTAAATTGCATTTTTTTGATGCACAAAGCTTTTTAATTTAAGGAAATCTAATTTTTTTCTTCTGGTTGCTGGTTATGAAGGTTTATCCCTATGTTTTATTGGAGATTTTACAGAGTCGTCCCTCAGTATCCATGAGGGATTGGTTCCAGGACATCCCACAGATATCCAAATCCATGGATGCTCAAATCTCTTATATAAAATGATATAGTATTTGCACATAACCTAGGTACATCTTCCTGTATACTTCAGATCATTCCTAGATTGTGTATAAGAACTAATGCAATATAAATGCTATATAAATGTTGTAAAAACAATGTGAATGTTATGTAAATAGTTGCTGAAATGTGGTAAATTCAAGTTTTTCCTTTTGAAACTTTTTGGCATTTTTTTTCTAATAGTTTTTGATCTGGCATTGGTTGAATCCATTGATGTGGAACCCGTGGATTCAAGGAGCTGAGTAAAATTTTACTTTTTACATTTAAGCCTTTTATGTATTTTGAGATGCTTTTTGTATGTGGTATGAGGTAAGGGTCCAATTTCATTCCTCTGCATGTGGTTAGCCAGTCACCTAGCACCATTTGTTGAAAACACCATTTCCCCCCATTTTAATGCTGTTGACTGTAGTCTGAAATCCGTTCATCATAGATGAATGGGTTTATTTCTGGGATCTCCATTCAGTTGCATTCATCTGTATGTATATCTTCATGCCAGTATCACAGCATTTTATTTAATGTTGCTGTGTGCTGTGTTGATTTTCTTTCTAAAAATTGTTTTAGCTCTTTAGGTTCTCTTGAAATTCCACATTTCAGGGTGTCATATTCTGCTCCCTTTCACATGGATGTACCCCAGTTTGCTTATGCATCATCTACTGAACACATCCTAATTCCTGTAAGGTTTAGACATTATGAGTAGAGGTTCTGTGCATAATAGCATCCTTGTTTTTGTTTGGATACAGTTTTCCAAAGCAGTTGTGTGAATACTGGAGGCATGATGGATGGATCTCAAGATGTGAGACCTCTTTGGCTTTGGAAAATACTGCCAACCTGTATCTCAAGAGGCCGTCTGTGCATTCCATCAGCAATGAAGAAGAGTTGCTGTTGTTCCCCTTCCTCCCGTAATCAGTATTGTCATTTTGGGAGGAGGTTAGCAGCTCTAATAGGTGTGTGGTGCTGTCTTGTTGTTTTGTTTATTTATTTTTTAAATTTATTTATTTTTTTATTTTTGGCTGTGTTGGGTCTTTGTTGCTGCGTGGGCTTTCTCTCTAGTTGCGGCGAGCGGGGACTACTCTTCGTTGCGGTGCGCGGGCTTCTCATTGCAGTGGCTTCTCTTGTGGAAGAGCACGGGCTCTAGGCACACGGGCTTCAGTAGTTGTGGCACGCGGGCTCAGTAGTTGTGGCTTGTGGGCTCTAGAGCACAGGCTCAATAGTTGTGGCTCACCGGCTTAGTTGCTCCACAGCATGTGGGATCTTCCCGGACCAGGGCTCAAACCCATGTCCCCTGCATTGGCAGGTCGATTCTTAACCACTGCACCACCAGGGAAGTCCCTGTCCTGTTGTTTTAATTTGTAATTCCCTAATGATATATGACATTGATCATATTTTTGTCCACTTATTTATTATCTGTATATCTTCTTTGGTCAGGTGTCTGTTCAGATCTTTACCCATCTGTAATGAAGGTGTTTGCTTTATAGTTGTACAAACTCTTATCAGATATGCATATTGCAAATATTTTTTCTCCCAATTTGTGGCTTGTCTTTTGGTTTTCTGAGAATTTAAAGTTTAAAATTTTTAAAGTCCATGTTCAAAATTTTATTTCTTTTGTGGATAAGCTTTTGAAGTTTTGTGTTAAAATTCACCAAGTCCAAGGTTATGTAGATTTCCTTCTATGTTTTCATCTACAATTTTTATAGTTTTGCATTTTAAATTTGTCTGTGGACAATTTTGAGTGAATGTTGGTGTAAGTTGTAAAGTTTGTGCCTACGGTCTTTTGATTGAATATGGTTTCCAATTAACTATTCTATAACTATTTTTGGAGAAGTCATGGGATATGTGGCTCCATTTCAGTTTGAATTTCCAAATTTAGTGGTTTCTGCAGGCTTGCCAGCTGGGAGCATGGGCTTCACAGAACTGAGAGGCTGCGGCCTGCACTTCCCAGCTGGCCAGCAGGTGGCGCCAAGCCTGCCTCTCTGACCCTTGAGGTGCATACACATTCCCTCCCTCCTGTCACAGCCCAGGGTCTGAGTGTCCCCTCCCTCCTGTCACAGCCCATTGCCTTTTGACAATGTTGAAGGTGACCTGAAGGTCCAGAAATCCCCTTACCCTCTGTGTCTGGGAAACCTTCCCTCAAACACCCTTCCCCGCAAAGACTCTGCTGAGACTCAGTATCCCCCCTTTCCTGACCAGGCCACACAAACCCAGTCCCTCCCCCGACTCATCAGCCAGGAAATGACACGCTCCTTCCCAGGATCAGTCAGAACAATAGCTGGTCACCCACGCATTCCCCTTCTCCCCGGCCCAAACCGTAGCCACTGCCCTCCACCTTGTGCAGAAGCCCCGCTCAGGGCATCTCCCCAGTCAGGACCTCTGATCCATGTGCTGTCAGGCCACCTTTCATGCCAGCCCCACACCCAGACCTTTATACTTGTGTTTACACCTCTCCATGGAGAAACCTCCTTTACCCCAACTATCCAGATGTTTACAGACCTTGTCTCTTTTCCTCCAGCTTTTCAATCTCAGAATTACCTGACTGTCACCACTCACAGTCCCTGCAGAGCCCAGAGATTTCTCCTTGAAGGAAAGGTTCTGGAGAAATCAGAGGGATAAATAAAGATGCCCAAGAGGGTGAAGAGTGAGTGTTTTCTGGTTAGAATTTTAAAGTGCTCCAACTAATAGATCATTTGCATTCTAATAACATGTTGTTCCTGAATTTTAATGGGGGAAATTCTTTATCTCATAAATATGCCAAGTGGGAAGTCCATTTAAAAAAATGTTATCGAGGTAATTCTGAGGGTTTACAAAGAATGAGGACACAACGTCCTTTGTTCAGACACTGGCTGAGAGCTTCCCGCCAGGAGCCTCAGCCCCTTGGAGGGCGGGGCGGCCATGACCCTCCTCCCACAGGTGGGCCTCCTCAAGTGCATCCTGCACACAGGCCCAATGCCATCACAGAATCCAGAATTGGCCAATGGCAGGCAGCTGGCTAGAGATGCGGACAAGAGAAAACTGCCCAACAGCCTGGGACCACCCTGTGGCATGGCCTCAGGACCCTGGTCCAGCCCAACAGCACCTCTGCATAGCCACACACCAGGCCAAGAGCTCTTCTGGTCTGGGATAAGGCAGGAAACTGTGAGTTGAAAGGAGGAGGAGATAGCCTCATCCACCAGAGGGCAGACAGCAGAAACAAGAAGAACTTCAGTTCTGCAGCCTGGGGAAGGAAAACCACATTCACAGAAAGATAGACAAAATGAAAAGGCAGAGGACTTTGTACCAGATTGAATGAACAAGATAAAACCCCAGAAAAATAACTAAATGAAGTGGAGCTAGGCAACCTTCCAGAAAAAGAATTCAGAATAATAATAGTGAAGATGATCCATGACCTTGGAAAAAGAATGGAGGCAAAGATCGAGAAGATTCAAGAAATGTTTAGCAAAGTCCTAGAAGAATTAAAGAACAAACACCTAGAAGAATTAAAGAACAAACAAACAGAGATGAGCAATACAATAACTGAAATGAAAAAAACACTAGAAGGAGTCAATAGCAGAATAACTGAGGCAGAAGAATTGATAAGTGACCTGGAAGACAGAATGGTGGAATTCACTGCCATGGAACAGAAAGAAAAAAGAATAAAAAGAAATGAAGGACAGCCTAAGAAACCTCTGGGACAACATTAAACACACCAACATTCACATTATACTGGTCCCAGAAGGAGAAGAGAGAGAGAAAGGACCGGAGAAAATATTTGAAGAGATTATGGTCGAAAAATTCCCTAACATGGGAAAGGAAATAGCCATCCAAATCCAGGAAGCTCAGAGAGTCCCAAGCAGGATAAACCCAAGGAGAAACACACTGAGACACATAGTAATCAAACTGACAAAAATGAAAGACAAAGAAAAATTATTGAAAGCAACAAGGGAAAAATGACAAATAACATACAAGGGAACTCCCATAACGTTAATAGCTGATTTCTCAGCAGAAACTCTGCAAGCCAGAAGGGAGTGGCACAATATATTAAAAGTGATGAAAGGGAAGAACCTACAACCAAGATTACTCTACCCAGCAAGGATCTCATTCAGATTCAATGGAGAAATCAAAAGTTTTACAGACAAGCAAAAGCTAACAGAATTCAGCACCACCAAACCAGCTCTACACCAAATGCTAAAGGAACTTTTGTAAGTGGGAAACACAAGAGAAGAAAAGGACCTACAAAAACAAACCCATAACAATTAAGAAAATGGTAATAGGAACATACATATTAATAATTACCTTAAACATGAATGGATTAAATGTTCCAACCAAAAGACACAGGCTCGCTGAATGGATACGAAAACAAGACCCATATATATGCTGTCTACAAGAGACCCACTTCAGACCTAGGGACACATACAGACTGAAAGTGAGGGGATGGAAAAAGATATTCCATGCAAATGGAAATAAAAGAAAGCTGGAGTAGCAATACTCAGATAAAATAGACTTTAAAATAAAGAATGTTACAAAAGAGAATGAAGGACACTGCATAATTATCAAGGGATCAATCCAAGAAGATGATATAACAATTATAACTATATATGCACCCAACATAGGAGCACCTCAGTACGTAAGGCAACTGCTAACAGCTATAAAAGAGGAAACCGACAGTAACACAATAATAGTGGGGGACTTTAACACCTCACTTACACCAATGGACAGATCATCCAGACAGAAAATTAATGAGGAAACACAAGCTTTAAATGACACATTAGACCAGATAGATTTCATTGATATTTATAGGACATTCCATCCAAAAACAGCAGATTACACTTTCTTCTCAAGTGCGCACGGAACGTTCTCCAGGATAGATCACATCTTGGGTCACAAATCAAGCCTCAGTAAATTTAAGAAAATTGAAATCATATCAAGCATCTTTTCCAACCACAATGCTATGAGATTAGAAATCAATTACAGGGGGAAAAAAACGTAAAAAACACAAACACATGGAGGCTAAACAATACGTTAGTAAATAAGCAAGAGATCACTGAAGAAATCGAAGAGGAAATAAAAAAATACCTAGAGACAAATTACAATGAAAACATGACGATCCAAAACCAGATGCAGCAAAAGCAGTTCTAAGAGGGAAGTTTATGGCAATACAAACCTACCTCAAGAAACAAGAAAAATCTCAAATAAACAAACTAACTTTACACCTAAAGGAGCTAGAGAAAGAAGAACAAACAAAACCCAAAGTTAACAGAAGGAAAGAAATCATAAAGATCGGAGCAGAAATAAATGAAATAGAAACAAAGAAAACAATAGCAAAGATCAATAAAACTGAAAGCTGGTTCTTTGAGAAGATAAACAAAATTGATAAACCTTTAGCCAGACTCATCAAAAAAAAGGGGGAGAGGACTCAAATCAATAAAATTAGAAAATGAAAAGGAGAGGTTACAACAGTCACCACAGAATTACAAAGCATCATAAGAGACTACTACAGGCAACTCTATGGCAATAAAATGGACAACCTGGTAGAATGGACAAATTCTTAGAAAGGTATAACCTTCCAAGACTGAACCAGGAAGAAAGAAAATATGAACAGACCAATCACAAGTAATGAATTTGAAACTGTGATTAACAATCTTCCAACAAACAAAAGTCCAGGACCAGATGGCTTCACAGGTGAATTCTATTAAACATTTAGAGAGGAGTTAACACCCATCTTTCTCAAACTCTTCCAAAAAATTGCAGAGGAAGGAACACTCCCAAACTCATTCTATGAGGCCACCATCACCCTGATACCAAAATCAGACAAAGATACTACAAAAAAAGAAAATTACAGACCAATATCACTGATGAATATAGATGCAAAAATCCTCAACAGAATACTAGCAAACAGAATCCAACAACACATTAAAAGTATCATACACCATGATCAAGTAGGATTTATCCCAGGGATGCAAGGATTCTTCAATATATGCAAATCAATCAATGTGATACACCATATTAACAAATTGAAGAAGAAAAACCATGTCATCATCTCAGTAGATGCAGAAAAAGCTTTTGACAAAATTCAACACCCATTTATGATAAAAACTCTCCAGAAAGTGGGCATAGAGGGAACCTACCTCAACATAATAAAGGCCATATGCAACAAACCCACAGCAAACATCATTCTCAATGGTGAAAAACTGAAAGCATTTCCTCTAAGATCAGGAACAAGACAAGGACGTCCACTCTCACCACTATTATTCAACATAGTTTTGGAAGTCCTAGACACAGCAATCAGAGAAGAAAAAGAAATAAAAGGAATACAAATTGGAAAAGAAGAAGTAAAAATGTCACTGTTTGCAGATGACATGATACTATACATAGAGAATCCTAAAGATGCCACCAGAAAACTTCTAGAGCTAGTCAATGAATTTGGTAAAGTTGCAGGATACAAAATTAATGCACAGAAATCTCTTGCATTCCTGTATACTAACAACAAAAGATCAGAAAGAGAAGTTAAGGAAACAATCCCATTCACCATTGCAACAAAAAGAATAAAATACCTAGGAATAAACCTATCTAGGGAGACAAAAGACCTGTATGCAGAAAACTATAAGACACTGATGAAATAAATTAAAGATGATACCAACAGATGGAGAGATATACCATTTTCTTGGATTGGAAGAATTGATATTGTGAAAATGACTGTACTGCCCAAAGCAATCTACAGATTCAATGCAATCCCTATCAAATTACCAGTGGCATTTTTTAACATATTATTATTTTTATTGATATTAGTATAGTATTTTTTATAAATTTATTTTTATTTATTATTTTTGGCTGTGTTGGGTCTTTGTTGCTGCACACAGCCTTTCTCTAGTTGCAGCTCGCAGGGGCTACTGTTCGTTGCGGTGTGTGAGCTTCTCTTGTTGCTGAGCACAGGCTCTAGAGCGCGCGGGCTTCAGTAGATGTGGCACGTCGGCTAAGTAGTTGTGGCTCGTGGGCTCTAGAGCGCAGGCTCAGTAGTTGTGGTGCACAGGCTTAGTTGCTCCACGGCATGTGGGATCTTCCCAGAGCAGGGCTCGAACCTATGTCTCCTGCATTGGCCAGCAGATTCTTAACCACTGCGCCACCAGGGAGGCCCACCAGTGGCATTTTTTACAGAACTAGAACAAAAAATCTTAAAATTTGTATGGAGACACAAAAGACCCCGAATAGCCAAAGCAGTCTTGAGGGAAAAAAATGGAGCTGGAGGAATCAGACTCCCTGACTTCAGACTATACTACAAAACTACAGAAATCAAGACAATATGGTACTGGCACAAAAACAGAAATACAGATCAGTGGAACAGGATAGAAATCCCAGAGATTAAACCCATGCACCTATGGTCAACTAATCTATGACAAAGAAGGCAAGGATGTACAATGGAGAAAAGATAGTGTCTTCAATAAGTGGTGCTGGGAAAACTTGACAGCTACATGTAAAAGAATGAAATTAGAACACTCCCTAACACCATACACAAAAATAAACTCAAAATGGATTAGAGGGCTTCCCTGGTGGTGCAGTGGTTGAGAGTCTGCCTGCCGATGCAGGGGACACGGGTTCGTACCCCGGTCCGGGAGGATCCCAAATGCTGCGGAGCGGCTGGGCCCGTGAGCCATGGCCGCTGAGCCTGCGTGTCCAGAGCCTGTGCTCTGCAACGGGAGAGGCCGCAGCAGTGAGAGGCCAGCATATCGCAAAAAAAAGGATTAGAGACCTAAATGTAAGACCGGACACTATAAAACTCTTAGAGGAAAACATAGGAAGAACTGTTTGACATAAATCACAGCAAGATCTTTTTTGATCCACCTCCTAGAGTAATGGAAATAAAACCAAAAATAAACAAATGGGACCTAATGAAATTTAAAAGCTTTTGCAAAGCAAAGGAAACTACAAACAAGACGAAAAGACAACCCTCAGAATGGGAGGAAATATTTGCAAACAAATCAACGGACAAAGGATTAATCTCCAAAATATATAAACAGCTCATATAGCTCAATATTAAAAAAACAAACCACCCAATCAAAAAATAGGCAGAAGACCTAAATAGACATTTCTCCAAAGAAGACATACAGATGGCCAAGAAGCACATGAAAAGCTGCTCAACATCACTAATTATTAGAGAAATGCAAATCAAAACTGTGATGAGGTGTCACCTCACACCAGTTAGAATGGGCATCATCAGAAAATCTACAAACAGCAAATGCTGGAGAGGGTATGGAGAAAAGGGAACACTCTTGCACTGCTGGTGGGAATGTGAATTGGTTCAGCCACTATGGAGAACAGTATGGAGGGTCCTTAAAAAACTAAAAATAGAAATACCATATGACCCAGCACCACTACTGGGCATATACCCAGAGAAAACCATAATTCAAAAAGACACATGCACCCCAATGTTCATTGCAGCACTATTTACAATAGCCAGGTCATGGAAGCAACCTAAATGCCCATCGACAGACGAATGGATAAAGAAGATGTGGTACATATATACAATGGAATATTACTCAGCCATAAAAAGGAATGAAATTGGGTCATTTGTAGAGTGAATGGATCTAGAGACTGTCATACAGAGTGAAATAAGTCAGAAAGAGAAAAATATATATTAATGCATATATGTGGAATCTAGAAAAATGGTACTGATGAACTGGTTTGCAGGGCAGAAATAGAGACACAGATGTAGAGAACAGACGTGTGGACACCAAGGGGGGAAATCGGCGGGGGTGGAGGGTGATGGTGTGATGAATTGGGAGATTGGGATTGACATATATACACTAATATGCATAAAATAGATAACTAATAAGAACCTGCTGTATAAAAAAAATAAATAAAATTCAAAAATAAAGAAAGAAAGGAGAGGTGTTTGTGGGGGTGGGGGGAGCTTTCAGCTGAAAATCGTTTCTGTTCCCACCCCTGCCACTGGCTTGGTGTTTGGCCTCCAACAAGCCTCTTGCCTGCTTGGCCTCGTTTTTCTCCCCTGTGGAGAAAGGAGTTGGATGACAGCTTACTGAGTTTCCTCTGAGTTTGTGGTGCCTCTGCGAGACCCCAGCCCCACAGGCACCTTCCTCCCACTCAGGCACCTAGTGATTTGGGGTCCTCAGCTGATACAATTTTAATAGGTTTCCATCATTTCTTGAGGGAAAAGTGGGAAGGAGGGTGGTTTGTTGCCGAGACGGATCTCTCAGCACCTGGGAAGGCAGGACGCTCATTTCCCCTTTAGCTCCGCTGATAACCCTCCACTTTCATCAGCAGGTGAGTGAGTGTGGCTTCTTCTTTCCAAGTATGGTGCAAAATGTAGAATTTCTCCCAAAGAAATTTGACTTTAATGAGAGACTAGATCATAGGAGAGAGTAATTATTTGGATGGTGTGCACGTGCCAGGTTAATTTTAAATCAGCTTTTAGGTCAGTCTGTCTTAATTATTCCATTAACTGTTTTCAACTAGCAATTTCAATAATTGTATTAGCACAATGCCTGTGTAGTATAATTGCTTTTTGGATCCTGTTCATTGTGATCTCAGAGTCAATGCCTGGGCTGTCTCCCTGGGCTGGTGTTAGTGTGAGTGTGTGTGTGAGTATGAGTGTGTGCACACGCACGCTGGTGGGGAGGAGAGCTTTCTCCTTATTTTATTTCTACTGTAGGACCTTGTGTGTTTATCTATTTTATATATAGTAGTTTGTACCTGCTAATTCCAAACTCCTAATTTATCCCTCTCCACCTTTCCCCTTTGGTAACTGTAAGTTTGTTCTCTATGTCTCTGAGTCTGTTTCTTTTTATGTAGATAAGTTCATTGTATCATATTTTAGATTCCACGTATAAGTTATATCATATGGTATTTGTCTTTCTCTTTCTGACTGCCCTTAGTATGATAATCTCTAGGTTCACCCATGTTGCTGCAAATGGCATTATTTCATTCTTTTTTTATGGCTGAGTAATATTCCTTAGTAGGTATGTACCACATCTTCTTTCTCCATTCATCTGTCGCTGGACATTTAGGTTGCTTCCATGTCTTGGCTATTGTTACTAGTGCTGCTGTGAACATTGGAGTACATGTGTCTTTTCGAATTAGAGTTTTCTCTGGATATATGCCCAGCAGTGGGATTGCTGGATCCTACGGCAACTCTGTTTTTAGTTTTTTGAGGAACCTCCATATTGTTCTCCATAGTCACTGATTGATTTAAAGCCAGCTCACCTGACTTAAAGGGCAGGGCTGACTGATTTAAAGTAGTGGGATAGTCTAGGGAGGGGTGATTGCCCTGGGAGACTTTGAGAGAGAAATACCCCCTCTGTAGGGCACTTCATTGCACTTAGCGGGAGAGGAGGTACGAAATCAGGCTGCAGGTGCCCAAGTCGAGTGCAGCCCCCATGGCTGGGGAGGGAGGTAGGAGGAAGGGCTGAAAGTTGACATTAGAGCGGATGGCCACTAGAGGGCGCCAGAGCACCGTCAGAGCCACCCGCAGCTCCCCGACTGGACCTCCAGGCTGGGCAATAGGGTTGGAGATGGGGTTGGTGGAACCCCAAGGACGTGCCCAGAAAGGAGGGGTTGGTTACCGGGAGCTTCTGACTCTCCGGCCCAAATTGCCTCACCTCACAGAGGGAAGAGAGGTCAGCCTTCAGCATCCGATGGGGGCACTTCCAGCCTGGTCAGGTGGCCCAGTGGTTGGACAGCCTGAAAGGCTGTCTGCGGTCTGACTGCCCTTTGTTTCTCCAGAGGCGGAACTCTGGACCCAGAAATACCTGGCTTGACTCTTAGGCTTGCAGTTTTCAAGCTGCAGGCCTGTGTGGGTGTTGGCATCTGAAAAGCGGGGCTGGTGGTTGTGAACATGGAGCATGTAAAAGCGGCATTTGGGTGGGTGGGCTGTGCTCATCCCTATGCCCTTTCTCTCAAGAGTTCTCCCCAAACTTCCTTCTTCCCTTTCCATCTGAGCCTCTTCCTCCTGTCCCCACACCCCTGCTGGGGAGACCTGACCTAAAGCTGGGTCACGTGACTTAAAGGTGTCTGATTGAGTTAAAGCCAAATCATGTGACTTAAAGGGTGTGACTTTGTTTTCTTCTGATTTGAAAAGAAACTGGACCGTTTTCATGGGCCCCTAAAAGTATCAGGGGCCCTGACACTGTGCCTGCTGTGATGAGTCAACCTGGCGTTTCAGTTTGTGTGGTGCCTCTCCTCCTCAGAGCTCTTTATCCCTCACAGGCCCCCAGCTGTGTAAGGGTGGAAGGAGCTCAGGGCTCATCAGGTCCAGCCTGGCAGGACCAGTTAAGAAAACTGAAGCAGAGGAGGGAAGCAACTGTCCGAGGCCACACCTTGACAGTGACAAGGACTAAGCCAACCTCTGACTGCCAGGTCCCAAAACAACACAAGAAAGAAAACTAGTTTTCATGTTAAAAAAAAAAAAACATGCATTATCACTCCCTCACTCATTCCACCACTGTCTATTGCGCATCAGCCCTGTGCCAGGCACCATGCCACTGCTGGGGACACGGCACAGAGTGAAGCTGACAGGAGGGAGGGACCCCAGTAACCAATGACTATCTAATGACCATCCTGATCAGCGGCACAGAGGGAAAGTGCACTGTGTTACAAACACAGAAAGCAGAGCAACGTAACCCAGCGTAGGAGGAAGGAGAGGTTTCCGCTGTTTATTTGGGGACCTAGGAAAGAATAATAAGAAAAAAGATGTCTGAATTGACCCAAAAATTATTAAAGGGGGAAAAAAAGGAATAGAAGTGACAGTTGGCCTTTGTGATGCTACAAAGCCGCATAATCAAGATCTGACGATATTAACCTAAGATTGACAAGTATCACTGGAAAAGAGAAGGGACCCCACGTGTGTGTATTTGACATTAATTCAGTGGGAAAGGATAGCTAATTTAAGATATGATAAAACCACAACTGGCTCTCTACCTGGGAAAATCTATATTTGGACCCTCACCTCCCACCAGTCACAGAAATCAATTCCAGATGGATTAAGGCCTAATGAATTGAACAATAGAAACCCAAATAGAAGGGGAAGTAAGAAACCATATGATTGAACAAGGGTAACAGAGACTCAACCATGACAGGAAATGCAGAGACTGTAATGCAAGTGAAGCACACATTTGACTACATTAATTTTTGCATATGTGTCAAAAGATACCATAAACAAAACTAAAAGAGGATGGATTTCGGGGAGACACTTGCGATGCAGGTGATAGATAAAATGCCTGTGATCGGTCAAGAGCATCTCTAAACTGATTTTTTTTAAGACAGAAACACCTTACCAGCAATTCACAGTGCAGCAGAATTTCTCAGCCTCAGCACTATAGACACTTTGGACCTGACAGTCCCTTGCTGTGGGCGCTTTGTAAGATGTTTAACAGCATCCCTGGCGTCTACCCCCTAGATGCCAGCAGCACCCCTCCCCCATTCACGAGTTGTGACGACCAAAAATGTCTGCAGACATTGCCACATGTCCCTGGGGAAGGAGAGAAAAACCGCTCAGTTGAGAAGCTCTGCAGTAGAGCAAATCCACTAATAAACATGTGGCAGGATGCCTCAATAGTCAGGGACAGGCACAGAGAAGAATGAGATGTCATTTTAATGATAATATCTACACCTGGCACTAATGCAAGGAAAAGGACGCATGGAGGATGGAAATAGGAATTCAGAGCCTCCAAGGGAGATCAGTCTGGTGATACACAAAGCTGTATGGTGTGAAACTCGGAGACTGCTTGATGGCGTCATGCAGGTGTCAGGGGCGAGCCTGCACGGCCAGCCAGGACTTCCAGGGACTCTGGAGACCACCTGCCAATTTCATTTTGTACATGGTTCCCTAATGCATGGTATTTGAGACTATCAGCCTGAAAATTCAAAACTACGATTCCTGAGTCAGAGGGGTCTGTTTTCCTGTGTTTGGCCAGAGGATGACGATGGATTCCACACCCCTCTGGCTGTTCTACCTCCATGAAAACACAAAAACTACACTGAGAGGGAAAAACCTTGAATTTTGAAGACATGATCAACCACAGATGAGGTCCTGCTCCCAGGTCCAGAGAGATGGGCAGGGGACTTCCCAAGCTGTCTCTGAAGGACCCTGAGGTCACACAACCCACAGTAGCACCTGAAACTTTGAAGCCTGTCATCTTTCTGGAGTGTAATTTGGTTTTTCTTTCATTTCTTCATGCTCACTCCTGCCCTCACCTTTCATCCCCTTGCAGTCAGCTCCTCCAGTCCAGCGGTAAGTAAAAGGGACTTCTTTAGTCTGCAAATAATAAATGCTGGAGAGCACGTGGAGAAAAGGGAACCCTCTTACACTGTTGGTGGGAATGTAAATTGGTGCAGCCACTATGGAAAACAGTATGGAGGTTCCTCAAAAAACTAAAAATAGAGTTGCCATATGATTCAGCAATCCCACTCCTGGGCATGTACGCAGACAAAACTATAATTCAAAAAGATATATGCACCCCAATGTTCATAGCAGCACTAGTTACAATAGCAAAGACATGGAAGCAAACTAAATGTCCATTGACAGATGAGTGGATAAAGAAGATGTGATACACACACACACACACAATGGAATATTACCCAGACATTAAAATGAATGAAATTTGCCGAGAGATTATCATACTAAGTGAAGAAGTAAGTCAGAAAGAGAAAGACAAATACTATATATCACTTATATGTGGAATCTAAAATATGACACAAATGAACATATCTATGAAACAGAAACAGAGTCACAGACATAGAGAACAGATTTGTGGTTGCAAGGGTTGGGGCTGGGGGAGAAATGGATTGGGAGTGTGGGATGAGCAGACATAAACTATTATATATAGGATGGATAAACAACACTGCCCTACCTTATAGCACAGAGAACTACATTCAATATCCTGTGATAAACCATAATGGAAAAGAATATGAAAAGGAATAGATACATGTATATGTATAACTGAATCACTCTGCTGTACACCTGAAACTAATACAACATTGGTAATCAACTATACTTCAATATAAAATAAAAAGTTTAAAAAAATATGAAAAAGAATATATACATGTACAACTGAGTCACTTTGCTGTACAGCAGAAATTAAACACAACATTGTAAATCAACTATACTTCAATAAAATTTTTTTTTTAAAAAAGACTTTTTTTGTTCCTTGCATCTTCAAAGAATATTAAGGTGAAAAGGCTTTTCCCATAGGACTTGAACCCCAGGATGGGCCAGGTTCCAAGCACTGGGTCAGCCACCAAAGTCTCCATCAAACCCAGAAGTGGGTCGAAGCCTATCACACCAAATTGCTGTTCACTGGATCAGCCACCTAGCTCGGGGCCAAATCCCCAAGCTGGGGGTCTGGGTTCCAGCTCATCCCCTTACCAGCCAAGTCACCTCATTTAAGCCACTCATTCTCTCTGAGCCTCAATTTCCCACTCTGTGAAATGGGATAATAACTCTCCCCCACTGGGCTGTTTGGAGGGCAGTGTGCTGCAGAGGTTAGGCACCCAGGCCACATACTGTACAACCCAGCATTCCCACCCCCAAGTAAAGACCTAAGAGACATGGTGAGTGAGTGCATCCACTGAAAGACATGCATGTGAATGTCCACAGTGACTCTGTTCACAATAGAAAAGAACTGGAAACATCCCAACTCTCCATCAGCCAGAGAATGGACAGTCAAATCGTGATGTTTTCATGCAATGGAATGCTGCCTGGCAATGAACCAGGATGTACAAATGACTTCAACTCATGACACATGAATGAAGCTCAAAGATGCTGCACTGGAGAAAGAAGGCAGACATAGAAATACCATCAAGGGCTTCCCTGGTGGCGCAGTGGTTGAGAGTCCGCCTGCCGAGAAAGGGGACACGGGTTCGTGCCCTGGTCCAGGAAGATCCCACATGCCGTGGAGCGGCTGGGCCCGTGAGCCATGGCCGCTGAGCCGGCGCGTCCAGAGACTGTGCTGCACAACGGGAGAGGCCACAACAGTGAGAGGCCCGCGTACCGCAAAAAAAAAAAAAAAAAAAAAAAAAAAAGGTGGTCTGCCTTCTCAGCCTGCTTCATGTTAGAATACATTTTTTTAAAAAGGAAGTACCATCAAGAATAGACAGTGCTGGTACTTCCCTGGTGGTCCAGTGGTTAAGACTCCACGCTTCCACTGCAGTGGGGACATGAGTTCAATCCCTGGTCAGGGAACTAAGATCCCGTTAAGCCACGTGGCGCGGCCAAAGGAAAAAAAAAAATCAGAATAGTGGCGGCCCTTGCAAGCAGAATTGACTGGAAAGAAGCACAAGGGAACTTTCTGGGGTGTTGGAAATGGTCTAAATCTTGATCTACATCATGGCTACATGGGTGTATACATACATAATAATTAGTGGAGCTGTACACTTAAAATCTGTCACTTGACTGTATATAAGTTACACGTCAAAAAAAAAACAAAGTAAAAGTATAAACGTACAACAACAACAAAAACTACCAATGATGGTGCCAGGCCAGCTGTAAACATTGAGACCTAAATGACTCTGTCTCAATTTCCACATCTCCAAAACGAGGACAATGACAAAAATAGTACCAGCCACACAGGACCATCATGAGGACCCTACGAGTTAGTCAGTTTAAAGACCAGCGTCTGGCATGCGGTGTGTGCTTCCTGAGGCAGACGGAGCTCCTGTTGGTTGAGGGGAACGCATATAAAATGCTTGGCACTGCCCAGCACACCAAGGAGCTCAACCAATGCTGGCAAGTGTTATCTAAGACTCCCCCAAGAAGTCTCCCTGACCTAGTGATGGATGGGCCTAACCAGGTCTCCCCTTACCAATCTAACCAAACCTCTGGGACCAGCAGAACAGCCCGTGGCTTCTTCTCTTGGCAACAATCCACTGTATTTTCAGTTCCTTCACATCAACCGTCTTTGTCTCTCAAGACTCCAGGCAGATATCACCTTACTCGCCCTGCCCCTGGGGCCTGCTCACTGGGGATTTCCAGCTTGGCTGGCTCCCAGCTTCTGGACAGATATAAACAGAGGTCCTGGCTGCTTGCCCAGGACCCGGTGCAGGGGCTCGAGTGTCTCCCTGAAGAGTCAGCACTCCATCCCCCTGGCTTCCAAAGCAGGGCTGGCTCGGGGGGCTCCCCCCCGCCCCTCCGCGGGTGCCCCGCCGCCACCACCAGCTGGCTCATTGCTGGGCTTCGCGCTTCCTTCTGTACTCACTGCATCCACCACTAGGAGGGCAGCTAGCTCCACAAGGCACACACTTCGCCAGGCTCGGTCACTGCTGTTTCTCCAGCACCTAGAGCAATGCCTGCCACATAGTATAACAGATGCTCAGTAAATATAAATTGTCCAAATGAGTGAGATGAGCAGATCAGTGTGGGGCTGGAAAGGCCTCTAGGCATCCTGACCAACCCCCTCTGTGGACCCCCAGATGGCCCTGACCAGGTCTCTCTTCCCACAGCATCCCTTTACTCTCTTGCTCAAGAAACTAACATAACTTCTAACTATCAACTCCATCAAGTCACAACCCCTCTGTCTTGGTTTCAAGACTCCCTCAAGCTGCCCCTCACCCAATCAAAACTACTACTCACTACTCTTCACCACATCTCTGCAGTTTACTAGGTCAAGTGACCTCCAGGAGCAAAAAGAGCTGGACTCATCCTTAGCAACCAAATCAGAACGAACAGCTGGCTTGTACCTACCTATCAGGGTCCCCAGGAGGAACGCGGATGACAATGTAAAGTGCTCGGCTGGCCCCTAAAAATGGGAGCGGTCATCATCTGACGCTGGAGGCTCTTGGTCCGATTGAGTGACAGCTGTAGGGTCTGCGGAACATAGGTTCAAATCCCAGCTCCACCCTTTTTACTGGTGGGTGACTGTGGACAAGATAATTCACCTCACAGGCCAGTTTTCACATCTGTAAGGTGGGGATAATAAAAGAGCCTACATCCCAGACCTATGGAGGAATTTAATTAGCATATACAATATGCCCAGCACGATACCTGGTCAAGAGTAAAAACTCAACCAACGGCCTTTGTGATGATTATCAGCATCGTCTTTGGGGAGCCTACCTGGAAACAGACCAGCTTGTTTCTCTGCCACGATGACTGTTGTAGCACTACCGTTGTCCTCAGTTTCGTGCATGTCACTGCCTATTCAGAGTCCCCTCCAGTCCGTCACCTCATTGCTTACCCTGGTTGTCTAGGCAGGTACTGCTTTTCTTGGTCATCACACTCAGTTTTATGGTCGTCACCAGCAGGGCCAGCACACACAGTTGTGTCGTGACCTGCGCAAGGGCACCATCTGTGCGGAGGCCGGGGACAGTGGGGAGGCTTGCCTTGGCTTCTTCCCAAAGGAGAGGCCATTTCCATTTGCACAGAAATGCACACGGTCTAGCCCAGCCCCTGAGTTTAGGGAGGAGGAAGCTCTTTGTCCTCAAATGGTTAGTTTGGGGAATCTTCCTTCTGTTTGTTGCTTGATATGTTCCTTTCATTTTCAGGTGATGACAGCACTGTCAAGACTCACAGCGTCCGGAACATTCACTTCTAGTCCCCATTCCTCCCCACTCCACCCCGCCTCTCTCACCTCGCCTGCATCCATCTAACTTACTATTTCTAACATGCCATGATCTAGGACAGTGATTCTCAAACCATTCTGACCTCAACCCGCAGTAAAAATTACATTTTGTGTCATGACCCACACAGCTATATATACATAAAGAGCCAAAACAAAGTATTCATGAAATCACTGCTACCTTTACTCTTTATGATGTGCTCTGATATATTCTATTTCTTTTCTTTTCTTTCTTTTTTTTTTTTTTTGGCTGTGCCACATGGCTTGTGGGATCTTAGTTCCCCCACCAGGGATTGAACCCAGGCCCTTGGCAGTGAGAGTATGGATTCCTAACCACTGAACCCTCATTTTTTGTTATTATTTTTTAAATGGTATTTTTAAAATTATTTATTTATTCATTTATTTATTTATTTGGCTACATCAGGTCTTAGCTATGGCATGCGAGATCTTCATTGTGGCATGAAGGATTTTTCGTTGCGGCACATGGGCTCTTCATTGCGGCACACGGGCTTCTCTCTAGTTCTGGCGTGCGTGGGCTCTAGAGGGCCCGTGGGCTCAGTAGTTACGGCACGCAGGCTCTCTAGTTGTGGTGCACGGGCTCCAGAGCATGTGGGCTCAGGAGTTGCGGTGCGCGGGGCTCTCTAGTTATGGAGCTTAGGCTCTAGGCGCGCAGGCTTAGTTGCCCTGCAGCATGTGGGATCTTACTTCCCTGACCAGGGATCGAACCCGCGTCCCGTGCATCCCACTGGACCACCAGGGAAGTCCCTCCCTCATTTAAAAAAAATACATATCTTGACCCACCAAACTGATTTCACCTCCACAGAGAGACTGAAAATCGCTGTTGGGACAACTGCGTAAAGTGAGATCCTCGGATGCATTTCCAGCAGCCACAGCATCACCCAGGAGTTTATTAGAGATGCAGAATCTCAGGCCCCACCCAGACCTACTGAACCAGAATCTGCATTTCCACATAGCTCCCAGGGGATTCATGTGCATGTGAAAATTTGAGATGCCCTGGTCTAAGATAAAGGGAAGCCACGCTTGCCAGAATGGTATCTATTAAAATAAGTACCTGGGGATTCTGTTATCTGTGAAGGATGTGAACTTGAGCAGGGGCACAAAAAATCTGCTGGAGCTCCCCAAGGGCCCTTTCCCCTATTGTACACCACCAGGGAGTTGCCGAGAGGTGCCTTTCCCCTGCCTGTGACATCTGAAAGTCAGAGGTGGCTCTGTATGTCTTTTCCTGTGGTTTAGTCACAACTAGGAGCTTCAAAAGCCAATTTCAAGACACAAAGATGTCTCAGTCCCTCTACATCCAACAGTGGGAAGTTCACAGATTTTTCCAGGAATAAGCTCCTGGAAAATGAAGAGACTCAGGACCAAGAATTAAGAGTCCTCTAAGGTTCTCCTCAGCAGCAACACTCAGGGCCTTCAGGTCTGACCCGAAGTCCTGTTTTCCTCATCACCACAGCTTGAGCCAGGAATGGAGCCCAAATCGTACCCTCTGTGTAAGTGTTGCCAGACATCTCCTTAGAGCGTTCCTGAGCCCCAAGCTACTGGTCAGTCTTGGCATTTGGACGAAATGAAGCCACAGAGTTTCCTTACAGAGCTCCCTGCTCCTCTCCCCAAATCACACTGCCGCTTCCCTCTGCTGCTCTGAGGTACCAGGGCATCCTCCACGCTCTGGGGTTCTCTCATGTCTGTGAGTCCCCACTTCCCTCTAACCCTGAAAAGATAGGCTCTGTTCCCCATTAAAAGAATGCCAGTCATTTGGGGGCAACAGTGTCATCCCAAGGCCTGTGAAGTCATACACCACATTCTGCTCAATCCTGTCAGCAGCTCAAAAAGCAGGTTGTGTCCAGGAAATCAGAAGGGTGTGAAAATATAAAACAGTGTTCCAGCCCCTGGGGCAACCAAGCAGAAAGTGACTTGGGTGCTTCACAACCCAGGTCAGACGTGCCTGCTCCTAGACCCCCACCCAGATTAAAGACCCAACTGGTGGTCAGCTAGCTGCCTGTCCTATGATTTCCACAGCTTAGGAAGTGCATGTGAAAATCTCTTAGAAGAAAGATTATCCGCAGAACCAAGGTTTGACCTTAGCGTGGAAACCTGTGTGATCTTGAGCTTGTCATTTAGCTTTTCCGCCTCTCAGCTCTACCACATAAATACATTAATCTACAGCCTGCTCCATAGTTATGAGTTTCCTTGGGCAAGAGCATTACTTAGGAAAATGAAATGAAAGGTTATAGCCAATATGTTTCCTGTGGTTGTCTTTGAGTGTATTTGATTGTTCTATGTATTCTTATGCTTCTCTGTCATTTCCCTATTCTTGACAATAAGCTGGGCCCGTGAGCCATGGCCGCTGAGCCTGCGCGTCCGGAGCCTGTGCTCCACAGCGGGAGAGGCCACAACAGTGAGAGGCCCGCATGCCGCAAAAAAAACAAAAAAACAAGAAGGTTCCACACGAAGGCAAGGAAAACATCTGATTTAAAAAAAAAAAAAGTGGATGTGGATATGGATCTTGGAGAGAGAGAAGTGGAGAAGGGCCTTGGAGGTGGGAAGGGGGCCCAGCTCTGGGGGCTTCTGAGGCTCCTAGGGAAATATGTCCAATGGAGAGGGACTGCTAAGGAGAGGAGCCCCTGCGTAGTTGCCTCTGCCAGCTGTGAGGGTGTGGCTTGTGCAGGAACTGCATCTGATTGGTGTAGAGGTGAGAAGGAGGGAGGAGGAGCAGTGTATGACACGTAGGGGTTTCGAAGGGATCGAATGAGAGGCTGGAGGTGAGTGAGGTGGAGGAGAGTGAGAGGCGGTGAGGGATGGGTGAGGTTTGGGAATGTGCTGGAAAGTGAGATTCCAGCCAGGCAGAAGGTCTGATAAAATGGGTATGGAAATTGAGGTGGTAGAGAAGAGGCAGAGGGCAGGTGGCTCTGTGTGCACACTGCGTGGTTCAGCTGCCAGGCTCTTACCTGCATTACAGGTGGAGGTGAGGGAGCCACCCGGCTGTCCATCGTGAGTCCACCGGTGGCTGCAGCTGCTGGACCCTAGGCCAGCGCTCTCAGGCCCTCCTTCCCCAAACCCCTAACTTGGCCCCCAAAACTGGAAGGTCTCATGGGATGGAATCTCAAATAGCACTGGGTGCTGTGTGCTCAGGTTCCCTGGGCGAGCAGGTGTGCAGGGTGCTCTGGTAGTTGCTGTCCTTCCAGGAAATGAAAACGAAAGAGCGGGATCCAGCTTCCACTCGCATCCTGGTCGGCTCGGGGGAGCACAGGGGCTGGCCCCTGCAGGAGGGGAGACCAGGGTGCCGTGGGCTCGCCCACTGGGAGGCATCGGTCCTGCTCGCATCCTTTCGCAGATGGACAGCCTCTCGGGCATCCTGGCACTGGCTCCCAGGGGGACAGAGGTGGGATTCTGGGGGATCTAGAGAGCTGAGGGAATCCCTGGTCCTGGGCTCGTGACAGCAACAGACCAACTTCATGGCACCAACTTCCTGTTCATCTCTGCAGATGGATAGGAGGGGGCCTCCCATGCTGTCCGCCTGGACCAGGTGTCTCTCCCCTTACGGGTGAGTGACATTCCCAGCTCCAACCCGGCCACGGCCTGCCCTTTGGCCAGGTGGAGGCCCCACCGCCCCATGCCTGAATGCCAGCATCAGTGAGGCTATAATGCTCTTCTGACCTAGACCCAAGTACTCAGTGGATCCCAGCTGCCACCTCTTCCCAGGCCTCTGGCTGCTCCAAGTGTAATACCCACCCACCCCATCACCCGTGTGTACCTGCCTTAGCTCCCTCTGCCTTGAGGGGGAGCCCAGAAAGGTTGTAAGCACTAAAGCAAACCCATACACGCAGAAGAAAAGGAGGCAAAAAGCCTTAATAACCTGCCAAAAATCTGAAGGTGTAGATGCTGTTGGCTTAGCATTGATAAATCATGAGCTCCTGGAAACCAGTAAGAACAAGACCAGAAACCCAATAGAAAAATGAGCAATAGGAATATGTATGTATTTGTACATATCTAAAAGGTACATGGTTATTTATTGCAGCATTGCTTATTATACCGAATGATTAGAAACAACCCAGGCATCCGTTAAGAAGGGGCTGATGAAATAAATGATGCTACATCCATTTAACAGAATTCTGTGCATCCTGTCTGACAGAGTTCTCTACGGACCGTGGCAAGCTCTCCAAGAGGTAGTACAGCACGTGGTTAAGAGCCCAGACTCTGAGAACAGCCTGCCTGGCTTGGTAACCCAGATATGTCACTTACTGGCTGTGTGCGCTTGAGCAACTTAGTTACCTTCTGTACTGCCTCTCTCTACTTACTTCTGCCTCAGTTTCCTTAACAGTAAAATAGAGCTAATAATATTGATGATACCTGTATCATGATGTTCTTATGAAGAGTAAATGAGTTAACGTTTGTAAGACAAGTAGAATAGTGCGTGACCACCATTCTAAGCAGAAAAATCAAGGCACATAACAGTGTATATTACATGCTACCTTTTGTGTGTATATATATATTTACTGGTATTTGTACAAAGAAACTCTGGAAGGATATGTAACAAATTTACAAACATAATTGGGATTCAGTATGGAAAATAAGAGCAAGGGTTTTCATTGTAAACCTTTTTCTATGGTTTTGATTTTTTTAACCATATGAATAAATAAATGCCTACTCAAAAGAGTTAAAAAAAATAAATAAGAAAGACGTTTTAGGATCTGTTCCCTGCCAGGAAGCCAAAACCTAGGTGATGATAGGCATTGCCTGAGACAGACCTAAAAAATGAGGACATTTCCCGATGCTATATATGATCAAACTACAAAATTATGACCCCATAGGAGCAGGAACAAGTGGAATCCCTCCTTCACAAAAGAAATATGCACAGGTGTTTCATGCTCAATAAAATAACCATATTTATTTTATGTTTTAAATTATTAATTTTTTAAATAACACTTTTCCTACAAAGAACTCAAAACGCATATACAGAAGTTATAATTTATAACAACAAATTTTCTTAACACTTGCCATACTTCTCAAAGGGAGGGAGGAATATGAGGTAGACAGAAAGGTAAAAAGAGGACGGGGCACTGCAGGTCTGGACGTGAGCAACGAGAGTGGGGTCAACAGGCTGCTGGAGGGCCTGGTACCCAGGGGAGGGGGCCAGGAGAAAGCACCCATTCCTGTGACCTCTGGTTTGGGGATGAGGTTCAATTTCCCTCATAAGAGGAAATGTTCAAGGTTTCCTTACAAGGAGCACTGGGACTATCCACAGCGCTGGTGTTTCCTAAGCAGCAAGGCCTCCTGGGTTCCTAAGTTCCTTGGGCTCTACCATGGGGCAGTCATAGACATCTCATCGCTGGTTGACCAGTGAACAGACAAATGGCCAGTGAGTCCGCAGTTCTCCAACAAATCAGGCACAAAGCAACAATGGTGGGTGAAAACAGAGGAGGTAGAGAGGGGTCTTCTTCCCATCTGCCCCAGTGGGATGCATATTTTCTCAGGGGGTAGAAGGAAAGCAGAACCTGACATTTACATTCCTTTTACATCACATGGTTATTCCAGAGAAAGCGCAACAACATGTGAACTCCTCCAAAGAAAACTAAGACAAAATGAGCCAGGATAGCTCTGTCTTCTTGTTGAAAATCCTGTTTAAAAAGAGAGCAAGAAAGAGGTTAAATTTGTTTTTTAAGTGATAAAATAATCCAAAGTTAGAAGTTCGGTATTGATATTAATTCAATCAATGCCACAGACAAGCATCTAGGGCTGCTTCATGAAGTGTATGAGTGGAAGAATATCTTAGTCTGTTCCATAATGTCCATACCCTCCACAGCACCTTGGGAAGTTTTCCTCTGGACGTTTTCCCATCTTCACCATCAGCAAATAGGGGCACTCTTTTCAGGGTTGATTAACCTCTTTCTCTGGCTTCTCAGAGCACTTTCTTAGTCCTTTCAAAGAAGTAAGAGAGTCTGCTTTGGGGTTGGAAGAACAGACTTAGATGGTGAAGAGGGGTGAATATGAGCAAAGTTGGAAGTGACGACCACAGCAGATTTCTGGAGCTGTAAGTAATGCCACTGTTTTTATGGGAGTATCAGGAGAAGAAGGCTGGGGGCCAGACAGAAAGGGCTCTCCCTGGCCCTGCCCTCCTCCTGCAGTCTGTTCTCAACCCAGCAGCCTCGGGGACTGTTGCGACGCGGCCCCTCTGCTCAGTGCTCTCCAGTGGTTTGGCCGCACTCAAAAGAGCCCTTACAGCGACCTCAAGGCCTTGCCACCCACCTCTCTGACCATATCTTTACAGCTTTCTGCATTACTCAGCTTCAGCCACCCTGGCCTCCTTGCTATTCTTCAAATATGCCAGACATGCCCCTGCCTCAGTCTTTGCTATTCACCTGCCTCCACTGCTCTCTCCCCAGGTCCACGGACCCTCCCCTACCTCTGTCAAGGTTTTGCTCAGAAGGCACCTTCAGTGAGGCCTTCCCTTAAAACTGCAAATCCCCCAACACTCCTCATGACTATCTGATAAACTATATTCTTTGTTTGTTTGTTTATTGTTTGTCTCCACGAGATCAGGGAAGTTTTCTCTTTTGATCACTGCCATATCTCCAGCACTTAAATGGAGCCTGAGACATAGTAGGTGCTCAATAAATATTAGTGGACTGAATGAATGAATGCATGATAAACCATTAGCATCAGGCTAAGGAATTTAGACTTTGTCCTATCAATAACTGGAAATCATGAAAGAACTTTTTTTCTCCTTTTATAGTTGATATCAGTTACAAGAATTGAATGAATTTCCTTCCAGCAAGGCAGACAAGAAAACGTGTAGAGCACCGAGTCAGATGCTCGTATATTTAAATTCCAGTTTTGCCACTTAGTTGCTGAGTAACCTTGGATAGGATATCTAATCTCTCTGAACCTCAAATACCTCTCCTGAAATACCTGTTCCACTAATTCATAGAGTTATTTGGAAAATTAAATGAAACACATAAGAGTATCTCAGAGTACGTGGAAGAAAATGTTTAATAAATGTTCGTTTCCCTCTTGTCTTTCTAACAAACTAAGAAATTCCTTATACGTTACTGTCAGGGTCCCAGAGAAAACAGATGGCATACTCAAATTAGGAATAATTCAGGGAAGGTCAGATAAAGACACTGTCTACAAAAGTTGGGGGAGGAGGCATAAGGGTAGGCTGGCAACAGCAGAGTTGTTGCCACTCCTAGGCCTGTAGGGACAGGGAGGGGGAAGTTTCTAGAACCCAGGAGCGAGTCCTGTGGAGAAAAATTTCAGAGACACATTTAAGATCGTAAAAGCAACAGGAAGACTATATTTTATATATTATTTATTTGGTTGCACCAGGTCTTAGTTGCGGCTCGCCGGCTCCTTAGTTGCGGCTCGCGGGCTCCTTAGTTGCAACACGTGGGCTCCTTAGTCGTGGCATGCGAACTCTTAGTTGAGGCATGCGTGTGGGAAGTAGTTCCCTGGCCAGGGATCGAACCCAGCCCCCTGCATTGGGAGCACGGAGTCTTAACCACTGAACCACCAGGGAAGTCCCAAGACTATTTTTAAACACACTTTGGGCTTCCCTGGTGGCGCAGTGGTTGAGAGTCCACCTGCCGATGCAGGGGACACGGGTTCGTGCCCCGGTCCGGGAAGATCCCACATGCCGTGGAGCGTCTGGGCCCGTGAGCCACGGCCGCTGAGCCTGCGCGTCCGGAGCCTGTGCTCCGCAACGGGAGAGGCCACAACAGTGAGAGGCCCGCGTACCAAAAAAAAAAACCAAAAAAACCCCAAAAAAGACCAGGTCCTCGAACCAGAACCCCTCAAAACTAGATGGCAAAATAGAAGATGTTATTTTGAGAATCAAGGCCTATTTGAAAACACAGAACACTTGCTTAAGTGAAAAGAGTAAGAAGTCAAGCTATGTGATAGCTCAAGGACAATCAATTTGGTAGACAAAAATACACCTTGGTGAGCTCCTTGTCGGGGAGTTCCAAGAGCAAGAATAAAAGTTTCTTTAAATACATCAAAAGCAGGAAGATATCTGGAGAATCAATGTGACCACTTGATTAAACAAAGTACAAAAGGTGAATAAATGACTATATGAAAGAAATATACCATGCCGGATTTGAAATTCTGTTATAGTTGCTTGAGGTAAGCCTTAAAGTAGCAGAGTAAATCATGCATTTGACTGTTTAGCATTTTAGAGGCAAACTTCGGAGGAATTTTTAAAAATATTCTGTGGTCTATTTAAAGTGTTCTAAAATGCAATTTTGCAGTACAAGACAAGATTACTTTAAAAGTCTAGGTCAAAGCTAGCTTTGTAAAATGTTGCAAGAAAATCTAGGGCAGGCATACAGATAGACATATAGATCAATGGAATAGAATTGAGAGTCCAGAAATAAACCCCAAAATCTACAGTTAGTTGATTTTCAACAAGGGTGCCAAGGCAATTCAGTAGGAAAGAAGTAGTCTTTTCAACAGAGGGTGCTGTGACAACTGAATACCCACGTGCGAAAGAATGAAGGTGAACTTTTAATTCATACCATATACAAAAAATGAACTCTAAATGGGTCAAAGACCTAAATTTAAGAGCTAAAAGTCAATCTCTTGAAAGAAAACATAGGTATAAATCTTCATGACTTTGGATTAGGCAATGGTTTCTTAGATATGACCCCAAAAGCACTAGCAACAAAAGAAAAATAGATAAATTGAAATTCATCAAAATTTAAAACTTTTGCACTTCCATGAACATCAAGAAGGTGAAAGACATAAAACGAGGTGAAAGACGAACTTCAGAATGGGAGAAAATATTTGCAAATAATATATCTGATAAGGAACTTACATCTAGAATATATAAAGTACTCCAACAACCCAATTTAAAAATGGGCCAAGGATCTGAATAGACATTTCTCCAAAGAGTTACACAGATGACCAATATGCACATGAAAAGATGCACAACATTAACCATCAGGGAAGTGCAAATCAAACCCACAACGAGATTCTACTTCACACCCACTAGGCTGACTATAATCAAAAAGACAGTTAACAATAAATTTTGACAAGAATGTGGAGAAACAGGAACCCTTGTACCCTGCTTGTGGGCCACAATGTAAATAGTGCAGCCCCTTCGGAAAATGGTCTGGAATTCCTCAAAAAGTTAAATATAAAGTTGTCATATGACCCAGCAATTCCACTCCTAGGTATGTACTCAAAAGAACTGAAAACATGCCTACACAAAAACTTCTACACACATGTTCATAGCATCATTATTTATAATAGTCAAAAAGTGGAAACAACCCAAACGTTCATCAAGTGATGAATGGATAAACAAAATGTGATATATACATACAGAAGAATATTATTCAGCAATAAAAAGAGATGAAGTACTGATTCATGCTACAACGTGGATGAACCTTGAAAAAAATATTGTGTTAAGTGAAAGAAGACAAACGTAAAGACAACATATTATATTAGTTCCCTTATATGAAATTCCAGAATAGGCAAATCCAGAGAGACAGAACATAGATTGGTGGGGCCAGGGGGGAAAATGGGAGGAAACGAGAAGGGACTACTATTGGATTTGAGGTGTCTTTCTGGAGTGATGAAAATGTTCTAAAATTGATTGTGATGACTGGCTGTACAACTCTATGAATATACTACAAACCATTTATTATACTGTTGAAAT
Organism: Globicephala melas; assembly: GCF_963455315.2. Classification (NCBI taxonomy): domain Eukaryota; kingdom Metazoa; phylum Chordata; class Mammalia; order Artiodactyla; family Delphinidae; genus Globicephala; species Globicephala melas. Next base: position 65,631,662 of record NC_083324.2, read on the forward strand.
GGGTGAATTGTATGTTATGTGAATTTTATTTCTCAAAGTTATTATTTTTTAAAAAAAGAAAAGTGTCAGTTTATTAAGTTGCAGAGGTAAATTTAAAACATAAGTAAATTACAACTTAAAAGGTAAGGGAAAAAAATCATTACCAAAAAAAAGGTAAGGGAGAGAAAGAAAAGAAAAATGGAAGAGGTGGTTACATGGAGAAGTGACTTCCTGATTGGGTTGAGGTAAACTTAGAAAATAGGTGGTTGTGATTTGTCCTACTCTGTTCTCCTCTTCAGAGGAAAAATTAGAAGGAACCAGGAGTATTCAGAATGTTAGCTAACAAAGAAGCAGAAAAGTTGAACTAAGGACTTGCCCAGAATTCATAAAGCACGGTCATCAGTGAAAACTATAGAAGAAGCTGGAGCATGGAAGGGAGGTGGAGAGTATCATGAGTGCCCTGTAATAAATGATACACAGCAAAGAAGTGTTCAACTCCAAGTAGTGAAAGGGCAAAGGCCAGAAACAAATTAATATTTTGGCTTCAATAACATCTATTGATCATTTTCTGTGGGTCAGTCTCTATTCCAAGTGATTTACATAGATTCTCTCTCTTAATGTTCACAACAGCCTATTCTCTGCACCGTGCAGCCAGGCTTCATTCTAAACGTAAATCAGCACATGGCACTCTCCTGCTCTCCCTCCCCAGAAGCTTCCTTTATACTTGGCGCAAAACCCAAACACCTTACCCCTGTCTCTAGGACGGAGGCCAACTCCTAGACTTCAACACCCCCGACTCCAGCCAATCTGGCCTCCTTGTTGTTCCTATCCCAAGGACTTTGCCCTCCCAGTTTCCTCTGTCTGGAACACTTCCCCCCCAGGTATTCCCATGGCTCACTCCCTCACTTCCAGTCTCTGCTCAAATATCACCTCCCCAGAGAGGGCCTTCCCTGATGGCCCATCCAAAGTCACTCTCCATCACTCGGTATCCCCTAGAGTCTAGTCATCTGCTTTACTGTTTGTCTCTCCTACATTATGAGTCCTATGACAGCAGGCTCATCTTCTATTCCTGCTCTCTGCCTGGAACTGAGTCTGGCACATAGTAGGCACTCAATAAATATTTGTTGGAGTGAAATTGGTCTATCAGTATTTTATTTGTGTTTGTTTCTTTCTTACTCTCAGTAACATTATTGCTGGGACCTTCCATTCTTGTTTTGTCTCAGGGAATGTTTTATTTGAGGGCATGGCTGAGTACTGCCACATTTGGACCAGAGCATAGAAGAGGGCCTGGCACTCCCTGAAGTCAGCATGATGGTAGCAGCAGTGATAAACAAGAAATCACCACAGGTACCTGTCCTGTGATGCATTTAAGGGGAGGAAGTTGGGCTCTGAGGGGCAGCCACCCCCCTACCACAGAGCCCCACGTGATCATTCTCTAGCTGCTGCCAATTGCAGGTGGTTCTGGAGGAAAACTAAGTGGGCTGTGGATTTCATCACCCCTAAGATTTGAAACAGTAATCATTATTCTTTCCTGTTTCCCTTATATCTCTTACAATAATCAGGAGAAACAAAGAAATCAGGGGGAGTTGGGCTTAGATCATAACCTGGTTTGGTTCAAGGAGGATGACCACCATCTACGGCAAAGGTTCTCCTCCCTGACAGAGTGTTAGATTCACCTGGACTAATCTCTCAAGGTGGGGCCCAGCATCTGTAATTCTTAAGACTTCACAGGTGAATCTAACATGCATCCTAGTTTGAGGGTATGGAGCAAAGTTTCTCACACTTTAACGTGCACTCAAATCTCCTAGGGTGTGTGTAAAATGGTAAATTCTGATTCCAGAGTTGTGGGCTGGGGCCCGAGATTGTGCACATCTGACCAGCTGCCAAATGATGCTGATGCTGCTGGTCCATGGACCACACAGTTTGAGTAGCAAGTGTGAGATCTAATACTGGCTTTGACCCAGGTTCACAATTTTCAGATCTAATGCTTGGTAATCCAGTCATCATTAATCTGTGTGTTCTGCTAATTCCTGGGCATCCCAGCCACTTGACAGCCATTGTTCTGTTTGTTCTTTCCTCCTCCCTGACAGGCCCTTACTGGGGAAACTGAATTCTCACCTCTTGAACCATTCTATGATCGATGTTGTCCCCGATGTTTCTCAGCTGCCTGGCCAACTTGTGGATTATTTCCTCCTGGTGATGGTTCTGGCCAATGCTATTCTCCTTGGGCCGAGAAGGTGGGTTGTGATCTGCATAAGAATTCAAAGAGAAAACTCCATCAACTCTGTAAATCACTCACCACTACTCACTTAAAACTGTCTTAGACAAGGAGAGGGATGAAATCCCAGCATCATAATGACTATCGAAAAGCAAAGCCTTGCACTGGAATAGGTTAACTCTGTCCAGTAGAAATATAATTCAAGCTACGTATGAATTTTAAATGTTCTACTGGTAAAATCAGGTAAAAATAATTTTAGTAATATATTTTACTTAGGACAATATATCCAAAGTATTATCACTGTAACGCAAAATCAATATAAAATTATTAATGATATGTTTTACACTCTTTATTATATTTAAGTTTTCAAAATCCCGTGTTTATTTTATACTTAGAGCACATCTCAATCCAGATATCAACTAATTTCATTGGAAAACCTTGTATTTTGATTTCATGAAGTTTATAGTTAAAAAGTAAATTCGTATATCCAAGTTGTTCCAAACATACCTAAAACTTCTCCAACAATTAAGTATCAGTTTTTTAAACTTAAATTAATTAAAATTAAATAAAACTTAAAATTCAGTTCCTTAATTGCACTGGCCACATTTCAAGTGCTCTATTATTTTCCAAGTATTGAATTTTTAATATCCAGAAGGAAAAAGTATCTCACTTTATGCTGAAAAGTTGTGTGGATATATACATATCCACACAGAGTTCTGAAAATAAAATTGTAGTCTAAATGACCTAGTGGGGAATTTGGAAAAATCTCATGGTTAATCTTTTTGAAAGAATAATTCCTTCATAAAGCAAATAATAAGCCTCAATGTATTGGAACTCTTAAAAATATTGTTGTATGTTGAGAATCCTTCAGTTGCATTTAGGAAAACTTTTAAGCAAATATGCCTCTAAGGTTTTATAAGTGCTTTTCCACTGCCAGCTATAATGTGAATATTTTCTTTTCTCAAATGATGGTCATCCTTTTATAATCTTGATTTTGTTCACTAAAACTAGAGGTCTAGGGCCTTCTGGTTCAAGACTGAGCACAAGCACTGACCTCTCCCATTTCTACTAGTCCTAGTCTTCTCCCAAGACCCCACCAAAATGAAAGTATAAAAAAGAGTAAAACCACAACGGTGAAGAGAATGGGAAGCAGGATCAAGAGCAGATGAGAGATCTGTGTATGTTTCTAGAAGGCAGAAAGCAGAGAAGACAAGATATGGACAAGTGAGCCAGACAGAGAAAGTGCCAAGAACCCACGACAGGAAACCCATTTACTCTACCAAGACCCTGAAGCTGGGAAAGGGAGACATGCCATTGACTGTAGTTCTGATGAGGATCAACTGTACCACTTGGTACCCTTGACAGCCCCAGCCCACTAGACCCATCAGATTTCAGGTAAAAAATCCAGATCACTCTTCTCTAATAGAGGAGAACAAATCTTGTGGAGAAAACTAAAACTTCTTTATGAATGTTGGTGCCTTGGGTTAAAGGTCTCCTTGTTCTGGCATTTGAGGGACCTGGGGCCAGAAAGCCAGCTGCCCTAACTCATCACCCTAAAGCTCCCCCAACTCAGAGCCCCCATTTGAGTCCCCACTCAGTGAGGAGCCCTGGAGAAGCAGTTAGGCATAGTGGTAAGATTCTGAAGCCAGATCATTTGGGTTCCAATGTAAAATCCACTACAGATAAAACTATGTAACCTGGGAAAGTTATTTAATCTCTCGATGCCTCAGTTTCTTCAACTGTAAAATGGGAATGATAATGTATTATTTTATCAATTCTAAGATTTTTTAATGCCTCCAAAACAGAATGTGTTTTATAGTCTATGGCATGTCATAGTCCAACAGCATTGTTTACCTTCTTAGCAGGAAACAAAATTATAGTACATTTTACAATTGATGGAATATTAAACTTAATGAGATACCACAGTAACTACCTTGTAGAGGTGTTATTGAGATGACTAAATGAATTAATATATTTGACTTGTGCAGGACAGCACCTGGAACGTGGTGGCTACTGCTACCACCTGGGGAAACAGTCCTACTCACATAACAACAGAAAAAACCCACACCAGCTAACCGGTCAGTTTTTCTTTAATATAACAAAAGATCACCAGGCAACTGAGAAGAACCACAGAATGAAAGAGAAATGCCAGATAAACAACCAAAACAGTAACACTGAAGAAAACAGATATAATTCAAGGAACAGAAGGGAATGTTTGCAAATTCTAATGTATATGTTTAGAGAGAGTTAAGAAAATATTACATTTAAGAAACAAAAGAGAATGCTATGAAAAAAGAATAAACCTACAACAAAATCTTTCAGATTTAATAATATGATTGCTAAAATTAAAAATACAACTGATGGTCTGAAAAAATAAAGTCGAGGAAATCACTCAGAAAAAAATCAGAAATTTTAAAATATGAGAGAAAAGATAGGTGATACAGAGAACCAATATGGAAAGACCAGCATCTGATTAATGGGTCACAGAGGGACTTCCCTGGTGGTCCAGTGGTTAAGAATCCGCCTTCCAATGCAGGGGACACAGGTTCGATCCCTGGTTGGGGAATTAAGATCCCACATGCCATGGGGCAACTAAGCCCACGTGCCACAACTACTGAGCCCGTGCACTCTAGAGCCCACACGCCACAAGTACTGAGCCCGTGTGCTCTGGAGCCTGCGCACCACAACTAGAGAGAAGCCCGCATGCCACAAAAGAGCCCTCACGCCACAACTAAAGATCCCGTATGCCGCAATGAAGATCCTGTGTGCTGCAACTAAGACCCGACGCAGCCACGTAAATAAATATTAAAAAAAAAAAAAAAAGAGTCACAGAAAGAGAGAAATAGAGGGGGGAAATTGTCATAAGACAACTTCCCAGAACTAAAGGACACCAAACTTCAGATTAGAAAGTCCCACCAAAAAACAGAAAACCCCACCAAGTTCTCAGGACAACAAATGGGGAAATAAAATCCTCACCTCTGGAGCATATCGATATTTCAAAATACCAAGCATAAGGAGATGCTAAAATTCTCCAAAGAGAAACATGGATTAGTTTGATCACTGATTTTCCATCAATAATGGGTACTAGAATATAGTAGAACAATTAATGCCCTCAAGGATTTTATAAAAAATTATTTTCAACCTAGAAGTCTTTGCCTATCTAATTCTCAATAATTTGTGAGAGGTGAAGAAAGACATTTGCAGACATGCAAGGACTCAAGAAGTTGTTCTCCCATGCACAATTTCTTAGGAAGCCTCTTCAGAAAGTTTTCCAGTAAAGCAGAGTATGACTAAACCAAGAAAAAGAAGATTTAGCAAAAGGTGGATCCAATGGTGTACCATACCTAGAGAGTGATGAGATTAGAGCAAAAGAACGGCTCTAAAAGGGAAGTCCCTGAGGAAAGGGAGATTTGGTAGAAGAGATAGTATGGTTGAAAATTTGGGGAAACTTGAAGATATCATAACTACAAATCATGTGAGGAGGGGCAGAGAGGCAATGAGAAAGTCCAGAAAACAATAAAAGGTCATACAGGAAGTTTATGGTCCAAAGTGAAGTCAATTAAAATGTGGCTTAGTTTAAACTGAAGGAATTGTTCTATAGTTTCTTCCAAAAGGTACTCCTCTGTGTTAAACTTTACAGTACTTTACCTGCATCACTAGTGATGAAATAAAATTCATATTTTATGGCAGACAAGAAAAATTTAAACATAAAACTTTTCTTTGCCTGTTTCGGCCTCCTCCTTCCCTTTTAGTGTGTATTGTGAATCTGCAGTAACCAGACCTCCCTACGAGATAACCTTCCTTGTTACTCTTATAAGGGGCCACCATAACCCATGACCCACTACTTGTAGATCTGGGTTATGTAAATTGTCAACAATATGTCATTTAATGTACAGCCTCCTGTCTCAAAAACTTACATAACTGTGCTTTGACCTTTAACAGGCAGAACAGTTCTCAGAGCTTTCTGAGAGGCTGTTCCCGGGTTATAATCCTCAATTTGGCTCAAATAAAATTTTCCATTTCTTTCTTAGATCGACCAATTAATTTTTTTTTCAACACTAGGCATAATTTTAAGCAATCACAGCTTTAATCCCCTATTTCATTACTGGGAGGTGATTATTCTCAGGGAAAGTCATTTAAGTACATATGGACTCTATTGCTGGTAGTGACCACTCCTGAATCCCAGAGTGTTAAGAGAGTATGAAGAGTATTTGCACAACCTTTTTTTTTTTTCTTGTTTCTTGAGGTAGGCTTGTATAGCTATAAACTTCCCTCTTAGAACTGCTTTTGCTGCATCCCCATAGTTTTTGGATCGTCGTGTTTTCATTTTCATTTGTCTCTAGGTATTTTTTGATTCCTCTTTGATTTCTTCAGTGATCTCTTGGTTATTTAGTAACATATTGTTTAGTCTCCATGTGTTTGTGTTTTTAACGTTTTTTTCCCTGTAATTGATTTCTAATTTCATAGCGTTGTGGTCAGAAAAGATGCTTGATATGATTTCAATTTTCTTAAATTTACTGAGGCTTGATTTGTGACCCAAGATGTGATCTATCCTGGAGAATGTTCCATGCGCACTTGAGAAGAAAGTGTAATCTGCTGTTTTTGGATGGAATGTCCTATAAATATCAATTAAATCTATCTGGTCTATTGTGTCATTTAAAGTTTGTGTTTCCTTATTAATTTTCTGTTTGGATGATCTGTCCATTGATGTAAGTGAGGTGTTAAAGTCCCCCACTCTTATTGTATTACTTTCAATTTCCTCTTTTATAGCTGTTAGCAGTTGCCTTATGTACTGAGGTGCTCCTATGTTAGGTGCATATATATTTATAATTGTTATATCTTCTCCTTGGATTGTTCCCTTGATCATTATGTAGTGTCCTTCCTTGTCTCTTGTAACATTCTTTATTTTAAAGTCTATTTTATCTGATATGAGTATTGCTACTCCAGCTTGCTTTTGATTTCCATTTGCATGGAATATCTTTTTCCAACCCCTCACTTTCGGTCTGTATGTGTCCCTAGGTCTGAAGTGGGTCTCTTGTAGACAGCATATATATGGGTCTTGTTTTTGTATCCATTCAGTGAGCCTGTGTCTTCTGGTTGGAGCATTTAATCCATTCATGTAAGGTAATTATTGATATGTATGTTCCTATTACCATTTTCTTAATTGTTATGGGTTTGTTTTTGTAGGTCCTTTTCTTCTCTTGTGTTTCCCACTTACAGAAGTTCCTTTAGCATTTGTTGTAGAGCTGGTTTGGTGGTGAATTCTCTTAGCTTTTACTTGTCTGTAAAGCTTTTGATTTCTCCATCAAATCTGAATGAGATCCTCGCAGGGTAGAGTAATCTTGGCTGTAGGTTCTTCCCTTTCATCACTTTAAATATGTCATGCCACTCCCTTCTGGCTTGTAGAGTTTCTGCTGAGAAATCAGCTGTTAACCTTATGGGAGTTCCCTTGTATGTTATTTGTCATTTTTCCCTTGTTGCTTTCAATAATTTTTCTTTAATTTTTGCCAATTTGATTACTATGTGTCTTGGCGTGTTTCTCCTTGGGTTTATCCTGCCTGGAACTCTCTGTGCTTCCTGGTCTTGGGTGGCTATTTCCTTTCCCATGTCAGGGAAGTTTTTGACTATAATCTCTTCAGATATTTTCTCAGGACCTTTCTCTCTCTCTTCTCCTTCTGGGACCCCTATAATGTGAATGTTTTTGCATTTTATGTTGTCCCAGAGGTCTCTTAGGCTGTCTTCATTTCTTTTCACTCTTTTTTCTTTATTCTGTTCCACGGCAGTGAATTCCACCATTCTGTCTTCCAGGTCACTTATCCGTTCTTCTGCCTCAGTTATTCTGCTATTGATTCCTTCTAGTGTATTTTTCGTTTCAGTTATTGTATTGTTCATCTCTGTTTGTTTGTTTTTTAATTCTCCTAGGTCTTTGTTAAACATTTCTTGCAACTTCTCAATCTTTGCCTCCATTCTTTTTCTGAGGTCCTGGATCATCTTCACTATCATTATTCTGAATTCTTTTTCTGGAAGGTTGCCTATCTCCACTTCATTTAGTTGTTTTTCTGGGGTTTTATCTTGTTCCTTCATCTGGTACATAGCCCTCTGCCTCTTCATCTTGTCTATCTTTCTGTGAATGTGGTTTTTGTTCCACAGGCTGCAGGATTGTAGTTCTTCTTTGCACAACCTTTTACCTTTGTAAAATAACAAGTGGACAAGAGGGTATTGGAAGTCTTGGCCTCTCCATATGCTGGACCATCTGCTTCCAGATTGGAAAACACATGCCTCCCTTTTTCAGAAACACACCACCTCCATGGAACTCAAGGCTTTGTCTCAAACTCAATGTGACCTCTTCTTCAAGTAAGGAAAGTGGCTTCTTTTAGGAGAGCGTGAAGCCATTACCTAGTGCTTAAGAGTCAGTCATTTTGAACATTTTAATCTTTCAAGTATAAAATCAACAGTAATTGCCCCATCTCAAAGGACACACCCTCTCAGAATCAATTAAACATATTATAGTTGAATGTCCGATTGTTAACAGTACCTAATCTGAATAATAATTTCCAAAAAATGTGCTTACATTTAGCAGGACTACTAGTCAATCTCAGGAAGGCTCAAAGTCTCTTACCAAGGACACGCTGGTCCTTTAAAAAAGGATTACCAGTATCACCCAGGATTGAAGAACAACAAAAGGGAATTAGTCACACAATGAGAATGAAAGGAAGTTTGCACAACTGAAGCGTGAATTCAAGCTACCAGAATAGACTTGGCATCAGTAAGTGTAGACTACTCTTCCAAGAGGTGCCCTGACGAAGGAATGAGAGAGAATGGATAGTAGCTAGAGGAAGAGGTGTGTTGAAGGAATTCTCTAAGTTGGGAGTCTTGAGCAGGTTTGTAGGTTGAGGAGAGGAATTAGCGCAGGAGTGATGGAAAATGGAAGGTAGAGTAGGGCAAATTGTTGAGGCGGAGTCCCAGAGGTTTAGGAGAAATGAGAATGAAAATGTGAGGAAGGATAAATTTTGAATAGGGTGGGGGGGTTCTTCCCTTCCTTTGAGATAGGATAGAAAGAGAGAAGATGTGATGCTCATATAAGGAAGACTGCAATAAGGGCTAAGGAGATTAAGGTGTTTACCCCAATGACGTCAGTTTTGTCCATGAAGCAGAGAACTCAACCATCTGCTGAGAAAGAGGGGAATCCTGAAGTGGCTAAAATTAGTCACCAACAGAAATGGAAAAAAAGAAAACTGACCAGAGCTAAAGACCACCATCACCCCCCCAAAAAAAGAAAGAAAAAATACGTATATATGATCTTGATGTGCATTCTCTTTCCAGCTGGCAAGAGTCCTAAACTTGGATCTAAAGAAAAGAAAATTGTATCCTATCCTCACATAGGAGAAAGTCTTGACTCAGTTACTTTCTAATTTCCTGTTCTTAGATTCTCTGTGCCTCAGTTTCCTCATTTGTCAAAAGGGACTTTAAGATTATTCTTAATATTAAACAATAATGTTCATGAAGTACCTGGTATACAATAAGTCCTATGTCATATGTCTTAGCTACTACCACTGGACTTGGTGTTAGACTATATTTACATAGATACAATAACGTAAACCAAGATTGTTGGTTTTTAAATTTTAGAATCAACTGATGGAAAAAACATGGAAGAGTTGGTTGTGGCTGGAAGACAGAATGTATATGTTAAAACTCCAGCTAATAAAAATTAAAAAGTACAGTTGTGCCTTGGTATCGAGGGGCATTGTTTCCAGAACACTCTCCTCTCCCCTGGCAGATACCAAAATCCGAGGATGCTCAAGTCCTTTATATGAAGTGATGAACCTGGCTGGGTTCACAAGTAAAGAGCTCTGAGGGCAAGGGTCCCCAGAGCTCCAGGACGCTACACAGAATAGAGTGGGAGGGATGAGATGGGGGCAGGGAGAGCCAGGGTCTCAGTGCATGAATTCACCTCAGCCAAGGGTAAGCTCCTAAGGAGGTGGCTTAGATAGTAGGTGAAATATATGGCCCTTTGATCAAAATTGCAACCATATTTCCTGTCATTTCAGTTTCTACTGTTGTTTCAAGAGTATCTCACCTCAAGCCATTTTGGAATGACATCCTAACAATTAACTGACACCCCAGCAAGGATAATTTGACAATTACCTGAGAAAAGATGAAGGCACCAGCGAGGGCTGAGAGTCCACGCAAGAGGGAAGGTGCCCAGAGAGAAGAAAGGGCAACCGAGTGGGGACACCCTCCAAACGAATGTCATCTACTTCAAAATGGCTTTAGGGCCAGCCCTACCTGTGCCAATCAGAAGCATAATGATTTGCAACTATTATTTTACCTGATTAATTGTTACCTGGGGAATACAAAATCTAGTATCTGCAGTAGAAAGATGGAATACAAGTTGGATAAGTTTCAGTAATGGACGTTGGGAGAAATGAAGGAGCTGTAAGGATGCCAACAAGCCTTGGGTATCCCAGTTGGGTAGGCAAAGGGGCAGAGAAGGAAGGACCTAGAGATAGGATGCAGCAAAAGATTGTGCCCAAAGCAAGAGGTGTGTTTTGCATTCCGGAACTCAACATAATAACTATTTGTATTTTGTGTATGTCTGACCAACTAAGTGGCAAAACCCTTGAGCACATGTATCTATTTCAAAACTGGAACCTAGCTCAGTGCCCTACACAGATATTGTTGATTATGATTATAAAGTTGCATAAGGGGGTGGAGAGAATGGGACAGAAAAGGGTTGGAGGAAAAATGTTGGCTACTTTGTAAGTTGATCTAAGGACAGCCCTACCTTTTCCTTTGTCGTGAAGACAGCTCTCCTTTCATTTAAAGTTGCAAAATAGCAATAATAATGCACATTCACATATTTTAAACTCTTGGTATAGAACCTTATCAAAATCCTGGAGACCCTCTCACAATTGGTGGTGGAAGTGTAAATTGGTACAACCTCTGTGGGGGGCAATATATCTATCAAATTTTACAAATGCAAATGTGCTTGAGGTTATCTATTGCAGCATTGGTTTCAATATTAAGTGTTTGGAAACAACCCAAATGTATATCAGTAGGAAACTACTTAAATAAATGATGGTGTATCCACACTATGGAATATTATGCCACTATAAATAAGAATTAGGAAGCTCTGTAAGTATTAATGCAGAGAGAGCTCCAGATCATAGTGTTAAGTGAGAAAACAAGTAAAAACAGTGAGTTTAATGTGCTACCTTTGTCTAAAAAGGGAGGGGTATATAAATTTATATTCACAATTGTTCATATTCGCAAAAAGAACCTCTGGAAGAATACCCAAGAATCTAAAACAGTGGCTACCTATGATAGGAATTGAGCAGATGGGGGACAAGAATGCAGGAGAGACTTTTCACTATATGCCTTTTCTTATTCTTTAGTTTCCCAACCTTGAAAGTGTATTTTTTTTTAAGAAAACACTTATATAGCACTTATAATGTGTCAGCCACTGTTGCAAGCCATTTAAAATAAGTAATGCATTACTATTATTATTAACATAAATACTTATTCACATTTTAATTTTAAAACTATCCCAGAATTGTCATCATTGTACTGAGATTATGCAGAAAAATATCTTTGTTCATAGGAGACAATATGTGGAATTCCTTGGAGATCAAGTTAGTTATGTCTGAAACTTTATCTCAAATGGTTTAGCAAAGCAAAACATCTGTGTATGCATTCATGAGTATGTGCCTTTGTGTGTGTATGTGTGTGTGGAGAGACAGAGAGACAGAAAGCAAATGTGGCCAAAAAAATGGTAAATCCATGTGAAGAGTATATGCATAACCATAGACTTATCTGTGCAACTTTTGTGTAGATTTTAAATTTTCCAAGGTCAACATTGGAGGGGAAAAGTATCTTAGAAAAGTCCTTAAAACTTAGATAAAACATTTCCATTTAGCTTCTACAGAGTCTTTGGACTGGTTTTCAGTGCCCTTAGAATAATCTCAACTTATCTGTCCATCCTCCTCACTCTTCTTGAACCTTATGCTCTAACTAAACTGTATCTCCATTCGACCAAATCGTACCTGTGACGCATATCTCAAAAATTACTTTCTCTAAGTTACCTTTTTTGAGTCTTCCAAAATAATGTAATCTCTCACCACTTCGAATATCTATAGCACTTTCAGTTCTATTGGATACATCGTAGTCTAGATTTTGTTATGATCATTGCATGTTTTCATTACGTAAAATGACAGAGATGATTATGCACATTAGATGTGTATATTAGCATACTTACCTATTGGATACACATTGTCTATAACAATAATTATGGGTTACCATTACTCCCTAAGAACTTGGAATTGAAAGAAAAAATTGTCTTCTGACAACTAAAAGGCAAGATCAATGTGTGTTTAGTGGAAATAGGTGAGATGGACAGTCATTGGAAGGGGAGAGGCTACTAGCTCTCCCTCGAACAAGCCATTCCCTCTGCCTGCAACTTGCACCCTCCTTAACCCCCTCAGGTCTCAGTCTTGGGTTACGACTCAAGGGAAGCCTTCTCTAACCTCCCTAGTAGGTCAAAGCCCCATTACAGCATCTGGACCTCTTCTTAGCACGTATCACATTATATTTAACATTGGTGTGTGTAATTGACTGCTATCTGCCTCCTTTACCAGACTGTCTGCTCCAGGAAGGAAGGGGCTGTTACTGTTTTTGTTCACCATTGTCACCCCAGAACCTAGCACAGTGCCTAGAATATAGTAAGCCCTAGTATTTTTTTTTTATGAATAAAAAAAGTAAATGTGTCCATCTAGAGGAGGAAAGGGAGAGGTGGTGAGCCTTAGAAGCACCAAAAAAAAAAAAAAAAAGGCAAAATGAGCATCCAGGCACTCTCAAAGGGAGAAAGAAGCTGAATAACTGGACCCTCTACTGACTTCTACAATTAATATATCCCATTTACACTAGCTATACATATGTGTATGCATACGTATACATGTGTGTGTTTATATATATTTATTTTAATTTTTTGGCCATGCCACGCGGCTTGTGGGATCTTAGTTCTCCAACCAGGGATTGAACCCGGGCCCCTTGCAGTGGCAGCACAGAGCCCTAACCACTGGACCACCAGGGAATTCCCCTATGTGTGTGTAAATATTTTTAATTCTGCCCTTTCCTATCAATACTTATTACATTTTTAGAGGTGGGCAGGGCCTCTTTCCACTTTTAATCATTTTTGTTTTCCCAAGAGTGTCTAATTTATCTTAAATGATGTATCAGGATGGTTGCTCTGGACTTCCCAAAATCCTACCCACCACCTCAACTTTTCTAAGAAGTGTCTTTAATTCCCCATACAAATACTATGGGTTGTTTTTTTCCCCAAAGAGTTATGTTCATACGTGTAGTGTAGATGTCCCCAAAGTAACAGATAAATTTGGGCTTCAGTGAGTCAGTTTCCAGCCTCCCCAAAGTAACAGATAAATTTGGGCTTCAGTGAGGACAAAAGCCACTAAGGGGAGAAAGGGACCTTCTCGATCAGCTTCTTCATTAAGAGTTTTACTTTGGGCAGTACTTGCGCTATCTATCTTAAGTAACCTATCTATCTAATCTATCTCTATCATCTATCTATCTCATCCATCGTCCATCCATCCAATCAGGTTCCCAGCAGGAGAACTTCGCAGGGTCGTCTGCGCGACCTCCCACACCTGGGCGGACTCCGCGCCCAGCTGCGCTGCTCAGACCCGTTCTCCGGCTGGCAAAGCGCTTGGGGCAGGGCTGGCGGTAGAAGTCACGTGGGCGGCTGTGACCAATGGGAAGCGCAGACGGCGCACGTTGGCCGTAGGCGGTCTCCCGCGCCAGAGGTGGTGCGTCTGGCTGGTTCCCTGCCTCAGAGTACAGTGAGACGGAGGGAGGCGGGGCACCCGGAATATACCGCCCGGCACCTCCGATGACCCTGGCGTTAGCGTTCTCGACGCCGGAATAACAATTCTATGTCCCTCTCACACCGCACCTCTCAGTCTGCACATCCCCCATTCCTTTAGTGATACCGTAAAATAGAAGGGGAGAAAAGCACTACTTCCTCCTGAGCCTGTCAGGGAAGGAAATTGGGCGGGGAGGGGCGGTGGTGGAGGTGGATTGTGTCTGCTACCACCTCTAATCGGGGCTTCCCTCATTCCTGTTCGGCGGTCGTTGAATGCACACTGATGATGCACCAGTCGAAAATGCCAGGCGCAATTAAGATTTTACATACATAGTAAAACGAGAGCTCTAAGCGAGAAAACAAACAGGTAGATTAGGTTGTTGGCTGTTACTCCCTAACTCGAAGGTAGTAGCATTATTAATTCTTCACCCTGCTTCTGCTTTTGAGGTGAAGCTGTAATTAGGAAAGCTTTTGGGGTAAATGTGGCAACCGCGCACAGTGCACCTCAGTTTCGTGAGGGTCCTGTGAGGCTTAAGTAGTATAGTGGGTGTGAAAACATTGGAAAGGTTTACAATAAAATACAAGCTCTAGAAGAGTGCACAACTTTATGAATATACTAAAAATCACTGAATTGTGTGCTTTAAAAGTTTGAACTTTATGGTGTATGAATTACATCTCAATTTAAAAAAGCAAAATATACGTTCTAGAAGGTATTCATAGATGACACAGTCTCAGGCTTTGAGAAATCATTGTTGACACCTGCCCAGATGAAAATTCGAAATTTTAGTCGATTGAGTTCTTTCTAGAAAATGGATACTATATTTGATATGGTGGCAAGCATCTATCAGGATGCTTGAAATTTCCACTTTCTCAGTGGCATGTAATTCTTTTAAATTGGAGAATAGTTTGAGATTAATCTTAATAATTCCTTTCAGGTGTCTAGCATATTTTTAATCTAAAATCTTTTTTAAAAGTCTAAAACCTCACACATATAACCCTAACACTCTTTAATGCTTTTCAAAACATAACATTTTAATTTTCCGACATTTTGGGGCATTTAGGAATCACACCTTTATTTTATTTTATTTTGTGGTACGTGGGCCTCTCACTGTTGTGGCCTCTCCCGTTGCGGAGCACAGGCTCCGGACGCGCAGGCTCAGCGGCCATGGCTCACAGGCCCAGCCGCTCCGCGGCATGTGGGATCTTCCCGGACCGGGGCATGAACCCGTGTCCCCTGCATCGGCAGGCGGACTCTCAACCACTGCGCCACCAGGGAAGCCCATCACACCTTTTTGAAAAACAAAATTTCACGTTTATCCTTCCCTCATGTTCCTTCCTATACTGACAAAATCAAGAAGGAACCTAAACTGAATTTTCCCTACCTTAACAATGCAGACATTTTCAGGTCAAGTTTAAACATTAACTTTTTTTTTTTTTTTTGCGGTACGCGGGCCTCTGACTGTTGTGGCCTCTCCCGTTGCGGAGCACAGGCTCCGGACGCGCAGGCTCAGCGGCCATGGCTCACGGGCCCAGCCGCTCCGCGGCATGTGGGATCTTCCCGGACCGGGGCATGAACCCACGTCCCCTGCATCGGCAGGCGGACTCTCAACCACTGCGCCACCAGGGAAGCCCTAAACATTAACTTTTATTAAAAGATAAATTTGATCTATTTCAGTCAATTTGGAATCATCTTACTTATTTGTCACATCAATGATTCAGGGCTTATAGAAACTAAGAGATTTATACCATGAAGCAAAGTCAGTTTTAGATTTTTCTATGTAAGAACTTTGATGAATAGATTTATGACTCACTACTTATAGTTAATGTTTAATTTTATATCCTCAATATCAAGAAAAATACAAGCTAAGTAGAATATTTAACTTAGTTTAATACAAATAATATCTTACCTGGGTTCCTTGACATGGCTGAAACTGGCTGCGAGCTGACAAGTCCGGTCATGTAAGCCTTCTGAAAATTGTATTTCAACCACAGTGATTTGCAACAATTTGTTACTTTGGGAGAGAGATTCAGAAGTTGTTTACGTTCACAAACAATGGCATCATGTTTTTTCTTCTTCGTGTTTTTTCCCTGTTGAAAAAATATATTTTCAGAGAATTTCCCCCATTTCTCAGTATATATTTGGTATGTTAGATGAATAGTGATGTTGTAACACAGGCAGCCTTTATTCCGTATATGAAAGGGTTTTGGATTTGGGTGGAAAATGGAACAGGGTGATCTCTAAGTTCTTTTTCAACTTAAGTAAACATCTTTCCATGTTGTTTGGTCTTTAGATCTGCTACACCACCCTGCAGCCTCATCTCCCAGCAGTTTTTCGTCTTTTTTTATTTTTTATTTTTTTTGCGGTACGCGGGCCTCTCACTGTTGTGGCCTCTCCCGTTGCGGAGCACAGGCTCCGGACGCGCAGGCTCAGCGGCCATGGCTCATGGGCCCAGCCGCTCCGCGGCATGTGGGATCTTCCTGGACCGGGGCACAAACCCGTGTCCCCTGCATCGGCAGGCGGACTCTCAACCACTGCGCCACCAGGGAAGGCCCGTCATCTTTTTAATAGCTACATTCCGTCAAGGGAACAGTCTAAATTAGTACACATAGAAGAAAAGAGACAAATTAGAAGCCAAAAGAAAAATAGATTAAAAAAAATAATAAAAAACCTAGGGACTTCCCTGGTGGTGCAGTGGTTAAGAATCTGCCTGCCAATGCAGGGGACACGGGTTCGAGCCCTGGTCCAGAAAGATCCCACATGCTGCAGAGCAACTGGGCCCGTGCACCACAGCTACTGAGCCTGCTCTCTAGAGTCCGCAAGCCACAACTACTGAGCCTGTGAGCCACAACTACTGAAGCCTGTGTGCGCTAGGGCCTGCGAGCCACAACTATTGAGCCCGCATGCCACAACTACTGAAGCCTGCATGCCTAGAGCCTATGCTTCGCAACAAGAGAAGCCACCACAATGAGAAGCCTGCGCACCACAACGAAGAGCAGCCCCTGCTCACCGCAACTAGAGAAAAGCCTGGGTGCAGCAATGAAGATCCAATGCAGCCAATAAATAAATAAATTTATTAAAAAAAAAAACCTAGACAGGTGGGGAAGGCTGGAGATGGAATACATTCTTCGTCCTATTTTGGTGTATCTGTGCGTGCATGAGTTTCCTCCCCAGAATGATTCTTGTATTCCCTCTTTAATCCTCCATAAACACACAGTCCATCTCTACAGACACTAATGAAGGCTATTCTGTGCTCAATCCTCCCCCTTTTTTCTAATATTGAAGCGCCAATCCAATAATTTGAAGAATTGAAGATTTTCATTGTCTATTAGTGCACTTAATTATCTTATTCTAAAGGTTGGCCACAGAGTTTCACTTGCTATTTTACCTTGTAAATCTAAGCAGTTACCAGAAAGTAAAGGAATGGATGAGAGGTCAGACCATAAAAAACAACTAAAGAGGTAGCAGGATAGGTCTTCAGGAGCCTCAGATGAGTACTATCCAATAAAAATTTGTGAACCACATACGTAATGTTAAGTTTTCTAGTGGCTACATTAAAAAAGTGAAAAGTAACAGGTAAAATTAATTTTAATAATATACTTTATTTAACCAAATGTATCCCTAAATAAATCCCAATGTTATCATTTCAACAGGTAGTCGATATAATTATTAATGAAATATTTTATATTCTCATTAATGTAAGTCTTCAAAATCTGGTATGTATTTTATACTTGCAGCACATCTCAATTCAGACTAGCCACATTTCTGGTGCTCAGTAGCTACATTTGGCCAGTGGCTACTGTACTGGACAGTAAATGCAATAAAGCGGTATTGCAGCTTTAGAGGAAGAAGCAAGAATTGAAAAGAAATGGCTTTTAGAGAAAGACAATAAGCAGCTATCTCAGCTAGAAAAACCAAGGTAGGGGAAATCATCAAGTAAAATTCTGATTCATCATTTTTCAAATGTACCACATTTTCCAGTGTAGAATGCTATTACAAATTTTGATTATTGTAATTTGGGCCAGATTAGGAGAGAGGGAGTTGTGGGATGAAGGGTAGTGTGTGCCTGGGCATTTTTAGTG
Organism: Globicephala melas; assembly: GCF_963455315.2. Lineage (NCBI taxonomy): Eukaryota > Metazoa > Chordata > Mammalia > Artiodactyla > Delphinidae > Globicephala > Globicephala melas. The sequence continues at coordinate 65,649,814 of NC_083324.2, forward strand.
CCTTAGGCTGCCTGACATTTTAATTATACTCATCAGGCAATCTTCTAACCTTAATTTGATTTCTCAAGTAAACTTTTCAATGGGAAAAGGATATCCTCTACAGCAAATGCATCAGAACCAGATCAGCCCTGGATAAAATTATTAAATTACTAAATGGGCAAAGTTGACAATCAAGATGTAGTTTCGGGGCAAGAGTCTTACTTGAAAGAGCTTGCTGACAGCCTTACCCATCAGCACATTGTGAAACTGTCATTTTGTACTGGGTGTTCACATGACATTGCTAGATAACTGAGAATAAAATATATAACCATGGTCTTTTTTTTATTAATTAATTTATTTTTAAATTTTGGCTGTGTTGGGTCTTCGTTGCTGTGCGCGGGCTTTCTCTAGTTGCAGCAAGTGAAGGCTACTCTTCGTTGCAGTGCGCGGGCTTCTCATTTCGGTGGCTTCTCTTGTTGCAGAGCACGGGCTCTAGGTGTGAAGGCTTCAGTAGTTGTGGCACGCAGGCTCAGTGGTTATGGCTTGAGGGCTGTAGAGTGCAGGCTCAGTTGTTGTGATGCACGGGCTTAGTTGCTCCGCGGCATGTGGGATCTTTCTGGACCAGGGCTCCAACCAGTGTCCCCTGCATTGGCAGGCGGATTCTTCACCACTGCACCACCAGGGAAGTCCCTAACTGTGGTCTTTTTTTTTAGAAATTGACATTTAAAAAAATAAATTTATTTATTTTATTTACTTATTTTTGCGCTGGGTCTTCGTTGTAGCACTCGGGCTTTTCATTGCGGTGGCTTGTTGCAGAGCACGGGCTCTAGGCGGACGGGGTTCAGTAGTTGTGGCACGTGGGCTCAGTAGTTGTGGCTTGTGGGCTCTAGAGTGCAGGCTCAGTAGTTGTGGCACACGGGCTTAGTTGCTCCGCAGCATGTGGGATCTTCCCAAACCAGGGCTCGAACCTATGTCCCCTGAATTGGCAGGTGGACTCCCAGCCACTGTGCCACCAGGGAAGTCCCTAACCATGGTCTTTTAATCTAAACAATTGAGAATGTTGGACTTTATTTTCCCCAAATAGTTTTGTATTTTAGTACAATTATTACCAAACAGTTCTACAGGATGTTATGAGATATTTATTGAAAAATAATCAATGCTAATTATACAGCCGTCTTTCAGTATCCATGGAGGATTGATTCCAGGATCCCCCTTGGATATCAAATCCACAGATGCTCAAGTACCTTATATAACATGGCACAGTATTTACATATAACCTATGCACATCCTCCCATATACTTTAAATCATCTCTAGACTACTTATAATACCTAATACAATGTAAATGCCATGTAAATAGTTATAAATATAATGTAAATGCTATGTAAATAGTTGACAGTCCACAGCAAATTCAAAGTTTTGCTTGTTGAAACTTTCTGGAATTTTTTTTTCCCGAATATTTTCCATCTACAATTGGTTGAATCCAAGGATGCAGAACCAGTGGATACAGAGAGCCAACTATATTTTTCATCTAAAATTTATTTTTAAATATATCTAAGAAAAACACTATGCTCTTTTATATAGTTGTTAGTATAACTGCCTTTAGAAAATGCTGTGCCTACCTGAAAACTTTAGGAAATCCCAGGATTCTCGAAAGCATAATAATGGGAGACACATGGAAGCCTAAGCAATCATTGAGCTGATATACATTGTCTATTTAATAATCATTGGTTTATGTTATTAGGTATCTTATTTCAAAATATATTTATGATATTTTTCACTTAATAAAGTTGTTTTATCTACTTTGTTTGGAGGTTGTTCTAATATAACGTTTTAAATATATGTGAGTGAAGTTTTTATCATTTCTTGCAGCAACTAATTCATCTATGGATTCATATTTTGCTGTCTATGTGTGGTAAGCTGAATAATGGTTCCCCCAAAGATGCCCACATCCTAATTCCCAGAACCTGCGAATATTTTCCTTTACGTGGCAAAATGGATTTAGCATATGTGGTTAAATTAAGGCTGTTGAGAAGCAGAGATTATCCTGGGTTATCTGGGCCTGGCCTAGTCATATAGGTCTTTATAAGAGGGAGGCAGGAGAGTCAGAGTCAGAGAATGAGATGGAAGCAGAGGTCAGAGTAATCTGAGAAAGGGTCTATCATCAATTCTCGGCCTTTTGGCTAAGATCAAGTGTAGAAAGGGTCTATGAGCCAAGGAATGCAGGCAGCCTCTAGAAGCTAAAAAAGGCATGGAAACTGATTCTCTCCTAAAGCCTCCAGAAGGAATGCAGCCCTGCCAACTCATTTTAGACTTTCAACCTCCAGAACCATAAGATAATAAATTTGTGTTGTTTTAGGCCACTCAGTCTATGGTAATTTGAAACAGAAGGAATAGAAAACTTATAAAATATGTTATTTGAGCACAATATTGTATTATTGCCAGTACATGATAATTTAAAAAGTGTTCATTATAAAATAAATTTGCGAGATGGACAAGAGCCCATATTATAGTGTTTTCATATCAATAATTAGACAATTATAATAACTAGGATTGTTGAACTCTAAATAACTACTTATTGGTGGCAGCAATACATTAATTATTAAATTATTTAATTTATTTAACATTAATTTATAAATTAAGCTACAAATCTTTATAGCGAGCAATGTATGTTATCAACAATGAAAAACATATATGGACCCCCTACTGAATACCAGGCATTACCCTAGAAGCTAGCAGTTAACAGGACAGAAATGGTGCCTTGCCTTGTGGAGGTGACAGTCTAGCAGAGGAGATAGGCATATATACTAATTAGAGTCATGGCAGGTATTATGAGAATCTACCATGGGGAGTGTACCTAACCTAGTCTGGGTGGTCAGGAAGGATTTATCTATGAATGATGTTTAAACAGGGACCTAAAAGATGACTTGGAATTGGCCAGGAGGGAAGATGAGGGAGGGGAAAAGGTCTCAGAAAGCTGGGATGTAAAAGCCCAGCAGCAGTAAAGAATTCAAGGCATTTGAAGAACTAAAAATAAAAACAGTGAAGGCTTTTCAATTCAGGGTAGTTGAGATCTTCCCCACACCACTTCCCTCAAAAATAAAAAGGAGGGAAAAAAACCCAGAAACACAAATTTCATCTTTATTGAACTGGTAATCACCCCAAACTACAATGCATGAAAATGGAAAATGGATGGAGGGTGATAAAGGACTTAGCAGACCCAAGCAAGTTCACGTCTAAGTGGTGGGGAAGACAAAACCAAGGAGAAGCAAGGCAGGTCACCAGAAGGGACCCTGGAAAGACTCAGGAATTGGAAGCAGGTAAGACACAGGAGGAAATTATAGGGGCGGAGATGGAAGGAGTGTAGCGTTGAAAAGAGAGATTTGTTTGAAAATGTGTTTAAGAAGTGGTCAGATCCCCAGGTCCCGACTCCACCTGATATAATCAGGCTACTACTTTTACCTGCATGTGAAACAAGAAATGCCACCTCTGGAGAAAGTAAGTCTGAGGAGTTCTAGATGTGGGGACATCGGCATACATCAGAGTGGGAGTGAGATGTCTTACTGAATAGAGAGGAATTAAGTCTGAATCTGAAAATGAGACACCCAGGCCTCTTCTCTTGCTCACATACAGAACTTCACAGCCAAGTTCTACTCTCAAGCAGAAAATAAAGTGTGCTTCTCAGGAAAAATTAACCATGCCAGAGAAAAGAGCCCTGACATTTAGGGGACCCATAGGAAAAGCCTACAGTGAATCCCTTCAATTGACAAAACTCAAACACACACTCGGGGCATCCAATCAGCTTTTAGGACTTTACTCTTAAAATATAAGTGGACAAAAATCATCAGATACTTCAACATAAAAAAATTTAAAACCTTCAACATGTGAGAATCAGGGGGGAGAGGAATCACAGGAAATAGAGACAATGCAAGGAGCATAAAAATACTTCAAAGAAAGCATAGTATCAGAAAAATATATCCATGGAACAAGAACAGGATGCTAAAAGAAGAAATAACCTAAGAGCAAGAAAGAGCAACTGGAAATAAAAATACTGTAATAAATAAAATTCAGTAAAAATTTATATACTGAAAGATAAAGACAAAGAAATCCTCAAAGTAGAATGGCCTTGGAAATTGTTACAGGTCTGAAGGAATCATGAGAACATTTTGCAAGCTAACTGATCTCTGTTTTACAATTGGTATTATAGGGAGATAAAATGGTGGGCAGATGGGGAGCACTGCCATAGATTAAAAGAGGCTAAAGAAATAAAACAACCAAATGCAATATGTGAACTTTGGATCCTGGTTTAAAAAAAAAAAAAAAAGGCTATAAAAAAGTGTTCTAAGGTCCTTGCATTGTCCAAGGAGAGGTAAAAATATAAATTTAAATTTGTTATACTTAGAGAGTTATACTTTTTATATGATATAAAATTAGATATATGTGATTATTGGCCTCATTTCTTTACCCTGCATCCACATCTCTGCCATGGCTTCATGAGACTGGGGCAGGAGTGACAGTGTGCTAGTTTTAAACCTAGGCCCGAAGAAGCCTGATGTGTTTCTGCTTGCCCTTTCGCACCTCTGCCTTCTCCATGGGAAGAGTTTTCCCTGGGTAACTGCTGCCCTTCAGACTGAGCATCAGAAAGAGTGCAAAACAAAAGACTGCAAAACATCAACAGGCTATAATTAGATTCTTTTTTTACCCTGCCTTTCTCCCAGAGAAAGAGAATTAGCGCTTCTTTATTCCACTCCCTATTTTCCAAATTTACTAAAGGAGCATAAATTAGTATCATTCTCAGAAAGAAAAAAGTTACTAAAGAAATGAAATCATGAATTCTTTTTGCAGAGTAATGCATATTTGTTTCTCCCAAGAAATGAATTTATCAGAGTGCCTTGCACACAGTGGATGGGCAATACATATTTGTAGAATGAAAAAAGGAACTCCCTTAACTCACTTTTCCTGGCTTCTGCTGCGATTCTCTTTGTTCTTAGCCTTTCTCTCCCTTCTAAGACTAGCTTCCTCCCTCTCCCACTCCCAGTTTCTCTCTCCCTTTCTGATTCTTCCTTCTCCTTCCCTACCTCTTTGTCATTCTCTCTTTTCCTTCTCCCTAACTCTAATTTTCTCCTCCTATACTTCTCTCCTTTCCTTTTTCCTTCTCCCTTTTTTCTTTTTAGTTTGATATTGCCTCCCCCTTTCCTTTTTCTCTCCTTTCCCCTTCTCCTTAATTGGGATTTCTCCTTCTTAGCTAGACATAATAAATAGTTATTTATTATGTTTATTGAAAGTGTATTATTTATAGAAATTTATCCTGTTTTTAGCATTTAAATAATTTTAAAATATAAAAATGTATCTGTATGTGTACTTAATTTTTAGGAGCTATTTTAATAACACATTAAAAACTAAATTAAGTTGCTTTTTAATTATGTGTGACTCTCCTTTGACTTTTCAGTGGTTCAGTGGCTCTGGGTAAAAGAGTTTCACCACCCTTATTTTTATTTATTTTTTTAATTCTTTTTTTTTTCCTTTTTTGGCTGCATTGGGTCTTCATTGCTGTGCGCCATATTTCTCTAGTTGCGGCAAGCAGGGGCTACTCTTCATTGCGGTGTGCGGGCTTCTCACTGCGGTGGCTTCTCTTGTTGCAGAGCACAGGCTCTAGGCAGCGGGCTTCAGTAGTTGCGGCTCGTGGGCTCTAGAGTGCAGGCTCAGTAGTTGTGGCGCACGGGCTTAGTTACTTTGTGGCGCGTGGGATCTTCCCAGACCAGGGCTTGAACCCGTGTCCCCTGCATTGGCAGGTGGATTCTTAACTACTGTGCCACCAGGGAAGCCCCAACCACCCTTATTTTATACCTTTTCAAAAAAGGAAATGTTCGGGATTTCCCTGGCAGTCCAGTGGTTAGGACTCTGCACTCTCACTGCCGAGGGTCTGGGAACAAAAATCCCGCAAGCCACGCAGAGCGGCCCCCCAAAATAAACCTTAAAAAAAAAAAAGAAATGTCCTCCAGTGACCTTCAAATCTTCAAAAGTCTCCTTATTTGGAGAGACAATATTTTCACATGTAACCAAGGTCATCTTTCGGAACTTTTGGAGCCTAGGCCAAATTCCACTTCCTGATCCACCTTCCCATATATATTTCTCTCCAAGTAGAATCAGTTTACAATGAGCATTTTGGACAAACTTGAAAGAAAATAAATCACAATCATGCGTTGGTCACTGATCCTCTTAAGACCTTAGATTCCTTCTCATCAAGTGAAAACCTTGGCACTGATGATTTCTAAGGCCCCTTTCACATTTGGCATTTCATGACTGACTCCTAAAGAATGGAATTTCTAAAAGGGAAACATGAGGCCCAAAGGGTGGATTTTCTAAGGAATCCTAGAATTTCAAAGCTTGAAATTGCTCTCTTCAACCTTGTTTATATATTACCATCATGTGATTAAAAATCAAAGAGCAGCTAAGGAAGGACTCAGTAATTCCTAATAATTCCTTCCAGATCCAGCCTAGGAGTGTGTGTGTGTGTGTGTGTGTGTGTGTGTGTGTGTGTGTTTGCAACCTTTTAAGAATTAGAATCTATGAGGGTACTTACTGTACCGTTAAAAAAAAAAGCGCTAAGAGGGGCTTCCCTGGTGGCGCAGTGGTTTAGAGTCCGCCTGCCGATGCAGGGCACACGGGTTTGTGCCCCGTTCCGGGAGGATCCCACATGCCGCGGAGCGGCTAGGCCCGTGAGCCATGGCCGCTGAGCCTGCAAGTCAGCCTGTGCTCCGCAACGGGAGAGGCCACAACAGTGAGAGGCCCGCGTACAGCAAAAAAAAAAAAAAAAAAAAAAAAAAAAAAAGCGCTAAGAAAAGGACATATTTGACAGAGAACCAAATGTCCCCTTAAGAAAAGATGTTAAATTCTCTTTAAAATAATAACTATTGTTGTCAATTATTATGAATAAAAGGAGGAAATATTGAAAATATCTTGTCACTATAAAATATTTTTATTTTCATTCAAACTGCATCATAAATGCTAAGGAAGGCTTCCCTGGTGACGCAGTGGTTGAGAGTCCGCCCGCTGATGCGGGGGACGCGGGCTCGTGCCCTGGTCCGGGAAGATCCCACATGCTGTGGAGCGGCTGGGCCCGTGAGCCATGGCCACTGAGCTTGTGTGTCCGGAGCCTGTGCTCCACAACGGGAGACGCCACAACAGTGAGAGGCCCGCATACCGCAAAAAAAAAAAAAAAGTCATAAATGCTAAGGAAACCTATATATATATATATATATATATTTTTTTTTTTATTGGAGTATAATTGCTCTACAATGTTGTGTTAGTTTCTGCTGTACAATGAATTGAATCAGCTATATGTATACCTATACCTCCTCCCTCTTGGACCTCCCTCCCACCCCCGCCATCCCACCCATCTAGGTCATCACAGAGCACCAAGCTGAGCTTCCTGTGCTTTATAGCATGTTCCTGCTAGCTATCTATTTTACGCATGGTAGTGTATAAACCAGTATATTTTGATGTACAAACAATTTACAATTGACATTAAGGAGGTCAATTTTATCTCACAAAAAAGTCTTTCGGTGTTCCTTTTAAAGATAATGTTGGTTTGGATGGAGTGTGTATATAACATTAATACTAATAGAACCTTAAAATTTTCTAGTGCTTTGAGGTTATAAAATACTTTCGTATACATTTTGATTATGTTTTCTTCCTTCCTCATCCTCCTGGAAGAGGTAGGTCAGTTATCTTACAGAGTGGGAAACCCAAGCTTATGGGTGACTTGCTCAGTTAGTAACTGGTGGAATGACCTCAAACTGAGGTCATCTGGCTCTTTTTCCAATATTTTGTTCTTCGTTTTTTCACCACATCATACTGCCTTATGAATCTGATGCCACTTCATGTTTCTGTACTTCCTTTTCATGTACCTTGTACATTCACAAACATTGACTTATTTCCAGGTAGGCATCACAACTCCAAATAAGCAAGGAGAACAGTTTGTTTGGGCTCCTTGTCGACAAGCAGAAGAAACCTTTCTGAATTTGCCTAGTTCCTATTATTTATCTTATTGTTTATCTGTTTGTTTTTCATTACAAAGTTTCTCAGAGAGCAAAGGTAAGGGGCCAGCACACATGCTTTGGTAAACAGATTTTGTTTTTTTTTCAGTTATTGAAAGTTTGGCGAAAGGAGGAAGTGTGATTTGAGCAAAGTAAAAGAACCTGGAGGTTTTATGTGTTGGCTCAGTGGGTGACTGGAATCTGTTTTGTGAGCCTAAATGTCACTGGTTCAAATCCTAGTTTGAAGAATGTATATTTTGGGGCTTGTCTTTTTGTTTGCTTTTTCAAATGCAGTTGTTGGGTTTTTTAGATATTTATTTATTTATTTATTTGGTTGTGCTGGGTCTTTTAGTTGTGGCAGGTGGGCTCCTTAGTTGTGGAATGCAAAAACTCTTAGTTGCAGCATGCATGTGGGATCTAGTTCCCCTACCAGGGATCCAACTCAGGCCCCCTGCATTAGGATTGCAGAGTCTTAACCACTGCACCACCAGGAAAGTCCCTCAAATGCAGTTTATTTAAAACACATGTAAGGGTAACAAAAAAAAGAAAACTTCCCAGCATTCTCAGTATTGGGTTCAAGAATGAGACTTGTGGGGACTTCCCTGGTGGTCCAGTGGTTAAGAATCCACCTTCCAATGAAGGGGACGTGGGTTTGACCCCTGGTAGGGGAACTAAAATCCCACATGCTGCGGGGCAACTAAGCCCGCGGGCCTCAAATACTGAACCCTCTGAAGCCCACACACTGCAACAAAGAGGCTACGTGCCACAACGAAAGACCCCGCATGTCACAACTAAGACCTGACACAGCCAAATAAATAAATTTAAAAAGAAAAAGAATGAGACTTGTGTGTTCGTAAACAGGGGCACTGTGAGTGGTCAGAGCTGGTGCACCAGATTGGAAGGTCAGAGTCTGTTTGTAAACTGATAACAAGAGTAATGAGAGATGAACGTATCATCAGTTTACACACGGCCTCTGCCAAAGCCCGGGCTAACATGTACATTTTCTGACTCCCCATTCTGAACCCCACAGGACTTCTATTTACAGAGGTTTATTTGATTCTTGAATCTCAAGTTGAGCATTCTATTCTATGTACTTTTAAAAAGTCATAGAGGGACTTCCCTGGTGGCACAGTGGTTAAGAATCTGCCTGCCAATGCAGGGGACATGGGTTCGAGCCCTAGTCCGGGAAGATCCCACATGCCGTGGAGCAACTAAGCCCATGAGCCACAACTACTGAGCCTGTGCTCTAGAGCCCGTGTGCCGCAACTACTGAAGCCCACGCGCCTAGAGCCCGTGCTCCGCAACAAGAGAAGCCACTGCAATGAGAAGCCCGTGCACTGCAACCAAGAGTAGTCCCCACTCTCTGCAACTAGAGAAAGCCCACGCAGCAACGAAGACCCAATGCAGCCAAAAATAAATAAATAAATAATAAAATTTAAAAAAAAAGTCATAGAATTCTGAGATGAATTGTCTTGGCGTGTGGGTGGGAAAGGAGGGAGTTCATGCCCCCAACAAAATCTCAATGGGAAATGTTAATAGATTACTCTCCTGACAGTTATTGGAATTTAACAATTAAGCTTCAAGAAATTGTTTTAGTATCCTTACCTTTCATCATTCCATTTTACCCCTTTTCTCTAACACTCAAAATACACTCTACTACTGACATGTCCATTACCTTCTAAAAAAAGGACAATATCTAAATAAAATTCCCCAATTATATTACAATGTGGAATATCTTTCAAAAGTTTTTTAAAGCATTTATTTTTCTTTTTAAAGTAATTTAACCTTAATATTGATATTTTCCCAGGAAACCAAATGGATACATTTGCAAATAGCTCAGTGTGAAGAAAATATATTTCAGCTCTTGGGTAGGACTGGCCTCTAGCTCCAAACTTTTTCTTTAAAAAATTTTTTTAGCACAAAAAAACCCACAGACACAGGAGACAACACAAAGAAAATGTTTGCCTTAATCACTTATTCTAAGGCAAACACCCTTGTAACTACCACCAGGTCAGAAACAACTTCCCTACCTACCCTTGGAAGCCCCTTCTGTAGTCACTTCCCAGTCACAACTGTTTCACCACCAACAACGGCAGCGAATAAGTAACCATTATCCTAACCTTTACAGTAAACATTTCACTTCCTTTCTCTTACATGGTTTTACCACCCAAATGTTCTCCCATAGACAGAATAGTTTCCTCCCTACACACATATATACACTTTTTAAAAACTTGAGATATCTTTTGTTTTTTTTTTTAGCTTTACAATTTTTCTCCTGAAGAAAAGAGGCCTTTTGACCTGTAGAGTCTCCCGCAGTCAGGACTTTGCAGATTGCGTGATCACGGTGCAGTTCAACATGTCCCTCTGTTCTCTGTTTCCTACGAATTGGCAGCTGGATCTCAAGCCTAGACCCGATTTAGGTTCGATCCCTGTAGCAGCATTTTAGGTGGTAGTGTGGTCTTCCCTCAGGAGGCACATAATGTCTAGTTCTCTCTCTTTTTATGATCTTCGGAGCTGTTGATGCATAATGCCTATATCTATTAATTCACAGGGGTTTGCAAAAGTGCGATATTCTATCATTTCTTTTTTACTTAATAGTGGAATATTTTGATGTAGACTCACTTCCCCTTATCTCCTATTTGGTTACCCAAATAACCAAACTTAACATTTTTAAGTTCCCTTAGAGGAGAGATCCTGCAATCATCATCTATGTAACTCTCTTGGGGTCCTACACCTTTGGACTGTGGCTATATGTTTGTTGAATTTGCAGATGAAACAATCCCCATAAATGAGACTAAAAGGCATAGTGAAGTTTTATGTAAAGCAGATGTACATTAATAAAGATTTAGTAGAAAATTCCAGCCACTAGAAACTTAAAATTCTTGCTTCTCTGGTTAATTATGTACTCAAGGTCCAGTCTGTTTCCTGCTGGTCATAAAGCTTTGTGACTTTCATGAAGAGATTGTTGATGAAGGTGAACTGATGAAAGTGAAGTGAAAAAGATTCTTGTGAATCTACTTTGGGTCAATATACGGAGTTCTGGCCCCCCTCTAAAAAGTCAAAAATTAAATAATTTACATCTGTATTTATATTTCATCTATATTTGAGCACAATTTTGGACTTCCAAACAAAAGTGATTATTCTTTCAAAAACTCTCATTTGATATGTCTGCAGTGATCTAGAGATTATACAACCTAAAGCATTTAAAAAATTGTTTTTGCAAATGTAATTATTTTGAGAGAGTTCAAAAATCTTGGGATTTTGGGGTTGTTTTTATATTTACTACATATGAAGTAGTATGCAGAAAGGATAATTCATTTTTTATATGATAATTGATAATAGCTATTACTTTTAAAATATTTTCATTCTAAGTCAACCTTAAATTAGTTGGTTTGTGTTAACAGTTGATGACATTTAAGGTGCCACCTGGAAGTGCTCAGTTCACCTGGAAGCAATTAGGTGGAGCTGGCGAGCAAGAACTTTGGGGTCAGATGGTCTGAGTTCTCAGCCCACCAGCACCACTTAGTAGTTTAATGACCTTAGTTACTTTACTTGTTTATGTCTTGTTTTCCTCATTTGTGAATCTGAGTAGTAAAATCTATCTCCCAGGTGTCAACCAAAAAATAATGCAGGAGGCTGCAGATAAGAAAAGTTTATTTGGGGTCTTAAGAATTGCAGCTGGGGAGACACAGATTTGGGTAACCCTAAAGGAGTGTTCCTGGGAAGAAAAAGAATCAGGGGCTTACAAAGACAAAAAGCCATGAGGTTGTTAAAAGTTGCCTTGCGAGAATTGTGATTGACTCCGACTCGAGTCATACAATATTTGTCCTTAAGGAATCATGAGGGTTTTTTTTGTTTTTTTTTTGTTTTTTTCTTTGTTTTTGGCGGTATGCGGACCCCTCACTGTTTTGGCCTTTCCTGTTGCGGAGCACAGGCTCCGGACGCGCAGGCTCAACGGCCATGGCTCATGGGCCCAGCGGGATCCTCCCGGACCAGGGCACGAACCCGTGTCCCCTGCATTGGCAGGCAGACTCTCAACCACTGCGCCACCAGGGCAAGCCCCCAACTTCATTTTGATTTTCCTTTCACACAGGGCTGTTGAGAAATTTAAGTCACGTGAAATATGGGGAAAAGTGCTTTGTAATATTTACTGGTAGTAGATGTTATATTTAAGGAACTTAAATAACACAGTTAATCAAATAAACTGAATTGGCTATTATGACAATTGAAAATTTCAGGCCTCCCAATTTGACATTAGAGAGGTTTCAGCTCCAGGGACTTCCCTGGTGGTCTGGTGGGTAAGACTCCACACTCCCAATGCAGGGCCCCAAGTTTGATCCCTGGTTAGGGAATTAGATCCTACATGCATGCTGCAACTAAGAGTTTGCATGCTAGAACACGTATGATCATCATCCCACATGCCACAGCTAAGACCCGGCACAGACAAAATAAATAAATATTTTTTAAAATAATAATAAAGAAAGGTTTCAGCTCCAGATACATCTGAGAGATTCAGATTTTGGAGATGCATTAAATTAGAAATAAAATGGTAAAAATCAGCATACACCTCTGCTTTCTGTGACTCTACATTTTTCATACTCCATCTGCTTGATGTCTACCCAAAAAAAGTACCAGGACTGATATGCTATTCATTATATGAGATTAGCGACAAGAATAGAACCATTTAGTCTTAACGACTGATTAAAAGACACAGTAGTTAGCCTAATTCTCCAACGTTGGGGCCAGATTTTTATATATTACAAATCTGCAGAGAGAAACCCTTCCAGAAAGGAAGAATTTGTTTCAAGAACTGTCTTGCATGAACATCAGAAAAGTTTTTTCTTCCTTTTGAGTCAGAGGACTTAACGTTGTACTTTATAGAAATGGAAATAAAGGCATTAGTTTGAATAATTATATTACTTTGGTTGTAAAGTTTGGATCCTATAACACATTCAAATTGGTTTATATTTAGTTTTACTATTGAACACTGTGACAGAGACGACGCTGTGTTCATCAAATCTTTTTTCTTGTTCATTTTCCCTCAGCACACAGGAAGTTATACCTCCTAGCCTTCTTAGAGTCAAGTCAGGTTTGGCCGGGTGACTAGTTCAGGCCAATGAAACATCAGCAGAAGTGAAAGGTCCACATCCGGAAGAGGCAAAGAAAAGCCCTTGCAGGATTCTCCAGTCTAGCTCTTCTGGCATCCCTGATGTGAAACCTCGTGTTGGGTTGGCAGAGCCAGAAATGGAAGCAGCTGGGAATGCTGTGTCACCACGTGAAGGTGAGCTGCCCTGTAGAGTCACCTGACCTATTAGTGACCTACAGGTGACTAGTGCAGCACCTAGCCCATCCTGATTCAAACACAGTACTGGATGTTTTAGTCATTGTAAGTGAAGTGAAAGAATAGAAATGGGGACTGACCCTCTACACCTCTAAGATAAAATTACAATGAACAAATTTATAGCTTCAGTTTTTTAAAGTTGTTGCCCTTAATAAGGCAATTTTACTATACAAGTATCTGGCAACCATTTGCAACCTACTGGAATGAGATATTTTCTTATATTCCTTCCATTTCAAACCTAATCATAATCATTAGCCCCAAATTAGTTTTTAGACTCTTAAGTAATGAAAAAGAAGTTGACTCAAAATTTAAGAAATCGTGCTATTATTAACTTAATTGGTTTTCAACAATTTTAAAACAAAATAGTTTGCATAACCAGTATAACTTTTTATTTAACTAACTTTTAAAAGTACAAAAACCAGTAGAAATCATGACAGAAGGGACTGATGCTATTTCTTTTACGCTTTATAGGTCATGGACTATACATAGATACTTTTTTGAGTGTTGAAATATTTTACTAGTAACACAACCAATTTTCCAATAATTTGCTTTAGGTTGATTAAAAATGTGTAATTCAGCTTTGTTTGCTATACTATGTAGTTTCCTTAAACTCAAGGTTTGAGAAAAACGTGGAGTTTTCCTCCCTCCTCTAGGTCAGAATGCATATCCGGGAGAGGGATTTCCAAGCAAAAGGTGTTTAAGGAAGTCCATTATTCTCACTACCTCCTCCCCCCAAACGTATGTAAAGATCTGGGCTCCACAATTTTCTAAAAGCATTGGCTGTCCCGGGGCTGCGCGAGCTTGTTTCACAATTCAGATAACTACTAACTTTTCCGTTTCAGACTTTTAATAATTGAAAGAGGGTATCCGCAGCTCAGAAATCGATCTACCGTGGCTGTGCAGCGGTGAGAGCGTCCTGCGTGGGCCGCGGGGGCGTGTCGGGAAGGAAAAGGGACACCCTGCGGCGCGCTGCCCAGGGGGTTGGCCGGAGCCCGGCCTTCCCGGCGTGCCCCGCGCGCCGAAGGGGGACTCTTAACGTGAAGCGCCGGGTGACTCAGCCGTGTGGCCGCGCGGGCCGGGGCGGGGGCTGGGGGGCGCGCGCCGCTGCGGCCCGGGCGGTCCGAGGGGCGGCTGCTTGCGGCGCCGTGTGCGCGCGCCTCCCGGGCGGATTCGGTCCCCGAGCGCGAGAGCGCGGCGGGGAGCTTCAGGTAAGTGGCGGCACGAGACCGTTCGCCTCGAAGACCCGGCGGGCCGAGTGCGGCAGCGGGCCTGGCCCCGGAAGGTGCCTTTGTGTCGTGGGTAGGGGGCCGACTCCTCAGGACGCCGCTCGGGCGGCAGCCCGCCGGGTCGGACCCCCAGTTTGAAAGCCTGCGGGGCTACAGTCATCTCGAGGCACAACGTTGGCAAATGGGTTCTAGGCGCCAGTTTCCGTGCTGAGGGTAAAGCTTGGTAATCCGGGGAAGAAGGGGGGTCGCCTTGTGTGGAAATCGTCAACACAGTCGTGGGGACAACTAAAGTATAACTTGACTTTCCTGCAGGCCTTTGGTGTTTTGAATCCCAACAGAAGAGGAATGATGAGAGCCCCGGAGTGTTTATTGATAAAACATTTGCAGACGTGTTTTTTCTGGCAGTTAATTGAATCATTAAAAATTAGGTAGTTGGTCGGACTTCTCGCTCTTTGCACCCCTGCTTCAGTCTTCCTTCTCTGCCACCCACAAATTACTAGCTTTCATCAGTGCCTCTGAGTGTAGAAGAGCTGGGGGAGCCTCAACTGGTAATTTTCTTTTAAATAAAACCTTACTTTTTATAGCGTTCAGTGTTTTCGGGTTTAAAAGCCTAGTTCTGCACTATCAAAAAAAACCCAAACCTTCTATTTTGGAGTTTGTGATTCTTTCTGAAAATTCCTGGATTGATCCGATTTATTTTTAAAGGAGAAAGCAGTGAACAAACTAACAGGATAAACAGACTGAGGAACTGTTTAACCAGTTTATGAAAATGAATTTTCCAGGCCCTTTAATTGTGCCCCTGTTAGCTGTTAAACAACTAGCTGCAGCTGTTACCTGAGAAATTAAGGTTCTTTTTTTAATGGTCCTCCAAACAGTGTTGTAGTTATAGCAGTTGAATTTGAAGAATCCGGTTGAAGAACTCCACCCTTAACTCCTCTTCCCCACCCCCCGACCCAAATTCTGGGACAGTAGTTCTCAAACATAAGTTTGCTCCTTAAAAGTACTAATACCCCTCCCAGAATTTTTTTTTATAATTTTTAAAATTGTTTATACAATTTTTAAAGGTTACTTTCCATTTACAGTTATTACCAAATATTGGTTCTACTCCCCGTGTTGTACAGTACATCCTTGAGCCTTACACCCAATAGTTTGTACCTCCCACTCCCCCAGCCCTATATTATTCCACCCCCACCTGGTAACCACTTGTTTTTTCTCTGTATCTGTGAGTCTGCTTCTTTTTTGTTATATTCACTGGTGTGTTGTATTTTTTTTAGATAACACATGTAAGTGATATCATACAGTATTCGTCTTTCTCTGACTTTTCACTTAGCATAATGCCCTCCAGGTCCATCCATGTTGCTGCAAATGGCAAAATTTCATTCTTTTTTTATGATTGAGTAGTAGTCCATTGTGTGTGTGTATTCTACATCTTCTTTATCCATTCACCTGTTGATGGACACTTAGGTTGCTTCCATATCTTGGTAATTGTAAATAATGCTGCTGTGAACATTAGGGTACATATATCTTTTCCAGTTAGTGATTTTGTTTTTTTCAGATATATAGCCAGTAGTGGAATTGCTGGGTCATATGGTAGTTCTGTTTTAGTTTTTTGAGAAACCTCCGTACTGTTTTCCACAGTGGCTGCACCAATTTACATTCCCACCAACAGTGTACAAGGGTTCCTTTTTCTCCACATCCTTGCCAACATGTTTTATTTGTGTTCTTTTTGATGATAGGTGTTCTGACAGGTGTGAGGTGATATCTCATGTGGTTTTGATTTGTACCTCTCCCAGAGATTTGATTCTGGAGATCAGTGATGGGTTTCCGAGTCTGCATTTTAAGCAAGCACCCCCTCCCTTGGTCTGTTATTGGTGATCCAGGGACTACACTTTGAGAAACACCAAAATAGGGTTGCCCTGAGAATTTTTAGAACTGCCCAACTTCCTTATCCCTTTATTGATTTACTCTCCCCTGCCCCCTAACCAATCATAAGGCAAGAAGATCTGACTCTTTGGAAGGAAACTTTAGAAAAGATAGTGCTTTCTTGGACTCTGACACCAGGGTAGGAAGTACTTTCATACATATTATAATATTGCCTTAGAGATGGTCTGTGCCTGGTAATCTGTCCTTTTACCTTCTGGGAGCTGCTTCCAGTAGCATCAGCTCATAAGTTATGCCGTTAGGCCAAATCTTCCCCCCTCCCAACTAATTTAGTCTCCTTCCCCTTAGAACCAGGACAGCCAGTGCCTCGTATTTCCCATTGCCTTGAGCTCTCAGATATCCTGGTATGTAGCAGTACCAGTAGCATTTATGAGGGCTTTCAGGTCATCTGAACATTAATTCAGTCATCAGATACCCCAGTAACGCCTGTTTTGTGCAAAGCACTGTAGTAGGCCATTTTAGCAACAACGTTGCAAAGATGTCATAGAGTTGCCTTGCTCCCTTGAGGTAGATTTGAGGGCTGGATAACCTCTGCTCCCAAAGCTTTTTGTTTCTTAGTTCTTCTTCAAATAGATGTGTAGGGATGAGATTAGAGTTAGACTGTGTGTTTCTGACTTTTTTTCTGTCTTTGGTTTCTTCTTGGCATCTCATTTTTCTTACTAATCTTTTTCTGTTGATTCACAAAATACCATGTCTTTCCTTCTATAGCCCTGGGCTTTCCGATTGTTGTGTCTTACTCTGCCCCTGAATCTGAGCATGCCTACTCCTCCTTGGCTAACTGGAGTAAAGTTTAGGGAAATTGTTGGCATACTGAATGATTTCTAGTTGGAAGACCCAGAGTCATGGAAATATGAGGCTTAGAGCTATAAGGGAACCTATTACAAATTTATCTATTGCAATCCTCTTGCCTTTTAAGATGAGGAATCTGAGAGATGAGACGGCAGAGTGAGGACTCCTGGCTCCTAGCCCAGTGTTCTTTCCACTAAATCATCTCAAGAAAAATGCTTCAAAAATGGAAAAGGCGGGCTTCCCTGGTGGCGCAGTGGTTGAGAGTCCGCCTGCCAATGCAGGGGACACGGGTTCGTGGCCCGGTCTGGGAAGATCCCACATGCCGCGGAGCGGCTGGGCCCGTGAGCCATAGCCGCTGAGCCTGCGCGTCTGGAGCCTGTGCTCCGCAACGGGAGAGGCCATAACAGTGAGAGGCCTGCGTACCGCAAAAAAAAAAAAGGAAAAGGCTTAGAGAAGTTCAGTTATAAGTAGATAAAGAAAACTGAGAGACTTTCACATGAGTACAGAAGCAGTATTTGGAAAAATGGAGATTGAAGGAGAGTATTTTCTACCACATAAATCAGGAAGATTGGGAACACTAAAATAAGGAACTCTGAAGCTTGGAATAAGTAGTAATAGAACAAATAAGAGCAATTAGTTATCTTGTAATCCCAAGAAATGTTATGAACTCGGTATTTTTTTTTAAATTTGGTAAAGGTTAAAGTAAGTACATTGGTGAATTTTTTTTTTTTTTTTTTTGCGGTACGCAAGCATGTGGGATCTTCCTGGACCGGGGCACGAACCCGTGTCCCTGCATCGGCAGGCAGACGCTCAATCACTGCGCCACCAGGGAAGTCCCGGTGAATTTTTATTAAATGTTAGATGTTTGAGCAATGTCCAGAATCTTTTGAAGTTGTCGCATAACTGTACTGTTGTCCTTACCCAAGTTATTAGGTATCTCTGTGGGAGACAGAATATAAGACTGATCTAACTGCTAATCTGATTCAATATACTTCTTATGAGAAATGAGATTATTGGAATAGTATATGCATTTCTGGAATCATAGGAAGGAAAGAAGTATGGATGAAAGAAGAGAACCCTTTGCTGTTTTTGCTTAGAGTCCCCAAAGTAGACATTGTTTTTTGTTTTTTGAAATACATTTATTTATTTATTTATTTTTGGTGGCATTTGGGTCTTTGTTGTTGCGCCCGGGCGTTCTCTAGTTGCAGCGAGCAGGGGCTACTCTTCGTTGCTGTGCGTGGGCTTCTCTTTGTTGCGGAGCACAGGCTCTAGGCGTGTGGGCTTCAGTAGTTGTGGCACGCAGCTCTAGACCGCAGACTCAGTAGTTGTGGCTCGTGGGCTTAGTTGCTGCGCAGCATGTGGGATCTTCCCAGACCAGGGCTCGAACCCGTGTCGCCTGCATTGGCAGGTGGATTCTTTTTTTTTTTTAATTTAAAATTTTTATTTTATTTATGTTTTTGGCTGTGTTGGGTCTTTGTTGCTATGCGCGGGCTTTCTCTAGTTGCGGTGAGTGGGGGCTATTCTTTGTTGAGGAGTGCAGGCTTCTCATTGTGGTGGCTTCTCTTGTTGTGGAGCACAGGCTCTAGGCGCGCGGGCTCAGTAGGTGTGGCTAGGGGGCTCAGTCGTTGTGGCTCATGGGCTCTAGAGCGCAGGCTCAGTAGTTGTGGCGCACGGGCTTAGTTGCTCCATGGCACTGGGATCTTCCCGGGCCAGGGTTCGAACCCATGTCCCCTGCATTGGCAGGCGGATTCTTAACCACTGCACCACCAGGGAAGTCCATCCCAAAATAGACATTGTTGGATTGTTCTTGTATATTCATGAAAGTAGAATTAGAAATAGTAAGGACTTAGTAATTAGTAGACATCGTTATGTTCCAGACACTGTGCTAAATGTTTTTACATCCATTGCCTCATTTAATTATCTCCATTTTATAGCCAAGGAATCTAAGACACAAAGAGCTTAAGTTTGCCCAAAGTCATACACTGTGTAAGTGGCAGAGCCAGCATTCAAATTTAAACTGACTCCAAAGCCATTACAATTTATGCTCAATAGTGCCCTCATTATACTTCATTGGGCAGTGGTTAAGAATGTGGGCTTTGGAGCCAATTTTAACTGGGTTTAAGTCTTAGTACCTTCATTTACTAGCTTGGATATTCATCAGTTTCTATGTCTCCGAAAAAGAGGTTGTAATAGTACCTACCTCAGAGGGTTATTAGGATTGGGTTAATTCATGTAAAATGCTTTGATTTGCACCTGACTATTGTGAGTTCCCAGGAGATGCTGGCTGTTAACTGTTCTTTTTTAAATATTTTAATTTAAGAAGATATTTTCTTTAGATTCAGATTGTCCTTTCCAGCATTGAAATATTAAGGCTTTTATGATAAGTATAGGTAATTAAACTATCTCTGTTCTTATTATAACATGGAGGCGGGGCTTACTAATATTTTGGAAAGCACTGGGGTGTAGTAGAAAGATCTGTGACATGATTTGGTTAAGAAGATTATTAAAGAGAGTTCACCTTCCTTAGAATAAAACAGCTAATGATCTACACTTCTATATGAAGATCACAGTCCATACCTTAAAACCATGTAAGATGCCTTCAGTGTGTTTGCCCTAAATCTCTTTTTCTGTGGGAGAGGGTAAAATTTAATTTCTGCAGTTGTATCTGTGTATTAGTTTGCTAGGACTGCCCTAACAAAGTACCACAAACTGTGTGACTTAAACAACAGAAATTTATTTCCCCACAATCCTGGAGGCTGGAAGCCCAAGTTCAAGGTGTTGGCGGGGTTGGTTTCTTCTAAGGCCTCTCTCCTTGGCTTGGAGGTGGCTGCCTTCTCCTCCCTGTGTCTTCACATGGTCAGTCTTCCCTCTGTGCCTGTATGTGTCCTCATCTCCTCTACTTAAAAGGACACCATTTGTATTGGATTAGGGCCCACCCTAATGACTTCATTTAATCTTAATCACCTCTTTAAGGCCCTATTTCCAGTCACATTCTGAGGATTTAGGGTAATGGACTTCAACATATGAATTTTGAGGGAAACACAATTTAATTTAGCTCATAACAATCTGTTTAGGGAATTAAATGTCAGGTAATCTGAATGTTCCATTGCCCTAATTGTTGAGCACCCTCTGACTTGGGATTCTAGCATCATCCTTTATCCTGTGCCTACCCACCTGTCCTACCTTCTGCCTGTTCCTTAGAACCATGCTTGCTGTTGAGTACCCTAGGAAGCACACCATGCCTCCACATTAAGCCCTTGTGTTGGATTTAAAGCTACCAAGATTATTCTGTCATCCTATTGAATAATCTGCTTGAGAAACTATTTCATGTTTTTAACCTGAATTCCTAATTTGTCTTATATTCCTAATATTTCTTCTTTAATCTAGATGGAAAAATGTCCAAATCTCTTTAGTAATATATCATTTTCTTCTGAAACTTTAAAAAATTTCTTTTAAACTGTTCTAAGCTTTAAAAATACTCCAAAAAAAAAAAATACTCCAAGATTTTCTTGAAGAGTTCCCTGTTTTTACAGATACATTTTCCTTTCTCATTTTAAAAGTAATAACACATTCATTTTAGAGACTTTGGCATACTCAATAAAACAATTTTTAAAAATCACATATGATAAGCCTACAGTTAAGGGAGAATAGTTGTTTATATTTTTAATCTTTTTTTCTGTGACTATACTTATTGTTTCAACCTGCCCTTTTTAAGTCTAGTTTATCAGTACTGTTTCATGCTATTTTAGTTATTATTCTAAAACTTTTTTAGCCTTTCAGCATATGAATTATATTGATTTTAGAATGTTAAGTCAACCTTTGCCATATGTATTATCCTTTTTGATGTATCTGGGTTTGATTTTTTAATAATTTGTATAGGATTTTGTGCTTATGAGAAAAAGTCATCTGTAATGCTTTTTGGTAATGTTCTTGTCAGGTTTTGGGTCAGTATTATGCTGGCCTCAGAAAATGAATTGGGATATAGGTTCTCTTTTTCTGTTCTCTGGAAGCGTTTGTATAAGATTGATGTAATTTCTTCCTTAAAGGCGTGGAAGAATTTGCTAGTCAGGACACTTGGTCCTGAAGTTTTCTTTGAAGGACGGTTTTAATTATGGAATATGGTTCTGTGTAGTATTTATATATCATCAAAATAATCTATGTCATCTATCTATTTGTATATAAATATACACACATGTATATTAAGCTGCTTATTGAAGGGAGTTGGTGTATACATTGTGGAGACTGGACTAGGCCATCAGGAACGCAGGCTGGGACTCTAGGGCAGGAGTTGAAGCTGCATTCCAGTCAAATTTCTTCTTCCTCAGAGAAACCTCAGTTCTGCCCTTAAAGCCTTTCAATTGTTGGATCAGGCCCACCCACATTATCTAGGATAATCTTCCTTACTTAAACTAAAATGATTAAAGACTTTAATCACATCTACCAAATACCTTCACAGTAACATGTAGATTAGTGTTTGATTGAATAACTAGGACTGTAGCCTCAAGAGTTGCCGTATAAAACTGACCATCACAGCTTCTCTGCAGTCTTGGCTATCTTACTAGTTGTCTAATGCCTTCAAACAAATGGGGTTTATTTTGGTTTTTGTTTTCTGTTTTACCCATCCCATTCTGATAATTGCATTATTCCAGGGCATAGGACTTGCCAATGCGTGGAAGTCATGGTGGGTGTGGGGAGGAAGGCAGACTTCAACTTGGCACAAGGAAAAAAAAATTTTTTTTCCCTTGAGGATTGCTGGCCACCAATAGGGTGAGCTAAGCAAGAGATTCCTTATTTTGGGATTTTTTAGGTAGGATGGACTGAACTAATAGAAGTGTTTTTGTAGTCCTAGATGGAAGGTGATTTGGGACCCAGATTTTTTTTGAGATTTATGATTGGTAAAATTGTGGGGGGAAATTGGGAGCCCATCATCAGGTTGCCAGCCTTTTAGGACATTAAAAAAAAAATCTGACTATCATTTTCTGTCACCATTATGTTGTAAAAGAAAAGACATTTAATATCAGAAAAGAAGTAAAGATTTAATTTAGGTACCAAGAAAGCATTACACTAATATATACCATAATTTTCAATTCACATTTTAATATTTTTGAAATCAGGCTGTATCTTAAAATCATGTATATATTTAATATAATAGTGCTTTCCTGAAACGCTGTTATTATATTGATGTCTTAGGCAATGTCACGTGTCTTAGAACTGGGATAATAATTGTGTGTGTGTGTGCCCGCCCCCATGTGTTACATCATCTCCACTGTCCTCATTTTTGCTAAGAGTCGGTGAAAACTTTTGATGCTAATTGATACTGGTCCTTGAACCATCTTCTGACACAGTGATTTTGGATTGTCTCCAGAATTTTCAATGTTTGTTCTATTGCTACAGTACTGATCCATGGATCTGTCCCCTAAGACCTTCCGATCTTTTCTTACTGTACAAAAACTTAGCTCTTTCTTATAAAATGGCCTACTGTATTGAGTAATACATTTAAAAAATTTTAATTGCACTCCCTTGTACTGTTTAAAGACATTATTGCTAATAGTATATCTCTTGGATATTTCCTGGAAGTTTGCCATTAAGTAATCTTTAACAGCTTGTGTATCTCTTCCTATAGAGAGTTTTAGATAATAGCAAGCAGAAGAGCGCCCTGGACATTAGGGACCTCATATGTTGACTGGCTTTTTCTTAGGAGTCATGAGCTTTGCCTGGTCTGTTATGTACCTTGGATTGTTCCTAGCTTAAAGGTGTCATTAGAATGACCATAACTAGTTGAATCCATCAAAAGATAGAAGCACCTGTGTAGAAATTACAGAATTTGATCTACCCTGTTTTTAGGTAATAAAGTTGAAAGTTACAGCAGAATTAGGTAAGGTCTTAATTTGAACTTGGGGAACTCAGATTGTAAAATCAACCCCTATCTGGAGTTAATTGATTTAGAGGTCATCTCAAAGCAACTATTTAAACAGAAAAGGTGCTAGGTGTGCCTGTTACTGGCACAGAAAGGTCATATGTCCTGGCTCCAGATCTTGGGCTTGAAATCATATCTCCAAACCTGTGAAACTTACATAGAATTCATGAAGTAAATCAGACCTATAAGGAGAGGTAACACAGCTTAAGGGTAACATGCATTTGACTCGAGCCAGAAGCCTGGATTTTGAAGCCTGGCTCTACTATTTATTAGCTATGTGACTGTGGGAACTTAACCTGTTTCTTCCTCAGTTTCCTCATCTGTAAATAGGGGTAACAATAGTACCTACTTCATAAAAGTTTTTTTTTGAGTATTAAGTTAAATTATATAAAGTACTTAGAATAATATGTAGCACATGATATATGTTAAATCAGTGAAGTTTAAGTCCATCTGCACTTAAGATGGAATGTTTGTGGTGATTCGGCATATTGAAGAATCTCAACTGATTGATTTGGTTCCAGTGTAAAATGTGTTCTTGAGTAACTGGGTTTAGATTTGATTATTAGTTTAAGGATATAAGAAAACTGCATTTTGAAAGGGTGTTGCAATATTTAAGAACTTCTTGAGATATACTAGATTCAAAAGTTTACTTTTTTAGGATTTACTAAAGGTTTTTTGAGTACTTAAAGATTTGCTTGGGAGGCAATTAAAGTGCTAAAACAAAAGAACATATTAAGATGATAAGTATAGTTTAAAATGTTTGGCAATATCAAACTTAGGGTTGTGGTTTTAGGGGATTAAACTATATTTGTCTTATTTTATCTTTTAAACTGAGTAGTGAGTAAAAATGTTATTGTTATTTAAGTCTTTTTTTAATAGGTAATTTGATAAAGTTGTAAAGGAAACTGTTTAAAGGCCTTTAGGCGTTATAAATTGAATGTAAGGTCTTAAGTCTTAATTTAAATCCAAGTAACTGTAATATAGTCTCTTCTGGCACAAAAGCTGTTCTTGGGCATAAGTTATATTGACAAAAAGGTACTAAGGGCGGTAAGTTCGGAATGTCAAGTAGAGAAGAGGAAAATATATCCAAGCGGTTATAATCTTGTCACTGCTGTCCTTGTGCCTTTTTTTTTTTTTTTTTTTTTTTTTGCGGTACGCGGGTCTCTCACTGATGTGGCCTCTCCCGTTGCGGAGCACAGGCTCAGTGGCCATGGCTCACGGGCCTAGCCGCTCCGCGGCATGCGGGATCCTCCCGGACCGGGGCACGAACCCGTGTCCCCCGCATCGGCAGGTGGACTCTCAACCACTGCACCACCAGGGAAGCCCTGTCCTTGTGCTTTTATCTGCCAGCTTGCTAGCCTGGCCTCAGCAATTCATAGAGGAAAATGAAGGAGAAGGGATGTGGAATCAGAGGCGTTCCTGCCTTTCTGTGGAATTGGAATGCCCTCTTCTCTCCTTTATCTCTTCTCTTGTTACGGCTTTCTTCCAAGGTAGAAATGAGGAAGAGAAATGGTTCTGGCAACAGATATCTTCAAATGTTATGCCTTGCCCAACTTGTCTAGTTTTTTTGCCTTAAATTCTATTTCCTAGCCTATTAATGTAGTTTCACCAAGTTCCTGGGTATTTCCCTTTTCTCCCCATCCTTTGCACATTTTTCTGTTGGGTTAGTTTCATGCATTTTCGTAAGCCCTTGAATATTGTGATAATAACTCTTTGTAAAAGTCTGTTTCACATACAGTTTTTCAAGTATTTTTTTTCCTTTATAGGATTCCTTGCCATACAAAAGTTTAAAAAAAATTTTGTAGTTAGATTTGTCTTTCTCTTCTTTTTTAGCTTTTGGGTTTTTTGGTCTTGATTAAAAAGGCCTCCCTACTCTAAGTTTGTAATCTCCTAGAATATTCTTTAAAAAGAATATTGTTGTGATTCAGTCTCATTCATGAGATGAAAGGGTATA
The DNA here is from genome assembly GCF_963455315.2 of Globicephala melas. Lineage (NCBI taxonomy): Eukaryota > Metazoa > Chordata > Mammalia > Artiodactyla > Delphinidae > Globicephala > Globicephala melas. The sequence goes on from NC_083324.2 coordinate 65,674,998, forward strand.
CCAGATGAGTTGTTCCCAAACATAGCTAGCCCACAGGATCAGCTGAGTAGTTTGTTAAAAATTCACATTCTTGGGACTTCCCTGGCAGTCCACTGGTTAAGACTCCGTGCTTCCACTGCAGGGGCATGGGTTCGATCCCTGGTCGGGAAACTAAGATCCCACATGAAAAAAAAAAATTCACATTCTCAGATCCACCCTAGACCTACTAAATCAGAATCTCTGAGGAACAGGGCCAAAGAATGTTTTTAACAAGTTCTGCTAGGTGATTCTGATTATCAGCTAGACTTGAGAACCACTGGACAAAATAATCACTAAGGTCTCTTCTGATCCTGAAATATCACTTTTCTGTATTTTGTAACTCTTGTGTTTCACATTCTCAACAACTAGGATTGTAAGCTCTTTGAAAGTAGGCAGGACTGTGTCTTAGGTACTACCCTTCTTGCTGTCCACCCACAGAGATCCTTTCATGCCTAGACAATTCCAATAACCTCTTACTCTTCTAGTCCATCTGTGGTTGTATTTATCTTAAAGCAACATGTTGAACATGACACTTCTCTGTGTAAAAACTTTGGCTACAAGACAAAGTCCTAACTCTATTTTACTTTATAACTCAAGGCCTCCATAAGCTAGCTCCAGCTTGGTTTTCAACCTTATCTTCTAGGGCTGTTGTATACATCCATCTAAGTCGTGCGTTGTACAGCTCCTTAAATGATGGTGTGCATGGGGTTCCCTGAAGTCGTATGGTATGGTGATTCTGATTTCTCCCACCCTTCACTCTAACCTGGTTGCTCTCCCCACAGCCTGCACTCCTTCATATAGTATAAAGCCTGTTCACGCTTACTCTCCTGCTTATTATACACCATTCACCCTGTCTAAAATGCTCTTTCCTTTTTTCTCTATCAAAGTTCTACCTATTAACATCTAAGAGTGGAGTATTAAACAGCCATTAAAAAGAATGAGGAAGACTTCTAATCACTCCTATGGAGTGAATTTGAGATACATTGTTAAGTACAAATAGCAAAGTACAGAACTGGATACGGTATTCCATCTTTTGTATAAGAAAAAGAAGAATTAAGAATTTATATGTATATACACACATTATGCTTATTTCTATAAATAGAAACATGAAAGATAAACAAATTAATAAAACTAGTTATCTGTAGGGAATAGATAGGAAAATATTGGAGGGAAAGGGGAAGGGAGAGACACTTCTCTGAGCATTCCTTTTTTGTAACACTTTAACTTTTGAAGAATGTAAATGTTTTACATATTCAAAAATTAAATTTAAAAATAATGAAAAATAAGCTATAATTGAGTGTTTAAAAATGAACCTAAATTACAGGACATACAGAGAAAAAATAAAAATAAAATAACTTGACGTAGCACACTGACTACATCCCTAGTGGGGTATACTTTAAGGACAAAAAGAATTGACCCCCAAAAGACTTAAACTCAGTAGGTTTATTGTTAGTAATATTAATGTTATAATTTAAAAACTAGTTTATGAACCAAGATTTTCATTGTGAGAGAAAAGATATAGTACTAATATAAAGTAAAAAAAACCATAATATTGAATTTGAGTTGAAAATATCAATATAAACTCTTTTTTTTTTCTTTTTTTTAATCCCCAACTTTGCTTCTAGACCATTTCAGGAGACAATGACATCTCAATAGCTATGAAGACACCTAGTGCTCAGATCCTGATTTATAAATGCTTTTGTCCACTAAAAGGAACAAAGGCTCCAGGGAGGAATAGCTGATTCTAGGTCTGGGTCAGAGATGGTAAAAGGTGAGCTTAGACAAATCTTGTACAAAATAAAGTAGAATAGAATAAAATAAAATAAAATTCCTCTCATGCAAATAAAAAATAAAGCTGCTATGAACTTTCATTAAAAAAAGAGAAATCTTGTACAGGAAGTAGCCTTATCAGCCAGTAGAATTGGGGTTAAATGACACAGATGAAGGCTTGAAGGGAACCATATTAGCCATAACTGGGACTATTTATTTTATTTGGTTGTGCTGGGTCTATTTGGTTGTGGCAGGCGGGCTCCTTAGTTGTGGCATGTGGGCTCCTTAGTTTTGGCTCGCAGGCTCCTTAGTTGTGTCATGTGAGTTAGTTGCGGCATGCATGTGGGATCTAGTTCTCTGACCAGGGATCGAACCCAGGCCCCCTGCATTGGGAGCAAAGAGTCTTAACCACTGTGCCACCAGGGAAGTCCCACCTGGGACAATTTGAACCAAAAATTGGACAATTTGAAAAAAAATGATGGTAATGGATTGTTATAATACATTAGATTAAAACAGATCTTTGAGTTCATAATAATACTTAAAAGGAAGATAAAGGGAGAGTGAAGAAATAGTTCTACTTAACAGAAGAATGCTAGACAATAAATGTAGGAGGAATGATAAAATTAGAAAGTCATCATTTTGTAGTCCCAAATGTAATAATTGATTCAGGCAAGAATCATCAATAGATGCTAAAACCACTGGGTGAAAAGTTATTGGGAGATAGGGTATTAGATCTCTCTTTACAATGGATAGACCTATAGTCACCACTTTAGCCACATGATCAAACTTATCCCCTGTAGTGGGATAGCCTGGCATTATGTGCCTCTGATGTGATGGCATTTGGAAGACTCACCTGTCACCTATACATGTACATATTCTTGTTTAAGAAAATTAAATTTGTATCTAATCACGTGGAAACAATCAGATGGATGTTAGAACTGACCTAGACTTTAAATTTTTTTAAAAATTTATTTTTATTTTATTTTTTTATTGAAGTATAGTCTATTTACAATATTGTGTTAGTTTCAGGTGTACAGCAAAGTGATTCAGTTATGTTTTTTCAGATTATTTTCCATTACAGTTATTATAAGATACTGAATATAGTTCTGTGTTATATAGTGAATCCTTGTTGCTTATCTGTTTTATGTATAGTAGTTTGTATCTGTTAATCCCATACTCCTAATTTATCCTCCCCCCTTTCCCCTTTGATAGCCTTGTTTTCCATGTCTGTGAGTCTGTCTCTGTTTTGTATATAGGTTCATTTGTATTATTTTTCGAATTCCACATATAAGTGGTATTATAATATTTGTCTTTGGCTTACTTAGTATGATACTCTTTAGGTCTAACCATGTTGCTGCAAATGGCAATATTTCATTCTTTTTTATGGCTGAATAATATTCCATTGTGTGTGTGTAGATATCTACCAGTCATCTGTTGATGGGCCCTTGGGTAGTTTCCATGTCTTGGGTATTGTAAATAGTGCTGCTGTAAACATTTGGGTGCATGTATCTTTTTGAATTAGAGTTTTTGTCTTTTCTGAATATATGCCCAGGAGTGGATCATATGGTAGCTCTATTTTTAGCGTGGAACCTCCATACTGCATTCCATAGTAGCTGCACTAATTTACATTCCTACCAACAGTGTAGGAGGGTTCCTTTTCGGACCTAGGCTTTTTTAAAAAGTCAATTTCATGTAAAACAAAACAATCCCCCCCAAATTGCGGGGGGTGGTGGTGGTATAGAATATGCAAGATTAAAAAACTGAGAAAAACCAAATGTAAGGAATGAGCCTTGATTGAATTATGGATCCAAAAAAAAAGGTTCTGAAAGAAAATAGGAGGCCAGTTGTGTAAATTTGATTATGGGTTATATATTAGTATTATGGAATTGTTCATTTTCTTAGATGTGAAAACAGTACTGTTGTGTTTTTTAAGAGAATGTTCTCAGAATATGCTTGCTAAAGTAACTGGGTGAAGTGTTGTGATGTCTGTAACTTTAAAGTGATTCAGAAAAATGTGTGTGGTGGGAGAGCACAGGCTCACACACAAATGAGGCAGATAATCATTGGTAAGTCTGGCGGATATATAAGATTTTACTGATTGTAATGATTTTTTCCATTTTCCTGTAGATTTGAAAAGTTTCAAAATAAAAAGTTGAGGAGAAAATCTTATCTTTACTTCAGAGCCCAGCTCAGATTTTGTCTCATATGAAGACTTCCTTTTCCCAACCATACAATCTAGAGGTGATTTTCTCTAACTTTTATGTTTATCTTAAAACCTGAATGCCACATGAGAGCTACCTGAGAAGTTGACTTTTTTAAAAATTATAAATTCCCAGACCCCACTGTAGAGACAGGCCCGAGAATCTGGAACCACTGGTTTGAATCACTTATTCTGTATTTATTACATAAATTTGCTTATCTTTTTCACATATCCCCACCTAACCAGTCGGAGCTTAGGGCTAACCCTTGAAAATGTTGCTCATTGTGTCCCGCAGTGCTGGCACAAAGTGCCATGTGCCTTCCACACAGTAGGTGTTTGGAAAATATATGCTGACTGTATATGTTGACTGTTGATAATCTGAAGAGACTACCAGAAACTTCTCTATAATTTTGAGAGATTTAAAAAAAAGAAACCTAGCTGATAAAAGTGCTTTTAGTCAGTACAAAAGGTCCATTAGAAAACTGTACAGTTTTTAGTTCTAAAACTACAGGTTTGGTTTACAGAAATAACATGTTTGTTATCAGCAAATGTTTGGAATTAAGACTTAACAGTGGTGGGTTTCCCTGGTGGCGCAGTGGTTGAGAGTCCGCCTGCCGATGCAGGGGACACGGGTTCGTGCCCCGGTCTGGGAAGATCCCACATACCGCGGAGCAGCTGGGCCCGTGAGCCATGGCCAGTGAGGCTGCGTGTCCGGAGCCTGTGCTCCACAACGGGAGAGCCCACAACAGTGAGGGGCCCGCGTACTGCAAAAAAAAAAAAAAAAAAAAAAAGAGAGCTGTCTGTCAGTCCTCTAGTTAGGAGAGAGTTCTAAATCATGCATATTCCTGTCTTCCAGGATTTCTCCCTGATCAAGCAGACAGTTCAGGATACACAGTCCAAGGATGAATGTTCACCGTGGCACTGAGAGCGACAGGTTACTGTGGCAGGAGGCCAGCTGCCTGATGGATGAAGCCTCAGCTGCAGCCCAAGAAAGAGAAGCAAATAGCCCGGCTTCTTCTGGTCTTCAAAATCTTACTTATCCTCTAGGTCCCAGGAATGATGGTACGATGATTAGATCTTGACTTAATGTGGAGGGCTTTCTGACACCTCAGCACCTATTCTGCCCAGAAGGCATAAATGTTCTTAATAAATAAAATATCCAGTTAATTAGCTTCGCTTATATACCACAGTTATATAAATCTATCACAAAAAACCTCCACTTATTTAATCAGTTTAGTACATCTAACTTGGTAATGGTATAAGAAAAATAGTCTCAGGCTTGGAGTCAGAAGACAGATTCACATTCTAGCTCTGCTGCTTATCAGCTGTAACCATGGATGAGATCCTTAATCTTTCTGAGCCCTGCTTTCTTAATCTAGAAAACAAGGTTGTTAATAATTCTTCTTACCTCACAAGGCTAGAAGACTGTTGAGTTAATGGATGTGAAGGCTCTTGGTAAATTGTCAGGTTCTTTTTAACTTTTATGGAAAACAATAGCAACAATAATAATAGCAATTACCATTTATTGAACACTCACTGTGCTAGAAACTTTACTGTTTTTAGATCAAGGGAGGCAAACTGTGGTCAAATCTGAACCACTGCCTGTTTTTGTAAATAAAATTTTGAAACACAGCCATCATGCCCATTTGTTTACATACTGTCTATATGGCTGCTTTCCTTCTATAGTGGCAGAGACTGTGACCCACAAAGCTCAAAATATTTACTTTTTAGCCCTTCACAGAAAGTTTGCTGATCCCTGCTTAGATTAATCCTCCTGTTACAGATGAGGAAACTGAAGCTTCAAAAGCTTAGGCATAACTTGCTCAGGTTCACACTGCCGGGAGGTAGGGGACTGGGTGGGATTTAAACCTGTCTTTCTGGCCACCGTTCACTGTTATTTTATATATATCAACGGACAAAAAAGCAGTGTGACTGCCACCCTAGAGTGCCCCATTACGGAGAATTTATGCAATGAGTCTCTTTTCCTACTCACCCATTTAAGCAGGGTGGAATCTGAGGCATCCTTCAGGAATCAACCCAATTTAATTGCGTCATAGCTGGGGGAAAATCAAGTGCTCTAAAGAGCTGAATAAGTTAGGTGCCTACTTTCATTTTTAAGAATAGCACTTCGAGTGTTGAAAGCCTGTCTTGGTGATTAAAGCGTTTCTTGCTACAAGCTTGCCCATGGATTGTGTGGAAACTTAGCTCTTTGTAAGTTGAAAATTTATCAGAAGCTCTAGGATATGATCCCTAAACAGGATTTTGGTCTAGATTTTGGTTTCCTTTTCTCTAGAAGCAAATGGGGAAAAAATTGAGTGTACTCTAGCTAACAATGAATTATTGTATACAAACTTAAAATACATGAAGGGTGGGAGTGAGACATTAAGTTGTATCTATAACATTTTCTTTCTTTCCAATGTAGGAAAATGTTAGCTAGCCAAATGTAGGTGATGTATACATATTGTATTAACTCTGCTTTGGTATATTTGAAATTTTTCATTAAATAAAAAAAACATTTTAATATTTCAGGAGAACTCCCTATTTAAAAGAATCTTCTAAAAAAAAAAGTACAGCTATATAATAAAAGCAGCAAACATCAACTAAAAAAAAAGAATCTTCTGGTAATCCTTTTGAAAATACTTTCCCCTGATTCTCTTCTATATACATCCAGATTTCATATATTTAGTTTTGAGCCTGTTTACATGATGTGGTATTAATACATTTTTAAGTGCTCTCACATACTTTATTTCAGTTGATAGTCAAACCAATCCTGTGAGGTAGGTGGAGTGAACATTATTTTCATTTTACAGATGATTAATCAGGTTTAGAAAAATCAAATAAATTACTTAAAGAAAATGGCTCTTTGGTGATACTAGGACAAAAACTCAGGTTCCATGAATGAATTCTAATCCAAGACCATCTGCACTGGAACTTTTCTGTTGAGAGCAAGACCTGCCTGTTCAAAAAACGGTGTTGGTAATGTTAGGATTCTCCTATGTGTAGTGAAAATGCATTTTTCAGTGAATTTCTAGGAAAAGTGACAATTAGAGACTATCACTATCCTTTCTGGAAAATAACATTTAGAAATGTTTTTTAAGAATGTGGAAAACAAATAGTTTTGGCTAACAGAGTTATCAAGTTCCTTAAATAAAACACAGGAAATATGAGTGTTATTTAGAGATAGAAGTGAAAGCGGAAATAAAAAAGCGATGCCTCTGTGAAACAAGACTAGGGAAGGTTAAGCAGTATGGCAGAGGATTGCTTGTTTTCCACAGAAATGCTTCTCTAGTGTTTAATTATTTTTAACCATGTGTGTAGTTTACTTTAAAATTGTTTAATCGTTCTATTTTAAAGTGTAGGCATTACTGCCTTGATTCTCTCCTCCCCAGCGTGCACACACACACACACACACACACACACACACACACACAGAAGAAAAAGTTCAGGGGGATCCAGTATGAGTCTCTAGTTTGTGTTTTTTCTTTACGTGTTTTAGGCAAGAGTTTTTGCGTAAGGATACTTAAAGTTTGGGTTTTTTTGTTTGTGTAATGGTTTTTGTTCTTGTTTTCTTTAAAGAGGACAAGGTTTATTTTTCCCCAGGGCTTTTTGCTGTCAAGTTATTTTGGTTTGTTTGTATGATCTTTTAGACCTTCCACTTGACTCTGCCTCTCAGCCAGCAAATCTTCAGTTCCCTCACATGATGCCACTTCCTGAAGACATCAAAGGCTCTTGCTTCCAAAGTGGGAATAAACGGAACCATGAACCCTTCATCGCTCCAGAACGATTTGGAAACAGCACTGTGGGCTTTGGCAGTAACGTTCATTCTCAGGCACCAGAGAAAGTGACACTTCTCGTAGATGGCACACGTTTTGTTGTCAATCCACAAATTTTCACTGTTCATCCGGATACCATGTTGGGAAGGTAATTGATAATAATTTCCTTCCACATTCACTCTGTCCTCTGTGAATAGAAATACTTGCTATTTGCCTTGCATTAGATTTGAGCATAAAAACATTTCATTGCTTATTTTTCTACCTTCATACTTTTGCGAGACAGAGGACATAAAAACCTTATATGTGGTGGTGATTTTGGGGGGTGGGTACTTTCATTTACAAAGGCAGTATAGTGAAATAAGCCCCCCTACAAAAGGGAGTGCAAAAGGTCCAAATGGTGTCAATTTCTAATGCCTCCACTACTATTCAAGTTTTCTGAAACTGGATCCTTGTATCTGGCTGTTTTGTTTGATGATTGCTCTCTTTATTCTTCGTGTTCCTTCCTCTGTGTTGCTTCATTCAGACTATAGTCTTACCCTCCCCTCACCATCTCCTGCCTCCAGCTTTTTAGGGTTAGAGTTTAGGAATGGAAGGAGTCTACTGACGAGGAGCGCTGTCCAGGAAGTACTTTTAGAGCCTGGGCTGGGAGTTAGGAGATCTCTTTCTGGCCAACTGTAGACTTTAACATGAAGAGCAGATTGGGGTAAGAGTAAAATAATTTGAGTGTATCCACACACAAACATTTGGCTTTTGAGGATTTCATCTAGTACTTGAAAGTGGATCTAACCTCACTCTGACTTTGGACTAATTTGAACTGAATTAGAAATCAGAATGGACCACACTAACTTGCTGAATTTTAGGCTAAGTGGAATCTAGCTGTTCAAATATGTGTGTACTTAAATATATACATACAAATTCATGATGAACCATTTTTAACCAGAGCCAAACGTATATATTTCTTAAACATCTGAATTAAGATAGAACATTAAAACATTTTCTAAATTGGCCCTATATCAGACTTGACTTCATGTCCTCAGTCTTGGTATCGCCACCATTTCCCCCCAGGCCCTTCCAGAAAGGCATTCCTCAGGGTAGGCTGTCTGTCTGAAGTAGGTTGCCTCCAAAAGTAGCGCTCAAGAAAAGAAAAGCAAGCATTTTCTGGGTAATAGACCCCTTTATCTACATGGTTCATCAGCTGAGTCAGCCGAGGTCATGAATTCTGAGTTTCTTAGGTTTGTTCTGTCCTGTGGCTACGTAGAGTATTCATAAGCCTAGCCAGTGAGCTTACAGATGTGGGCCACTGGTCACAAGGGGGACAAACTAAGAAGCTGAGAGTGGATTAATGCAGATCCGTGCCACTACTGGATGAATGACTCTAAGGGGGGATTATATTTATGGCATGTTCACTATTTTGATTCATAGCTGTCTCAGCTACATTTCAACCGGAACATTCCAGAAAAATGTCAGCATCCTTTGAAGACTACTTTTATCTAAATGGATTTCTTATGTATGGTGTAGTGATTTGGAAAGCATGTGAGTCTTTTTCAGACCTTGGAAAACAGCCAGTTCAGGGTGGAGGATAACAGTTTCGAACAGTTGGACAGCAGGGCTTCCCAACAGGTTAAGGAAGGAAAAGGCAGTGAGTCCCCAGTGGGCCAGCTGAAGATACCAGCACCTGCCTGTCCTGGCTTCTCCTTCCACAGCTCCTACACAGATGTGCAGCAGGAGTAGTAGAAGTCATGGGGCCAGTTTTACTGGAGGGGATCTGAGAGAGAGAGGAAGGATGGGAAAAGATGAATATAAAAGCAAGACTTCCTCCCTGTGCCCTCATGAGCTCTGAATTCATGCCCAGAGCAGGCCTGCCTCTCTGAAATATGTCAAATTGCTGATGATCCTAATACCTACCCTCCTTTTCTACTTGACCTGAAATTCCCGTCATTAGTTACTCCTTGGATTGAAGAACGGCATTTTCCCCAGAGTTACGCCATTAAAATCTACCAGGAAAGGGAAAGCAGTAACATCTGCACCTACTAATACAGATTCATCTATCAGATTAGATATTGAAAAGCATAACTCAGAAATATCAAGGATGGTGTGCTGGATAGGTACATGCTGATGGGTGAGAAGGAGGAGACTCTGTCTTCCTGAGCTGCCGGTGCGTGGGCAGGTTCCTGGGCGCTGCGGAGGGCGTGAGAGGCGACTGTCACACCCTCCAGACACTTTCCAAGGGCCACCTCTGCAGGTGCTGTTCTACTTTCTTTGCTGTCGCAGAAGCTCGCTACGGTGGACTGTGAGGGCTTGCTGCTTTGTTCCTCTTGCACTCAAACACTGAAAGCAATTGCTGCCCTCTTTTCCTATCTGAAGGGAGTTTCCTAAGACTTGAGTGTGTCGTATAGGGGTTGAGTCCTAGTGCTGTGTTTTTAACTTACACTGAAAGAGTGGAACAGAGTCTTCCAGAATGAGGTGAAGAAGGGAGAAGTCTCATCTGTGAAGAATCCTGCTGCAGTGGGTAACATTGTTGCCTGGGTATTTTTCAGGATGTTTGGACCAGGAAGAGAGTACAACTTCACACGGCCCAATGAGAAGGGCGAGTATGAGATTGCCGAAGGAATCAGTGCAACTGTATTTCGAACGGTGCTGGTGTGTAGTGGCCTTGTTACATCATCTTCCCTGGGGGCGTGCATGGTCAGACGCCTTGAGAGTTCCATCAGACTGTGTTCTGACTTTAGGGTTTCTCATTTCTAGTTATTGCCTTTCCCACTTTATTTTCTGTTTCTATAATTCTTAAGTCCTTGCTTGTGTGAGCTCAGTCAGGTATCAAGTTGTGATTAAACATGTCAAGATGGCCAGGAGCCACTTTGCTATCTAATGAATCACCAACTTGGTGATAGTTCTAGTAACCCATCACTTTAATAGAACCAGGAATGAGTAGGGGGTTGAAGAGGAAATTTTTCATGTTGTTCTTTGCCTACATTTCTTCTTCCTAATTTATTTATAGGATTATTACAAAACTGGTATCATCAATTGTCCTGATGGCATCTCTATCCCAGACCTTAGAGATACGTGCGATTATCTCTGCATTAACTTTGACTTCAACACTATCCGATGTCAAGATCTGAGTAAGTGCAGGAGAAGCTGCCAGCTGCGTTTGAGCAGCTGAACTTTGAGTGTGCTTGGAATTGACATTTTTTATTACTAAACAGAAAGCGTTTCAAGTGTGGGTTGAAAATCATCTGTAGAGGCAGAGACGTGGTACTAACCATTCCCTGTCTTGTTTCAAAGCTCTGTGAGAAGTGGAGTAAACAAGAGAACATGTAGTGGGTTCTAAGTCTAGCTTGACCCCGTGAGTCACCAAGCTAATTGCTTCCCCTCTTGGGACCTTGGTGTCCCAACTCTTTAACAAATAAGGATACTGATCCTCAGATATGAGGGAAGGTTCACTAATAAAGTCACACAACATAAATCGGCTGGGTTCTTCTTACAGTTTATCATTATTATTAACTTAGTGTTTAAGTGCTTTATATATGTAAACTTGCATAAGTTTCACAATTGACCCGTGAAAGATAGGTGATAATCTCACTTACCAAATGAGAAGATGGAGAAATTAGCTTGTTCAAAGCTCTAAACATTAAAGCTGGGATTAGAACTGATTGTCTGAATATAAACTCCATGCACTTATCATTACCTAGGCTTCCTGAAATGATTTTAAAATTCTTTGAAGTTCATGGTACATTTCCCTGCATATTCCATGAAGTTCTCTAGATGTGTGGTGTCTCTACTGAGTCTAGTACACACTTAGAGCAAGTCCCTTGGTGTCGCCAAACTTGGTATCATTCCTCTTCTGTGGTACTCTATGAAGTTGCGGTCCAGAGCATCTTCAGAAGAGGTACTATAAAGAGTCATCCCCAAATGATGGTTGTCTCTTGTAGAATTAATGTTTATGTTCTGACATTGCATGTCAAGAAAACCACAGTTGATCAGAATGCTCAGGGTTTATTAAACAGGAGGAGATTGGTAGAATGTGAAAAGTATCTAACATAATAGCCTTGGAGTAGGAGACATACCCTGCCTTTAAATGGGCCACTTCTCTGGACCTTATCAATGATAACAGCTGTTACCTCATAGTCTTTTCACTCCAGTAATTACCTGCATTTGAGCAGAGAGGATGTTCACTTGCCTTTTGTCTCCCAGGTGCTTTACTGCATGAACTGTCTAACGACGGCGCTCACAAGCAGTTTGATCACTACCTCGAAGAGCTGATCCTGCCCATCATGGTGGGCTGTGCCAAGAAAGGGGAGCGAGAATGCCACATCGTCGTGCTGACGGACGAGGATTCTGTGGACTGGGACGAAGACCACCCCCCACCCATGGGGGAGGAGTATTCCCAAAGTAGGAGCCCCTTGCATGATGTACCTGTTTCCAGCAAGAAATGTGCTGCCCAGAGTGGCAGCTAAATCCTAGAACCAGTGTGACTGTCGCTGTTGAGCTGGTGATGAGCACACTCACCTGGATGAGGGTCTTTCCTGCTGGGGAGCACAGGGAACATCGTTATACTTCCCATGCCTACCGCTGGTGTCTGGTACTGTGTCAGTACTGCGGCAGCACATTAAGTGGTGGTGTCATTCTTCTCTCCATTTGTTTCCTTTAAATCCTTTTGAATTGGTAGTAATTCAAAATTCAGAAAATACAAAAGGAAAAGTCTTACTCCCACCCCACCTCATCTACCCAGTTTTCCTCCTCAGTTTCTTTTATATTCTTTCAGATTTATTCAGTGCACATACACAAGCAATTGCATGTTCTTTTCCTAAATGATACCATATTGTAGAGACTGTTCTATATCATGTCTTACATTAAAAGCTTCCACAATCTTTTTTATGGCTGAATAGTATTCCATTGCATGATTGTGCTATAATTGATTTAACCAGCCCTTTTGATGACCATTTAAGCTCTAAATTATAAATAATGCTGCAGTGAATATCTTTTTAAACAAAGTCTTTCACACATGTGTATCTCTACAGAATAATATTCCTAGAAATGAAATTTCTGTATCAAAAGCTTTGTGCTTTTATGATTTTGATAAAATTTGCCAAATTCTCTTTCATAAAGGTTGAGCCAGTTTATACTCACAAGACAATATATGATGGGTTTGTTTCCCATATGCTCACCAAGACAGAGTTTCACTGAACTTTTATCCTTGCCACTCTGATACGTGAAAAACAGCATCTCACTTGAGTTTTAATTTGCATTTCTCACTTCATGAATGAGACTGAACATCTTTTTAAGAGTCATTTTCATTTCCTTTTCTGTTAACTGTAATCATGCCTTTTGCCCATTACAAAATTGGATTGTTAGTCTTTTCCTTAATGATTTGTAAAATCTATTTGTGACCACTGTCTTTATAGACAAGGAAATTAGCCCTTTGTAATATGAGTTGCAAATATTTTTCCCAGTTGGTTGTCTTCTTAGTTTTGTTTGGTGTTTTTGGATAAGCAGAGATTTTTTTTTATGTAATCAAGTGTATCAGTTTTTCTTTTATGACTTCTAGGTTTTATGTCATATCCAGAAAGGTCTTTCCTACCCTGAGACTATAAAAATTTCTTGTATGGTTTCTTTCTTAAGGTTGATTTATTATTTAACATTTAATCTGTGATCCATATGGATTTTTTGGCATCAGGGCTCAGGTCATTAGTCTGAATATGTTAGCTCATCTCCTTCCTCTTACAGAGATGTTCACTCCATGACTAACCCCAGATTTTTTTCCCCCCAGTTCTTTATAGCTCTAAGCTCTATAGATTTTTCAAATATATTGAGAATCGGGATGTCGCTAAAACAGTGTTAAAGGAACGGGGCCTGAAAAACATTCGCATTGGAATTGAAGGTAAGAACATCCCAATCAATATTCAGCTTGCATGGCTCATGGAGTAGGTTGGATCTGTGGCCACAGCTTTTGTCCTTAAAACCTGGGTTCCAAGGGCCTAGAGAATAGACACACATGGAAACTACATTCCTACCCAAGTTTGAAGATTCCTATTTTTGTTTTAGTTTGCCCTTACATTTCCTTGTCATTTTATTTCCAGTTGAAAATGCTTTAAAGCAGCTGTAGGAATAAGTTCCAGTTTACTGTCTCAGGATAAAGAGCAGTGAGGACTAGGCACTGGGCGGGTAAATGTAGCAGAGCTCGTGGGCTCACCAAGTGGGAGGGCCAGCCATTTAGCCAACAATCTTGATGAGGATCTTTCTGCGATCTGGAAGGGTCCTTCTGAAAACTATAACTTGGAGACTCATTTTATTCCACTACCACCTTTGGGGAGTGTCTGGATATATTGACAAAACTGCTTTAAATGATTTGAGCAATGGCTCCCAGCCTGTGGTCTCCGTGGAAGGGTATTGGAGACTGATTCCCGGAGAGTGCTGAAGCCATTCTGGTCTCCCCTCCATGGGTCTTTGACTCTTGTGTTTTGCTACTCTAGCTGTCTTAATATTGCTCACAGAACCTGTCGTATCCAGCTTAAGTTGGAACTTAACGTTGGAAGAGATTTTTGAGATCATGTATTAAACCTCTTTCTACTGTGTCCTCCTTTGTCTCTTTGGAAACCACAGGGACAGAGTGACAGGGATCACTCCATTTCCCACAGCAGCCCATCAAACTGTCCTACCACGAGAATATTCTTCCACATATATAATAGATAACCTCCTCCCTCTTCTGTCGTCCTTCTAGTTCTAGCCTGTGAAGATAATATACTCTGCATAAGATTTCTCCCATATCCCTGTAACTGACTTTCAGATATTTTAGGCAGCATCCCAGTTTTTTCTTTAGGCTTAAACATTTTGCATTTCCTTAACTACTTCTCATACAGGTTGCCCTCTAAGCAATAGAATTAGAGGACTAGAGTAACCATGCCCCAGTAGGATTTTTGTTCTATAGTATTGAAGCCAGTAAAATAAAGACTTCTGAAATTAGTAGGAGGCTTCTCCCCCTTCCATTAGAAGGGATAAAATTTTTGTTACTTCCCTTCTAAGGACAAGACCTACTAACCTGAGCAGGAGAGAAGCAAGCATGTAGGTGGCTGGGCCTCAGAGAACGTGGTCACTTCCCTGTAGTTTTCACATAGTCTTGGGATTTGGGAGGAAATTCATGTGGTTAGGAAGAAGGAAGTATGGAAACCAGAGTGAGCAATTTGCTGGGGTCATGATGGCTTTTTTCCCATTTCAGGTTATCCTACCTGTAAAGAAAAAATTAAGAGGAGACCTGGTGGCCGGTCTGAAGTGATCTATAATTACGTGCAGCGCCCCTTTATCCAGATGTCATGGGAAAAAGAAGAAGGAAAGAGTCGCCATGTGGATTTCCAGTGTGTTCGAAGCAAATCCCTCACTAACCTGGTAGCTGCTGGAGAAGATGTCTTGGAGGACCAAGAGATATTAATGCACCACCCACCTCAAGTGGATGAACTTGACCGGCTAAACGCCCCACTTTCTCAGATGGCTTCTAACGACTTTCAGGATTAGGGGCAGCTGTGGGCCCCTCTGCCGGCCTTTTCTCTGACTGGGATGCCCATAGCCAATCCTCCCCATGGTTTGTCTCACACTAAGTAGGAGACATGCTTCTCCCCCCTCCTTTCCTTTTCTACCATAATTAATGTGTGTCCTTTTCAGTAAGTCTGTGCCTCCGGCAGGAGATTAAAAAGGACTCACTGGTAATTAAGCTACCAGCTTTGCAGCAGCCCTGGTAACTTGAAAATTTTGGGTCTGGTGCTGTTCACTGAGTCTTTGCATAACTGCAAAAGCAGGAAAGGAGGTCAAGACTCCTGTTGCCTCATATTCAGCAAAGCAGTTCTCATCCTTTACACTCTGTTCTTGGCTTTTGTTTATTTGGTTTTATACTAGGCAAATTACTTAGCAGCAAAGGGACCAAACTTAGAAGGAGACAATCTCTGTCTTCTACAAGCAGGCACTAATTGGATGCCCATTAGAGGTTAGTGGAGATAGCATCCTGGTGGCCTCTGTGCCCAGGTTGCATCTGGGAAGAAATAGGCTCTCATTCAAAATGTCCAAAGGAAATTCTTAGGAGCTTCAGTTCAGTTTTTTTTTATTATTATTGCAATGAACAATCCAAAACCTCACAGATTCTTTGACAGGAAGGATAATGTATGACAATGTTTATGAAACCTTTTTAGCTTCAAGGTTTTTGACCCTAAACAAATTGATTATTCATTTGGAGTGAAATTCACACTTTCATTATCCTGGCTTGGAATCTGGTGTGAAGCCATAGGTCTTCACCCTAGGCCAGCATGCTGTAGGTGTGGCTAGGAGACCTCAGAAATGGCTTAAAAGGCTTTCAAGATGAAGGCAATGATTTCTCAGAAGTGCTCAGTTTCTCAGTAGAAAGACTAGTAAGAGCTCGGTGGGTAGGGCTGGGGGTGAATCTGGGTGGGAAAACGTCACCTGCCTAGACTTTGTCTCAGTGCAGGGATTTTCGTTGTATATTCTTTTCATACTATGGAATATTTTTAGGTATCAGGATATTTTAATTTTTGAAATAGCCTATCAGCTGCTCACACTGGGTAAAAAAACCATACTAATGTCATCTCCAAAGGAAGAATGAGTTGAAGGGAAATTAGGCCTAGTCATTTTGATTGATCTGTCAGCTCTGGGTTAACAGTACATGGTGTGTGACAACCCAGATCACTCCTCTGGGTACTGTAACCACCTCCCCTGATGTCTCCATGGCTGTTAACAGTAGAGCTAAATTTAGATTCTAGAGTCAGATGTGTCTTGAGATCTTTCCCATTTTATGGTAGAGGTTGGCCTTCCAATCACCTACCCTGAGCATATACAAAGAGACACATAGTTTCCTTCAAGTTCTCTAAGAACAGGACTGGTTTTCTTAAATTCCATTTCCACAAGATACTATAGGGCAAACTACTTGATGCCATTTTATGACCTCCCTAGTCAGAATTCTCCAAAGGTGAAGTCAGATTGGGTGTTGACAGCTACTCTTTCCAGGCTTGAAGAACAAGAGTGTGTGACCAGGGCCAGTGTCACAGGGGACATCAATGCTGTGTTCCTTATTCAGAAAAATCAGTAGTAAGGGGTTAAACCGAGCCATCCCCCAGCTACAGTTATTCTGATTATCATTGGCATCCATTTGTAAGGCTGATGGCCAGGGTTAATGTTTAGGGTTAACGTTATTTTTGTAGCCAGGGGTAGTTTTATTCCTGTGAAAAGAATTGGCTGTTTGAGGTCAGGTTTGGCTTTGACCTTACTGGTACTACATTCATACCCACGACCAGCCAGGATAATTGTTTAATGGTGCTTCCTTTACGCTTTGTGGTTGACTTCCATGCTATCACAAAGGAAATTTAACTTTTGTGTAGACTATAATAAGTATGTATAATTTCTGTTTTATAGCTTAATATAACATTTAAGGGTAGACATGTCTCAGCTAACACTCTAAAACTTATTAGTCATTGCTTAGGTAAAAAGCTAGGTATGAAAGTGTGGCATGTACTTAACACTTTGTTCTACGTAAATGATTAATTTCCTCCGGCTTTCAAAAACCAGGTCTTTTTTTCCCCCAAAATTGGGTTAACGTGCTTTCAGCCCCAACCCTTAGGGTTCGAGTGAGCTGGAGATCTGTGGAGGTAAATCTGCCAGTGTTGCCAGGTGGTGGTGACGGAGGGAAAAGCTGGGCCCACAGGTTCCCTCTGGCGGAGAGGACATTTCTTCTGTACCCCACGCCCTTCCAGCCTGGAGCGCAGCATCACTGTAATTAGGTGGCTCCTTTCAGCCACAGCAGCTCTGTTCCCAGGGCCAGGACATCCCGTGGCGACAGGACCTCGCAGTTCTCGCAGGAACAAGAGCTGGGTTGCAGTCATTCCCTTCAGAGTCAGTTACTGGCCAGCTGGGCAACAGGTATTTCTAATTAAAAAGGTGAAACTCAGGTTTGGTGGTTTTTTCCTAAGTGCCTAAATAAGTAAGCCAGGCTGTTTATACAGAAACATTTTCGTAAGAAAATGTTTTTACCCAGACTGTCTTATTCAGAGGTATCTATCTCAGCAGGCCAAGATAAACCTGAATTTGAGGTTTAGGATCTGAGTTTGTGTCTGCATCAAATCATGTATTGTTGATTAGGAAACATTTGCCATTAAGGAATTGGGAGCAGGCAAGGAGACAGTGTTAAAATGTGTCTGATGAGATTACTTAATGGTTTCTCCAAAGTGGAGAAAAGGTATTAAAAGAATGACAGTAAAAAAAAGGTAAGGAAGCTAGAAAGTAGCTGGATTTATTGCATGATATGCAGTAGCCAGTATTAATAACTAAATTCTGTGTGATACCTAAGGTATACAGGTCTATGAAAATACTGTGGCATAAGCCCAGAAAGGATGGATAGTGTTCCAGCAGGTCCTTCTGTTAAGTAAAAACAATCAGAGCAGAGGCTTTAATGTCAAAGAGTGATGGGAGCCTTTATCGAGTAATAGTCAATAGAAAGTTAAGAATCAGTGATTTATTCAATGCCACTTCTTGCCATCATTTTGAAATGGTTAAACTGGGCATAGTTCAGAAAGCAAACCTGATACCTTTATGGGAGATGGAGCCACATCCGTGCTCTGGGTGGGATCACCTCTGCAAGAGAACATTACATTTTCTCTCAAAGGCAAAATGCTTGTAGGTTTTGCCTCTTTACTTTGTATTTAAAGTTGCACTTGTTCACCTACCAGTGTTTACGAAATCCTATATTTGGGATGCTTTTTCTATAATAAAATGTTATCATTTGTGTCCATGTTGTTGTTTTTTAGCAGAAAATAATATTGGAACTCAAGATGTTAAAGGGGACAGAGAGTAGCAGCACGTGGACTGCCCAGGAGAGGCTCTTTCCTACAGCAGCCGGCGGGGGCGCGGCTGGCCTGGAGCCTGTATGTGCTTTTCCCACCCTGCTATTTCTTATAATTCACAGGTTCCAGAGCCATAATGGTCTGCTCTCTTTTGAGTTTCTGGTTAACTTGCATTCAAGACCCCTTGAACCCTCAAATCCAACCAAGTAGTACCCCACAAAACCAAATGTAAATTTGAAAGGTAAGATGACTCGCAAACTTCTGTGTTCTACTTTTGGTTTCAAGCAAGTGAAGAAGCATGGCAGGCATGAAAGGCAGCTTAAGAAGGTAGGGCAGGGTCCAGGCAGGTCCCTGGGAAACACTGCTTTGGGGCATCTTGCTCATCCTCTGCTAATTCGGCCCTCTTCTAGTCAGGTGCCTCCTGAGCTCCCCTCAGCACACTTGGCCTGAGCAGCTTTCTGGTGACACTGACAACTTGAAGGGGTGCTGAAGCCAGCCAGGGCCTCCCTGGCAGGCCTGCCTTTGTCAGCACAGAGGTTAAGGACATGCTCTGAAGGCATGGCCCGTTGAGTATGTTCAGTGCCAAGTGCTGCTTGGTCACAGGGACATGCTGACTAGGACACAGTTCCTCCCTTCAGAGGGCTCTTATAATTGCACAAAGACAGATTCATAAATAGTCCAGGTCACTCAGGAAGCGCATAAGGATGGAGTAGCCAGTTTTTACTATGAAAATTAGAGGAGAGTTCACAGGAGGGTTCTATACATGACACATGAACCAAACTGTGAAAGACAAATACTAGTCGTTTTGGATTCATGAATCCAAAAGGAAGTATTCCAGACCAACGCAACCGTATAAGCAAAAATGCGAAAGTGCACTAGTTGCTTATTGTCATCAGGGAAGAGGATGGTGGGGGCAGGGGGAGGATAGTAATGCAGAGATAGGCCAGAGTAAGGAAGGGCCCTTGTACCTCAGACAAAGGTGTTTGGTCTCATTATATAAGCTCTCAGGAGCCTGAAGGATTTTATGCAGGAGAATAACATGATCAGACTTGAAATTTAAGAGTTTCTTTGGCAGCAGAGAGGACGACAGACTTGAAAGGGGAAGGACCAGGGACAAAGGTCAGCTAAGAGATCACAACAATGGACTCAGCAAGGAATGATGAAGACACTGGTAGGATGGACAATCATGCCCCAGAATTATATACGTTTACTGATGGGAATCATGTAAGAAATTTCTGGCTTGGACAGCAGGTAGAATGAGCTAGAAAAAAGGCTGTGGAGGCAAGAGGAGCTCCATAAGGACAGTTGGCACCTGTAAGAGGCCTTCCAGGTGGCAATTTCTAATAGGCACTCGGCTACATGGGATCTAGAGTTCTGGGGAGAGATCCAGGCAGGATGGTCATTTTGCAGATCTCACCACAAAAACGGCAGCTGAAGCCACAGTATGGGGGAGATCACACGAGTGAAAAAAAGGCAAAGGCATTGCTCTGAGGAGCACCAGCATTTGGGCAGTGGCAGAGGAACTACCAAGAAGGAAGTCAGAGAGGTGGGAGGAGAGTTTTTTGTTTTAACTCAACAGTGTGAGTGCAGCAGGGTGGTCAGGTAGATGAGGGCTGAAGAGAAGCCAGTGGATGTGGCAGTTAGGACGCCAGTGAACAGAGGAGTGATTATTAAAATTAGTACTAGCACGTTTTGCACATGGGATAATTAATACTAATGTGTTTCACACAAGGGGAAGAAACCAGACTGAAGTGAGAGGGAAATGAAGTAACGAAAGTGACTGGAGAGTGTTTTTCAGGAAGCAAGACTTACTCATAGCTCCACACCTCTGTCACAGCACGGGACAATACCTACCAGCCTCCCAAATCCTGCACTGCTCACCTTACCCTCTGCCAAATCACTGCTACTTACTAACACCTCTGGGAAGCTTCCTCAACCTTCCCAACAACTCAGGGTTGGCTTAATAGTACTGTTACAGCAACACTAACATACTGATAACTTTATAGTTGATGCTGCAATTCTGTTAAGCCAACTTTGTGGCTGGGAAGTCTCTCCTCAAACTGATCTGTGGTTCAGAACCACAGTGGGCTTCCCTACTGCATCCCCAGTGTACCTGGGATTGAGCTCTGTATTTTATGAATGCTTAAGTATTATGTGGGCAAGATGTTTTTCTCTGAAAATATGCCTAAAGAGCAGCGTGGAGGCTTGTTTTTAAGTCAGTGTTGGTTTTGACAGATCATTCCAGGGAAATGGTTGCTAACTAGGAAAGGAAAATACCATTCACTGAATCCTTTTGCATTCAATTCAAAACACCGTTTGGGTTACACACAGAGGCCCAGGAGAGAGTAACAGGAGAAGGTGATCCAGGAAATATGCTTTCCAAGGAAATGATTCAGAGAAACAGTAGTAGCAATCAGTGGCAGAGGTTTCCTACACTATACAGATGAGCGTTAAAATTAGCAATCTGCTATTTCACAGCCTGACCATTAATCCCAAAGGATTCCCCTCACTTTTGAAGTTCTTAAATAGGTACTGAAGAAAATTCTGATGTACTCCTGAATCAAGGAGTCTGAATGACATCAGCATTGTTTCATTTTAGTATGCAGTACAGTTCAAGTTCTATTATTTTCTAACTTCTCCTAAGAGACAGGACACAGAATTATCTGTGAATAGGACCAACACTGAGCCAGTGGTTCCCGACATGTTTCTTGAAACTCATGAGCCTTGGAATGACAATACATTGTTAGGCTGCATTTAACTAACCTCTGCCTGCAGTTCCCACCCTGGTTGGTCTTTGCCCCTTCCTCTTTGCCTGAGGGTCCTTTTCCTGACCCAGAGAAGGAGGTAAGAAGTGGGACCCATAAGACTCCTTAAATCTACATCCAGAGACAGAGCCCTGCTCTGGTGGACACAGGGAGCTGAGAAGTCCATCCTGGGAGCTTGTGAGATTCCTGGTCAACCCCAGGCTGAAAAAAAATGGGGCTGAGCTACAAACAAACAGTTGTATAAAGGGTCCACCAGTTTACAGAACTTTCGTCGGCAGGTTTCCCCTTGGCCTAACTGCACTTACTGCACGAGTGCCCACTGCCCAGTAACACTGAGCCAGGTGAAAAGAGCATAGACGTGAGGCCAACAGAAGACAGTCTCTTTACATGAACTGCAGTTCAGAAGACTTGTTCTCAGGGAACAAAAAAGCAGGTCCCATCTTCCCTGAGATGGTAAAGCATTTTGCCTAAAGGTGGTCTTCAGCGTTTAACGGTTTGCAGACAAAAGGGTCAGAGGAAGCCATCAGCACTCTGGCTCTTTGAATTACGAGCCACAGACTTATACTATTGTTTTCACACAGTTTATTCAGACATTTAAAAGTTAAAATGTGGGCATTCCCCCCCAAAAACAAATTATCCCCTGCCACTCCCCAACACACAGACTACCTACCACCCTCCCATTACCTCTCATTGTCCATGCTTACCACATACTCTTGCAAAACACATAGGGGTCAAGACCCCAACTATTTGGTAATCCAAAGAAGCTACAAAGTTACACAAAAGAATCTCACTTCCTTTTCACTAGCAAACCATGAATGAAAGAATAAGGGGAAACACATTACCTTCATCCAGAGTTAATATTTCCCTAATATTCTTTTTTCTTCCTCTAAGACATTAAAACCCAAAGCAGTTTCACTTACTACTGTAACTCTGATAGTCCATTTTTCTTTTTCTTTTCTGAATGGCTAAGCTAGGACGTACTTTCCTTTCATAGCTGATGTTAACAACCTCAAGACTGGCAGAAAGCAGTCTCCCAGCTGTGGCTTGGCTATGACACTCTGCAACAGGCAAAGTTACCACATAGGTGCAAATGATGCTTTAAGAGTTATCAAAATTTTTAAAAGTAATAATGCATTAATATGGAGCCTCCACATTCTTCTGATGCAGCAAAAGTCCTCTAAAGGCGGTGGCAGCTGTGAAAGAAAAGGCACTTTGTGCTAAAATTCAGAGGGTCTCTCTAGAGAACACCACAGCAGAGAGGCCTGGTCAGCCCAGGCCTGCACGTGACCCTTTAGGGTGAAGAGGACCATCCCCCAGGAAGGCATCTGCAAAGGAAAAATTTGTAATCATGATTCCAAGGCAAAATGGTTACTTAAAGTTGTGAGAGGAGAAATACTAAGAGGATACAAATACAGTTGCACCAAAGATTGAGGCGTGAACTTCGCACGGATTTGCAGGCTGGCTCTGCGCTTTGTATTGGGCTCGTTCCTTCACCACTTGCAGGGAGGTCTGGACACGGAGCAGGAGCAGCACCTTAGCCAAGAGGGTTCGAGGCCTCCTGCTTCTGCCTGGGCTCTCCTTGCTGTGTTCCCAGGAATAAACCGAGGTCCTTTTGGCAGCACTTGTGGGTATTGCTAGTCCACGGCAACATCCAAAGGGATTTTCTAATACAGCCGTGAAGAGAAAGTGAGGGTTTTCCACGTGATCCAGGACTCCTTGGCAATCAATGCCCAGTGGCTTTTTGGGCCTTCTAAGAGCAACAAAGGATCAAGCTGGTATCTTCCCATCAACACTCAGAAAAGCAGCATGAGTATTTCAGATGGGTAGAAGGAAATCAAAATGGACTGAGGGTCTTTATCCTAGTACCATAAATAAAGTGCACCATGAATGGAGGCTATAAAAAGCTACTTGCCCGAGGCTGAGGTTTGGGGAGAAACTACCACCGTCACCCACTCAGAATGGTGGATCATTTCCTTCAGCCAGAATGCTGGCTACTGAAGCTTTCTTTATTGCTTTGTTTCCTTAGTACTATGGAACTTTTAGCTGTAAAGAAAAAAAATACTTGGTGGGCTTGGTAGCAAGCATATGTCACAAAATCACAGGAATTGGCTGATACTCAGTAAGTATATGTTACAATCTCAATGCTGGATGATGGCTGTTTTTCCCCCTTCATTCTGATGAACTTAGGAAAACTCAAGTTTTTTTAAAACATCAAATTGGCTCATGATGCTTCTAAAGAAGCAGGACAGCCGTTAATGGCTGATGTAGTAAAAATGGTTGTCTTTGTTCTACAGGTCATCAGATGCATCATGGAAGAGAATCCACTTACTATCACATTTCAGGAGTTTACCATGACACGTTGGTAGGTTCCATAAACTTCTTCGAAGCTCTTTCAAAACAGTTATGTGAGAAGAAAACCATGATGTTGTACAAAGAACTGCTCGATTTAGGATCCCATTTCAAGGAAACTACTTTGCTGCTTTCATGTAGGAAGGTATTGCCCCCCGCGCAGTCAGACCCTCAAAGCGCTTGTATGTGTAATTGATGAAGACCCAGTCTTTGTTCTTGTAGTCAGTGTCAGGGTGATTACTTGTTGCCACTGGGAAAGAAACAGATGTGAGAGTTGATTCACTGCCTTACCTTGATGGACTACTCAGTACTGACACTCAGTACATGACATTCTGAAGAACATATCACAGCTTCTATCTGGGAAAAGTTATTTTTCACTCTGCGAAATTTCTACATTTGCCTGCCTATGTTCTCTGAACCTCATGTTTTTCACAATATTTTAAAAGTTTTATTTTCTCATTTCTGTCATTTCAGATTACCTAACCTTTAATTTAATAAATAAGAAGAGAACAAATCTTTGTGGTTCACCCATCCAGCTGAGCAGGCTAAATATGGGTGTTTGTATTCACTACTTTCCATTCAACAAGGTCTCACTGCTGCCCTGCATTAACACTGGAAAAATACTTACAAAGAGCCTGCAGTTCCTCTCCATGTTCTCTACCCTGATTTGTAAACATCACCCCAAAATTTGGGGGAAATAATGCACTTATAAGGCAGCCTGAGGCAGTGGTAGAATTACCTGTTGGCTTAAGAATATCAGATTCTGGAAACTCATCGAAGTTTGAGGTATCATCAATGCTTTTGATTTCAATAGATATTGCAGCAGGCCTCTCTCTGCCAAGGACAGACATGCCAAAAATTACTACGGTTAGTAAACATATGGATCACAAGTAATCAAGTCTTTCTCCAAAAAAGACCCCTGGTCCACTGGCAGGCAGCATTAATTTCCTTTGAAAAGCTTATGACCACTGACCAACCACACCAGCTGACTACAACCAAACAAAACTATGATGAAAAAAATGTAACAATTATTCATAGCTAGGAAGAAAGACAAGAAAAATAAGGAGAGATTAAAATCCAAAGTTAGCACACTCTCCCTGACAGCCTGCCCTGTCTGCTGAAAAGGGAAACTGAACCTCTAAATGCCCCCTCGTGCAGGGCTCTGCCCCTCTTCTACCAGAAGTGCCAACGAAGTAGAGTGGCTAAAAGGCAAAGGTAGAAATCACAAGCATGCGAATTAGAACACTACTATGAAATGGATGACAACGTCATCTTCTGCTCAACCAATGAATGCTGAGGAGGGAGGTCTGTGCAGCGCAGGCAGCTCTCTGCGAGCCCTGTCCGCAAGTTTCACGTTTCCCCTCCACTCCCCCTCTGCGCCCTTCCCCACTCTATGCTTCTTCCACTCCTCTCTTCCTTCTCTGTCTCCCAGTGATAGCCTCCACCCTAGGGGCAGGGACAGTCCTGCTGGTGGCTCCTAACACTAGAGAAGTTGGTGTGTTCTTGGTAAAAGCAAGTGCAACACAATGCTTAGGTGGTCCTTTCACCGTGGAATCCAAAGTTCACTTCACTTTGGAAATGACTGCTGGCTTCAACGTGTCCCATGGCACATGGGTGACAGGAAACCCCAACTCCCAATCCTCGCCATGAATGAAAATCAGGAAAAGACCCTGAATTTCTAAGAAGCTCTCTTCCCATACTTGGCTTGCCAGTAGGGGTGCTTCTAAATTAGTATTAAGCAAACTACAGACTTTCTGAAATTATCCTGAAACTTTGTATACGGATATACCTGATATGTTCCCAGTCAACACCTTCAAAAAAAGAGTTACTTTTGATTTCCTCAACTCCAGGGGCTCCAATTCTATGTTCCCATTCACAGCAGAATCTGGAAAAGACAGAGGCCTTTCAGCATACCTCAAGTAGTCTCTTCAGAAAAAGAAAAGGAGAAATGGGAGGAAGGAGGGACCAACCCAGGAAATGATGAAAATTTTTAAAAATAGATTCACTCATGTTGAAAAGCCTGGCTGGGGGACAGGGGAAATGTTCTCTGATACCTCAAAATTAGATCCTTGGCTTTCTCAGAAATAGGAACTTCTGGAGGAAAAGTCAAAGTTTCTTTCCAGTTCATCACCTTCTTATATGTCTCTTGAGGGGTCTCAGAACAGAAAGGTGGGTAGCCTGTAATAAAAAGGGAACTTCGGAGCTCTCACATCCCAGAACTTTGAATCTGAGATTATTCCCCTTAATCTGATTCTAATATATCTTTAATGATCCTATATGTCCTTCCCTACATGACATGGACAGGATTTCCACTCACCCCAGGAAACATCTAAACCAATTGTTCATTTTCCCCCAAACTCCTAAACCCAAAGTGAAGTTGTGCTTCTGTTACCACTAGGGAGCCAGCTACTAGCTGGAGCTGGAAAAAGGAAGGAGGACAGAAGCAGAGTTGCAGAGGCGGGGCTCACTGTGCCCAAAGAGGAAAACGAAAGGATGAAACAACATCATTAAGAAATGACTCCATTCTAGGAATATCCTTATTTGGGAAAAGTGACCACCATGCCTCTCTTTGAGAACTACAGGTGAGAAGGATAGTCACCGTAATACTCCACCTGCCCTCTACACAGACCACATCCGCCTCCACAGGCATGCGTCCAGTGTTCCCAAAGACAACACAGCCAGACGATGCCACACCAGTCATTCACACAGATTCACTCAGGGCCACCACGGACAGATGGGCTCTCCTAGTGCTCAGGCATATGGCCAGCCCCACAGATGTGTCCCCTAAATACACAGACATACCAATCAACAGGGAGAGAGGTACGAGGGGTCCATGCTCTGAAGGCTTTGAGAGAGAAGGGGGGACAGCAACTAAGAAGTAGAGTGCTTGAGACACAGCCCAGTGAAGGCTCTCTGTATACAATGGGTGTTTAATAAATGCCAGTGAATGAAAGAGTTGCTAGATGGAGAGGATGGAAAAGTCGAAGAAAACCATGATAAATGATCAACAAAGCCACGAGAGGGTGCCAGGGAGCCATAATATAGTGGGATACATTTGATGGCCCAGCGTTTTCTACCTAGGAAACTTCACTTTAAAAGACGAGGGGGGAAAAGTGCTCTTAGATGACCCCCACCTGAAACAGTCTATTATCAACATAGGACTCTTTCCTGACTGCACAGAAAAAGTCCTCTGAAAGCACGCAACTTACCAATAAGCATTTCATACATGATCACCCCCAGCGACCACCAATCACAGAGCTTGTTGTACCCGGTCTGCATGAACACCTCAGGAGCAATGTAGTCAGGAGTGCCTACTGTGGAGAAGGCCTGAAACATGTACACACATCAGGAAGCCCAGCAGGAAGATGGGTGCCCAGAGTTCTGTTCTAGAGACCAAAGGCTACAAGTATCACCTAGAGCTACCCACAAACTAAATAAGCAGGATGGCCCAGCAGCTTAATGGCAAGTCTGGCTTGCCAGAGAACTTCCAAAATGAAAATAAAGCTTTGTCAGTGAGGTGAGAGACCATTCACTAGGTCAAAGGTATCTGTCGTAGCAACTAGTACCATAACTGAGCACCCAGTAAGTGCCAGGCCCTGTACTCCTTTTATGCTTATGAGCCTATGACAAAACTCAGCAAAGAGAACCTTATTCGCCCAACTTTGCAGATAAAACTCTGACACCCAAAACGGCTTTGCCCAAGGCCTCAGAACTAGTTAACTGGCAGAGCCTGGTTTGGAAATTAAATATCTTGCTCAAAACCATCCCTCTTTCCACCTCTTTAATTTGGAAAATCATAAAGGGAAACTTTATTATCAAAAGCTAAAGTTATAACCTATTGGTCAAAGGTTTATAAGTATCTGCTTATCAAACTGAAACATTTATGTAACTAGTTCTTAGAAGAGTATTTTCTAAATTCAAGTAATCTACTCTCATATACCAGGACTACAATACTAGGGGAATTACAGTCAAAAAGCCTTCCTGTGCTCAGCATTTGAGGGCTTACCACATGGAAGGCTCTAATCTAAGTGCTTTCCATATTATACAACTTCTAAAGTTAAAAGCTACAGCTGTGTGGACTTTTAAAAATACTTATTATGAAATACTGCAAATATACAGAAAAAAAAGCAGACAATACAACATCCATGTATACATTACCCATGTTAAAGAGAGGTTAATAATCTGTGATATTTGTCTCAGATCATTCCTTTTTAAAAGAAACAAAACTACAGAAATGATTAAAGCCAGAATCCTCCTCTCCCCACTGAAGTCATAACTATCCTGAAATCATAACTACCCCTGTGCTATGCTTGTATTGATATTTGTATAAATGACATATAATTTCTTGTATATTTCAACTTTTAATAAAGGGTTGCATACCGTACTGCATTATTCTATAGTGCTAAAACTTGTTTTTACTCCATATTATGATTTTGAGATTTATTCATATAGCTCTAGTTCACCAATTTCACTGCTGTACACTATTCCATTATACAAATGTCACAATGTTTTTTATACATTCTTCTCTAAATAAACACTTACATTGCTTCCAATGTTTCACTAATAACAAGTAACACCTGAATAAACATTCTTGTAACACGTCCTGGGCACTGGGTAGTATTGCTGGATCTTGCATCATGAGCATCTTCAACTTAATCAGACATCATCCAGTTGTCCTCCAAGGTGGTTACATCTATTTAACATGCCCAGTGGGATGAGCTCCTAGTGCTCCACTTTCACCAACACTTGTCTTTGTCAGACTCTTAAATTTTTACCAATCTGATGAACATGAAATAGGATCTTGCTGTTTTAATTTGCATTTCCCTTATTTCTAGTAAGGTTGAGTGCATATTCATATGTTGATTAGCCATTCAGTTCTTTTTTCTGTGAATTACTACTGTTCGGATCCTTTGATCATTAGTTGTTTTTTTCAGTTGCATCATCTTTTTTCTTACTGATTCCTTGGAATTCTTTCTTTTTTAGCTTTTCTTTTTGGCCTCACGGCTTGTGGGATCTTAGTTCCCCGACCAGAGATGGAACCCTGGCCCTGGCAGTGAAAATGTGGAGTCCTAACCACTGGACCACCAGGGAATTCCCTCGTAGTAATTCTTTATGAATCCAAGGCATTAATCCTGATTCATCAGAACATTAATCCTTTATAGTTTTATATATTGCAAATATCTTCTCCCAGACTGAGGCTTATCATTTTTTTTTGAGGCTTATCATTTTTATTATGATTTTTTAAGTTTGTTACATACCAAAAAATTACCAAATTATGAAGCATAATAAAATGAATACCCATGAGTCCAAATGAAGAACCAAAATATGTATCACTGATATTATTCAAGCTAACAGTGTACCCACCAGCCCATCCTCCTGCCTCTCCTCCTAACCCCCATGCTCAATTTTATGTTTATCATTCCTCTGCCTTTATCTTTTTTATTTTTATTTTTTGGCCACACCACGCGGCATGCAGGATCTTAGTTCCCCGACCAGGGAATTGAACCCATGCTCCCTGCAGTGGAAGTATGGAATCCTAACCACTGGACAGACAGGGAATTCCACTCCTCTGCTTTTAAAAAGTAATTTTGGGGCTTCCCTGGTGCTGCAGTGGTTGAGAGTCCACCTGCCGACACAGAGGACACGGGTTCGTGCCCCGATCCGGGAAGATCCCACATGCCGCAGAGCGGCTGGGCCTGTGAGCCATGGCCGCTGAGCCTGCGCGTCCGGAGCCTGTGCTCTGCAACGGGAGAGGCCACAACAGTGAGAGGCCCGTGTACCGCAAAAAAAAAAAAAAAAGTAGCAGGCAGGGTGAACAATTATATACGTTAGGCTTAACCTAGAGCAATAAATTTATATTAAGTATTAACTAATATTAACCTTCAACTTGGTACTAGCTGAATGGGATCACTTACGACAGGTCAAAAGTACAGGGCTAACTGACGTGTGTGTGTGTGTGTGTGTGTGTGTGCGTGCGTGCGTGTGTGCGTGCGTGCGTGTGTGTGTGTGGTTCGCGGGCCTCTCACTGTTGTGGCCTCTCCCATTGCGGAGCACAGGCTCCAGACGCGCAGGCTCCGCGGCATGTGGGATCTTCCCGGACTGGGGCACGAACCCGTGTCCCCTGCATCAGCAGGCAGACTCTCAACCACTGCGCCACCAGGGAAGCCCTAACTGACCTTTTGAAGACTGAAAGTTAGCTTTACTTTCTTCAAGTTATCAGAGGAGGTCATATGAGGATGACCACTTCTACTATAGATAGAGTAAAAAGGCAAGAACCTTAACCACAGCATGAGAACCTAAGTTTATTCAGATTAAAAAACATTAACTATTAAATAACACTTAACTCCAAATATGGAACTTGGGACATTTCCTTCCTTATAGACCTATAAGGGGTTCCTAGTAAGTCTGACATGACCCTTTGGCATATGTCAAAGGGCATAAAGCTTCTCAGAGTACAAGAATAATTTAAGGTATTTAAGCTTAATTACCCCCAAAGTTACAGTCGCCAAAGGTTAAATCTTAGTTGGCTTTAAAAAAAAATTTTTTTAATCACAGAAGATTCCTTACCTTTTGTTACCCTCCAAAACATAATTATCAGTCTCCCAATAATGCAGGAGCTACTGTTTAAGAAATAGTCTCTTAGAGGGTCTCAACTTTCACTGCACAGTAGAATCACCCAGAGCCCTTTTAAAAATCAGATAAGATACCGAGACTGTATACCCCAAACCAACTGCACCAGAATCTCTTGGGGTGGGACCCAGCATCAGTAAGTTCTGAAGTTCCCTAGGTGATTCTGGTATGTAGCCAAGGCTAAGATCTACTGCTCTATGAGAGACATAATAGAAGCGCCTGACCAAATCTGCTCCTGACATTCCCTAATCCTTAACAAACTATGAAAAGAAGGCTATGATGTGACTAGCTATACCAAACTTAAGTATCCCCAAGTTAATGTTAGAAAAGATATCACAGATTAATTTCATTTTCTACATTTCCAAAACCCAGGTTTAACATAAAAATCATAATATTCAAAGCATGGTCTTGAGACCCACTGATGGGCCTTAAATGAATCCAAAAAATGCAAGCCTTTCTTTTGATTCTTTCTTAATCCTAAGGCTTCCACTTTCACATATGACTAACAGGTACTTAGTAGCAACCTACTAAATGAGTTATTAAAGATACTATAGAGAACTCTAATTCACTATTTTACTAAGAAGTCTGGCCAAAACACTGTATTTGGCAAACCTGCCAAGTTACAACTGTATACACCAACAAGCAGAAGTGCCACTATTTCTAGCGAATACACATGCATGATCATCATTCCAAGTTAGTCATAGTTTTCCATCCCTGCTATTCTTGCTTTCTAATGACCAACTGCTATAGTTTAGCTTTACTATTTTCAATTTGCTATTGGGTTTCTAGGAAAGCCTAAGTATGTAGTGATACACATTTCTATTATATCTGGTCAATAATTCTCCAATAACTAGACACTGGGATATGTGCATTGCATTTTATGAACCAATGAGTCAGAATAAAAGTTTGCCTAGACAGCAGTATTTCACTGGTGAATTTGTACTATTTAAATAAATTCCAACATGCTATTGATATCAAGGTAAATGCAATAATGTTACTTATTTTTAAGCTTGTGGGGCATAATTTTATGTGTATATACTCAAATACTAGTAAAGTAAGCATTTCCCTTAAATTTCTCTCCAGTTTTTATCACCAAGTTCCTTTTTCCACCATAAAGTAGGAAAGGGTGGGGCAGGTGAACTGATTTGACTCAGTGAATCAAACTTTTTAAAGTTTGAGAACCACAGCCTTAAAGCTCTGGGTAGGTATTTGTACTTAGTTTCATTTTGCGAGAACTCCATCTTAAATATAACCCCTTTACCACCATAAACATAGGGAAAAGGTAAAACAGGAAGGAAAGGGGTTGTCACCAATGTAAAAGGTCAGAATGAGGTCATCCACTGAAAATGTCACAACCAGAACAACCTCATATTATCTGCCCTCCTTCAAAAGATTACTTTTGGCGCTACCAACATAATGACAGTGCTCTATTAAGGTAATTTAAAACAAGGAATAGGTAAGCTGCAAACATTTATCAAATGCAAATTTATGTGCATACTTTTAAACTGATTCATACTTGGTTTGTAGCATTTAAGAAGCCACAAATATTACTTACTAGCTGACGTCTGTTTCTTTTCCAGGTTTCTGCTTTCCTTTTGGAATTCATGTTCTGAAAAGCTAAAAGCAGAGAAAACAAGTTCTAATCAAAGTTCAGGAATAAAGTTTACTACTTTTTTAGGCTCTGGTTCAAGCCACATGAGACCCTCAAGTCTTGCTTTTCTGCCCATACATCAATAACTCTGGATGACACATTTCCCAGCAAATTCATAAGCCCAAATCAGAGGCTCTAAAGCATTAACTCAAAGAATCACACAATAAGAGTTGTAAGCCACACTTCTATGTGGATCAGGTGGCCAGAGAGGACACGGACAGACCTTAAACAAAATTACAGGGAATTTAATCAGAATCACAGGGAATTCAGTCTCATCAGAAGCAAAGGTCCCAAAGTGGACCTAAAACATTCACAACTTCTCAAAATTACTATCAAATTTCCAACAGTAGTAACTTACATAATCAGAGACTTCTGAATATATAATACACTATGGACATAAGCTTCTCAAGGATGAACTGTAATTTTACTACAGAGTTTCAATGGTTTGATAGAGTGAAAGTAACTCATAAACTTCTTTCTGCCATGACAGAAAGAAGCACCAAGGATAAATATAATCTGGAGTTGTTCCCAGGACTCTTTCCTCTACTACTTTTGCTTGCCTGCTCCTTATTCATCCCTTGTAACCTTCTCAAGAGCTCCAAAGAATGCTCTTTTGGACATCTGCCTTTAACACATTTGGTAGCCTTCATCTTGCCTCACCATATAGTACAAATCACAGGCAAACCTGGGAAGGTATTTTTACTCTCTAAAGACTCAAACTGTGAGAATCTCCTAATCCATCCCACATATTTTGGTTACCAGGGGAACAGCTCCCAGTTAAGGGATAAAAAGGCTAACATCACTGTTGAACACTTACTGAAATCACTGGGGAGGCTGTGGTTCAGATTCCTATAAAATTCTGTCCTATGTGCTTTTTTCAGTCCTGTGCAAAGGCCAAAGTCAGAAAGTTTCACGTGGCCCTATGGGGAGGAAACAAGGTAATGAATGGATGAACATTCATGGATGTGGAACAGAACATTATCTTCTCCAGCTCTGTGCAGTATCCATTGCAGCTCCACAGCCAAAGGATGCTGCTTTTTCTTTTACTACAGGGAGAAATATATAATAGCAAACAAATTCTTTAAAGATCACCCCAAATCCTATTATACAAATAAAAGTATTTTCATTTTTGCACATTACCTTTGTTTTTGTCCAAATATAAACTTTAAAACTAGTTGAAGCCTCCATGGCATCTAACTTTTTTTTCACTTTTTTAAAATATTGAAATATAGTTGGCATACAATATTATATTAGTGTCAGGTGTATCCACAGCATCTAATTTTACTTCTTAAACTAACTCAATCAAATATTCTTCTGTTTCTTCAAAATCATCTTTAATGTCTACATAATATTCAAATGACTTAGTACATCACTGTCTACCTATCCCCCAATACTGGATGTTTAATCCACTCTCAAAGCACCCCTGTGCCAGAGAGGGCCTGTGTTCCCAACCCTAATCACGCATGGTACAGAAGATGGTCTTAATAAATGGCTGTTAAGTGATGAGTAAATAAACAAATCTTTGTTCATATAGCTTTTTCCCCACATGAGTTATTTCATCAGAATAAATGCCAAGGAGTAAACTATTCCAAAGACAAAGGGAATAAACTTTATTGCACAGTTATTGACAAATACTGCCACACTGTATTCCAATCATAAGTCTCTGACTTTATCATTCTCTTCAAAGAAAACTCACACCTCCTGTGAGCCAGGCACCATGCCTTTAAGTGTGCTGTCTCATTCTTAAGCCACACTTCAGACTCAAGAGTCATTAAATGACTTTGGGGTGAAATGGCAGAACCAAAGCCAGAAATCAATGCTCTCTCTCTCCAGACCAGGATTACTTAACCTCTCCAACCCCCTGATCTCATCTG
The DNA here is from genome assembly GCF_963455315.2 of Globicephala melas. Lineage (NCBI taxonomy): Eukaryota > Metazoa > Chordata > Mammalia > Artiodactyla > Delphinidae > Globicephala > Globicephala melas. The sequence goes on from NC_083324.2 coordinate 65,708,860, forward strand.
GAAAATGGGAATAATGATATCTTCCTGGCAAGAATGATGGGAATTAATGCATGTAAGTAAGGCTCCTAACCTGGTACCTGGCACATGCCTAGCCCTAAGGAAGAGGAAGGTGTTCTTGGGGTGGTGAGATTTTCCTTGCAGGACATTTGGTCCACGCCAAAAGGTCGTTGATACTTGGCTCTGTCCAAAACCATTTGGCATGGACACTTTGGATTGGACCAAATTGCAAGGAACTTTTTGCATGGACCAAACGTCTTATGAACATTTTAGACAGGACCAAGTGTCCACTAATCAAAATTTTAAGTAGATAAGGAGGTAAAACCAAAAACAGTGGAGGGACTCCTGATGCTCAGGGATCTATACTGCTTGCTCAAGGTCACACAATTAAAAGTGATGTGGCCAAGGTCTGAGCTCCAATGACTCATCTGTGGTCTTTCCATGATACCACCTTCCTTCAGTCCGTAGGGTCAGGTTTTTGGAGGTTTTTTTTATCCCATTAGGGGTGTGTGTGTGTGTATGTCTATCTGTCTGTCTTTGGTAAACCACCAAAGACAAAAGACAGCTTTGGGCCTGCTAACCTAGTATCCTCCTTTAAGACTTGCAAATAACCTGTTCTGCAAGCCAAGGAAGTGTTTTATAGTTCTCATAATTACATGATTTACCTGGACACCTCCAAGAAAAAGTGTCTTAAAAAGCAGTGCCGGGGCTTCCCTGGTGGCGCAGAGGTTATGAATCTGCCTGCCAATGCCGGGGACATGGGTTCGAGCCCTGGTCCAGGAAGATCCCACATGCTGCGGAGCAACTAAGCCCGTGCGCCACAGCTACTGAGCCTGTGCTCTAGAGCCTGCAAGCCACAACTACTGAGCCCATGCACCACATCTACTGAAGCCCATGCTCCACAATGAGAAGCCACCACAATGAGAAACCCACGCACCGCAATGAAGAGTAGCCCCTGCTCGCCACAACTAGAGAAAGCCTGCGCACAGCAACGAAGACCCAACGCAGTCAAAAATAAATAAATAAATTTATTTTTAAAAAAAAGCAGTGCCTGGAGCAAGTGCTATTCAAACCTAAATTTTCAGGGAACTCTGTAGCTCTTCTGAGTACACAGGAGGAACTCAAAATGTCTCCATTTTCCCTTCTATAATCTACATGGCTAAACACATATATGAGCTCTCCTCTACAAGTCTGGGCTAGCATATGGTAGAGAGCATGTCTGCACCAAACAGGGTTCCCAAATCCACCTCAGCTAGACTGAGTCCCCAAGCTCTTGGCCTTCAGTATGTTTGCTGACCTTGAACACAGACTACGGCCTACAACTAAGCGAGAACTAAGGCACCTGGGGTACAGGACCAAGGCATCTGAACCCAAGACCACACAAAGTAGGGCTACTGCTTTGTTAAAAATATATCTGGGACTTCCCTGATGGCGCAGTGGTTAAGAATCCGCCTACCAATGCAGGGGAAACGGGTTTGATCCGTTCGGTCCGGGAAGATCCCACATGCGGTGGAGCAACTAAGTCCGACAGCCACAACTACTGAGCCCACACACTGCAACTACTGAAGCCTGCGCGCCTAGAGCCCATGCTCCACAACAAGAGAAGCCACCGCAATGAGAAGCCCACGCACCGCAACGAAGAGTAGCCCCCACTCACTGCAACTAGAGAAAGCTCACGTGCAGCAATGAAGACTCCAGGGAGCCAAAAATAAATTAATTAAAAAAAAATAAAACCCTTCTATCAGGCACAGTTTAAAATATATATATATATATATGAATCTGAACTTAAGGACAGAAAAATAATTTCATATACATTAACATTTTAAAAGCAGAATACCAAGCTATTTACTTTTACGATGCTAACTAACTGTACCTAAACTGACACAAACAGAAAAGGTACTGAAGCTATTTTACTAGAACAGTGGTGATCTTCGAACGATAACATTATAGGTATTTTTCTTCTTTATAGCTCTCTGTATTGTTCAAACTTTCCACTACGTATAGACATTATTCTTAAAATAAAGAAAAAACTATTAACTAGAAGAAATTATCTGACAAACCTCCTACCCTCTTTAAACAGAAAGATTAAGGTTTTCAAAGAAAGTAGACCAAAACTTCAGATTTTTCAAAGACTGTTATCAAAAGACAGTAAGAGAGGGCTTCCCTGGTGGCGCAGTGGTTGAGAGTCCGCCTGCCGATGCAGGGGACACGGGTTTGTGCCCCGGTCCCGGAAGATCCCACATGCCGCGGAGCGGCTGGGCCCATGAGCCATGGCCGCTGAGCCTGCGCGTCCGGAGCCTGTGCTCCGCAACGGGCGAGGCCACAACAGTGAGAGGCCCGCGTAACGCAAAAAAAAAGAAAAAAAAGACAGTAAGAAAGAAAAATACCCTAGGAGTTAAATTTACTTTCCTACTTTAAAGAAAAATTCAGTCTAGACAACAATTCTATGTACCAGAACACAACAACCTAGAATTTTAGAGCTGGAAGAGACTTTGGAGCTTCTCTGGATCAATATATTCACTTTATAGATAAGTGAGATCCAGACAGTGGAAGAACTTGCCAAGGAGCATCCAACAATTTAGCAGCACAGGGATTCTCTTCTGATTTGCTGTGAGTTTAAGAATCAGGCAACTAACCTCATTTGCATGTCTAAAGATGACTAAAAAGACGCCATCACAGAGACTGAGTAGGACTCTGCCTTAAGCAGAGGGCACAGGATTTGGAACCTGAACTTTGTAGCAGATTATTGTTGCTGTCGCCTCACTTCCTGGTTCTTGGCTGGGATCCTCAACAGATGAGGTTGCCCAACATAAGGGTTCTCAATAGGTGATGCATTAGTATAGTTAATTATATGCTAAGAGAAGATGACTATCTTTGGCTTTATTACAAAATAACTTAAATCAATTTTATTCTTCATCATTTTCCAAAATGTTCTTTATCTTTACGAGGAACTGTTCAGTCAAATTATGGAATTCATAAGCCTTTCAGAGAAAGTAAGTAAAAGCAAACTTACCTGTAAGAAAAAGAAAAAAATGTACCGGGTAGCTCACAGCTCCCCTACTGTGATTACTGCAAGCCACGCAGGTGTTAAAGCAGAGGCTGCTCAGACAGGTAAAGACACGCTGATCAGGCTGCTACTCCCCACAGTACCTTGCTGTCCAGGAGAAGGTTGTCTGGTTTGATGTCTCTGTGGATGAATCCGAGTTGGTGGATGGAGTCTATGGCTAATACTGTCTCTGCTGCATAAAACTGAGTCTCCTCTTCTGTCAGTGTGTCTTTCTTCATCAGCAGGGTCATCATGTCCCCTGGAAACAAGATACAAAGTACACACACACACACAAAACAACACACGAATAAATGCCAGTTTTCAATGTGTCTCCCCTATCTGCCAATGTAAGGCGGTGCTAAACAGGCCTCTGCTCTGTCCCAGAGATTACCCACTACGGGCGGAAATGCCCAATATGAGCAGAAATGGTAAGCAGTTTCTAACACTTACAAGGTAAAATTCACAGCCAGGGATTGCACAACACTTTCACCTAAGCTAACTGATGCTGACCCCTGAGCTGTGATTTCCCTTTTACTTTGGAGAAAGAAAGGAAATTCCTCTCACACTAAAATAAATAAATAAGTAGACAGATAAATAAATTTGCTTAAGATAATTTTTTGGACTGGGGAAAAAGCTACTTTACTTTATACTTTGCACAAATATCTGCAAACTTCTCTCTACCTAGAACCAAATGGCATTTCCACATAGGCTGCACTGCCATTATCAGAGAGAGGCTGAAATGCCAAACAACAAAAACATAAAAATTCTGGGAGGCTGAGAACAAGCTCTCCAATGTTTATTCACAAAACACTAGAACATAAATTAAAAGGTGGGATTTAGGTAGCAAAGTGTTACTCAACAAAAGCTAAATATGAACTGAAAATGCTACAGACTAGGATGTGTAATAGCTGCCTCCCAAAAGTACACGGTGAACACGTCCCTAGATCAGTTGGGTTTTTTCTCCAGTGTTTTATTGTAGGTACTTAAATATATACCAAAATGCTTTATGCAACTTTTACAACACAACATCAGTATTTTAGCAGTTAAAAGGTAACCTTAGTTTTCTGCAAAGTCAAAATTTAATTATTTCTGCTTAATACCATCAACATAAAATGGTGAAAAAAAGATTCTGATCCTAACTCAAGTCAGACAAAAGGAAAGCAAAGGAAATATGAATAAGCAGTTTAAAGCTAAAAGAAACAGGAAATATTCAGTTTAGATCGCATAGGAAGACATTTATATTAGAAAACAGGGAAAAGAGATAGAAACCTCTGATTTTAATAGAGCGCCGTGCTGCTTTTTAAATTTAATTTATAACTTTGAGGGAAGTTTTGTATTCTTGGAGAAAAGTGGATATTTTACCCTTGGGCAAAAATTAAGCCATTTATTAAAATGCTCCTTTTTGCCCCAAAACTTGAAAAACATGATTGCCTTATTACTCCTGGCAGCCAGGCATTCAATCTGGAGGCACATCAGAGACTCAGGCTAGCTCTAAGTTATCTGTGAGGCCTTAGAGCTGTGGCCCGACCTGTGTGGGCCTTGCCCAGATGATCAGAGCGCTCAGGCCAGGCAGTCTATGGCTCTGCAGGCCAGCTCCACCAGGTGCAAAGGGCAGGGTCCAGGAGACAAGAGAGTCTATGGAAGATGGTGCAGGTAAGGTTTGAGGAGACACATGTCAAGGGGCCGGCTGGTTGCTGAACTGGTTCTTACTCCCGTTTAACGACTGGCATCTAAATGTTAAAAAGTTTCTCCTCATTCTATCAGATAGATTCTTTTCTAGCCTTCATCAGTTGTTAATAAAAAGTTATTGATGACCCTAAATCTAAACTAAAGGTTGTCACAAGATCAAATATTACACCACAATTATATTAGTTTTGCTATAGAAGCAAAAAAGAAAAAGTTTTCTTTCTTTCCTACCAGTGTGCTCACAGTTTGTCTGCTCACTGGGAAACAGACTGTGTTCCCCAGAACAGATGTATGCTCTGTTCTGGGTGTACTTTGGAGCTGTCTCAGACGATGCACATGCCGAGTTACATAAAACTTGAAATCTCAGAAATGAGAAACTGATTGTGGCTACTAATATAGGTAATGAGAAATTCACTTCTTATAAGTTATAGAAAAAAAGTTGAAGCAAAGAATGTAATAGCTTCAATTCTGTCACTGGGGTAACTAATTATACATGATTCCACTGACAGGAGGGCAGGCAAAGCCCCTAGTTTATTCCTATATATTTAGAAAGAAAAAGAAAAGAAAGAAATATCCATCTGAAATTATGACAATGAAGGAGAAGGTTACTTTTACGGCCCTAAAGGTGTAGAAAGGCACCCCAGCACAGACAGGTTACTGACCTCCTTACAGACCTAAAAAGATACAGAAAGCAACTTTGTGAGCACGATTAAAAGTAGAAAGGAGGGTTAATTGATGTGATAGAGAAACCACAAAACAAAAAGGAAAAATGACCTTTCATCGTCAAGTAATTACCTCCAGGCAGGAACTCCATGATTAGGTAGAGGTTTAGCTTATCCTGAAAACTATAGAACATTTTCACAACCCACAAACTGTCTGCCTCCACTAGAATGTCACGCTCCGCACGAATGTGGCCAACCTGGAGGTACACGCATTTGATTAATGACAAGACTTGCTCTGCTTTATTAGACTGTATATTTGTTTAAACAATTTAAATACTGTTTTGAGTATTAAACTGTGAAGATACAAAAGATCTAATTTATGCTTAGGCAAACCTACTAACTCAAAATTGACAACATTTGACTTGAAGGTATTCAGTGATGAAAACTTGAGTGATGAAAGGCTTAAAAAATGGCAAAATCAATGGCTTGAATGCAAAGGGAAACTTTAACAGTGCTATAAATGGAACCTTTGATTAGTTAAAATTACCATCCTTTTGCATATCTTTTTGTCCTAATAATCCTTTTTGATAGAAACAAGTCCCCAAGATGAGACTCTCTAAACACATCCTCCCTCAGGTCTTCAATGACATCTGCAAAGACAATGCCCTGGTTGACAATTCCAGAATACTCTGATGCCACAGCATTCAGTTCACTGCTGTGCACACAGGATGTGCTCGATCAGTTCTTACTGAACTTAAATAAAAGAACACCTAAGAAAAGTTGTAGATTCAAATTTATGACCTTGCCGTTTTCTATTTTTACTGAAATATCTAGCGAGGAAGACCAAGTTGCCAAACGTTCGGGAGAATTAATTTATTATTATCAAGTTTACCTTATCTACTTTAAGCATATAATAGTAATCAAAACACTGCTGCATATTATCAAGTCCCACCCCCTCTCCTCTTATATAAAGTGTCACAAGATGCAAAACTGGGTTGAATCAGGTCTAAATTTATTAAGACCCAGTCCAATCCTTGAATAGAGGTTTTGACCTTAACATATGTTCCAGGGCTGGACCTCCTAGAATATGTTCAGAGGTAAAGATATACCAAGTTCACAAGCCGGCACTTCTATTGGCAAACTCAGCCCATGGTTTTTGTTTTGAGACAATGTGCTGTATGCTTGTTTGTTTTACTGGGATGTCTTTACCAAAGACACAGATCCCAGCCCTCTCTCCTGTCTTACACCTAACCTGCCTCATTCTTCCATGCTAACTCCCACAGGCCTAAAAGTATTTGAGTTTTCAGTTTCTACCAAAATTGTTCTTTAGGAAACTTTTAAATAAATTCAATGTCTTAAAACAGGGGTCCCCAGTACCCATCTGCAGCCTGTTAGGAACCGGGCCGCACAGCAGTAGGCGAGCAAGCGAAGCTTCATCTGCTGCTCCCCATCACTCCCCATCGCTTGCATTACCACCTGAAACATCCCACCTCCCCCCGCCAGTCCGTGGAAAGATTGTCTGCCATGAAACCGGTCCCTGGTGCCAAAAAGGGTGGGGACCGCTGTCTTAGAAAATTTACATTTTTACATCTCTACTTATGGTATGAGGGTGGGAAAAATGGAAGAGGATAAGGGTGATAAGGAACAGTGCTATAAAATCATGAAGAAGCCAAGTAATGCTCTGAGGAAATGCTCATGCCAAAAATGCATTGCTAAAATGCAGACCTGGCTATGACCCAGTCAATTACTACACGAAGACCATACACGGCAGCATTCACCCACCTCTGCTTCCCTTGTCTCCTGTTAAGGCCTCTACCTACTGTAGGGATGTACGGAAAAGAACAGACACTACCACTGCCACTTGTCACTCGCCTTAGAGGGCAGGATGGTGACTGCAACATTCTCAGTTTGTCACAGGGAAAGCTACAGGTACTGTGACCACACCTTGCCCTTCTCTTCTGGGGCTGAGACAGCAGCTAAGAACCTCAAGATCTAGGGGTGGAGTCAGGTGATTTTAGGGTAGGGGTGGGAAGAGCCAGAGGTGCAACTCACACCAGAGGTTCCCTTTCCCCTGTTCCATAAATGTTGAATGGGGTGGGGGAATCACATGCTAGCTGCTACCCTGGGCACTAGGGAAGCAGAGATGAAAGTCAGTCTTTGGTTCCATCCTAACACTATACTGGCATCACAACTGGAGGTTTTCCTTTTGCACTGGAAGAGAAACATGAAGAGACTAGCTACATGCTGGTCTCTTATCCTTTAAAATTTATTTTCCAGGTAGCAGAAATTTCCATCTTGTGGGACAGAATAACAACCTGAACTCTCAGTGGGTAGCTGTAATTCCTGCTCAGTTTTGTAAGAGCAAGCAAAAACTTTTCCTCTGGATAAGCCACCTATATCTACAAAAAGTTAGGCTCTGAATCTATACTTTGTCAGCCCCACCCAGAAGTGATGGATTTGCCCCACAAAGCTGCTGCATGCTTCCTCAAGACGGCTGACCCAGGTAGAGTCTGTGGCCAGAAACTTTAATTGGACCACACTGAGATCAAACTTAAAGAGCTGAGTCCATCAGCAAGGTGAGCTACTAATTTAAGTTAATGCATCATTTAAAATCTTAATTTTAAACATTAAAATTTTTAACAGAACAGACATGTCCTTTATTTTCATGTAGAAAACTTTTAGAAACTGATTTTGAGGAAGGTACAGTACTTGAGCAAATGTTTTTACACAATATGTTTGGATCATCCTGTTACCACTTCTGTTACCTCTGGCACATGCTATGAAGGATTAATAAGTCAAACTCATGATGTGTACTTCTCTTTACAGTTTTATTCTGAACGGTAATCATTTGATAAAGGAAGATTTTGAGTCTTGCTTAAAACTACAGGAAATATATCTTGTAAAAATAGAATTTACTTGTGAAATACAAAATATACTGACTAATCAATACAGCCTTACATTTTCCTTTTCAAGATTAACTGAAACTCTTTCAGTGCCTACACCCATATCACACACTAATTTTTAGATATAAATTAATAGGGCTAGTGTGCATTTTGAATAAGGTTGGTGTTAGCATAAACTATACTGTCTGAAGATATACTGCCAGGGTATTTGATACTCTCGACCAAAATTCCTGGGAGTCTAAAGCTTCTGGGTAATATCGGAAAATTAAAGAGAAAATTAAAATCCCCAATTTTGAGCTGGCGCTTAAATGAAGGGCAGAGAAGCCTTGGTGATTACACCTCCTCTCGAGCAGCAGGAAGGACTGGGTGTGGGGCTGGTCTCCATCCCGGCTCTTAGGCTCTGTATCCAGAGGTCTCATTTCCATGGGGTCTCTCTGCCCTCCTGTAGCAACTGGTATTCTACAGGATATTTGCAGGTGTCACCCATTACAATCTGTTCTTAAGCAACCTGCTAAATTAAATTAGATTTATAGAAAGTCTGCATTTTCATTTTTAATGTATTGTCCAATATTTAAAAATCTTAGTTTATTCTACATGAAGTACTTAATGCATCTTATAAATCTATTTGCAAAGTAGGTTTGAGGTTTTAGAAAGTATCCTTAATCATTAAAGGAGAATCTGCATTGCTCTGCCTTTTGCATTATATTTTTTCAAATGCATTCCAAAAGAAGACTGGTCTTAGGTAGTGATGAGCCACTGAGAAGACCCAACTTTGGTTTGCATGTACAGAATGAAGCAATGTAAGACACGTTTTAGATCGCAAATTCTAAATTCTAATTGCTAAGCCTCAGTTCCAAGGTGTATATACAACTTCTATCTCTCAGCATTCAGTAAGGAACATGCTACCACAGTAAGAAACACCTCAAAAAAAGCCTCCTGATGACAAGGACAGCTCGTGATCAACTGGGAGACACAAATATCAGATATTTCTCTAGTAGGTTTTCAACTTTAAAAAGTCTGCACATGATGTAGAGGCATTATTTGTACTTTTAAAATACATGTAACTCCTTCTTTTGGGGAGAAAGAAAAGTAATATTACATGTATATTCATACATGACACGGCTAAAGAAAACTAAAATAGGAATATACACTTCAATTAAGCAAAAAGAACAGTTCTAGGAGACAGAAATTCACAAGCTGACTAAAATCGCTGCTTCAGTTGTGCTCTTACCTGTTCTTTTTCAAGCATATCTGCTTTACGGAGTATTTTCATTGCATACACATGCCCTGTATCTTTCTTCTGAACAAGCCGCACCTAAAAGTTATAAAGAAATGCCAAAAGTTCACAATGCCAAGCTAATGCTTTCATGTGTTATAGGAAGTAATGTTTAAACTGGAAAAGTACTGTAATTTTTATGTAAGCAACTAGCAATAACAAAGCAGAAGAAAATGCTTTTCAATGTTCCAAAATGGATATATTACACACAGTGAAGTCAGTGCTGGAAACATACTCAAATATCTCCACATCTGAACAGCTCTGGCTCCCTAGCTGAACAAATCAATCTAATTTTAAACCCTCACTGTGGGAATTCCCTGGCAATCCAGTGGTTAAGACTCGGGGCTTTCACTTGCAAAGGGCCCGGGTTCAAACCCTGGTCGGGGAACTAAGATCTCGAAAGCCACGTGGCATGGCCATAAAGAAAAAAACAAACCCTCACTCTGGAACTTAAGGACTCATTAAACCCATGGCACATGTCAAGCAGTCAGCTCAGAAAACCTAAGGAAATGATTACAACAATGTTTAAAACAATAGCAAAAGCTCAGGTATAGAAAAAAAAAATGCCTGGAAGCATTATTAATAGGATAATAGCATAATTAGGGAAATAATAGCATTAATAGCATAATCAGGGAAGTAGAGTTTTCTGCAGTTCTTTCTCTTTTCTATTTTCAATTTTTTTTTTAGAGAGAACAGATAATTCATGATGAAAAGAAAATAAATGGTCTGCAAACCCAAACAAAACTTCTTGGAAATTTCCTGCACATCCTCCCCCTCTTCCCCCAAGATATGTATGTTTTCTTCTCCCTGCACCATTCTTTATGTTCTCCTCGAGTCCCACGTCCCCTCCTCACTGAATAGAAAGCTCTTTTAGAGGTGGTCCTGTACCTTTCCCTCTCTCAAGGGGCCAACACGGATTCTGAACCATGAGGGATCAATTTATCTTTCACCTGTGCCTTTGAATATGTACTCACATTTCCCCTAGGTACTGGTTTTTAATACTATGCTGCTCCTTTTATACAATGATAATGAAACTAACACATCAGTAGGTCATCCACTTTGGGCATTTTCCATGAATGGAGATGATCTTGCATGGGCTCATTCAAACCCTCCCCAACAGACTGCTCTTGTGACCAAGCAGGATGCACATGCAAGACCAGCTGGGACGAAGTTGCAAATGCTTTCACTCTATACCACCACTTACATAACTTATTTCTATAAATTCTGTCACCTAGGGCCATCTTTTTAGAGCTGTACCAATCTGGCGGGAAGAAATAAAGGGTGGAGATATGCTGTGAGTTTGCTCCTGGAGAGGCAGTGTAATGCAAAAAGCAAGACCTTCAAGATCAGGAAGACCTAGGCCCTGCTTCTGGTACCCCTGCTCAATGGTTATGTGATGCTGGAACATTACATATCCCCTCGGAGTCTTAATCTCATCGTGTATAAAATGAGTTACTGTCATGATTCTAGGAGAAAAGCACTCAGTAAATAATAAATATTGATTTCTTTCTACCTTTCAACTCTCCCTTTAGATCAATACTTAAAGCATCAACATCATCTCTGGAAAAGCAGAGAATAACCAGATCCCTGGGACAGTGGAGAGGGGAAGAAAAAGAAGACAGAACACTTAAGATGTGGGGCTGGCATGCTTGACCCACGCACTCCATACTTCCGTTATATCAAGAATCATGAGCTCATGGTGTTAGAAGCTTTGAAGTTCTGTGGTATTTCTGTATTTGACAAGTCACTGTGGTTTTTTTACCTCACCAAATGCTCCTCTGCCTATTACTTTTAAGGACTCAAAATCTTCCAATCCAAGTCTTGTTCTCTTCAAACGAAGAAACTCTGTTTCCTTCCGAGCATGTGCTGATCTCCTGAGTCGTTTCTAATGTTTAAATAAAGAGGGAGAGAGGTGGGAAGGGGAGGAGTTGGAACTCTGAACCTCTGCAACAAAGTTGTATTTGTGGTTTAACCCACCTGCAAAGCAGGGCCACACCAGACTAAGCATCATCTGTTCATACATGAAAGCACCACAGAATGACCCTTACGAGATCACTCCTCCCTTCCCAGGCCTTCAGATACAATAACCAAGCCATACTGAACAGACGGTGCCTCCTCTGAGGGCTGACTAACCTACATCAACAATCGACTTTTCTAAAGCTTCTAATGAAGGAAGGATAAACAACCAACATTTTCCTTTAACCCTCCTTATATAAAAGTGTGGTTTTTAAATTTCCCTCTGGATTTTCTTTACAGATTGTGGTTCATTTTATGCATTAACTTTCTACTGTTCCTACAAGTCTTGGGTATTTTTCACCATTTTCCTGGGTTCTATGATTCATTCCTCTTTTTGAAAGCATTTCCACTGTCATTTCAGTTCCTTACATGGTTTCGAGTTAACTATATTTTCTGCCACATCTGTGGGCATTGGAGGGAAGGGCTGATTTGAGAGAGATTTTGCCTTGACAAAGATTTTAGAAATTTTAGAAATTTGCCCCACTTCTATGGAGCCTTTTCAGTGAATTAAAAATGCTATAATTTTCTTTTTTTTAATTTTAATTTTATTTCATCTCTTCCTTTTCTTGGAGTTCTAAAGCTAATTAATTTATTACAACAGAGCCTAGAGAAGTCATCCTCTCCTGGTACTTAATAATTAACTTCTCCCTCTGCATGAGTACCTAAATCCAGAAGCACTCCTGTTATTGAGTCAAAGCCACTCCCCTGTGCACCAAGGCTAACAACTTGCTGGATAAGATATGATCTGCCATGCTGGGTTTCAAGGAAAATTTTTTCAATATTAATTACCTCTTCATCTTTTAGGCCTTCTTCTTCCATCACTTTTTCTAACTTCTTTTGTCTAAAAATAAATAAAGACATATGAAATAACATTTGAATGATAACTTTCCGTTATCTATATGCAAACAATTTTTTTTACTGATAAAAACAGGTAAATCTCAAAATGCTTCATTAAAACAACAAATTACAATTATTAAGACAAAAAGATTCTCACCCTTTGTCAGTTCTACATTTTGACAAAAATTATATGTTAATGCAACAAAGAATCTTATTTCAAAATGAAAAGTTCTCTTTTTTTGGTAACATTTCCTCCTTAACAAACCACAGACAGCTGGTGTTTGATAACCTCTTCTATCAGGGCGTTTCTCTCCTTGTCCCTGACTGAAATCTACTTCCTTTACTTTCACATCTTCCTCCTCCTCCCTGCCACAAGCAAAGAGTAATAACAACAAAGGTAAACACAGAATTTGGAGATTCAAGGGGGGGGGGAATGTTCAAAAAAGATGACTGGCACTGCTGTTAAATCTTAAGACTCTAAATCCTTGGAGTACTAAACTTTAGAAACTGCATCCAAGAATGTTTTTGATCTGTATTCTCATACTGATTTGATAAAACTAAAAGAAACAAGTAAAACTTCCTTACAACAAATTCCACACAACTTTTATTTATTCGGCATAATAAATGAAAGCACATGGGCTGGAATCTCCTCTATCACTTATCAGCAATCCAGACAACAGGCATGCTGAGCAGAGCAGGGAAGAAGTACAAGGTACACGAAGCAACAGCCTGTGGTCTAGCGCAGCTGAGGCACACACAACTTGCAATGTCACACTAAGGTTGGCTCTTAGTCTGTAGACCTCAGAGCTATCAGAGGCTTGTGCACAAAGGAGTGGTGTGATGAGGTTTCTATTTCAGAATGGCAGCCCAAAGTAATGAGCTGATGGACTGGCAGGGAAAGCAACTGACAAAGACGGAGGCAAACTGGAAGCTATCGTTAGTCCGACGGACAATAAATACCTGGAACTAGGGCTGGAAACCTAGAATGAAGTGAACAGAGCTACTGCAAAGATAACCAACTGGCTGAAGGAGTCAAGGGAACAGTCTTAGAATTTCTTGTGTGGGAGGATAATGATGCCACTAACCAAGACAGGAAGCACAGAGAGAGGAACATGGGAAGATAATGAGTTTTATTTTAGTCAATGAGTATTTATTGCTATAATAGTATTTAGTTAAAATGAATATTTTTATTTAATTATATTTAATTACTGTTAGAAATCATATTATAGTACAAATCCACAGGCTGAGATGATAAACAAGAATTTGTGTCCAAACTCCCAGGAAGTGAAAAGATCTACTCTGACCGTGACGGGAAGAAGAAAGCATCTGCATGGCTCCCAGTCTGCTCACTTTTCTTCTAGTTCCCAGAATATTTTGGGATATGCATCTTTGTGTGCATATGTATTGGAGGGAGAAGGCTGTACTATTGGCAATTTCAGGAGTGAAAATTATTCCATTTCCATGGTTAAATAGTTGAAGTAGGGAAGAATAAGAAGAGTCAATGCATGGCAGGAACTATAAGAACTCAACCATGGTCAGCTCCTTTTGCGCCTTGAGTATCAAACACCATCATACTTTCTGACTATATATTCTTTGAATGACCACACCAGACTGTGACAGCAGTCCAATGTGCTATCACACAATGTGTGTCACAGAGACAGCCCAAATTTTAAAACTAAACTGGACAGTATTCTACAGCTCTGTTGCAAGTGTAATTAAACTGGTCTCAGTAGATAACCTGCCTGAGAGTAAAGTTAACAGAATCAACACCTTGATCACAATCAGATTCTTTTCTTCTTTTTGGCCACGCCACGCGACTTACGAGATGTGAGATCTTAGTCCCCTGACCAGGGATTGAACCCAGGGCCTCAGGCGTGAGAGCTCGGAGTCCTAACCACTGGACTGCCAGGGAATTCCCCTCAGATTCTTTCATTAGAGAAAGTATCCAGAAAAAGCCTCTATCATGCAAAATTATCCATGGTAATGATTTATTGGGACCAAGCAACAAAGATCTTGAAGACGCAAAATTGGCAAACACGGTGACGTCTTACAAAAGGCTTACAAGTGACATCCTCTGTAAGACAATACCAAGGAATTACTAACTTGGTTAGACTCACGTTGGCATTGTGATGACAAGAAAATGGCCATATTTTTGGACATGCATACTTAAGTACGTAAGATTGAAATGACAGATGTTTGAAATTTGCTTTAAAGCACAATAGCAAGAAAGAATAAAATGGAATAAATGAAACAAATTTAGCAAAGTCTTGATAATTACTGAATCTGAGGGATGACTATATGCGGGCTCATTGTATTAGTCTTTCTACGCATGTGTTTAAAAATGCCCACAATGATTAAGAAAGGCAGGCCCCTCCACCACATGTCTCTCTGGTCGCAGGGCCCCGCAAGCTAACACTCCAGCCTTTGATGAGGCCTCTTCAGCTCAACTCCAGTGTTCCAAAGCAGAACCCTGGGAGGGAGAGGCACTTTCACACACAGAGGCCACACCCAACCCCACTCAGCAAGGCTTCCGGGAGTGAGCTCCATTTATTATCATGTGAGACCATTTCCCACGTGAGATGGTAAGTTCTTTTGAAGGCAGGGACCACATCTGAATCCTCCTTCTCCACTAAGAATAATGCTTTGTACACAGCAACTTTTTAAGATGTATGTTGCTAAATTAAAAAAAAAAAGAAAGAAAGAAAGAAAAAAGGTCGGAACATGTCACAATGTACACACACATTCATGACTACTTCTTTTAATTAGCCCCCTTCACTACACCTAATTTAGACTCGCCTCCAAGCACAGCTTGATTCAGAGGCAGCAGGGATGGGAGGAAAAGGTTAGTCCACTCTACAAGCAAGTTGAGTAGACAATATTTCTAATTTCTGCTGATGACACACTTAAAATAATCAGGAAAAATGGTATAGAAATAAACAGTGGGCATCTCCATGATCAAAACTGAATTCTCAAGAAATACCCTAAAAATGATTACACAAAATTTTAAAAATCTCAACAAATTACTTTTGTTTGACTGATATCTAGTCAGTGAATATCATTAGATAAGTCTAGACTTAACCATTTCTGGGGCCCAAATAAAACTGACACTTGCTCACTAGTAATAATCACACATTGCAACTCAGTATCAGATCAGACTAAAAGCAAACAGTTAGGAAAACCTGGGTAAGAATATGGAAGAGAAGCAGCAGAAAATGCTGGTTCTCAGAGGGTAAAATGCAGGATAGTTCTTGTTTGATTTAGAGGGAGAGCATACAATTATTGCCTATTGAATTAGGCTTTTATGGCTTTAATTAATCCACCAAAATAGTATTCATAAAGAACAGAAACAACACAGAATATTGTAAAAAGAAATGCCAGCTGCCTCAGTTTTGATTTCAAACTGCTCAAATTATCCAAACCATTAATTTTCTATGAACAACTAGGCAATTATCAACACCTATTTCTCTTATGTGTACCTAGGATCACATAAGAGAACAGGAGAATTGCTGTTCCTGGAGAAGCTTACCACAGAGGCCACTATTGAAGGCAAACACAGATTAAAAAAAGAATATGAACTTGCACTACTGAAGGGATTCAGTTTACCATCTATAAGTAGCTTTACTAAGCATTCTGCCACACTGTACAATGGGCACTAGACTCAAGGAATTTAACTGTGTTGAATCCAATATGTAGAACTTACTGTAGTGTTTCTATGAAACAGCCCAATGTTCTCATATTCTACCTTTATACAGAAAACAATTTGCAAATGATTTTTTTCTTCTGTCTTTAGGCTTTGGTCTCATTTCCCCTGCAGTAAATCCTTTGTTCAAATATAACCCAGTGTTCTACTATAAATGGAACAGCACAAAAGTTGCATATAAGTGGGAGAAATACTAGAGATTTTAAAGGCAACAAGACAAGGCATATACAAACAAAATAAAATTTTGTATTACAACATGATCTCTTTTATTAGCCCTCAAATTTACTAGCCTAATACCTATTATTTCAAACTGCTCATCATATATTAGCCATATACCCATAATAAAATGTTTCTTTACCATCAATTGTCTCATATCATTAAAACTCTGCTTATTTATCAAGGTTCTGTGACTTTTCCCCCATAACATCAAAACACTTGAAACTCCATTTCTGACAGTTCTAATTTTAGTTTACTTACTACTGTGGAAGCACCTGACAATCACTGTTTTTCTTTCTTTTTTTGTTAATTTTTAATTTTTGATACAATTTTGAAAGCTTAAAATCCATTAACAGTTATTACAAAATATTGGCTGTATTCCCCATGTTGTACGATATATCCTTGTAGCCTATCTTACACCCAATAGTTCATACCTCCCACTCCCCTCCCCAAACTGCCCCCCCTTACTGGTAACCACTGGTTTGTTCTCTATATCTGTGAGTCTGTTTTTTTTTTTTTTTGTAATTTTATTTATTTTGGGCTGCATTGGGTCTTCATTGCAGCGCGCGGGCTTTCTCTAGTTGTGGCGAGTGGGGGCTACTCTTTGTTGTGGTGCGCGGGCTTCTCATTGCGGTGGCTTCTCCTTGCTGTGGAGCATGGGCTCTAGGCACATGGGCTTCAGTAGTTGTGGCACGTGGGCTCAGTAGTTGTGGTGCACAGGCTTAGTTTCTCTGTGGCATGTGAGATCTTCTCGGACCAGGGATCGAACCTGGGTCCCCTGCATTGGCAGGTGGATTCTTAACCACTACGCCAGGGAAGTCCTCTTTTTTTGTTATATTCACTGGTTTGTGGTAGTTTTTAGATTCCACATATAAATGATATCATACAGTATTTTTCTTTCTCTGACTTATTTCATTTAGCATAATGCCTTCCAAGTCCATTCATGTTGCTGCAAATGGCAAAATTTCATACCTGTTTATGCCTGAGTAGTATTCCATTCTATGTGTATGTATATATGTACATAAACAGCATCTTCTTCATCCATCCATCTGTTGATGGACAATTAGGTTGCTTCCCTATCTTGACAATTGTAAATAATGCTGCCATGAACACTGGGGTGCATTTATCTTCTCTAATTAGTGACTTTGGGTTTTTTTCCAGATATATACCCAGGAGTAGAACTGCTGGGTCATATGGTAGCTCTATTTTTAGCTTTTTGAGAAACCTGCATACTGTTTTCCACAGTGGCTGCATCAATTTACATTCCCACAGACAGCGTATGAGGGTTCCCTTTGCTCCACATCTTCACCAACATTTGTTACTTGTATTCTTTTTTTTTTTTTTACTTGTATTCTTTTTGATGATAGCCATTCTGACAGGTGTGAGGTGATATCTCATTGTGTGTTTTTTTTTAACATCTTTATTGGAGTATAATTGCTTTACAACGGTTTGTTAGTTTCTGCTTTATAACAGTGAATCAGTTATACATATACATATGTTTCCACATCTCTTCTGTCTTGCATCTCCCTCCCTCCCACCCTCCCTATCCCACCCTTCTAGGTGGTCACAAAGCACCGAGCTGATCTCCCTGTGCTACGCGGCTGCTTCCCACGAGCTATCTATTTTACGTTGGTAGTGTATATATGTCCATGCCACTCTCTCACTTTGTCACAGCTTACCCTTCCCCCTCCCCATATCCTCAAGTCCATTCTCTAGTAGGTCTGTGTCTTTATTCCCATCTTACCCCTAGGTTCTTCATGACCTTTTTTTTTTCTTTTTTTTTTCTCTTAGATTCCATATATATGTGTTAGCATAAGGTATTTCAGAAAGTAAAAAACAAATACCGTATGCCAACACATATATAGAGAACCTCACTGTGGTTTTGATTTCCATTTCTCTGATGATTAGCTATGCTGAGCATCTTTTCATGTGCCTGTTGGCCATCTGCATTTCCTCTTTCAGGTGTCTGTTCAGTTCTGCCCATTTTCTTTTTTTTTTTTTTTTTTTTTTTTTGCGGTATGTGGGCCTCTCACTGTTGTGTCCTCTCCCATTGCGGAGCACAGGCTCCAGACGCGCAGGCTCAGTGGCCATGGCTCATGGGCCCAGCCGCTCCGCGGCATGTGGGATCTTCCCAGACCGGGGCACGAACCCGTGTCCCCTGCATCGGCAGGCGGACTCTCAACCACTGCGCCACCAAGGAAGCCCTTCTGCCCATTTTTTAATTGTGTTCTTTGATTTTTTGATGTTGAATTATATGAGTTGTTTATATAGTTTTTCTTTTTTAATTTTCTAGGGGTGATAAAACCTGAAATAAAATAGTCTTATCAAATTGTATCAACAAACTCAAGAACAAGTATCAACTCATGTCCAAAAAAGAGGGCACTAGAGAAATGCAAAAAATACAATGAGATACCACCTCACAACGGTCAGAATGGCCATCATCAAAAAAACTACAAACAATAAATGCTGGAGATGTTGTGGAGAAAAGAGAACCCTCCTACACCGCTGGTGGGAATGTAAATTGGTACAAGCATTATGGAGAACGGTATGGAGGTTCCTTAAAAAACTAAATATAGAACTACCATATGATCCAGCAATCCCACTCCTAGGCATATATCCAGAGAAAACCATAATTCGAAAAGATACATGCACCCCAATGTTCACTGCAGCACTATTTACAATAGCCAAGACATGGAAGCAACCTAAATGTCCATCGATAGAGGAATGGATAAAGAAGATGTGGTATATAAATATACAATGGAATATTACTCAGCCATAAAAAAAAATTATGCCATTTGCAGCAACAAGGATCGACCTAGAGATTATCATGCTAAGTAAAGTCAGTCAGAGAAAGGCAAACATCATATGGTTATCACCTACATGTGGTATCTAATTTAAAAAATGATACAAATGAACTTATTTACAAAAATAGAAATGGACTCACAGATCTTGAAATCAAACTTATGGTTACCAAAGGGGATACGTGGGGGGAAGTGAAAAATCAGGAGATTGGGATTAACATATACACACTATTATACATAAAATAGATAACTAACAAGCACCTACTGTATAGCATAGGGAACTCTACTCAATATTCTATAATAACTTATATGGGAAAAGAATCAGAAAAAGAATGGATATATATATATATATATATGTATAACTAATTCACTCTGCTGTACACCTGAAACTAACATAGCATTGTAAATCAACTATACTCCAATAAAAATTTTTAAAAATAAAAAACAGGGGCCTTCCTGGTGGCGCAGTGGTTGAGAGTCCGCCTGCCGATGCAGGGGACACGGGTTCGTGTCCCGGTCCGGGAGGATCATCCACATGCCGCGGAGCAGCTGGGCCCGTGAGCCATGGCCGCTGAGCCTGCGCATCCGGAGCCTGTGCTCCACAACGGGAGAGGCCACAACAGTGAGAGGCCCGCGTACCGCAAAAAAAATAAATAAATAAATAAATAAAATAAATAAAAAACAGAACAGCAACAAAAAAAGAGGGCGCTAGGGCTTCCCTGGTGGCGCAGTTGTTGAGAGTCCGCCTGCTGATGCAGGGTACACGGGTTCGTGCCCCGGTCCGGGAAGATTCCACATGCTGCGGAGCGGCTGGGCCCGTGAGCCTATGGCCGCTGAGCCTGCGCGTCCTGCGTGTCCGGAGCCTGTGCTCCGCAACGGGAGAGGAGGCCACAACAGTGAGAGGCCCGCCTACCGCAAAAATAAATAAATAAATAAAAATTTAAAAAAAAGAGGGCGCTAAAAAGATTAACAAGGAAATACTAATTCTGAAAAGTTCAAAGTATCTACTGTTTTTTTAAATGAAAAATAATGGTGATTTGATAACAAAAATTACAAAAACATTCTAATCCTCTTAAATGTCTAACATTCTCTTTTTACTGTGCTTTGATTAATTTGGTCTTCAAGAAAAGAAAAACCATGAAAGCTTTTGAAAGGTCTTTCCATCTTGAGAATCCAAAACAAAAAAAGCACTGATTTCAACCAATTTTTGGGGTGCAATCTTAGTGTAAATCAAAATATAACACTTATTAGCAAAGTAAATAAAACCATGTATCATCTTGTTCCTGGAGAATGTGATACATATCAATGATACACCACAGGGCAGAGCCAGTAGGATTAAAAACCAACTGACTGGGCTTCCCTGGTGGCACAGTGGTTAGAATCCGCCTGCCAATGCAGGGGACGCGGGTTCAAGCCCTGGTACAGGAAGATCCCACACGCCGCAGAGCAACGAAGCCCATGAGCCACAACTACTGAGCCTACGCTCTAGAGCCCGTGTGCCACAACTACTGAGCCTGCGAGCCACAACTACTGAAGCCCGCGCGCCTAGAGCCTGTGCTCTGCAACAAGAGAACCCACTGCAATAAGAAGCCCGCGCACCACAAATAAGAGTAGCCCCTGCTCGCCACGACTAGAGAAAGCCCGCACGCAGCAACGAAGACCCAACGCAGCCAAAAATAAATAAATTAATTAATTTAAAAAAAACACCCGGGCTTCCCTGGTGGCGCAGTGGTTGGGAATCCGCCTGCCGATGCAGGGGACACGGGTTCGTGCCCTGGTCCGGGAGGATCCCACATGCCGCGGAGCCGCTGGGCCCGTGAGCCATGGCCGCTGGGCCTGCGCGTCCGGAGCCTGTGCTCCGCGGCGGGAGAGGCCACAGCAGTGAGAGGCCCGCGTACCGCAAAAAAAAAAAAAAAAACCAACTGACTATTATCAAATAAGACAAGTAACTTAATGAGAACTCATAAGCATTTGCTTTGTAACTACAATTCCAGAAGCTCTGATTTCAAGAGAGTGGCTGTATTTGAAAATAACCATCTCCAACAGGTTTCACATGCCTAGAGATAGAGTGTGCAAATTTATTTTTGAATTCCCCATGATCCTAACAAAGAGCACTGTACAGGCTCTTGTTTGTCCCAGTGAACAACAGCTAGCCACCACCAGGTATAAAGTATCTTGCTATTCCGCATACAGAGCTGCATATTTAAGGTCAAGTCATATATCCCATTTAAATTATGATCTACACCCTCCTGCAGAAAGCTGTTGCAAATAAATCCTTATCCAAACGTTAGCACACTGAATCCAGCAACACAGAAAGAGAATAATGCATTATGACCAAGAGAGTTTACCCCGGGAACGGAAGGTTAGTTTAACATTCAAAAATCAGTCCAGGGCTTCCCTGCTGGCGCAGTGGTTGGGAGTCCGTCTGCTGATGCAGGGGACACTGGTTCGTGCCCCAGTCCGGGAGGATCCCGCATGCCGCGGAGCGGCTGGGCCGGTGGGCCATGGCCGCTGAGCCTGCGCGTCCGGAGCCTGTGCGCCGCAACGGGAGAGGCCGCGGCAGTGAGAGGCCCACGTACCGCAAAAAAAAAAAAAAAAAAACCCACAAAAATCAGTCCATGTAATTCACCACAGTGAGAGAATAAAGGAGAAAAAACAGTAATGATCATTTCAAAGATGCAGAAAAAGCATTTGACAAAATTCAACATCCACTCATGATAAAAACTCTCAGTCTCATAGGAACAGAAGGAAACTTCCCCAACCTATGAAGAGCATCTTTGAAAAAGCTACATTAACATCACAACAGTGAAACAGTGCTTTCCCACTTAAATCAGGAACAAAAGATGTCTACTCCCACCACTTACATTCAACATTGTACCTGAAATCCTAGCCAATGTAAAAAGGCAAGAAAAAGAAAGAAAAGTTGTACAGATTGGAAAGGAAGACACAAAACTCCCTATTTGGCTATGACATGATTGTTCACATAGAAAATCCTAAGGAATCTACAAAAAAGCTACGAGAATAAGTAAATTAGCAAGTCACAGGGTATAAGGTCAAAACACAAAATTCAGTTATAGTTCTATATGCTAGCAGCAAACAAGTGGAACATGAAATTTTAAATATCCACTTACAATAGCATCAAAAAACTCCAAAAATACTAGGAATAGACAAACAAAAGACATGAAAGACCTCCACCCTAAAACTACAAAATACTGCTGAGAAAAATTAAAGACCTAACAAAATGGAGAGATAAGCCTCAGAAGATTCAATATTAAGATGTCAACTCTCCCTCAAACTGATCTACAGATTCAATACAATTATAACCATAATTCCATCAGGCTTTTCTGTAGAAACTGACAAGCTGATTCTAAAATTTATATGGAAATTCAAAGAACCTAGAATATCCAAAGCAATCTCGAAAAAAAACAGGAACAACAAAGTTGAGGACTTACAGTTTCTGACTTCAAAACTTACCACAAAGCTACCGTAATAAAAAAATCTGATACTGGCATAGGGACAGACAAATAAATCAATGAAACAGAATAAAGAGCCCAGACACAGGTACACAATTACACAGTACTTGATTTTCAAAAGTGCCAAAGCAACCTAATGGGGAAAAGAAAATCTTTGCAACAAATAGTGCTTAAATAACTGGATATCCATAAGGAAAATAAATAAATAAATCTCAAACCCCACCTCATACCATACACTTATTAACTCAAGATGGATCATATAAATGTAAAAACTAAATCTATAAAACTTCCAGAAGAAAACATAAGAGAATATCTTCATAACTTAGGGGTAGGCAAAGGTTTCTTAGAGGTCACAGAATGCAATAACTACAAAAGAAAAAAATGCCAAATTAGATGAACAGGAAAGCACAGACTGGGAAACCTTTGCAAAACACAGCTACGACAAAGAACCAGTATCTAAGATATAAAAGGAACTCCTAAAACTCAATGGTCAAAAAATTTGAACACTTCACAAAGGAAAATACACAAATGGCCAAAAAAAGCACATAAAGAAAAATGTTCAATATCATTAATTGTCAGAGAAATGCAAATTAAAACAATGAGGGACTCCCCTGGTGGCGCAGTGGTTAAGAATCCGCCTGCTAATGCAGGGGACTCAGGTCCCACATGCCGCGGAGCAACTAAGCCCCTGCAACACAGCTGCTGAGCCTGCGCTCTGGAGTCCGCACGCCTCAACAAGAGAAGCCACCGCACTAAGAGGCCCATGCACTGCAACAAAGGGTAGCCCCCGCTCGCCGCAACTGGAGAAAGCCAGTGCCCAGCAATGAAGACCCAACACAGCCAAAAGTAAATAAATTTATTTAAAAAAAAAAAGAGCAAGCGTTTAAAAATAAAATAAAACAACAATGAAATGCCACTAAGCATCCACAAGAATAGCTAAAGTTAAAAGACTGACAACACAAATGTTAAAAAATATATATAAAGCAACTAGAACTCTCATACACTGTTGGTAATATTTTAGAAAAAGGTCTAGCAGTTTCTTATAAAACTAAACATATACCTATGTATGTTTACAAACCAGCCATTCCACTCCTAAATATTAACCTAAGAAATGAAAACAAACGTTCACAAAAAGATCTGTACACAAATGTTCAGAGAAACTTATTCAAAACAGCCCAAAACTTTAAAATGCCCAGATTTTTATCAACAAAAGAATATATAAACAAACTATGGTAGTCATAAAAGAGAATGGTACTCAGCAATATAAAGGAACAAACTATGCACACAAAAGCAACATGGATGAACCTTGAAAACATTAGGCTGAGTGCAAGATGCCTTATTCAAAAGAATCCATTATACATGTCCCATTTGTATGGAATAGACAATATTAATCTATGGTAGAAACAAAATCACAACAGTGGCGTGGGGTTGAAGGAGAATCTCCAGGGATGAACTTTCTGGGATGATGGTAATATTCTATGTCTCGATAGGGGTTTAAGTTATACAGGTGTATGTATTTGTCAAAACTCCGAAACGTACCCTTAAGGTGGTGCATTTCATTCTATACAGATTTTCCACTCTCTTAAAATATATATAGAAAACTCCATTTGTTATACAAGCAGAAATATTCAAAAGTAAAACATATAGACATCTGCAGCATACTTTGAAGTACAAGCAAAAAGTTAAGATGAATTAATGAATGGATAAAGGAATGGATAGATCGGTATGTGATAAAACAACAGATAATAGTAGAATCTATATGATGTCTAGGTATTCACTGTATAATTCTTTCAATTTTTCTGTACTTTTGAATATTTTCATAATAAAATATTGGGAAAAAAATTTTAATTATGAGTTACTACATGGATAGTGCACACTAGATCAGTAACAATAGTTGCTACTGTAATAGGGAAGAACTTTTTGTATTCTATTACAAGTTAATCACTAAAGGGATGTTGCCTATAAGCTTAAATTATACATAAATGCCCATCTCTGGGAACCCAGGTAATGAGCATTAAGCTAAAATACCTTTGTTTAGTTCACAGGAAACATCCTGACCAGGCCCACCTGTGAATGAATGACTGCAGGGAGGAAGAAATGAACACAACGCCTCCGGAGAATGATTGGAACCAGGAAATGTTTGACTTTACTCCCTTCCCTTTTTTAATACAAAAGGAGCCTCAGGCAAGATGGTTCTTTAGGGGCAAACCACCTTCTCGGTTTGCTGGCTTTCTGAATAAAGCCGCTATTTCTTGCCCTCAACAACTCATCTCTCAATTTATTGGCCTGTTGTGCAGCGAGCAGTATGAGATTGGACTCGGTAATGCTACAACCCCATTAACTATGTGATTACTGTGTGAAGCACTTTGGTGGGTACTCATATATGTTTTATCTAATCCCCACAGCAATCCTGCAAGGCAAGTAGTAGTATCCCCATTTTCCAGATGGGACAGCTGATATGCAGGAAGACTAAGCACTTGTTCCGACCTCATACAGCTACTAAATGGTAACGGCAGGATTCTAAACCCAGATCTGGCTCCATAAGGTTTGCTCTTTCCATTACATCACACTGCCTTCACAATGAACTCTAAGGTTTTGGCCCAATTAATTTTTTTATACTACCATGAAATTTTATGTTATTGACTAGTATCAGAAATAAGTGGGTTAATAGCAAGGGCTTTGGAAATCAGTGACACTGTCATTCCACTGTACTCGAATAGGCTGTAACACGGCTGCTGCTATTCTTGTCTCCTTTCAACCATATTATGAATGTGATTTATGATACTAGATATGGATGCCAAAACCATGACACAATTTTCTCAAAATTCTTTACCTCATTTCTCGTTCTTCATGTTGAGCGATAAGGTTGCTATAAAAATTCTCCAGTGTCACTTTGGTCATTGTCACCCTTTCCTTTGTGTGATTACTCATGGCCGAGCAAGGTGTTGAGCCTGTCATTGCCATGGCTGCTAGAAACAAAAAAAAAAAGAGGTATTAGTTTTGGAGTTAGAATCCACCAATTATGCACTCTCTTACCCTATTGGTAGGAATGTAAATTGACCCAAGTTTTCTGGAGGACAAACAACATATAACAAAAAACAGACAAACATAATACTTGGTGAAAATAAGTATACATTAATGTTTTTTGACCCGGAAATATCATCCCTAGGTATAAGGCCTACAGAAACTGTCACACAGGCTCTTAAGGGAACATGCACAAGGATGTGCATTACAGAGGATGTTCACTATGCCATCACCTGTGTTATGAGAAGTTGGAGGCAATTCAGTAAGCAAATCATAAATAAAATGTTGTGGATGCATACAAAGAAATACCATACGACAGTCAGAAGCCAATCTACCTGTATCTAAAAGCAACATGAATATATCTTTAAAGCATAGTGTTGCATTTTTTAAAAAGAAGAGAACAAGGTTACCATACCAGATACATATATTAAGAATATATAACATAGACAGTACAATTCTTTGCCATCCAGGAATCTACCTTGAAGAAATCAAAGACCCATAAGGATTCATACACAAGGGGATTCAATGCAGCATTGTAATGACAAAGAAAAACTAGAAGTAACTTGAATAACCAACAACAGAACTGATTAAATTATGGGAAAGTCCTACAATGAAATTAATATGCAGACAATTAAAATATGCTCAGGGATTCCCTGGTGGCGCAGTGGTTGAGAGTCCGCCTGCTGATGCAGGGGACAGGGGTTTGTGCCCCGGTCCAGGAGGATCCCACATGCCGCGGAGCAGCTCGGCCCGTGAGCCATGGCCGCTGAGCCTGCGCTCTGCAACAGGAGAGGCCACAACAGTGAGAGGCCCACGTACAGCAAAAGAAAAAAAAAAAAATGCTCAAACGTTTAATGTCAGGGAAAATATTTCCAGTCTAAGTGAAAAAGAATAGGTTAAAAAACAGAATGTATACCATTTTATGTGTTTACTGTATATGAACAGAATTATTAGAAATATATATCAAAATGTTATTAGTGGCCTAACTCTAGGCAGTGAGAATACAATAGATCATTTTATTCTCGTTTTCCACATTTTCTACATTTTCTTCAATGAGTGTGTACTATTACCATTAAGTTACCAAGAACTTTTAAATTTACAATTTCTATAGTTTAAAAAAATCTATGACTAAAATCTTCATCTATAGGTATATATGTACTGTGACATGGCTTATGGTTATTTGATAGACGTTTACCGTCTAGTTGAATTGACAAGTTAAAACAAAGACCTATGATGGAAACAATATTACAAAAGAAAAAACCTGAATCATAATTTCAGTGATGGAAGATATCTCAAAAACAAGAGACCCTAACCTCCTAGTTTTACATATTTGAAAACTGATACCAACAAGGTTTAAATAGCTTACAGAACTTTTTTCCCCACCTAAATTTAAATCTCATTTGCCCTAAATATTTTTTGCCAACCTACATTGTCACACCTCGCCAAACTGTTCACCAACCTTGACTTGCTCCAGCATTGGCAATAATGCTCAATATTTTATCCTTATCATGCCTTCCTCCTACAGGACCTGCCTCTAAGTCTATCTTTTCATCCCAATATGAAGCTGAGTAAAAATCAGGAGGGGCCAAGGGCCATTTTCAAGGACTTTTAAATTGTTTTGTAGATTAAACTTAGGCTTTTAAGGAATGTGCAAACACTTATTATTACTAAGAAAATAGACTTAACACTAAGCAATTTTATAAAAAGATACTCAGGGAAAATCACAAAGAATACTGTCATCAGAGAAAAGATTCAAAATCAAGGCTCTACTTCAAAGTCAAACATTTTGATTCATGATGAGCCAATATGATCAGTAATCACAAATTCAAGATATTGAACTCATCCTTACCTTACTATAAAATGTTACTTTTTATGGGAAAGTTTCTGCTAACACCAAAGCAAACTCAAATGTTTTTAGGCTATCAGTGGAATTTTTTTTAAAACCTCTGTTTGGTTTATGAAGCTCGGGTGTGGTTCCTTATTTGTCAGCCTGTACCCCCTCCACCCACAATGAAAACCACATGTACTTTAAGTTTGGTGAAGAAATTTTAAAAGCAGATTTAAAAACAAGTCTGAAGTGAGAGAGCCCTTAGTACTCCTCCTTCGTCAGAAAATTTCTGGAGAATGTCTCTGTTTCTTTCTTTCTCTCTCTCTCTCTATATATATATATATATTTACATTTTAACAAATGAAATTATTTCCACATAAAAATACAACTAGAGAGTGTTTAAGACAAACAGCGCCTTCCATATAATAGGCAATTAGTAAACGTAAGTTGAGCAAGTTAATGATTTTCAGGTGTCAACAAAGGTAAAGAACAAAATTACATGTACATTGACGGGTATATAAAATCTGGGGCACAAACATTTTGACCCATTTAAGTCACTACCATGACTTCCTAACCTTTGTAAAAGATCAACAGATTAAGTGCACTCAAAGAAACTCATATAGCAGGCCAACAATGTTCTAGCTGAATGGTTTCCAACCTTCATACAGTCTCTGATGTAATGGCAAAGGTTGCACTGTCCTTCCCTTTGATGATTCTTCAAACCTCCTCCCCCTCCTCTTCATCCGCTCATAAAAGGGTTAGCCTAATTCTAATAACCTTTCATCAAAAGTTACAATTTCAGGTTTCCCTGGTAGTGCAGTGGTTGAGAGTCCGCCTGCCGATGCAGGGGACACGGGTTCGTGCCCTGGCCTGGGAAGATCCCACGTGCTGCGGAGCAGCTGGGCCCGTGAGCCATGGCCGCTGAGCCTGCGTCCGGTGCCTGTGCTCTGCAACGGGAGAGACCACAACAGTGAGCGGCCCGCGTACCGCAAAAAAATAAAAAATAAAAAAAAATAAAAAGTTACAATTACTAGTGCCCTACAGCAATTTATAGGTTTAGTGGGCCAACCAAGTACTTTACAGGGCTTTGCCTAAAGCTTTTGACAATTTAAGCCTTCTTGCCCTGACCTATAGGCCACTGGAGGCCTCTGCCCTATTTGTTTCATTCTCCAACTCAGAATTAAGAAATAACAGGTACGTAAGAAATTCTTAAAAGTTAAAAAAAAATTAACAAAAGAATGTGATCCTCATAAGTCAGGGCAAACGTTAAAAGGAGATCAAATGAAAACTACTGTTATATTCAATCTAGATAGTTACGCATGATTAACTGATTGACTTTAAAATGGTACCCTGTTAACTCCATAAATACCCCCTTTTCTCACCAAAATTCTTTATTTCTTTGTGACTGACAACCCAATATTCGGACAATTCAACACTGGGGCTGAGACTATTCCTTACGAGTTACATATCTAATTCCTCCTACTGAACTAACTGTAAGCCACTGGAGAGCAAGCATCCTATCTTTTACTACTTTTAATATCCTTCCCCATATCATGCACAGTGCTATGCATAGTTAAGTACCTTATAAAAGATCTGCTAGGAAAACACTGGTCTCTTATGTCCATTACCCGGAGCTGAAAATATGTATGTATGACTGGGGTAGGGTTAGGACATGGAATGGTTTTCTATACAGAGTTGGATAGAGCTCTTCTCCTTGTCTTATGAGGAAGCTGCCATCTAACGCTTGGGTGGACAGTGGAGCCTGTTATTGTGGCGGTGGTTGTTTTGTGCTTAGGGAAACCACATCCACTGCCTGGCTAATTCTAAGTCAGAGCCAAAGGGAGCTGAAAGGGAGAGGAAGCACGGGGCTTCTTCACTCCAGCCTTCCTCTGTACACTTCAAAAAGAACAAGTTTCTCTTTGTGTCGTTTAGTCAACTGGGAGATCTGGTCTCTCTACTTGCCGTTCTGCTTGCTTTCTCTAAGTCTTTCTGTACAGACTTTGCTCCAAGTTCTAACTGGCATTCCTTCTCCACTCATCTTAAAAGAAGAGTCTTCATTAAATTTCCCTGTGGTTTAGAGGCAGCTTCTCTGAAGGCCAGTACCCTAAGACTGACCATCAGGAAGGGGGCAGACGCAAAGGTACCAACATCTCTGCCTCACACAACACCTCTCAGGTTCTTAGAAAAAAGACAAGGAGGTGAACATTCATAACGACCGACATCCCGAAGGGCACTGAGCAGACAAAGCAGGCAACACGGAAAGAAAGCCTGGCTCCCCGCCCCAACTGCACACGAAGACAGAGTGGACGGGGTGGGGAGCCTGGGACTGGGAAAACGTGCAGAGGACCGACAAGGAGCCTCTGGAAGCCAGGAGGAGGGAGACTGTCAGGAGGGGCCGAAAGGGCAGGGCTGGAAACAGGACGCCAGCGGGAAGGGGAAAACCCCGAAAAGAGTCGGGGGAAGAGGAGAGAAGGGAAAAGCCAGGGATGGACCGAAGACAACAGCAGCTAGACACTCACCAGAGCCCCAGGGGAGGCAGGGCTGAGGGCAGCCGACAGCCGCAAACGCCGGCCGGGCCAGCAGTCTCGACGTGAGTAGAAGCGAAACCTCAGCACCAGCAGCCAGCCGACCAGAGGAGGGGACGGGACGCCCGAGGGGCTCTGAGGTAGGGTCCGAGGAGCGGTTACGGGTGCGAACAACAGGAAGCGCCCCAACTGCCGGAAAAGACGGCAAGCGGAGGGGCCAAGGCGGCCCGGTCCCTCACGGCGGAGACTGTTGCCGCGGCGGCCAGGCGCCCAGACTGCGCAAGCGTTACTTCCCCGCGAAGCGGTGGCGATTTCAGGTCTGCGCGTGCGCGGCCCCGCCCCTCCTCGCCTTATTCCAGCAGGAGAGGCTGGGTTGAGCGCGGAAGTGTGAGGTGTGGAGCCTTCTCGGGGTGGGCGGAGCTGGGCTCGGGGGAGGGTCTTTTTATTTTTATTTTGAAATAATTATAAGCTCACAAAAAGTTGCAAAATTAGTACAAAGAGGTCCCTTTTACCCATCACCCACCCAGCTTCCCTCAACATCTTACGTAACTATACTACATTATCAAAACCAGGAAATTAACATTGGCGGGATACAATTGACTAGACCAATGCAATTAACTAGCTTACAAGTCTGACTCAGATTTAACCAGTTTGGCATGCACTCATTTGTGCGTGTGCGTGTGGGTGCGTGCTCGCGTTCATGTGTAGCTCCATGAAGTTTTATCACCTGTGTAATCTTGGTCCCCCACCTTCTCTTGATTTTCATCATAAATAGGTCCGCTGGAGGCCTTGGCATCCCAGTGTGTACAGAAGAACCTGCTTTTCAAGGCTACCTAGCCGCTTAGTCCATCCCACCCCTTGAGTCAAAGAGGTCCCAAGCCTTTGGTCACTCACTGGTTCCTTGAGAGTGGAGTGCAGTGCTCTTAACTGGAAAGTGTCAGGCTCCTGGAAACAAAGATGAATAAGACATGGTCCCTGCCTGCCTTCAATAGAGGCCATGTAGGCAGAGAAAGAAGCGTGTGTGCAAGTCATTCATTAGTGTGTTTTGTGATATTAGGGTACCCCCACGCTCTTGTATAACTGTGTAAGACCATAGGGCTTAGTTTTATCCTTCAAGCTTGGAGTCCCAGGCTTTGTTTCCTTAATGGTCTTAAAAACATAGGCTTTCCTTTTTCATCTTTCTAGACTTCAAAGCCTAGTTTCCTTTTGTCTTAGCACACAAAAACTACTCCGCCGGGGCTTCCCTGGTGGCTCAGTGGTTAAGAATCCGCCTGCCAAAGCAGGGGACTCGGGTTCAAGCCCTGGTCTCGGAAGATCCCACATGCCGCGGAGCAACTACGCCTGAGCGCCACAACTACTGAGCCTGTGTTCTAGAGCCCGTGAGCCACAACTACTGAGCCCACGTGCTGTAACTACTGAAGCCCGCGTGCCTAGAGCCTGTGCTCCACAACAAGAGAAGCCACCACAATGAGAAGCCCGCAAACCACAAGAGTAGCCCCCGCTCGACAAAACTAAAGAAAGCCTGCGTGCAACGAAGACCTAATGCAACCACGAATAAATAAATTTATTTTTTAAAAAATACCACTTCACCTTTCATTCTCCTTGCCCAGAGGCCCTTCTCCCTCAGTGCCTTTTGTCAAAGTTCTCCCCATCCTTAACGACTTAGTCACAATGCCAGACGTTTGCATAGCGCTTTTCAGTCTAAAAACCATGTGCAAACACTTAATCTCCGGTGATCCTCACAGCTCTTCTTCCATTTTAATTGAGGCATAATTGACATACAGCACTGCATAAATTTGTGTACAACATAATGCTTTGACTTACATACCTCATGAAATGATTATCACAATAAGTTTAGTAAACACACATCATCTCATATAAATACAAAATAAAAAAACAAAACTTTCATATATAACGTACAGCAGTGTAAATTATATTTATCATGGTGTGCATTACATCCCTAGTACTTGTGTTATCCTATAACTGGAAGTTTGTACCTTTTGATCACCTCATCCACCTCCCCCTCCCCACCTCACAAATCTGATCCTTTTTTCTATGAGTTTGTTCGTTTATTTGTTTTTGAAGTATAATTGATCTATATTATATTAGTTCCTGTTATACAACATACAGTTTCAATATTTCTGTACATTTCAAAATGATGTAAGTCTAATTACAAGTGTCACCATACAAAGATATTACATAGTTATTGACTATATTCTCCACACTGTACATTTCAGACTCATGACTCATTTATTTTGCAACTAAAAGTTTGTACCTCTTAATCTCCCTCACCTTTTTCCCCCACCTGCCTCCCCTCTAGCAACCACCTATTTGTTCTCTCTATCTATAACTCTGTTTCTGTTTCATGTTTGTTCATTTATATTTATTTTAGATTCCACATATAAGTGAAATCATACAGTATTTGCCTTTGTCTTTAGATTCTACATATAAGTGAAATCATACAGTATTTGTCTTTGCCGGACTTATTTCACTTAGCATAATACCCTCTAGGTCCATCCATGTTGTTGCAAATGGCAAAGTTTTATTCTTTTTCATGGCTGAGTAATATTCATATGTATATGAATATTATACACACACACAAACATACCATCTTCTTTATCCATTCATCTATTGATGGGCACTTAGGTTGCTTCCATATCTTGGCTATTGTAAATAATGCTGCAATGAACATAGGAATGCATATATCTTTTCTAATTAGTATTCTTGTTTTCTTTGGATAAATACCCAGGAGTGGAAGATGCATCAAATGCTAGTTCTATTTTTTTAATTTTTTGAGAAATCTCCATACTGTTTTCCATAGTGGCTGCACCAATTTACATTCCCACCAATGCATGAGGATTCCCTTCTCTCCACATCCTGTTGTCTTTTTTTTTTTTTTTTTTTTTTGGCTGCATTGAGTCTTTGTTGCGGTCTGTGCGCTTCTCATTGCAGTGGCTTCTCTTGTTGCAGAGCACGGGCTATAGGCGCAGGGGCTTCAGTAGTTGCAGCATGCCGGTTCAGCAGTTGTGGCATGCAGGCCCTGGAGCATGTGGGCTTCAGTAGTTGTGGTTCCCAGGCTCTAGAGCGCAGGCTCAGTAGTTGTGGCTTACGGACTTAGTTGCTCTGCAGCATATGGGATCTTCCAGGACCAGGGTTCGAACCTGTGTCCCCTGCATTGGCAGGTGGATTCTTAACCATTGCACCACCAGGGAAATCCCCTGTTGTCTTTTTGAGAGCAGCTATTCGATCTTCACAGCTCTTTGGCAGGTCTCAAAGGATAAGATTTTTGTTGTTTTTTCTTTTAACTTTTCAAGATCAAGGTCTTGCCCTTTACTTTTTTTTTTTAAGATTTATTTATTTATTTTTGGCTGCATTGGGTCTTCGTTGCTGCACTCGGGCTTTTCTCTAGTTGCAGAGAGCAGGGGCTACTCTTTGTTGTGGTGCACGGACTTCTCATTGAGGTGGCTTCTCTTGCTGTGGAGCACAGGCTCTAGGCACGCGGGCTCAGTAGTTCTGGTGCACGGGCTTAGTTGCTCTGCGGCATGTGGGATTTTCCCAGACCAGGGCTCAAACCCGTGTCCCCTGCACTGGTAGGCAGATTCTTTAACCACTGTGCCACCAGAGAAGTCCTTGCCCTTTACTTTTATTTTTGCTTTTTTTTTTCTAACTTATTTATTTTTTTAACTTTTATTTTATATTGGACTATATCTGGTTTACAATGTTGTGTTAGTTTCAGGTGTACAGCAAAGTGATTCAGTTATACATATATATATATTCTTTTTCAAATTATTTTCTCACTTTGTTTATTATAGAATATTGAGCAGAGTTCCCTGTGTTATACAGTAGGTCCTTGTTGGTTACAAGGGATACGTTTTTAGTGTTGAAGAGAAAACCACAGGCCCAAAATGGCATCACTTGTGCTAAAGCCCATGATAATAAACTTAGATTTGATACCTGATCTAATTGCAGTTTCCACCTTCCCTCGGTAATGTAATCTCAATCATCCAGCCTGGAATATTCTGGTCAGCACCAGTGAGGTAATCTGTCACCTGGACCCTCTCCATCTCCCCCACAACTCCCACAAAGGAAGAAGATTGAATCTGCATGACTGAACCTCACCCTTTCCCCAAAATATGGTGATCTGGCCTAAAGCAACTCTTTCTTTTCTTTTGCTAATAGCTTCCTTGCCCCACCCTCCTCCTGACCACAAAAACCTTCCATTTTGTACAACCCATTACAGCACCTTTCTGTTTACTAGCTGGAATGCTGCCTGATTCATGATGATTGAACAAAGCCAATAGATCTTCAGATTTATTTGGTGGAATTTTTGTTTTTTTAACAACAGATAAAGTAACTAACACTTGGGGAAGCAAAGTGACTTGCCTGAATTCTCACAGCTGGGAAGCCAAGTAGTGAAGCAGGGAACCCCATTTTCTAACTGAAAATTCACTGTTCTTTCTGCTTTCCCCTTTCCTTCCTCGAAAGCCCAGCTCAAACCTTATCTTCTCCTTGGAGCCTTCCCAGTTTCAGGAGAGGAATTTTGTTCTCCACCCTCTATAGTCCTACATTAATTTATCTGTATCCCAACTCTAATAAATACTAAAGGTTTCCTCAAAATAATCTAGCCAAAATATGCTGATCTAGCCCTTCATGGACCCAAATGGTGACATTTTACCATGACTCCATTAAGTGTAGTGGACATTTGTCATTCTTTTTGATGACCTAGCTCCTGAATCCCTTTCAAGTATTTCCCACTTCTCACTATCAAAACTGAAAATTACAGGTAGTCTCTTTCCTAGACTCCCCTGCAGCTAGAGAGTGGGCATAAAAACCTAAGTGCCACCAATCACTTTTTCCACCCTGACCCCCCACCTGTGGGTTGGAAATTAGGGTGACCTGATCCTACTCTTGCAGGACTCAGCCTCATTTGCCTCACTCTAAAACTCTGGTGTTGTCAGACCCAGCCCTTATTTTATTTTATTTTATTTATTTATTTTTGGGCCTTGTGGCATGTGGGATCTTAGTTCCCTGACCAGGGATCGAACCCATGCCCCCTGTAGTGGAAGCAAGGAGTCTTAACCACTGGACCAACAGGAACGACCCTGGCCTTTATTATAAATGTTGATATTTCATTCATCATGGATATTTTTGCATTAATTTTTATTTTTTTAATATTGCATTAAAATATTACCTTAGGGCTTCCCTGGTGGCGCAGTGGTTGAGAGTCCGCCTGCCGATGCAGGGGACACGGGTTCGTGCCCCGGTCTGGGAAGATCCCACATGCCGCGGAGCGGCTGGGCCCGTGAGCCATGGCCGCTGAGCCTGCGCGTCCGGAGCCTGTGCTCCGCAACGGGAGAGGCCACAACAGTGAGAGGCCCGCGCACCACAAAAAAAAAAAAAAAAAAAAAAAAATTACCTTAATTACTGATTTTTTGCCACCTTCATAAATCTTATACCAAGGTGAGTGTCTGACTCACCACACCCTACTCCAGGTCCTGGAAAGATCACCCTGAATCCATTCTGATGAGAGTGGTGGTGGCCCCATATAATGTCTAGAGACCTCCACAGGGGTCTCATTGGCCAGAATTGCATCACATGGCCACCCTTCCTGGGAGAGCAGACTCAGCTTTTTATGATCTGTTAGGGAGGCAAGGAAAAAAGAGGTTAAGAATGTATATTGGCTGATACAGTCAATAATGTTTGCCATGGCAGTATATATTACTTTGCTGTTCTCTTTTAATCTAATCTACTAATCTAAATGGACAGCAGACATATAGCAGGACCCTTATTAATTGACTTCTGTTTATTAATTAATTGACACTGAAACAGAGTCATTCCCTTTGTATTTTCTATTCTACGTTAACTCTGCCTTATAATTTTTTTAAATAAATTTATTTATTTATTTTTGGCTGCATTGGGTCTTAGTTGCTGCACGTGGGCTTTCTCTAGTTGCAGTGAGCAGGGGCTACTCTTTGTTGCGGTGCACGGGCTTTTCATTGCAGTGGCCTCTCGTTGCAGAGCAAGGGCTCTAGGCGCGCAGGCTCAGTAGTTGTGGCTCACGGGCTTAGTTGCTCAGCAGCATGTGGGATCTTCCCAGACCAGGGCTCGAACCTGTGTCCCCTGCGTTGGCAGGCAGGTTCTTAACCACTGAGCCACCAGGGAAGTCTGCCTTCTTATAAATACAATATAATTCACCTAATCCAAGCTTCTCAGTTTTATAACAGATTTCTCTAAAAACTCTTGGAATGAACAACCTTATAGGATACTAAGTTATTCTTCATCCCCTTGGGACTTGAATTACTTGGTTTGAATATTAGCACTTCTTTTGTCTTGCTCCTTTCCTAACTTTCAGACCCATTAGACTTTCCCTTCTCTTTAAACTTTGCTCTAAATTGTTCTTTGTCCCAAAGGAATCACCTGCTTCTCCTCCATCAAGCTAACCTGTGATTGCTTCACCAGCTGAAGCTCAGGCTCTTGGCAAAGACCACAGTCCTCTAGAGAACAGACGTCTTACCCCCTGGCAGTGTGTATCCAACCCACTGGGGGCCATGACAGCAATTGCCTCTGAATATTCCCTCCAATGAGGGAAGGAACTGTACTTGGTGCCTGCTAGCCCTGGGCTTCTCAAACTTCAACATGCAAACAAATCCCCTGGGATTCAGCTAAAATGCAGATTCTGATTCAGAAGGTCTGGGGCTGAGCTGAGATTCTGCATTTCAAAGAAGCTCCCAGGTTATTCTAATGCTGCTGGTCCACATATCTTGGAGTTACAAGCAATTTAAATGTATATCTAAGTGAAAAATATGAAGGGGAAAGTGCCCACAATCCAGCAGCTCTATGTCCCTACCAGGGCAGAGACTGAGGCAACTGACGCACCTAGGGCACAGTATTCAAGGAGGCCCTCAAGTTCAGGTGCGGCCCCTGCGCTTGCATGATCCTGAGAGTGTGTTTCCTTTCATTGTGAGTCCTAACTCCTCACTTGCCCATCCTAGTCCCAGCCCCAGCCCTGGTCACTACCAAGTAACATTTTGGTGGGTATCCCTTCAGAGTACTTTCTTACTTTTTTTAAAAACATTATTTTATGTTTTGTTTATTTTAGTGAACTCCATTTAGCAACTACATGGCCTCATCTGACTGAAAGTATCATTGTGGATAATAATGTTTATTTGGGAGTATGTTGAGTAGTACATTGAGATTCACAAATTTCGGTAGAATAAATTAACTGCCAAGAAGTTAGTAGTTTTCCTTTTTCTTTATATCAGTTTCAGGTGTACAGATTACTTTCTAATACACACGTAAACACATATGGGATCATACTGTATATGATTATAGTGTATGTAATTATACCTACAATATTTCGCATGTAGTATTATACTCTTATTATCTGTCCATTTATATCTGTTATGATATTTTAAAATCCTCAAGCTCTGACAGCTTAATCCCAATAAATTCATTTAATAATCCTTTTCCTCAGAAATGTGCATAGTTGGGACCTCCCTGGTGGTCCAGTGGTTAAGAATCTACCTTCCGATGCAGGGGACGGGGGTTCAATCCCTGGTCGGAGAACTAAGATCCCACATGCCGCGGGGCAACTAAGCCCATGTGCCACAACTACTGAGCCTTTGTGCCACAACTACAGAGCCCACGTGCTCTGGAGCCCGTGCGCTGCAACGAAGAGCCCAAGTGCCACAACTAAGACCCGACACAGCCAAAAATAAATAAATAAAAAAGAAATATTAAAAAAAGAAATGTGTGTAGTTGCACAACATTGTAAATTAACTATATTTCAATTTTAAAAAAATGTGCATAGTTACCTTCTCTGAGTGGAAGAATTATGAGTGGTTATTATTTCTTTCTTATACTTTTCTGTACTTTCCAAATTTTCCATATTGGACCCACATAACTTTTTTTTTTTTTTTTTTTTTTTGCGGTACGCGGGCCTCTCACTGTTGTGGCCTCTCCCATTGCGGAGCACAGGCTCCGGACGCGCAGGCTCAGCGGCCATAGGCTCACGGGCCCAGCTGCTCCGTGGCATGTGGGATCTTCCCGGACCGGGGCACGAACCCGTGTCCTCTGCCTCGGCAGGAGGACTCTCAACCACTGTGCCACCAGGGAAGCCCCCCACATAACTTTTAATTTAGTTTTTATTTTTATCAAAGTAATACACATATGGACTTAAAAAAGACCAAATGATCTACAAGATTTATAATGATAAACAGCAGCTACTTGCCCACCCACTCCCACTGGAGTCAATCAGCAAGCAGCTGCTTTCAATGCTTTTAGTTGTTTCTTCTGCTATTTATCTCCTTGTTTCTAAATAATATTGCTTTTTCTCAAATTTTCAATTTTCAATTTTTTAACTTCCTCAGTGAAGATGAGGATTTGACTTACTTACACCACAACTTCCATATAACTTCTTCCATCACTGTCATTTTCCTTAAACCGATATTCAGCATTTATTCTCCAAAGAAGATATACAGAGGGCCAACAGGCACATGAAAAGATGCTCAACATTGCTAATTATTAGAGAAATGCAAATCAAAACTACAATGAGGTATCACCTCACACCAGGCAGAATGGCCATCATCAAAAAGTCTACAAAATAATAAATGCTGGAGAGGATGTGGAGAAAAGGGAACCCTCCTACACTGTTGGTGGGAATGTAAATTGGTGCAGTCATTATGGAGAACAGTATGGAGTTTCCTTAAAAAACTAAAAACAGAGTTACCACATGATCCTGCAATGCCACTCCTGGGCGTATATCTGGAAAAGACAAAAACTATAATTTGAAAAGATGCCTGCACCCCAGTTGATAGCAGCACTGCTTACAATAGCCAAGACATGAAAGAAACCTAAGTGTCCATTGACAGATGAATAAGTAAAGAAGATGTGGTAAATATATACAATGGAATATTACTCAGCCATAAAAAGGAAATAGTGCCATTTGAAGCAACATGGATGGACCTAGAGATTATCATACCAAGTGAAGTAAGTCAGACAGAGAAAGACAAATATCATATGATATCACTTATACATGGAATCTTAAAAAATGATACAAATGAACTTCTTTACAAAACAGAAATAGACTCACAGATATAGAAAACAAATTTATGGTTACCAAAGAGGAAAGAGAAGGAATAAATTAGGAGCTTGGGATTAACAGATACACACTACTATATATAAAATATATAAACAGCAAGGATCTACTGTGTAGCACAGGGAACTATATTCAATATCTTGTAATAACCTATAATGGAAAAGAATCTGAAAAAGAATATATATGTATTTCTTTTATATATATATATATATATGTAAAACTTTGCTATACACCTGAAACTAACACATTGTTAATCAGCTATACTTCGATAAAAAAAATTTTTTTAATTCAGTGTTTATAACTGAACCAAATGAGGCAGAATAATTACTCTGTCTTCTTTGCCACTTTTTGTTTTCTCTGGAGTTAAAAATTGCTTCAATTTTTTCCCTTGCACAGTTTTATTTTAAAGTATCTATCACTGGCTTATCTGCAAGCTCTCTGCCAAACTGGAAATCTCGTATCAGATTATGGTCAAACAGCTCCATTTTTTTCTCTAGGGTCATCCTTCCTAGAGCCCTCTGTATTAATCAGGCTTCTCCAGAGAAACAGAAGCAATAGGGTAAAGAGAGAAAGAGACTGTTTTAAGGATTGTGGGGGCTGGCAAATTCTAAATCTGTAGGGCAGGCTAGAAACTCAGGCAAGAGGTGATGTTGTAATCTTAAGTCTGAAATCCACAGGGTAGCCCAGTAGGCTGGAAACTCAGGCAGGATTTCTATGTCATCATCTTGATGCAAAATTCCTTCTTCCTTTGGAAACCTCAGCCTTTGCCCATAAGGCTTTCAACTGACTGAATGAGACCCACCCACATTATGGAGGGTAATCTGCTTAACTTAACAGTCAAGTAATTATAAATGTTAATAATATTTAAAATATACATTCACGGCAACATCTAGACTAGTGTTTGACCAAACTGGGCATCATAACCTGGACAAATTGACACATAAAATTAACCATCACACCCTCCATTATGGTAAGTAATCTGTCTCCCATCTTGTTCATTTTTTTCTCTTTGGTGTTTCCTTCCCACTTAATTTCATGGCCTTCTCTTTTTAAATTTCAACCATAGCAACAGTTAATATTTCCCAGGTAAATTAAGACAACCCATCAAAGAACTGGTGCTAAGGTAGAAGGAGTGGGCGGGAGAGTCAGTGGGTACCTCCTCCACCCCCATCCAGCTGCCTTCTCATCTCCATGTCTTTCTCACTGACCCAGGAGAGCACGAGGGGACAGCATATACTATGGGGTAACTGCCAATAATGAAGGCTGGTCAGGAGAAAAGGAATTTATTTGCAGCTGCAATTCTTCAGGGAAGCATTAGTATAATCAGCTGGCCCTGCAATAGCCACCTGACTGGTCATTTTTAATGCTTAGGCCACAAACCTGAAAACTCAAAGAAAGTGCTAAATGTAAAAGCAGCTTTTCATATTGTTGCTTGATTTCAGACTTACAGACATGCCAACACATAGTACAATGATAGTTTTGATCATATGATTTTGCCTGCTTAGAGTCTTTCTTTAAACTAAATGCTTAATGATGAGGCCAAAATAATTGAGAAGTCTTAAGAAATACAGATTTTAAATTAATTTTTTCCAAGTGACTCTGTGTGTGTGTGTGTGTGTGTGTGTGTGTGTGTGTGTGTCATGATGAGTCAATGTTTCTTTGGGAATTGAGGGTGGAAAATCTCAAAAACAAATGCAGGATGTGAAGTGGGGCAGGTCCAGCACCCAAATAATGCATAAACTTTTCCTACCTGCCTGTTTGGGAGTGAAAACATTAGGAGGGAGGGAATTAAACCAACCTTTTGCAGCAAGGAGAGAAAGAGAACTATAATTTCTGAACAAAAAGAGTGACAGAAACAAATTTCCCAAAGCAAAAATAAATCTGACCTCACTGTGCTTAGACGGGAAATTTCCTGTAAAACAAGGGAGTTTCTGAGGCTCCCACTGTTGAAAGGTTTTTTTTCAATTGGTGGGGTGGAGAGCTGCATGAATCACAAGACTCTCAGCCTCCCTTAGGAATGCGTTCAATCTTCCCATGTTTGCAGAAGCCCCAGAACTGTCCTAATTGCCAAATGATAGCTGATCTCATGTATTCCCTAAAAACAGAGGTATGCGAATCCCACTTGTTCTAAGTAAAGGTAATAGGACACACTAAAGTGTTCCATGTGCATAAGTTTGCAAAACGCTAGGTTAAGTAAAATTAAGTGTTTCTTTTTTCACTTTTTTTTTTTTTTTTTTTTGGCTGCGCCACACGACTTGCAGGATCTCAGTTCCCCAACCAGGGAGTGAACCCAGCCACGGCAGTGAAAAAGGCCAAGACCTAACACGTGGACCGCCAGGGAATTCCCTATTTGAGTTTCTTTACTGCAGGATTTCTTAGGTCCATAAATACCATTGTGATTCTCCATTGGGAACGTTTATTGTACAGGATACCCCAAATTCATCTGAGATGTTTCATGGAGCACTAATTAACACTTCCCTAAACTAGTGCTCTGAGGAACACAGATCTAGTCATCATCATCAGCGTGTGTGTGTGTGTGTGTGTGTGTGTGTGTGTGTGTGTGTGTGGTCGTAGGAGACAAGGGCCAAGATCACTTGATGGTTCTTGTTGTAACTTCAGGTCAAAGGAGCAAAAGGTGACCCAACAGTCCATAGCCATTTCCTGGCCTTGAAAAATGATCTCATAAATTCCCCTTTAGTTCTAAACTGCTAACAACTGTTTCAGACTCCAGTCATATCAGAGAACCTAGAGATCACTTCGTCTAATCCTTCCATTTTACAGATGTGAAAATCGGCCTAAGGAGAGGAATTAAGTTGCCCGGAGTCACAGGTGAATTAAATTGCAAAGTTCGGTTAGAACCAGCTTACCTGTCTTCCTGTCCATTGATCTTTGTCCTGCTCTGTGGTGCCTCTTCATATGACTGAATCCACAAACTAGCAAGGGGCTGTTACTGCATGATTTTGACAAATCTGTCTATAATCAAAAACAAGATCTAAGGCCAGCTAATGGCCCATGTTATCTCAAACAAATCTCAGTATGACAAAATAACTCCGACTGTCATGGGCATTTGAAGCAGCAGGATTTGACCTGTGGTTTCAACACCAGATTCTTAATTTATTTCTGAGCCCATAGCCTCATAATGTCTTCCTTGAAAACTGAATTGTAAGTCATGTAGATGTCAATGGTCCATCTCTCTTTTAAATAGGTTTTATTGTTCAAAAAAACAGTTCAAGGATTGTAAAAGGTTCAAAGTGAAAAATCTCATTCCTACCCGTCTCCCACCCTCCCATTTCTCACCTTCCCTCTCCATATAGTTAGCCATTGGTATTAGTGTTTTGTGTATCCTTTCTTCGTATCTTCATGCAGATATGGATAGAGAGACTATTTTTTCTCCCTTATTTACACAAAGTGGCATTATCTCTTCGTTAGGCACAACTCTTCCCCTTTAGCCTTAGTCTCCTCATTTAGAAAAAAGAGGATTGGGGCTTCCCTGGTGGCACAGTGGTCAAGAATCCGCCTGCCAATGCAGGGGACATGGGTCGGAACCCTGGTCCGGGAAGATCCTACATGCCTCGGTGCACTAAGCCCGTGTGCCACAACTACTGAGCCTGTGCTCTAGAGCCTGTGAGCCACAAGTACTGAGCCCATGTGCCACAATTACTGAAGCCCATGCACCTAGAGCCCGTGATCTACAACAAGAAAAGCCACCACAATGAGAAGCCCACACACTTGACAATGTTTGGCCTTTTGGAAAGTCACACTTGCATGGCTGGTTTTGTTGGTGACCTCAAATTTAGAGCACTCGGGGTGTGGCTTGCAGACTCTGGTATTTCATGCTTTAAGAAAATCCAATACACAAATGTCAACATTTCCAAAGCAAATTAGGGAATGACTTTGTATTACAAACGAACCTGGCATAATGATTCACCAAAGGCATCTTTTATGTATTTACATATATTTATTAAATAAATAATACTTGGTACAACATTCAGAAGAGTGTGCAATGCAAACTCTCTGCCTTGATCCCAGGACACTGAGCTCTCCTCCCCATGGGCCACCTTTGCCACCAGTGTCTTGTTTTCTTCCGTATTCTTTGTATATGCAGACATATCTGTATAGGTCCTTTTCTGAGAAGAGCACTCCAAATGCACGGCTTTGCACCTTGTACTTTTCACTGAAAAAGATATCTCGGAAATCAGGACAAGTAGAACTGCCTCATTCTTTTTTTAAGGGTTGTATAATTTTCAGTGATGGATATACCAAAATAAATTAATCTAAAAGGGGTCGTTAGGGAATTCCCTGGCGGTCCAGTGGTCAGGACTTGGCACTTTCATTGCCAGGGCCCGGGTTCAATCCCTGGTGGAGGGACTAAGATCCTGTAATAATAATATAATAATAATAATGATGATGATGATGAAAGGGGTCATTCTTTTTTAACAGTGAACTCCATTCGTCCATTCATAACCTGATTTAATCCCTAAAGTCCTGTTTTCAGCTGCACTCTGTTATAGGCACGAGATTCTCTCAGGGTGCTTCCATTTCTGTGCAAACAGAGCAGGCATCAGTGCCTACGGACGAACTTGTGCCAAACAGAAGCTCACAGTTTTCACCTCCTAAATCTTTTTTTTTTTTCCAACAAAAGGTCTCACATATTTTTTTCTGAGCCAACCTACTAGTGCAGAAACATAGAAACAAAGAGAAAAATCATTTTCCCAATAAAACACATCCAGCTATCCAGATAGTGATGTTTTCAGAGTGAT
This sequence comes from Globicephala melas, assembly GCF_963455315.2. Classification (NCBI taxonomy): domain Eukaryota; kingdom Metazoa; phylum Chordata; class Mammalia; order Artiodactyla; family Delphinidae; genus Globicephala; species Globicephala melas. Next base: position 65,752,707 of record NC_083324.2, read on the forward strand.
ATGGTAAGAAGCAAGTGACTTGATACAGAAAAAATATGCGTGCCATCTCATGTGCGATTCCTTAGAGAGCCAGCTTGATTCTTCTCCAACGTCTCCTCTTGGAGTTGTATCTGATTTTATTACCAGTTTTCATCCGAATCCACTGGGGAATGGGACGATTCTGCTTTTGTTTCTTAGCCAGGAATTGCTTGATCCTGAAAGTCTTGTGAGAAGACATGGTGAAGAGCAGAGTCCTCACCTCCTAAATCTTAAAGTTGAATTTCAGACTGCTTCAAGATCCTCAAAGCTTAATCTCTTTTTTTTTTTTTTTTGGCCATGCCACGTGGCTTGCAGGATCTTAGTTTCCTGACCAGGAATTGAACCCAGGCCCCACTGCAGTGGAAGCGCAGAGTCCTAACCACTGGACTGCCAGGGAACTCCCCTCAAAGCTTAATCTTCCTAATTTTTAGAATAAGTTTTTCCCTCTCCTAATTTTTACAATAAGCTCCTTTCTCTCTCTCTCCACCTGCTCCTCATTACTGAAGCTGAACAAACTAATGTAGCATTTTAATTTAAGCACCGAGCTTTTGACACCTGCCTCATTCTCTGAGGCTCTGGTGACCACTAGCAGCTTTTAGCCCGGGCAGTCCCCAGCTCTGCCCTCATAACAAGAAAACTTCTCTACAGTCATACTCACTCAGTTAATATATGACTGATTGGTTGGTTGAATGACAGAATCAGGCACTATATACTCAATAAATAGTAGTATTATGATTATATCCTCTATCTGTTTTTTTTTTTTTTTTTGCCCCAACTCAAAGAAAGAAGACATGACATCCATGAATATTTTATAATCCTAATCCTAGTTGACCTCTTATTTCACTTCAAATACTCACTTCTCTTAGTTCTGTGACATGACATTCTCCTGCTTTTCTTCCTACCTTCTGAGTTTCCTTTGCTGATTCTTCTTCCTCTACTGGGCCTTTCCCCCAAGTTGGGCTCTTTGTCCTCTTATTTCTCGCTGAGGCACGTCAATGACTCCTGGGACTCCAGAGACAAACACTGTGTTCTGATGAACCCCAGATGGATGTTATCAGCCCATATCCCTCTCTGAGCTCCAGACCCATGAATCCAACTGCCTCCCTGTCATCTCTTCCTGAACTGACTGAGATGAAGCCTCTGCCACCTAGAGGAATGAGAGCTCAAAACAGAAATAAAGGTACTGGGATGTAAGGTTTTGCTGGCACGTCGGGAATCTGTACCGACTCTACTAGCTGTTTCAGATCTCTTCTATGTTTTTCAATTCTTTGATTTTACTAACCCTTCCCATCCACTGACCCACCCCAATTAGCAGATCCTATCTCCTCCCGCTTCACAGAGGCCATTAGACAGCTCCCTCACCTCTGCCACCAAATCTACAATTTCTCCAGCCTTTTCTCCTCCTATTTAGGCCAGTTTCCTACCTGAGCTTTGGCTCGTGTCGCTTCCTAGTTCCCCAGGGGTCTTTTGCTAATGAGAGTCCCCCCTCTCCATCCTCTCTTCTTTACCTGCTCTCTACTTGCTGCTTCCTATCAATGTTTACACATGTTCAAAGGTTCCCCAACCTTTTAAAAGCCTCTTCCTTTGACTCCCTATCCAGCTCCTACTACTGCCCTTTACCATTCCCTTCACAGCCAAATTTCATGAAAATTTGTCTGTTTATTTCTACCATCTTTATTTCTACACCCCCCACATCTCAGCCTCCTGCAATTTTTTTTTCTCCCCACAATCTGCTGAAACTATTCTTGACAAAGTCTACACAATGTCTTCCGTATTCTTTAATCCAACGGTCCTCATGTTGCTTTGACTTTTCTGCAGCATCTGCTGCTATTGAGCAGTCCCTTCTCCTTTCCTTGCTCTTTGCCTCACGACACTGTTTCATAAGTGGTTCTGGGTAGCTCACTGGGTAATTGCCAGCCCAGGGACTGTATTTTCTTTCTACCTTCACAAACACCTAGTTACCTCTATCTATCAGGACACGGGGGAGAGTGGCTTTCTGCTCCTGAATATCACCTGTTATGCTGGCCAAGCTGAAATGTACCAAGAGGTCACAGTCCTCATGAATGCTAGTTTAAAGGGATCTGAATGCTTCCCTTCATCCTCCTCACATATTTAAATTTTTTTCCCTATGTTTTTCCAGACTTTGTCCAAAGTGATCATTAGGAATGATTAAAGCAGCAGTCTCTGAGGGTGGCCTGATAGTGGTCACACAGCCTCTTTGTATGAAATTTTCCCTAGCAACCATCGAAGACACAAAAACAGTTATCAGGGCACTCCTATCATCCTGGTTCCTAACTCCACCCCAGAAGGCCTGGTCCAGTTACGGGAGCACAGCACCGGGCCTTGTGTGGAATGTACAAGCTCCCCAGCCACACTCTTCCTCAAGTCTGGGAACATTGATCTCATCTAGAGGTCCAGTAGACTCTTGCAGACCTTCAGTGTTGTCTCTGTACATGAGTCCTTTCTGCTTCCCAAAGCCAGAAAAAGACTCCTCTTTCAGATGGGTCCACCCTTCCCTGAGTTGAGACAACAAAAATTTAGTTCACCGAATGGGGGTGAAGGCCATGGAGAAAAGAAAATCCTGTGGACAAAAGCCACCAGTTAATATTCCAAAGTAGCCTCCTGACATAGTACTGTGGATCAGAATAGAGGGAAATAGGGGTTTGGAGGCAATAGATGAATCCAGAAGTACCTGATGCCCTTAGTAGATAAATAGATATGGCAGAAGGAAAGAAATCGTTTTGCCAGTGAGTAGAAAAAGAAGGGCTGTTTCATCTTCAGCTTTACACAGAGGAATTTCTGGGGAAAAATGGGAAGAGTCTGTGATTGCTGAATTACAAAGGGTATGAGTCATTTGTAAATATTAAGAAAAATAAAACATGTGCTTATGCCTAAATGTAGCTAGCAAGAAACTTAATAATCACCCACGTATCTCCCCTTAATTATCGAATTAATCTAATTACTTCCTACCATCTTTTGACCCTTCTCTTCCCACACATTCCCACTTATTATTTTTTACCTAAATGACACAACAGTCACCCGAAACAAAAAACCCACAGATAACCAAGAGAAGCCACACGTTTGAGAAAGACTCCTGTTATATTTTCATGTCACCCTATATTAACATACCTCCTTTTTTTAGAATCTCAAACTCTGAGAGGAGAATATAAGATGTAACTGGAAGGCAAAGTGACCTCATGCGTTTCTGCAAATACTGTTGGTTCTCCAAGGGGCAGGAAGCCGACTCCAGAGGCCTCTTGCTTTTTGATAATCCCTCAGGACACAGCAGAACAACAAGCATAAAATGTCTGAATACAGGTGACTAAAACTTGACTCTACCAGGATGGAGTTTGTCCAGCTGCCTCCTCTCTCAACGCCAAAATGCACCTTGAATGCCCCTTTTTGGTTTATTGAGAAAGATCTTAAACAGTTCAATATTTTTTCTTCTTATTGACATCCACACAGTGGAAATCTGGCATTTGGGGGCCCCTGCAGCTGACTTTCTCCCATGATACGCTCTCTATATCTGCCTTTGTTTTTGAATACTCTGCTTTCTTATTCTCACTTATACTTCTCTTTGGAGAGAGGGCTTTGGAGAAACCAAAATAATTGGACTCCAGGGAGAGCTGAGTTACAGAGCTGAGGTGTAAATGCACTGACAAAATACTTTTTCTCCATATCGTGTTTTTATTTCAAAACCTTGCTTAAAAACTGTTTTCTAATTGAAGTATTCTATTTTTTAATTATTATTATTGCATTAACAATTACTTATTGAGTACCTAATTAGTGAACATTGTACTAGGCTCTTCAGCTAGGTCCTTTCAGCTGATCGTCTGGCATCCATGAGAAATAGGAACTGCTACACTTATTTCAGAGATTAGAAAACCGAGTGTCAGAAAGAAAGGGCTAGGGACTTTCCTGGTGGCGCAGTGATTAAGAATCTGCCTGTCAGTTCAGGGGACACAGGTTCGAGCCCTGGTCCGGGAAGATCCCACATGCTGCAGAGCGACTAAGCCCATGCGCCACAACTACTGAACCTGTGCTCTAGAGCCTGCGAGCCACAACTACTGAAGCCCGCGCACCTAGAGCCCATGCTCCGCTACACGAGAAGCCACCACACCACAATGAAGAGTAGCCCCCGTTTACCGCAACTAGAGAAAGTCCGCGCACAGCAATGAAGACCCAATGCAGCCAAAAAATAAATAAATTTTTAAAAATTTTGTAAAAAAGAAAAGAAATAAAGGGCTAATAAAGGGCAGACAGAGGCAAATAAGCAGAAAGCTAAGGAAGCTTAAGCCACAGGGCCCTCTCTTACATGGGCCCCTTTCAAGGCGCGGCACTTAATTCTGAATACATGAGCTCTATTCTTCTCCTTAGGAAGAGATTTCAGAATTGCATAAAGCTTCAGTTCCCACAAAGACTGGATCTGTCCCTGGTGTGGAGCCAGTATGTGAACTCAGAATTATCTGACTTGGAAGTCTACGCTCTTCACAGAGAACTATTGTTGATTATGAAATATGAGTCAGAAAATATAACTTCTGCTCCCTAAATCTGCCGTAACCTTGAACACTCCAATAATCTTAATAGAGCACTCTGTTCAAATACCACTTGAATCACTCCTTTGGAGAATCAGAGACATCTATTAGCAGATACTCACTTACCACCATGTGGCAGGTGGGATAAGAGAGGCCTTGTAAGAGAGTAGTTCAAAGGACTGTCTTTGAAGCTGGCTCCCTGGGTTAGAATCCTGGTTCTCCCACTTTATCCCTACCTGTGTGTGCTTAGGCAAGTTATTTAACCTCTCTGTGCCAGAATTTCCTCTTCTGAAAAATGGGTACAATAACAGTTTCTACCTCATAGGAGTTTGTGTGTGTGTCTGTACATATATTAAACAAGTTAAAAGGGTTTTTCAAACTGCAGGTCAAGACTCATCAGTTGGTCATGAAATCAACTTAATGGGTTAACTGCATTTTTTAAAAAAAATGAAATAGAATCAGAATACAATCTAACAGAAGATATCAGAATGCATTGCACACAGTCAGGGTAGGTAATGATTTTCTGAAATCTTTGGCTTCCATCGTGTATGTATGAGTGTGCTGCATTGCTTTGTAAAATGTATTTCTTATGGTGAGTCACCACCCAAAAGGTTTGAAAACCTGAGTGAATACAAGCAAAGCAATTAGAAGTATACGAGGCGGGCTTCCCTGGTGATGCAGTGGTTGAGAATCCGCCTGCCAATGCAGGGGACACTGGTTCAAGCCCTGGTCCGGGAAGATCCCACATGCTGCGGAGCAGCTAAGCCCGTGCGCCACAACTGCTGAGCCTGTGCTCTAGAGCCCGTGAGCCACAACCACTGAGCCCGTGTGCTGCAACTACTGAAGCCCACATACCTAGAGCCTGTGCTCCGCAACAAGAGAAGCCACCACAACGAGAAGCCCACAGCACAACGAAGAGTAGCCCCTGCTCGCTGCAATTAGAGAAAGCCCGCACACAGCAACGAAGACCCAACACAGCCAAAAAAATAAATTAATTAAAAACAAAAAAAGAAGTATACAAGGCTTCAAGGCCTGGGAATAATTCTCTATGCCTCTCAGTTCTGTCATCTGGATCTGAAGTGCCATCCTCTGAGCCATCCTTCCTTTTTCCTGAAAGGTGCACATGTTTACAGCTAAGTAGTTTTATAAGCCTGCTTCCTGTCTGGAGAATTTTGGGGGTACAACTTCTTTCATTTTATCTTCTTTTTGTCCCTTTCAGTTCAAGCTGTCAATGTTTCTGCTAGTATAAAATTCTCAAGAGTCTTGTGGGCCTCCTGTGCATGTCATGGGAATTCACTCCAGTAGACAAGAGGCTCTTCCTCTTACCTTTCCTGGATAATTTCATCTCTATTTTTTTCTTTTGTTGAGATGGCTGATGGGATGGCTGAAAGGCTCTCTTCAAAGAGCCTTTTTGGTCTACTACAAAGCTGCTGTGAACATTCATGTATAAGTCTTTGTATGGACGTATGCTTTCACTTCTCTTAGGTAACTATCCTGGAGTGAAATGGCTGAGTCATATGGTGGGTATATGTTTAATTTTTTTTTAAATTAATTATTTTTTGGCTGCGTTGGGTCTTCCTTGCTGTGTGCGGGCTTTCTCTAGGTGAGGCAAGCAGGGGCCACTCTTCCTTGTGGTGTGTGGGCCTCTCATCGTGGTGGCTTCTCTTGTTGCGGAGCATGGGCTATAGAGAGCACGGGCTTCAGTAGTTGCGGTGCGTGGGCTCAGTAGTTGTGGCTTGCAGGCTCGGTAGTTGTGGTGCACGGGCTTAGTTGCTCTGCAGCATGTGGGATCTTCCCCGACCAGGGCTCGAACCCCTGTCCCCTGCATTGGCAGGCCAATTCTTAACCACTGCGCCACCAGGGAAGTCCCTGTTTAACTTTTAAAGAAATCTCTAAACTGTTTTCCAAAGAGGTTGTACATTTTACATTCCCACCAGCATTCCAATTACTTCATATCCTCACCAACATTTAGTATGGACAGGCTTTTTAATTTTAACCATTCTAATGGGGGGATTACCTAATGATTTTAACAGCAGTTCACAATATTTGCTTGAACCAAATTCATTAGAGCTTGCAAAATGCTGATTTATTATTTCTGCATTGATTAGCTGGCATTCTTTAGTAAAACAGACCTTTCTCTCATAAACTGAGATTATGTAGTTACCCTAAATATAGTGCCCATTAGAAAGGAGGTTAAATGTTTAATTCCTTCACTTTAATTGCCAGTTTTCAAAACAAAGAGTTATTTTAATCCTTACATACCTTTTTTTTATATACCTTTTTGATTCAAGTAGGTCATTCTTGTTTTCCTATTTTGCAATATGAAAGATATGACTATGAGACTCAAAAGAGCTTAAGGAAATTGCTTAAGGTCTCAATCTCAGCCAACAATCAAAAATCCTGATAAGAGTTTGCTTCTAAAATAAAAGTCTTGGTTGCCAAGGTACTTTGAAGACTCGTCACAGTATGCCTGTACTGGGCGCCTGCTTCCTAGTAACGTGCTCAGATTTACTGAGAAACATCTCATCTCCCCGCCATTAACTCCTTCCCTGACAGCAGGGTCATTACCCTGAGTGTCTCACAGGCTGTTGTGCTGCCCTTCCCAGCACCTGCTGGCTTGAGGCGGAAGCTGAACACTGTGGCGCAACAGGCCTGGAATACTTTCCTTTGCCAGGAAAGACCCTTCACTGACTTCTGTCTGAGCAGGCTGCTTTTCTTTCAGAAATTAGAATTAATTAGGGCTGACCTCCTGGGCTCTTTTCCGAGCAAGGATGGGGCAGAAAGTAGCAAGTGGCAGAAAAGCCAGGAACCTGAAAGTGGGTTTAGATGGTGGAGTCAGTGAGGGACACAGAAGTTAAGGGGTAGATGGAGTGATTGACGTTCAGCTGGAAGGCTCTGGAACAGAGGTAGCAGTTGCTAAAATGTTCAAATACATCTGTGTTCTTCCATAAATAGCTGCTGCTCTGTGAACTCCCCACCCATACCCCAGTGCCTGTCTTCTTCCCACCTTGGCACCCAGTCTCTTCTCTCATAACCCTCCCATGACTGTTTTGATTAGCTAGGGTCCAGGCTGAACTATCGTTAAATATTTTGAATAACTGCCCTGGGTGTGGACACAAAATGGATTGGAATTCTCACTGGTGTGACCTGGCACCTATACTCTAACTTGAACATGTACATGGTGTTGTCGACCACTGTTGAGACAGCCTAGATGCTGCCTACCCTTGGGGTCATGCACTTGTGGGTACTGGGTTGTGAGGTCACATGTATTTCTTACTCTTGGGATCAAAAGTTTGAAAAACCCAAACTAGGGCATACCAGGCAAAGGAGGCTGAATGCAGAGGTACACAGCTTGTTTCTGGAAAGGAAAGACAAGATGACTAGGCAGTAGGCCAGGCCGGAATGAAGGCTGTGCGACTCACGGTCAATCAAGAGTGGCCGGGAAGCAGTGAGAGTCAGATGTGGGGCACAGGATGGGAAGATAGTGAATTGGAGGTCTGAAGTACATTAGGGATAAAAGAAGGAAGCATGTGTATTGGATGTATGGTTCAGGCATGAAGGAATAATCACCCCACCAAAGATAAAGCAAAGAACTTAAGTCCTGAAAGTAGAGGAGGTTCCTCATGGACAGACACATACAGGGAGCCAGGAAGAGACCAGGAAGGAATTCTAAGGGCTCCCTGCATTAGTAGGCAGTGGAGAAAGAAGCACTCTGAAGGGCACTGAGAAGGAGGAGCCAGAGAGCTGGGAACTTGCAAAACTGGGAGGAGACAGAAATGCAAGAGTAAGGGCTTAACAGGCTGAAATATAATAGGTCAAGTAAAATAAAGGCCTCCAGATCCCTGGGGTGCCTCAGAAGTAGAATGGGCCTATGGTTAGTATCCTGACTGCAGGGGCAAGCCTTGCTTGGTAATTCTGAACTCTAGGACCTTGGGCAAGTGACTTAAATTCTTGTGACTCAGTTTTTTAATCTATAAAATGGAGATAATAATAGGAATTCCCTGGAAGTCCAGTGGTTAGGACTCGATGCTTTCACTGCCTTGGGCCGGATTCAATCCCTGGTCAGGGAACTGAGATCCCTCAAGCCATGCGGTGCGGCCAAGAAAAAAAAAAGAAAACATAAAACAGATAAAATAAGAACATCTACCTCAGAGAGTTTCAAAAATTAGATGAGAGAGAGAGAGAGAGACTCTCTGAACCGGGTTTAAAATGTTATTCATGCAACATATAAGCATATGCTAAATTATGATAACTATGGTACCAGCTACCTAAAATTTTTTATACTTTCTGGGCTTGAGTTTCCTTGCATTGGTGTATAAACTCTAGAAACACAAGAAAGAGGAAAGAAAGAAAGACAGCCATGAAGGAGCTGAATAAAGACAAATCTCTTTCTAATCACAGAATTAAGCACATATTAAATGGGGAATTCCCTGGCGGTCCAGTGGTTAGGACTCGGCGCTTCCATTGTTGTGGCCCAAGTTCAATCCCTGGTCAGGGAACTAAGATCCCACAAGCTGTGCAGTGTGGCAAAAAAAAAAAAAAAAAGCACACATTAGAAATTGTGACATTGGTACCTCCACTCTGCCCTCTTCAGTTGCTTTTTGTGGTTGTTTTTGAGACTAAACTTGCTTCCCTGTATTTGTGACTTTCAGAGCACAAGCCAGGGTCACTAAAATAAAGATTTCTCACCCACTAACTGCACAAGCAATACTTTTATTCTGGCCTGGATCCTTTTCCCGACTTCTCTGTGGGCCCGAGAACCAAATAAGGTAATACACTGAGGAAGGCATGGAAGTTCAGGCGCCACCGAGGGGGGAAGAGGGTGGAGCTGAAATCAGAAAAGGAGGCTCAGGAACTGAGCTGACTCAGGAGGCCGGGCGCAGCAAGGAAGGACCACTGTTCACGTGACACTTTGTTCCTTAGGGTTCCCGGAGGAACGTGGGGAGCTGAAAAAACACACACACACCCAGAGACATCAAAGGCAGTCTTTCCAAATGGCTAAAATTTCTGAGCATTACTGTTTTCCACTCAAGTTATCACCAGGCTTCAGAGCCAGACTTGGGGTTTGAATCCCATCTCCATCCCTTACAAGCTGTGTGACCTCGGGCAACTTACTAAACCTCTCTGTATCCAGTTTCCACTTACTTTAAATGCTATAATAGGGCTTCCCTGGTGGCGCAGTGGTTAAGCATCCACCTGCCAATGCAGGGGACACAGGTTCGATCCCTGGTCTGGGAAGATCCCACATGCCACAGAGCAACTAAGCCCGTGCGCCACAACTACTGAGCCTGTGCTCTAGAGCCCATGAGCCATAATTACCGAGGCAGCGTGCAGCAACTACCGAAGCCTGCATGCATAGAGCCCATGCTCAGCAACAGGAGAAGCCACCGCAATGGTAAAGCCCACCTGCCGCAACAAAGAGTAGCCCCCGCTCGCTGCAACCAGAGAAAGCCCACGTGCAGCAATGAAGACCCAATGCAGGCAAAAATAAATAAATAAAATTTTAAAATTTCTAATAAATAAATGGTACAATAGGGAAGTTCCCTGGCGGTCCAGTGGTTAAGACTCACGCTTCCACTGCAGGGGGTGCGGGTTTGATCCCTGGTCAGGGCACAACCCTCATGCCACACGGTGCGGCCAAAAAAAAAAAAATCTAAATGCTACAATTACATTTTATAAATCCGGTAAATTCCAGAGAAAACTACAGAGTGAAAATTATTGCGTGTGCTGTCGGGGGAGCTGCTGCTGCATGTGGAGAAAGGTATTTGGTGGGGGAGCGGGCAGTGCCAGGGGAATAGAATTACTCACATGCTCTCAGCTAACTCACAAACTTCAGTTGTCATGTGACATATCCCCAGACTAGGAGAAATTAGATAATCAACTGATGAGTATTGGAAAGTAATTATGGACCAATTTAAAATGAAAGTTTTAAACCCAAGTTATTTTGGCTCTTCAGTAAAAAGAACTTTCATTAATTTTCATTAAATGTAATTATAAAATATTAGACCATACAGAGAAACAAATAGCCAAAAAAAGAGAAATCTTCATCTTACCACCTAGAGGTAAATGCTATTATTCTGGTATATAAGCTTTCCTACTATTTCTCTGAGTCTATATGTGTGTGTGTGTGTGTGTGTGTGTGTGTGCGCGCGCGCGCGCACGCACGTGTGTGTGTGTGTATGTATATAGGGCATATGCACACACGTATAATACTTACATATTTGAAAAATAAATCATACCTGCATTGTTCTGTAACCTGCGTGGGTTTCTGTGGGGGTTATTTGGTGGTGGTTGTGCGGGGAGAGTGTTAAGAATAGTTGTGAATCCTCTTAAAGTCCACTATGCGGCCACCAGCCTTCTCAGTTTCCTTACACACATAATTCCTCTTTGCTGATTCAGTGTTTCCCAATCTTTTTGATTCTGTAACACACTTTAAGAGGACTAAACTTTCCCAGGACACAGCATGGTGAATGAAAGGAAGTATAACCTGAATAGAGCCATAAACTATAACCTGAAATGAACAGGTTATAGTTCATAAATGAACACATTATAACCTCATTTGCTGGCCCTGCTCCTTAAAGTTTAAAACAAAAACAAACAATGAAAGCTCATGAAGCAAGCTACAGAATTTTATCTGGAGAATAAAGCTTTATCTGGGTGTATTTGTAATTTAAATTCTGAAATATGTGGGAAGCAATCAGCAGCAATCTAGACATCCTAGGGAATGTACATCAACTATACTTCAATAAAAATAATAAAAATAAAATAAAGTAAGGGACTTCCCTGGTGGCACAGTGGTTAAGACTCCGCGCTCCCAATGCAGGGGGACCGGGTTCGATCCCTGGTCAGGGAACTAGAGCCACATGCATGCCGCAACTAAGAGTTCGCATGCCACAATTAAGGAGCTGGTGAGCCGCAACTAAGGAGCCTGCAAGCTGCAACTAAGGAGTCCCCATGCTGCAACTAAGACCCAATGCAACCAAATAATAAATAAATATTTTTTTAAAAATGAAAAACAAAATAAAATAAAGTAAAAGACATGCTAGGGAAGGCTGAAAAGAGACCAGGAGTAGGGGGTGCAATTCTGGGGTTCCCTACCTTCCAACCTCCCTTTGCTCTAAGATCAATGCTGGAAAGATTATGGCAGAGCCTCTGGGCAAGTGTGGGGAGGGCTGGGAATGAGAGCTTTACACTCATTTTTGATGAACATTTATCATCTTTTATGTGTCAGGCTGGCTTCAGGCTTGTGACAGGAAGGGATCTTGTGGCTGAGAAGAGGTTTAGGAAGAAGCTGGGAGCCAGCCTGTCTCTTCCAAGTTACATGAATATAAATGTTCTGTAAATGTTCTATAAAATGCTACACTATTTTGATATCATCAACAGCGTAATTATTCTTTTTCTTTCTCGTCTTGCTCTCCTCTTGTGGATTCTCTCCTTTTCTTTTCCTTTTCTTTTTTTGACCTTTTTTAAAGTTTTTTTGATGTGGACCACTTTTTAAAAACTAAATTTATTTATTATTTATTTTTGGCTGCATTGGGTCTTGCTGCGTGCAGGCTTTCTCTAGTCGAGGCGAGCGGGGACTACTCTTCATTGTGGTGCACCATCTTCTCATTGCAGTGGCTTCTTTTGTTGCGGAGCATGGGCTCTAGGCATGTGGGCTTCAGTAGTTGCAGCACGTAGGATCAGTAGTTGGGGCTTGCGTGCTCTAGGGCGCAGGATCAGTAGTTGTGGCGCACAGGGCCTAGTTGCTCCGTGGCATGTGGAATCCTCCGGGACCAGGGCTCGAACCCGTGTCTCCTGCATTGGCAGGCAGACTCTCAACCACTGCACCACCAGGGAAACCCCACCTGCACTTTTGAACACAGAGCTACACATGTAGGAGTTCCCACAATCCCCGTAGGTTTGATATTCACCAGAATGACTCACAGAACTCAAGAAACCACTATACCTGCTGTTCCATTTTTATCATAAAGGATACAGATCAGGAACAGCCAAATAGACAGATGCACTGGGCAAGGTATGGGAGGGTCCCCGACACAGTACTTCTGTGCCTTCTCCTCGTAGAATCAGGGTGCATCACCCCTCCAGCATATCAATGTTTTCACCAACCAGGAAGCTCCACTGAGCTTCAGTCCATGGTGTTTAATGCGAGTGTCATTGCATAGGCTAGATTGATTAAATCAATGGCTCCATGATTGAATTCAATCTCCAGCTCCTCTCCTCTCTCCAGAGATTGGGCTGGCTCAAAGCCCCAACCCTCTAATCATGTGGTTGCTCAGGAAATTCCAAGGGTTTTAGAAGCTCAGTGCCAGGAACCTGGGACAAAGACCAGACAAATTATTTTTCACACAACAGTTGCCTTTTCACTTTCTTAAAGAGCACTCTCTTAATGCTCTTTATTGCACAAACATTTTTAATTTTGATAAAGTTCAACTTTATTTTTTCTTTTGTTGCTTGTGCTTTTGGTGCCATATCTAGGAATCCATTGTCAAATCCAAGGTCATGAAGATTTGCGCCTATGTTTCACTGTAAGAGTTTTATGGTTTTAGATCTAATACTTCGGTGGTTGATGCATTTGCAGTTAATTTTTGTATATGGTATGAGGTAGGGGTTCAACTTCACTTTGTTTTTCATGTGGATATCAGTTGTCACAACACCATTTGTTTTGAAGAGACTATTCTTTCCCCATTGAAAAGTCTTGGCCTGTGGCCCTTGTCAAAAATCAATTGATTATAGATGTATGAGTTTATTTCTGGACTCTCAATTCTATTCCAATCGTCTATATGTCTATCGTTATGCTAGTACCACAATGTATTGATTACTATAACTTTGTAGTAAGTTTTGAAATTGGGAAGTGTGAGTCCTCCAAATTTTTTCTTATTTCTCAATATTAATTTTGGCTTTTCCACTTCTGCATAAAGTCTCTTGGAATTTTGGTAGGGATTGCACTGAATCTGTAGATTGCTTTGTGTACTACTGCATATCTTAACGATATTAAGTCTTCTAATCCATGAATAGGGGATATCTTTCTTGTTACAATTTTAAGTCTGCTATGATACACCTTTGAAGTATTTCAGAGAATTAACTGTACTGAATGTACAAATGTTGCTTGATACATTTAAAGGAATGAAATCAGTCAAGTGTGTAAATAAAGTTAATTGTTTAGGGAAATTCTGCTTAACTTCTGATTCTATTAAAGATTTATCTAAGGACAGTGGGAATTATTATTTTTAGAAATTTATTTTTAATTTATTTATTACTTTTGGCTGTGTTGGGTCTTCGTTGCTGTGCTGCGGGCTTTCTCTAGTTGCGGCAAGTGGGGGGCTACTCTTCGTTGTGGTTCCCAGGCTTCTTATTGCGGTGGCTTCTCTTGCAGAGCACGGGTTCTAGGTACGCGGGCTTCAGTAGTTGTGGCGCACGGGCTTAGTTGCTTGCTCCACGGCATGTGGGATCTTCCCGGACCCAGGCTCGAACCCATGTCCCCTGCATTGGCAGGCGGATTCTTAACCACTGCGCCACCAGGGAAGCCCGGAATTATTGATCTTATTTAAAAATTAGGTTCTTAGAAAATAAAATAACAATGATTGGAAATTTACCTTAACCTTACAGAAAGAATTGGATTTCAGAATTTGAAACTTTGATAAATTTAATATTAATCAAAACACTAGAATCAATCATTATTCCTTTCCAGGCACAAGAACACTACTCAGAAAATAAAAAGTCCAGGGAGGGAATTCCCTGGTGGTCCAGTGATTAGGACTCCGTGCTTCCAGTGCAGGGTGCACTGGTTTGATCCCTGGCTGGAGAACTAAGATCCCGCAAACTGCTCAGCACAGCTAAAAAAGAAAAGAAAAGAAAAGAAAAGAAAGGAAAAGAAAAGAAAAGAAATCACACATAAGAACATCTCTTACTCATAAGTATACCTCCTAAAGATTCCTAACCACCTTTAGATATTCCCCCAATATCCCACCTCTCGGAAGTGATGAATGTTAACTTTTGGAGGGGGGGAAAATCTCCTGAGTGCACATACTTCTAACATACCATTATAGCAGCTCTCTGAGCCTTCCAGAGAGAAATATAATAAGTACCCAATTAATGTTTATTGACTGAATGAAAGTGATTGATTCAGCTTTGCTTCACTGAAAGCACTTAGTAGGCACTTTGTAAACACTTGTTGATATACGAATAAATAGACGTATAACATGGACATTTTACATATTAATGAAATTTCAAAATTATTCCTCACTTTGTGCTTCAACCACACTGGCGTATTTTTTTTTAATTCCTCTAACTTACTACAGGAACTTTACATATTCTGTATGCTCTTCCAGGAACATTCTCTCACTGCTCTCACAAACTTTGCCAGATATCTCCGGCTTCTGCTAAATCATCACTTCCTCCAGGAAGCCTTCTTTGGTTTACCTAATCAGGCCAATCTTTCCTATGACATGTTCTTAAGACACCATTTCCCTTTTCAGACCATTTTCTACATAAATAATTTCACAACCACTTGTGAGATTCTTTTTTCTAATTCCCCTCTATGTTGGAACTTAGCCCCATGATGGTAGCCTGAGACTCTGTTTTGGCTTACTACTTTTTCCTCCAAATCCATCTCAGTGTTTGGACAATAGAAGGCACCTAACAAATACTTCTTGACTGAATGAATGATTGTTAAATATGTGATATGATCTAAAAAACTGTTTCAGGGAATAATATAAAAATACCTAAAAGGTGGCACCTCAAAGGATCAAGGCAATTAGGCTTAAAAAAAAAACTTTAAGGGCTTCCCTGGTGGCACAGAGGTTAAGAATCCACTTGCCAATGCAGGGGACACAGGTTCCAGCCCTGGTCTGGGAAGATCCCACATGCTGCAGAGCAACTAAGCCCGTAAGCCACAACTACTGAGCCTGTGCTCTAGAGCCCGCAAGCCACAACTGCTGAAGCCTATGCGCCTAGAGCCTGTGCTCCACAACAAGAGAAGCCATTGCAATGAGAAGCCCGCGCACTGCAACGAAGAGTAGTCCCTGCTCACTGCAACTAGAGAAAGCCCGCATGCAGCAACAAAGACCCAACACAGCCAAAAATAAAATAAATTTTAAAAAATAAATAAATTAAAAACAAAAACAAAAACTTTAAACTATGTGATTTGCAGAAACACTATTTTCACATAGTTGTCCCGGATATTGAATTAAAACGAGTTTTTAAATGATTATTTGTTGGAATTGTGTGAGGTTATTTTCCATTTGTCCCTGTAGATCAACACTGTCCAACAGATATGTGAGCCACACATGTAATTTTAAGTGCTCTAGTAGCCACAGTCAAAAAGTACAAAGAGGGCTTCCCTGGTGGTGCAGTGGTTGAGAGTCCGCATGCCGATCGATGCAGAGGACACAGGTTCGTGCCCCGGTCCGGGAAGATCCCACATGCTGCGGAGTGGCTAGGCCCGTGAGCCATGGCCGCTGAGCCTGCGCGTCCGGAGCCTGTGCTCCGCAATGGGAGAGGACACAACAGTGAGAGGCCCGCCTACCGCAAAAAAAAAAAAAAAAATCATCTGTTTCTTTATATATCTTTTTTTTCAGCTGCACCGCTTGGCTTGTGGGATTTTATTTCCCCAACCAGGGATTGAACCCAGGCCCTTGGCAGTGACAGTGCAGAGTCCTAACAGATGAATTTAACTGTAATAATATAGTTTATTTAACCCAGTACATAAAAAATAATTTCGACATGTAATCAATATAAACATTACATTCTTTTTTAATACCAAATGTTTGAAATCCAGCATGTATTTTACATTTACAATACATCTCAATTTGGACTCAAATAACCACATGAGCCTAGTGGTGGTTGTATTGGACAATACAACCCTAGATCAATTCCCAGTCTTTGCCTTCCTCTGTGCCCTGGGAGGCTGACTTGGGCTTGCATCACCCAGCTCTCTTGCCCTCAGTTTTCCAGATAGCTTTGGGCAAAGAAGGCACCATCAAAAGATGGGACTATAGGAAGAGAAAGTAGTCCAGTTATTTCATCTCTGGTCACCCCCAACCCCTGCCCGAACTGGGCTGCCACGTTTCCTCTACCTAAGGCCATTATGGCCTCTCTTCATAGCTACAGCATTTGTCTGGTTCTGGTAACCCTGCTCCCTTCCATGACCCATTCAGCCTAAGAGCTGCCTCTGGGAGTTCCTCCCTCCTCTGTGGGTTTCCTTAACCCTGTCCATAATTCTATAAATAATTACCTCTTCAGTTAACCGTTTGTTGAGTATGTCATCTGCTTCCTACGAGGACACTGACTGAACCAAGTAGTTAAAAAACTATAGGTCTACACTTTTATTAGATTTTCCTTCATGGATACTGGAAGTCAATCACAATACTGAATGTTTTAATTCTTATACATAGATGTCAATGCCTGGCCATCAGTAATTCTTTTTTCTTAAAAAAAAAAAGCACTCAGGACTTCCCTGGCAGTCCAGTGGTTAAGACACTACGCTTCCAATGCAGGGGGCCCGGGTTTGATCCCCGGTTGGGGAACTAAGATCCCACATGCTACATGCTATACAGTGTGTCCAAAAAAAAAAAAAAGAAAAAAGAAAAAAATACAAATCTCGGGGCTTCCCTGGTGGGGCAGTGGTTGAGAGTCCGCCTGCCGAAGCAGGGGACACGGGTTCATGCCCCGGTCCGAGAAGATCCCACATGCCGCAGAGCGGCTAGGCCCGTGAGCCATGGCTGCTAAGCCTGCGCGTCTGGAGCCTGTGCTCCGCGACGGGAGAGGCCACAACAGTGAAAGGCCCACGTATTGCAAAAAAAAAAAAAAAAAATCTGGGAATTCCTTGGCAGTCCAGTGGTTAGGACTTTGCACTTTCACTGCTGAGGTCAGGGGTTCCATCCCTGATCACGTGAACTAGGATCCCGCAAGCTGCACGGCAAAGCCAAAAATTAAAAAAGCACTTAACCTACTGTATAGCACAGGGAACTATACTCAATATTATGTTTTTTTAAAAATTTTTATTTATTTATTTATTCATTTATTTATTTTCGGCTGCATTGGGTCTTCCTTGCTGCGCGGGCTGTCTCTAGTTGTGGCGAGCAGGGGCTACTCTTAACTGCGGTGCGTGGGCTTCTCATTGCGGTGGCTTCTCTTGTTGCAGAGCACGGGCTCTAGGCATGTGGGCTTCAGTAGTTGAGGCATGTGGGCTCAGTAGTCATGGCACACGGGCTTAGCTGCTCCATGGCATGTGGGATCTTCCTGGACCAGGGCTGGAACCTGTGTCTCCTGCATGGGCAGGCAGATTCTTAACCACTGCACCACCAGGGAAGTCCTAGATTTTTTTGTTTTTGGCCATACCGCACACCATGTGGGATCTTAGTTTCCCAACCAGGGATGGAACCCACACCCCCTGCAGTGGAAGGGAGGAGGTTTTTTTTTTTTTTTTTAATTTATTTATTGTTTTGGCTGCATTGGGTCTTCGTTGTTGTGCATGAGCTTTCTCTAGTTGCAGTGAGGGGGGGCTATTCTTCATTGCAGTGCGCAGGCTTCTCATTGTGGTGGCTTCTCTTGTTGCAGAGCATGAGCTCTAGGTGCATGGGCTTCAGTAGTTGCGGCATGCAGGCTCAGTAGTTGTGGCTCACGGGCTTAGTTGCTCCGCGGTATGTGGCATCTTCCTGCACCAGGGATCGAACCCATGTCCCCTGCATTGGCAGGTGGATTCTCAACCACTGCGCCAGCAGGGAAGCCCTGGAAGGGAGGAGTCTTAACCACTGAATTGCCAGGGAAGTCCTAGAATTTTTAATTTTATTTTTTGGCCGCGCCACACAGCTTGCCAGAGATCCCTGACCAGGGATTGAACCCAGGCCATGGCTGTGAAAGTGCCAAGTCCTAACCACTGGACCACCAGGGAATTCCTTATACTCAATATTTTTAAATAAACTATAAAGAAAAAGAATCTGGGGGGACTTCCCTGGTGGTCCAGTAGTTAAGTATCCACCTTCCAATGAAGGGGACTTGGGTTTGAGCCCTGGTCAGGGAAATAAGATCCCATATGCTGCAGGGCAACTAAGCCCGCGTGACACAGCTACTGAGCTCGCGTGCCTCAACTAGAGAGCCCACGTGCAGCAAACTACAGAGCCCACGCTCTCTGGAGCCCCTGCACCACAATTATAGAGCCCACTCGCCCTGGAGCCCGCGTGCCAGAACTAGAGAGAGAAAACCCACAAGCCACAACTAAGACCAACGCAGACAAGGAAAAAAAAGAATCTGGAAAAGAATATATGTATACCTACATACATACATATATATATATATATAACCGAATCACTGTACGGTACACCTGAAAGTAACACCACACTGTAAATCAACTATACTTCAATTTTTTTTTTAATTAAGAAGAAGCACTTAGGGGCTTCCCCAGTGGCACAGTGGTTAAGAATCCGCCTGCCATTGCAGGGGACACAGGTTCGATCCCTGGTCCAAGAAGATCCCACATGCCGCGGAGCAACTAAGCCCGTGCACCACAACTACTGAGCCTGCGCTCTAGAGCCCGCGAGCCACAACTACTGAGCCCATGCACCACAACTACTGAAGCCTGGATGCCTAGAGCCCATACTCGGTAACAAGAGAAGCCACTGCAATGAGAAGCCCACGCACCACAATGAAGAGTAGCCCCCGCTCACCACAACTAGGAAAGCCCGCACACAGCAACAAAGACCCAACGCAGCCAAAAATAACTAAATAAAATAAATAAATTTTTTAAAAAAAGAAAAAAAGAAAAAGCACTTAACAAATTGGTAACAGGTGAATTTTAGAAATGAACAATAACTTAGAGCCATGGTTCTTGACTTGAGGTAGTGAGATGTCAGAGTAATTTCTGTATTTGGAATCCTTCTGTTCATAAGTGACAGGAAAAAAAACCAACTCAAAGTGGCTTAGGCAAATCAGAGGAAGAGGTAGGGGACATGTATGTTCAAACAACTGGGAATCGCAAAAGTGGAATTGGGTCAGGGCTTCTTAAACAAGAGTTTTAGAGCTCGTTATTCCCCATCTGTCAGCTCTCCCTCTCTTTAGGTTGGGTCCACTGCAGGCTGCTTCCTCCCTACTAGAAGGAGGATGGCTGGCAGGTTCAGGACCCCACTAGTCGGAGGAAAGGAACACACCTCTCTCTGCCTGGCCTAGCAGCAGTGCTGGCAAGATAGCTACTGGTTCATGGAATTAATACTGTACATCAATAATTACTGCTGCTCTTATAAATTTATATGGACATTTTTGGCAGTGTACAACTTACAGAGTCTTAAATTGGCAGGGTTTCTGTAAAAAAGATAATAGATTATGGCTATAATGCAGCTAATACAGAACCTGATGATAAAAAGTTAGCCCCAGGAAGTTATCCTTAGAGTTCAAATTTGCAATCACTTTAACCAGAAGCCCTAGCACAATTTTATGGCTTGTAAAAAATATGGAAAATAAAAATTGTTAAAATCTTACATTCTACACTTAGATTGTGGCTATTTAAAATTCTAAAATTACTGAAATTTCTAAAGTTACAAGTCCCATTAGCTGACAGGTCTGATTGGATTAGTCATCCATTCCTGAACTAATGGGGGTGGGGCAGGCCACTAAGAACCAGGATGATTTAACTAGGGATGCTCATGTCTCTATCCCTAAAAAAGTGGGGTGTAGGACCCAACCACACCTAAATCAATAACGTGGTCTACTGTGAGAATGGTAGTTCCTCAGAGAAAATCAAAGGATGTTTGTTTACTACCACATATGATCCCCATTCTTTGTCTAAGAAATTCTGCTATGTCCCGTTGAAGCTTCCTATGGTTCTAGGGTCTAGACAAGAGTGGTTGATGGTCGAATAAATTTAAAGGAACATTAAAATATTCCATAATTTAAATGGATAGTTACTTGGCTGCAGTTACTAGAAGATAGAAAGTGTGTGTGGATGGCCAGAGGAGGTTCAAAACGTATTTGAGAATACAGTTGGAGGGATTAAGAGTGCTCCATTGAGGACTGCCCTGGTGGCACAGTGGTTAAGAAACCGCCTGCCAATGCAGGGTTCGATCCCTGGTCTGGGAAGATCCCACATGCCGCAGAGCAACTAAGCCTGTGCACCACGACTACTGAGCCTGTGCCCTAGAGTCCAAGAGCCACAACTACTGAGCCCGTGTGCCACAACTACTGAGCCCACACACTGCAACTACTGAAGCCCACGCACCTAGAGCCCGTGCTCTGCAACAAGAGAAGCCACCACAATGCGAAGCCCGCGCACAGCAACAAAGAGTAGCCCCTGCTCGCTGCAACTAGAGAAAGCCCGCGTACAGCAACAAAGATGCGACACAGCCAAAAATAAAATATAATGAGTTAAAAAAAAAGAG
The DNA here is from genome assembly GCF_963455315.2 of Globicephala melas. Classification (NCBI taxonomy): domain Eukaryota; kingdom Metazoa; phylum Chordata; class Mammalia; order Artiodactyla; family Delphinidae; genus Globicephala; species Globicephala melas. The sequence goes on from NC_083324.2 coordinate 65,773,630, forward strand.
TGCTCCATTGAAAGATGCATGCTAGACTAGCATTATATGCACAAACAACAACAAAAACAGGAAAAATGGTGTAAAAGAATGGGATACTTTGGGATACTAAAGAATGAGATGTGAAAAGAACACAGAATTTTTTTGAGCAAATATTGTGCCAGCTTATTTACATAATTTCTTTTAATTAATTAAATAATTAAACAAATAAGTTTTGATCACCTGCTGTGTGTCAGGCTTGTTTCCAGGCCCTGGGGATGCAGGTGTGACCGCAATAGACCAAAGTTGAAGTTCCTGTGAGGGTAGACAGCACATAACAACCCTGCATTGATGTAATTATCCCATTTTACAAAGAAGAAAGTAATCTTGAGAGAGGGTAAGGGACTCTTCTCCAGACGCTTTAGCAGTAAGTAACAGCAGTACTGTGGTCCAAATCTAGGACTGTCTGACTTCAAAAAGGCTTCGCTTTGATAGAAGGAAATAAAAAGAGGAGAAAAACTTACAGAGCAGGAGGGGAGCAAATCAAAGCAAATATAAGTGAGCCAGAAGAGAAAAACAATTACAGAAGGAAAGAAAAGTAAGAAGAGAAACAGAAAGGTTTTGCTAGAATCCCTCACCTGGGAAACACCCCAGGGTAAGGCCAGCTCAGAGCCTGGCTCAACAACTGCAGTTCCCATTCCCCCTCTTTCCTTGGGAGTATGAAATCCCCATTTTACAGGTGTGAAAACTAAGGCTCAGAGGCATTAAATCTTTGTATTTTTCCCCCACTATGGATAAATCGTTTACAGGCACAGTAAGAGAATATCTGGGAGAAACAAAACAAGTAAATAATTGGTATATCTTTCAGCTAATGGTGGAAAAATACAAGTTATCGTTTCTCTTGAGAGCAGATTTAAATAAGTTTTACCAATAAGTCAGACTTCACAGAAAGAGGGTAGGGAACACCAGCAAAACTGAACTCACTGTTCCGGCGAAGGAGATTTTGGTGATTTTTCTGACACCATCGCGGTATTTCTCTCCCAACAGTTAAATCTTGTGGCTCGGTTTTTTTTAGGTGAAGTGGGAAACAGAGGAAGGTGTGAGTGACCCATGGACCCCACCCCTGCCCCGGTGCGGGGTTGGGGGGCTGAATTTAAATTCAATCTTCTTCAGGAACTTCCTTGTACTTCTACCTGCTAAAGGTGACAGTTTCCGCATGGCCTGACCGGTCTCATTTGCGTTTGCGTTTCTATTAAACATTTCAGGAGTCCAGGATGATGCCCCATCGTCTCCGCCAAATCCTGCAGTTTGGGTGAGGGGTGGGAAACCAGCCAGAGTTCGGCGGACTTTCCAGGTTTGGGCTTTTCCCTAAGTGTGGGACCCCGGTGGGCACAATCTGGTGACAGCTCGCTCACAAACAGCTCCTTGACCTTGGGAGCAATTTCGAAGCACGTTTGTAAACGTGACGATCTTAGTTCCAGCCTCACCGCTCACGAGGATGAAGTAATCAGTGAATTCATCTAATACTTTAAACTTATTAGGAGCAAAACGCTCTATCAGTGTTTGGGAGTGACGGCGGAGGTGTTATTAAACTCCAGCCTATTTGGATGTGAGGGACAGGGGACTGAGAATAACTCAGAGGTCAGCAGCTGGGGAATTACACCCGAGGGAAGCTCCGGGCCTGAGACAACCTGAGCCCGACGCTGCTACCCTCCACAGACAAGGCGGTACAACCAGAGCGCGCTCCCAGCAACGCTGTTCTCGCTGAGTTTGTAGCCATTACGTCACAGCCTCCTCCGCCCCTCATTGGGCGAGCCCGTCCAGTCATGTGACTACAGCATGGCCTATAAATAAGGGCGAGGAGACGGCGGTGGTCCGCCATTTCGTGGACGACGGGTGTGGGAGAGCATCTGTCGGTGCCAGGCGCGAGGGGACCAGGAAGACCCAGCTGGGGGTGTGTGGATTTGAGCCTACGCGTTTCTAACCCGAGGTCTCGGTAAGTGACCAGCGACTAAAGGAATGAGGTGGGAAATGGGCCTTAACGGGACCGAAGTGGGGCCAGGCCCAATGGCGGCGCCAGATTGAGACAAAGAGACGCTGCCGCCATTTTGTGACGTTCAGCACGGGGCGGTGGCGGGGGGCCCCGGCCCCTCGGAGGATATATCCAGGTCTCAAAGTGGAGGTGTTTTTAACTCTTCACTGGGGGCGTGAACCGGAAAGTGAGATTGCCCGAGAGATGAGGCGAAGGAGGACTCGGTAGTCCGTCGTACTCCGGGCCGCGGCTTTTCAATTTATGGCGCCTTTTTTTTTTTTAGGCCCCGCGTTTTCTTAGGTAGCTGCTCATGATTTTTTTCCTCAAGTCAGTAATCAAGATTGGGCCTTTCGATCCATCCCTAGTAAATGATTTCTGTACTCATCTTCATTTTTATGTTCTTTTAACTTGTTATAGTCTGAACCCAATCACTTTTATTTTTTTAAACCGCTCTTCCTTGAGCTGTTTTGTTGTTGTAGCTCTTTGCATTAATACGTAGGCCTGTAACTGGTCACGGTAAAGTTTTTGGAAAAAGGAAAAGAACCCATTTCCCGGCAATGGTTTGGTCTCATAACTCTCCTGGGTGCAGGGTGGGGTCACACAAATAGGATGTGTCTGGACTGGCTTGTTTAATTGGATAAGCCCAGAAAGAGAAGAAAGTGGCTCTTGAGCTGAGTTCTTGGACTGGCTGCTCTTTTATGCAGTTGATACTGGCCTATAAGTTGATTAGATTCATTGCTGAGACGACTTCGTAAGTACTTAAGATTTATCAAAGACCCCTAAGTGCCTAAATTCTTGTATAACAACTTTTTTCCCCTGAGGTGAATTAACGTAAGATTCATTTTAAAGTGCACAATTCAGAGGTTATTAAGTACATTTGCAATGTTATGCAGCTACCATCTCTCTAGTTCTAACCCGTTTTATACCCCCTAAGGTGACCCGTACACATAAGCAGCCACTTCCCTTTTGCCCTGTCCCCTTTTCCTCCACCAGCCCCTGGTAGCTACTGATCTACTTCTGGATTTACTCATTTTGGATATTACACATGTACAGAATCGTAATATGTGCACTTGTGTGTCTGGTATCTGTAACTTAGCATGGTTTCAAGTTTCATCCACGTTTGTAGCATTTATGGGTACTTCATTCCTGAATAGTACTCCATTGTATGGATAATATATTTTGCTTATCCACTTACCTGTTGCTGGACATTTGGGTTAACACTTTTTGGGTGTTGAGAATAGAATGAGGTACATCTTTTAATAACAAGTTTGTCTTGCTGCTTGAGGAATGAAGCTGGTTAACTTCTGGCCTGTGAAGGCACATTAGTATCACGTTTCTAGTGGTTTGTCTTCAGCGAGTTGTATTTGCTTTTGAGTAGGCTGTCCTACTTTTCTAGGTGTTTTCTGTTTAGTTTTTTAAGATTAATTTGAAATAGGTAAAGTCCTTAACTCAGTTTCCACTTTGTGGTAAATGCTCCTCCAGTGTGTTGTTTCCCCTCACTCTTCAAGGAGGCTTTTTTTTTTCTTAGGCAATCTGTGCTGGCTTCCATGCAGTTATCGGTAACTGTTTAAAGGGTAGTGCTTTTAGTGTTGGGGGGTTTTAGTATTTTTGAATTCTTTCTTAAGGATCTGTTTTTCACTGTGTGGATTATGATATTTTGGGGGTTTTTTTTGTTTTTTTACAGAAATGCATCGTGATTCCTGTCCGTTGGACTGTAAAGTTTATGTAGGTAATCTTGGAAACAATGGTAACAAGACTGAATTGGAACGAGCTTTTGGCTATTATGGACCACTCCGAAGTGTGTGGGTTGCTAGAAACCCTCCTGGCTTCGCTTTTGTTGAATTTGAAGATCCTCGAGATGCAGCAGATGCTGTCCGAGAGCTAGATGGGAGGTAATTTATTGATTAATTTATACTAATGATAAATAATGTTGATCGTGTTTTAATATTTAAAATCTCTAGGATACGTGGCTTGTAGATGGCTTCTTGGCTATCTGAAATTGATGTTACTGGAGATTTACATAAACCTTTTCTGACAATCAAAGGAGTGAACAGTTTTAGTGTAGATACCTAGGAAAAGTTTCTTTTTATTCAGTTGGCCATTGAAGAAAATAATTTTAACGGTCAGTTCTTGGTGGGTGGATAGCTGCATATGGTTGAAACATTTTAATCTAAATGCACCACAAAGCATCAACTGTGTTGTCACCTTTGAATTGTTTCTAAAATAATTGTGGAATCAGACATTTCTCTTATGGCCACAAACTGATTGTAGGTGGATGATGGTTACGTGGGTTTATTGTACTATTATCTTTTACATGTTGGAAATAATTTTGTTTAGGAACTGTGGCTCATACAGCTATTTCCCTTTGCATTTACAATGGTCTGTTAGCTGGCTGATAAGCAACACCTGAGTCTTAACAGTGAACAGGTGTTGCCCTTCTGCTTCCTGGCATTTGAAAACCGTTGGATTTCATGAAAACAAGGAAAATAATCCTTAAGATCCAAAAATTAAAGGGTCTGAGAGTTGGCTGTAAAGCTGTAAAAAAGGTCATTATTCTAAGCAGGTTACAGAAACATTTTTCCAGGGCCCCACCTCTTGCCAGTCACTGTCCACATATGGTGAATTATCTAAACATAATGGTTGTGGACCAGTGAAAAGGTGGGAAATAACTGCCCTTTTTTTTTCCCTCCTGTTCTCAGTAGTCTTATGTGTCAAGTATTGTGTGTGATGATTGAGGGGAGAGGGAGATGTAAAATGGCCAGAATGCTTCTGTCTTAACTTACTGCTACTTACCTGGCGGGGGGCGGGGGGGTTGGGGAGGAGAGGAGACCAACGGATACAGAGAGTAAGATTGGTAAACAGTTGTTGCAGCCTCAAAGGAAGAAGTCGAAACAGGATGTACAGATGAACTAGTTCTGGGAGGATGAATCCAGGCGTTTTCACACTTAAATTGCACCTGTTAACATTGAGTCCAGTGATCAGACTAACGGCAATAAAATGTAAGGAAGTTGGTTTCCTTTACTAGAAAAAATAAGGGAACTAAAACTTGCTTTGGTATTAAGGATTCTGCAGACATTAAGATGTATTTTTTGCAAAGAAGCTAGTTATAGGAGTGGGGGTTTTTTCCCCTTGCTTTAATCTCCTAGAAGGACAGTTGGGCTGCTTTAAATTTAACGTTTCTTCTCCTCCTAGAACACTATGTGGCTGCCGAGTAAGAGTGGAACTGTCGAATGGTGAAAAGAGAAGTCGAAATCGTGGCCCACCTCCTTCTTGGGGTCGTCGCCCTCGAGATGATTATCGGAGGAGGAGTCCTCCACCTCGCCGCAGGTACTTAGAGAGAGCGTGTTTAGAGGTATTGGTGTAATGGAGTAGCTAATAGGAGCAGGTATTTCTCTTAAAGTTTGTTGGTGGGTTTTAAATTTTGAGGAATCAGGTTTTTATGAAACATTTGCTGGGTGTAGTTTGGGATATGTGAGTTGTGCTGAGTGTTGGCTTGTCTTTAGGTCATTGTTCATGTTGGTAGTCAGTAACTTCTATCTTGGATCTATCTTCTAGTTCATCTTCTAGTTGCATCTTTCCAAGTCTTCCCTTATACTTCAATTTAGGCCTTTTTCCATTTCTTGACTCCATAATGACAAACATTACATTCAACTCTAGCTCTTCACAAAAATGTGTTTTCTATTAGCACGATTGTAATATTTATCAAGCAGGCAGCTGTTTTAATGTTACAACTGGTAAAGTAGAAATCATTCTGAAACTAACTTAAGTCACTGACCAATAAAGGGGGCTAAAGTAATCCCAGTCATCTGTTCTTCAAACCCAAATAGGAGAGAATGCAGTTTTTTTTATAATTGAAAATGGCATCATTCTTGGACCAGGCAGTATTGTCTGGATGCTAACTCCACATCTCCTCAAACCTCCAAATAGTTTCTGTAGGACTGAATTTACCTCTTACAGGTGAGTGAAGTCCTAGGAGATAGGAGTTCAAAATCTTGCCCCTTTTGCTGTTTTGAAAAACAAAACACACTGTTGCCCATCATAATAAAGAGTATTTGTTAGCTAATAGATGGTTGTACTGATGGCTTGTTTTTCATTTTTTTTTTGTGCTTTTTGGTCCATCTATTAATAAAAATGAACCCCGTTACAGAGTCACCATCATGTCTCTTCTCACCACCCTCTGAGTCTGCATTAGCCAGTCAACTAGCCCTTTCAGCGTCATGTGACCAGCGCGCCCCATTCAGCTTGGCTGGTGTCGTTTCACATGACCCAGGCATGGCCAGTCGTCAGGTTGCACCGCCCTTTGGTTCCCGAGCATGCTGTTTTCTCTCAGCCTTCTCTCCAACCTTAACCAAATCGGCAGCAGCCACCTCGACCGCCCACACATTCCTGGCCAATCAGCTCAGCTGTTTATTTACCAAATGTCTTCACAACAACTACAGCAGCAGCCTTCGGCTAACAAAAAAGCAGGAAAAATCCACAACACCCCCTTCGCCAACCAACTAAATCCAACGCAACATCTGGCAAAACCTTTTCAGCAAATTCTTCCTGGCCGTCAGTCCGGCAGCCTCACCTCACCATTTCTAGCTTGTTGAAACCCAAAAACTAGTAAGTTTTTCCTGCTTATACAGTTTACTGCTGGTTAAAATAAGGAGTAAGCGGCTTAAAGTAATTCTTTTTTTCTGGATCAAAGGCTGGCTGTGCATAATTGAATGGTAACGTACATATATATATTGCTTGAATAAAACTTTTAAGGGTGATAGGGAACTCATAATGTAACTAGACCTTCAAATGAAACTTATTTGCATGTGTGAGATGCCAAACTAAAAATTTTAATAACTCTAACAGATTTAGCTTTCCTTTCTAGCAAAAATTTGTTGAATCCTATCACCTTTAAATGGTTTTACTAACAGTTTTCAAAATTTTTAAATTATGGGGGTGAAGTGGGCCAAGCTAAGGTAATTTTGATAAGCCTAAACACACTCTTAAATGTGATGATCACAAATGCAGTTCTAATGTAGCACTTAATGGCATCAGTATTTACACCTAGCGCGTTTTCACAAAATTACACTATCCACCTGGTACCTAAGTCTTGTCATGGACTTGCAGGTTTGCATGGGTTCCAAATACTGGTTTATGGTACTGTTTTTGGAACTACTTGTGGGACTACATTTTGGTGTGGTGTTTGGGTAGTGAAGTTAGTTTGACATGAAGTTTTGCATTGGACAGATCTGCTGTGAAGCATTCTTTGTTAAAGTGAATCCATGGTTGGAATACCTGCTTTTCACTTGAGCTTTTGGTTCCTTAATCCTTCTGTGCCTTTTTTTTCTTTTCTTTTTTTAAAAAAAATTTTTTTTTATTTTTTGGACGATGGGTGCCAGTTCTTCGGCACATTCACTGGGCCCAACAGTGAGATTGAAAAGTTGGGAAATGCCTCACGCCATAAATGCTAATTGACAATTGGCCTAATTTCCCTGTTTTCTGCTTTTAGATCTCCAAGACGGAGAAGCTTCTCCCGCAGCCGGAGCAGGTGAATAACCTTTTTTGGGGGCCACATTCTCAGAAGTGGGAGTGTCTGTGCTATTCCTAAGCTGTTTCCCAAATGACTTGGTTAATTAATGGTGATAGACCTTGACTTCAGTAATGAATCAAGTGGCATAGCTTTTAGCTTTCAGAAACTTCTCTTATAAGTATTTGTTGTGTATAATCCTGAATGGCACTGTTTTTCTTTTCCCTCTGACTTCAGGTCCCTTTCTAGAGATAGGAGAAGAGAGAGATCACTGTCCCGGGAGAGAAATCACAAGCCGTCCCGATCTTTCTCTAGGTCTCGTAGGTAAGATCTTTAATGACCTGAGCCATTTAAGACCTTGCATACATAACGTATTAAAAGTAGAAATAGGTCTTCTTTTAAGCCACTTGGATAAAAATTTTACAACTTTTTCCCATAAAAATCTTTTGATGTTTTGTCAGAGTGTAACGGAGTTACAGGTGTAACTTCTGTTTTTCTGTTTATCAGCCGATCTAGGTCAAATGAAAGGAAATAGAAGACCAGTTTGCAAGAGGAGTGGTGTACAGGAAATAACTTCATTTGACAGGAGTATGTACAGAAAATTCAAGTTTTGTTTGAGACTTCATAAGCTTGGTGCATTTTTAAAATGTTTTAGCTGTTCACATTTGTTTGTCTCTTGGAACAGTGACACATAAAGATGTAATTCTCTATGGTTTGAAATGGATCATATGAGGCATGTAATATCAAGAATTGTTACTTTACAATGTTCCCTTAAGCAAAATTGAATTTGCTTTGAATTTTTAGTCTTGCACAGACTGATAATAAACCTCTAACTCCTGCCCAGCTAAAGTGTGATGTTTAATATTACGGAAACAAAACTGGCAAAAATTGAAAAGACTCTGTAGCTGGGATATGGTATGCAGCTGTAGTTAAGCGGTCTTTAAAAGCTGCTGTGAACACAAGCCAGCAGGTAAAAATTAAAGCTGCACCTTTAAACTAGATTAGAGGTTTAAAAATTCCACTAGTCTTCACACCGGACAAGAGGTTGTCCAGTGGGTTTAGAATCTAAGAAGTTTCAAGAAAGTTAGTTTACCTTCTGTGATTGCTGTATATGGATACCTAGCTCTTTGTAATATTATTTGGAAATTTGAGACTTTTCAAGATACCTATGTCCTGCCAGTTTAAGGGTACATTGTAGAGCTGAACTTTGAGTTACTGTGCAAGATTTTTTTTTTCATGCTGTCATTTGTAATATGTTTTGTGAGAATCCTTGGGATTAAAGTTTTGGTTACAAATTGTTGTTTAACCTGAAAGCCTGTTTTTCCTTGCAAAACTAAAATCTGAGCTTGGTACCAATCAAGTCCAGGTATAACATTCCTATTGGAAGCCATACTTACATTTTCTTGTAAAGTGCTTTTGAAAATAAAATATTAACATAATTGTGTAATAGTTGAACCCACTATTACCATATTTCTTGTCCCATAGAAGGCAGTTGGTTACACAAATCTTATTCTGTAAGAAACACAATTTGAGGCTTTTGAAGTGAAGGAAATTTTTGGTTGTCCACCTAAGCGATGATACATTTTTAGGAGTAGAAGCCAGTTCAAAGTCCTTGATATTCAGTGACCAACATTTTAAAATATATCCACCTGATACATTATAATCCAAAGTTGCTGGTTTAAAAAAAAAAAATTAGCATGAATACGTTCCACAAAGCTTTTAAAAATTGCTTCCATTTTATATAATTTGAGGTGTTGCATGGGGGTTCTAAATTGATCCATCATGATGTGAAATTCACTATATGGTTCAAATGTAACAGTGCAGAATTGAATATGGAGGCATGCATAACCTTCCTCTTAGAAATCTAGAGGAGTTGTAATTTCAAATTTTTGTGCAATTAGATTAAATCATAATGCAACAGTCTTTTGGCTTAGTTTCCTTAAATGTGCTGTTTAAAGATAGTTTTGGATTATGCTGTACTGACATTAATATGAAAGATAAGTCATTATATTAATCTATAAGGATGTTTTATAAGATGCAGATCCTAAACAAATTATTTCCAGTGGTCCTTCTTCACCCTTCATGCACATATCAAGGGAGGGAGAGTCCTGGGTGTCAGAGGGGGAGAATTGGTGTCAGTGGAGTTAAGTATGAGCCTCGTTACAGAAGATACTTTTAAGACTGGCTATTGATTTACTGGGAGCTCAGGCTTTGGGCCTTTGTCTTCTGGCATTTCATAGCTTAAAACCTTTGTTGGGGTCAAGCAAGGCAAGATAGCTAAGAATTCATGGAAGTAATTCGGTACATCAATATTACACTGCTCTTATAAATCTACATGGGCATTTTTGGCAGTATACAACTTGCAGAGTCTTAAATTGGAAGGGTTTCTGTAAAAAGGATAGTGGATTGTAGCTATAAAGTGGCTAATACAGACCTGATATTAAAATTAACCTCTAGGATTTATCCTTAGGGTCCAAATTTGCAATCACTTTAACCAGAAACCCTAGCACAATTTTATGGCTTGTTTAAAAATATGGAAGATAGAAATCGTTAAAACCTTACATTCTGGCTATTAAAACGTTCTCTACTGTAATTTCTGAAATTAACAAGTCCCGTTGGCCAGTTTTGTCTTGCATTCTCAGTTGAATATGATACTGAAAGTCACAGAAAGTTTGACTTGTGGTGTAATGATTACAGGTGTTCACTAGAGGTCACTATTAATACTTGGTGATAATTTAAGGAACATATCTAAGGATTATAGTTGGTTTTTATGCTTTCAAGAATAGTTAATATTCTGTGGTTCTCAGTTCATTGTGGGTTATTTCTGACCTCCATGTCTTAAGCAGAAAGGTAAAGACAAAGATAAATTAGCCAGAGAAATTTTATTTTTATGAGATGTAGATACCTTTTATCTACTGTTTCTATGGCTTTTTACAGTTCCTTAAAAGATCATGTGATCAGTAGATGGCATCACCACCTTTTAAGACTCACCCATGTCTGGATGGAAAGTCCTGGTTGCTTTTATTGTAGAGTTATAGTTTATATTCTTACAGTGCTTCTTTATCAGGAATGGACTTTTCCAGGCCTACTGACTCATTTTTCCATCCCTGGTTATATAGGAACCACTGGTTTAGTACTTTGTATTAGTGTGCTTTTATTTTCAGAATCCCCAACATGATTTAGTTGTCAGACCTGGTTGGTGGTAATGTCTTCCAGTTGTATATTTTTGTACTAGACCTGTTGCCTTCTGGTTTTCCTTTCTTTTTTTTTGAGAATATGGAAGATTTTTATAATTAAAGTAGCTGAAGAAAAACTGGGTTGGAGTATATTTTTATCAAAACATTCTGATAGTGTTGAATTCAATTTTATATGTCCACACAAGTTCTCTTCATCTTACTTTATTAAATTCGTTGGATACTTCAAACAAATTCAGCTGTATACAGCACACTTTAGAGAAGATAGAAAATTTGAAAGAGATTGAAAATTTGTCTTGATAAACCTGGTATAACTGCTTAATTTTGTTGTACAAATTTTTACTTATTGGAATTGCAGAAATTCATAATATGGTATTCTCATCATTTTGTATCCCAGTTCTTCCTCTAACTACCTGGATGGAAGATGTGACAACAGCCAAAATGTTTCCCAGACTAATACATGAAATACATGTGTAGAACATTACTTCTCATCCTTAGTTTTTCCTTGGTTCTTCTCTGACATACATAAAACATTGTATTATATGATTATTTTACTAAAGTCTTAGAATCTGGCCACTTAGTGCCTTAGCTGTTAGTACATGTATGTACTTGGTCTTGAAGTGAAAATCTCTGGAAACATTGATACTTAGCTTCCTTGATAGTCTCATTTGGAGAGATCCTGAGATGGAGAATATTTCCTTTATTTCCAGAGCAAAATTACACCTTCCAGAAAAGTAGTCTGTAGGTGACTTTTCCCCTCTTTTTGAAGTCCTATTCACTTGTGGATTGGCATTTTTTCTTCAGTACATAACTCATTCAGATTTCATTTGGGGGCAACTTAGCATTCTTTAGAGGTCATTTTTTTTTTTTGTGGTACGCAGGCCTCTCACTGTTGTGGCCTCTCCCGTTGCGGAGCACAGGCTCCGGACGCGCAGGCTCAGCGGCCATGGCTCACGGGCCCAGCCGCTCCGCGGCATGTGGGATCTTCCCGTACTGGGGCACGAACCCGTGTCCCCTGCATCGGCAGGCGGACTCTCAACCACTGCGCCACCAGGGAAGCCCTAGAGGTCATTTTTTTGTTAAGTCCCAAAACCTCAAATCAGAGCCAAGAGGGAAAGTTGCTGAAAAACTGCTTAATGAATGCTGCCTTGGAGGGGGGTGGAGGTGGCTGTTTGTATTGAACATTTGGAAAGAGGAATGGAAATGCTCAGTATATCATCATCAGTATATCAAGTTTTGAGAGCTGAAAGTTATTTTTGAGAGAATAACTCCCGCAGGAAACAATTTCTAAATCCTTTTAAACTTAGGCAGCTAGTACTTTTAACCCAATCCAGCTGGCTCTCTGCCACCAGAATTTTTTATAATGAGAATTTATTTTTAGTTTAGATAAAATCCATGTTAAGCTTCAATAAGAGTGCTTTGCAAATAAATACAAATTGGAATGTTGATTTGTTATTTAATCCTTTTCGTGTCACACCTTCCCCACATGGTGGTCTATGACACAGGCATTTAATGGGGAATGGGGTACAGTGATAGGGCATAATACCAGCTCAGTATCTCAAAACCGGTAATATTTGACTTGTGTTCAATATTAGGATGTTGAGACCTTGAACTAAATGTAAGTTCACCCCTGTTTTAGATTAGGATAAGTTAAGAGGTGTTGGTTGTAGGGCTTTTAAATACCCTAAGAGAAAGGCTCTTGGATCTTGAGGTGGCAAATAATCTTGAGAGTGCTTTGTAAAGCCCCTTACCTAGAAGTGGAAAACAAGTGAATTGAGTCAGATGGTAAGGGCTGTGTACTAAAGGCAGAGCTCGCAGTTAAAGGCTATGTGAAGAATGAAGTGAAGAAGTGAGTGTGAGTACCTTAATCATAAAGTAGAAGAGGGCAGGAGTACGTAACTGCTTGGCGGTAAAAGTGAAAGGATTCTAAAACCATGAATTTACACCAATTCCAGTTTAATGATTTTTTGACTTTCCTTCAGCCCTATTGCCATTACAAGCAGTGTGGGATAATTTGTCCAGCTTTAGTACTGGCAGGAAGGCCAAGAAGTTGGGATTGTTACTGCCCTAATGAAAAGGCTGGCTCGTGTGTCCCAGCTGTCTGGGGTTTAATGGGGACAGGAAATTCACTGAACTGGCAATCCTGGTTGGTTTTCAGTTGGCAATGTATAGCAGTCCGTTTGAAATGAAAGTGGCTTCCAGAAGTGAGGTTGGAAGTAGAAGTTGCCCACTTTGTAAACAGAGTAGGTGAACACTGATAGTTCGGAGAGGGCTAAGAAAGTAACTTCCTTTTCAGGTGCTGGAAGCTCGGGTGAAAACTGGTGGAGTAGTCAGGAAGTTTAAAAACAATTTTTTTTGCCCCATCTCTGCCCCACCATGCCTACTCACTCTGGCCAGCTATATCCTCCAGGAAAGGAAGTTTTGTTTTTGAGTGCAGCTCTGCCAAACACTATCCTTTTTCTTACGTAATGCTTAATCACTTGGGAGGTGAGTATCCCTGTTAAACAGAGGGCAGAAAAGCTCCTCATACATAATTCCTCATCCTACCAAGCAAGTACGAACACTCTTGGACTTATTGACGATTCGAGGTGATTTTTTTTGACTACGGTGGTGAAAAAGCAATAGGCTTAAACTATGAATTTTGATCTCCTTGGCTAGTGACGTTTGGCAGTATACTTTTTTTTTTTTTGGCGGTACGGACGCGCAGGCACAGCGGCCGAGGCTCAAGGGCCCAGCCGCTCCGTGGCATGTGGGATCCTCCCCGACCGGGGCACGAACCCGCGTCCCCTGCATCGGCAGGCGGACTCAGCCACTGCGCCACCAGGGAAGCCCCGGCAGTATACTCTTGGTGCAGGGGCAGCAAGCCAAGCAGTGGCTCCCAGTCAGCTATGTGATCACGAGAATAAACGACAAATACACTTAAAAAGCATTCTGGACTCATACACCCAATTTTGTTTTTCGCTTTCTGTATTCAGTGAGTTACATGAGAGATTCAGTACTTTATGTTAGATGATTTTGCCCAACTGTAGGCTAATGTAAGTGTTCTGAACACGTTTAAGGTAGGCTAGATTAAACTGTGATGTTGGTAGGTTAGATGTGTTAATTAAATGTGGTTTTGACTTGTATTTTCAATTTATGACTGGTTTATCAAGATGTAACCCCATCATAAGTTGAGGAAGATCTGTAGTGTATTCAGCACTGAGACCGTACTTGGCTCCACAGCCCTTGTTTTCTGCTCACTGCATTTTTATTTTACAACCCAATCATAAGATGCCACTTAGTGACTGTCATGTTTATGGTAAAAGTAAATTGTACAGACACTGGAGAAGACTTACCTCCTTTCTAGAGGTAACTTGTTAAATTTGTTTTCTAGAAAGTTAGGCATACTGTAATGAGCAAGTATTTATACAGCTAAAATGCTAATCTTAGCTTTATCCTTATTACACATTTGAAGCATGCACATCTGAGGTTTATGTACATGTCATCTGGGCAAGTACCACAACTGTTAGGCAGTCAAGGTATTTCTTGCCAAAGGCCTACCTGGCTTAATTTAATGACTAATGCTTAATTTAATGACTAAAATGTCACTGTCAAGGATGACAAAGCTGTGCTAATGTGGATGGGTTGATATTGATTCCGTCTGTCCATGTTCACTATTAACCTTGTGTCATGGGCATGCTTCAAAGCTATGACTAGTTGCTATGGCAACTCCGGTCTCCTGGTCTTGACATCACCCTTATAGGAATGTGGGAACATTGGTGAGTATTGCATTTTATATGAGGACTGGTAAACATCAAACTTACATTTGGGGCCTTTTAATTTTTTCAACTTTATAGAGAAAAGTGCACACTTTTTTTTTTTTTTTTAAATGGAGTCTTAGAACACCCCAGAATTCCATGGCCAGACAAGGCTGTTGCAGAGATGAACACACCTTCTCTGGTTTCAAAAGTGGGTGGTTGAAGTTAATGCAGCATTTCTTAGTTGCTGGAGGAAGAAAATACTGGTTAAGCAGGTACATTCAAGTGATCAATTAGATTTTGACAGTGGACCTGGTGATTAAAGCTATTGAATTGCCTTCAGCAGCTGCAGCCTATTGACCTGGAAGAACACTCCATTCCTTTCCTCAAATGATTTGGATTCTCATAGAGGTGAATGGAAAGAAGGGTTTTTTTAAGTGCATCATCCAAGATTGGTTCCTGAACCAGGGCCAACTTTTTGGACTTGACAGCAGGTGACAAGAAGAAAATAATTTAAAAGGGTATATCAGTAATAAGGTGAATGTACTCATCCTAGTATAGAGAAGGCTGGACAAGTTGTCCAAGGTCACAGCCCAGGAGTGATTGAGCTGTAATGATGTAACCCAAGTTGCAAGACCACTTAACTGGAAGTGGCCTTAGAGTCCATAGTCCCAGTTCTATGTTTAGAGATGAGAAGGTGGATTTGCCCAAGGTCACGCAGGGGCACCATGGCAGAGCTGGAACAAGGATTGCCCCAACAGCTAATGAAGTGCTAGTTCAGGGAGGAGTATAATGTTAAGGCCTTCAGGCTTTGAAGCCAGTAGCCAGGGTTTGAATCCTGGCTTCCTCACTTATAGCTCAATGACCAGCTGCATAATTTTTGACACTTCCATTTTTCTCATCCATAAAATGGGTAATAATAGAAAATAATTACCTCCTGAAAATATCTTGAGAACACAGTGATGTGATGCATATATGGCACTCAACACAGAGTGACACTGCTCAGTAAGCATTAGCTGTTATGTGGCAGGCTAACACTGGTATGCAGTAAGCACTCAAGGAATGGCTTTTAAGCAAAACTGACCCATTTTGGTGCTGGGCAAGCAAGAGCGCCCCCAGTGCATTCTTGCATTCCCCAGTGCATACGAAGAATGTTTCCACTGACCCTGGTCCTTACCCACTTTTGAGTCCACTGTCCAGTTTGAGTTGAAGGGGCATGGATTTGAGGGGTCCAAGGTCAAGAGGGACATTTGTGGTAAAAGGGGTCTGGGCAGATTTCAAGAAAGGGGTTTCTGAAGTCACAGGGATAGGCAGGTGGGAAGGATAAGATGAAGGATTAAAACCGCTAGATGGCTCTTTAAAAATGGGTTTTCACATTAGCCCAGCCTGTATTCAAATTTCCATCTTCTGGCTGTGTGTCTGGGACAAGTCACATCTTAATTTCTTATTTGTAAAGTTGGGGATAACAAAAACACCTCAGAGGGCATTAAACTGGTCACTCTTTGTTTATGTCTGGTATTTTCCACTCTTTGCTGGAATCACATGGGGGAACTTTTGAAAACTAACACCTGGGCCCAGCCTCCAGAGGTTATGATTTAGTTTGTCTGGGCTGGGAGCTTGGTATCGGAATGCTTTAAAAGTTCCCCAGGTGATTCTAAGGAGCAGTCAGGATTAAGACCTGTTTCTGATCCCACAGTAGTCCTGTGGGTCTGTCTCCTCCCTATGCCAGTTCTCCCAGGCCTCCCCGTATATGGAGCAAGGCACATCCCTGTTCTTTCCCTGCTGGGAAAGGCAGCTCTGGTTCTGTTCTGTATAGAGGCTGTGAAGCCGGATTGAAAACTCCTAGCATTCCCTGGGTGCTTGCCTTGGTGTCACCTAGCCGCTGGATGAGATTGCTTTCACCAGAAAATGCTTTGTTCCTTCATTTATCAAGCTGGTTGCTGGTGCTGGGGTTATCCCTTGAGCAAGGTGTGGGAGAGAAAATGTAGACCAGAAAGGGAGCTGAAATTGAATTACCGTGCGCTGAGCACACGTATGGTGCTTTTTCTCATCAACTCTGTAATGTTGGGGTTCTCTCTCATTTACTCAAGAAGCTCAGACAGGGAGAGTGGTCTCAACCATATCAGACTGGGGCCCCCTTTCTGTAAAAAAAAAATTTTGAAATGATCCTTCACTAATCTGAAGTGAAACCCATTTTCTACACTATTTAAAAACAAACAAGATGAAGCCTTTAATATAAAAAAGGAAAGCAGTTTATAAAATATTATGTATTTCTGTATGTTAGGCATGACTGCTAGAAGACATAAGAAGTCAGATGCTTGAACCCACTTGAAGCTATTCCATACTTGCCCTATAAGAAAATTAAGAGTGAAGGCACATATAGACATCAGAATAAAAACTACAGTCAGGGGGGCTTCCCTGGTGGCGCAGTGGTTGAGAGTCCGCCTGCCGATGCAGGGGACACGGGTTCGTGCCCCGGTCCGGGAGGATCCTGCATGCCGCGGAGCGGCTGGGCCCATGAGCCATGGACGCTGAGCCTGCGCTGGGCCCATGAGCCATGGACACTGAGCCTGCGCGTCCGGAGCCTGTGCTCCGCAGTGGGAGAGGCCACAACAGTGAGAGACCTGCGTACCGCAAAAAAAAACAAACCACAGTCAGGAAGTAATGATAGATCAGACTTATTTGAATGATAGGAGAGAGGGAGAAATAAGCTTAACTGAAGTAGGGATAACATGCCAAGACAAATAGACTGCTGAATTGGAGAAATGAGAAAGTACAGTATTCTCACAAATGAGCTGGGCCTTAAAACTATAATGTCAAAAAATAAACTCACAACGGGACTTTCCTGGTGGTCCAGTGGTTAAGACTCCACACTTCTTTTCCGGTCAGCAGCCTGAGGTGACCTCTAAAAATGGTTCGCTATTCACTTGACCCAGAAAACCCCACAAAATCATGCAAGTCGAGAGGTTCAAATCTTCGTGTTCACTTTAAGAACACTCGTGAAACAGCCCAGGCCATTGAGGGTATGCATATCCGAAAAGCCACCAAGTATCTGAAGGATGTTACCTTAAAGAAGCAATGTGTGCCATTCCGTTGTTACAATGGTGGAGCTGGTAGGTGTGCCCAGGCCAAACAGTGGGGCTGGACGCAGGGTTGGTGGCCCAAAAAGAGTGCTTAATTTTTACTGCACATGCTCAAAAATGCAGAGAGTAATGCTGAACTGTAGAGCTTAGATGTAGATTCTCTGGTCATTGAGCATATCCAGGTGAACAAAGCCCCCAAGATGCGGCGCAGGACTTACAGAGCTCATGGTCGGATCAACCCATACATGAGCTCTCCCTGCCACATTGAGATGATCCTTACTGAAAAATAACAGATTGTTCCTAAATCAGAAGAGGAGGTTGCCCAGAAGAAAAAGATATCCCAGAAGAAATTGAAGAAACAAAAACTTATGGCCTGGGAATAAATGCTGCAAAAAATAAATGCAAATAAAAGTAAAAAAAAAAAAAAAAAGACTCCACACTTCCACTGAAGGGTGCACGGTTGGATCCCTGGTCGGGGGAACTAAGATCCCTCATGCTGCAAGGCCAAAAAACCAAAACAAACAAAAAAACCAAACCTCACAACATGGGGCAGGGGGAGGGGAGTAAATTAAAAAGTACCTATCCCATGGGGTTGTTATGAAGGTTTAAGTGAATTAATACATGAAATGTGCTTAAAACAGTTCCTGGCACTTAAACACAGTTTAAGTATTATATTAAATAGTATATATCCTTTGATAGAAGGGGAATGACAATTAGAAAAAAATTTAGTGCAAATGCACAGGGTAAAGTACTCAATTACTTCTAGACAGTGGCTTTATTCCATTTAATCATTCTTTCTTTAATGGCTTTATGCAGGTGCTTTTAATATTTTCTACCTGTAGTTGGTTCAGACCCGTGGGCATGGGTAATTCTTTGTGTACCAGACATCGAGTACCTCTGTCCCCTTCCCCTAAAGTCAGTTAGCTCCCTGGCCAGTGTGACCACCATAAAAAAAAAAAAAATCAGTTCCCCAGGCACCCACTAGGAGGCAGTACTGCCCTGTTGAGAATACTAAGCCAAATTCTTTGCCTGAGGTCACATACCTGTTTAGTAGAATTGCATCTCCACTGACTCCAAAGTCTTTTTTTCCACTATGATAGTAACAATAAAGATAATAATAAAGACAATAGTGATAATAATTAGCATTCCTTGAACTCATGCCAGCATTTTACTAAATGTTTTACATATATATACCACCAGCTCACTTAAAACTCACCATTTGAGGGCAGTTTCTCATTTTGCAGATGAAGAAACCAAGGCTTAGGTCCAAGACCCATGTTAAGTGTTCTGCGTAGAAGAGGTTGCACTTGAGCTAAGTGTTGAAGAATGGGATTGGCATAGAAAGCTGGTTATATAAAGAAAAAAACCACATGCATAAAAGCAAAGGCATGAAACTTCAAGATTTTACATGGACTGACAACTTTAAGACCCCATGAATTTATTCAGGGTTTAGAATTGGAGATTGGTAGAAAGTCAGAGCTAGAGGGGAACTTAGAATTCATCAGGGATTGGTGATTTTCAAACTTGAAAACTAGCCAAATCTTTTTGGAATGAAATCTTATATATAATAACTATAAAATATATAAAACAATTTAAATGATATTGTTATAAAAAGTATAAGTTCTAGTAGATAATATTCACTTATAAAGATAGGAAAAATAATGTTGTTTTGATGAATGCGGTATTAGATTGACCTCAGAACCCAGTTTTTCCTGTTTTGGTTGTACAGAGAAGTGAATATAATAGGTAACATTTTAAAACACCTCATTTTGCAATCCCATAAGTGACAGGATAGGAAGGTCTACCCCCAAACCACCTAGAAACACAGATTCACTTCAGTATATTAATAGCCATATGGTTGAACGGGTTTAATGTTTAAAAAAATACTTTGAAAAATCATTAGATACACATGTATATATTTTAAACAAACAAATGTCTGTGAGACTCCTGTAGCACCATGTGAGAATTCCTTATGCTGCCCTCGTCTTTACTCTGCAGACAAAGAGCCTGAGGTGAAGGGACAGGGGAGTGAGTTGCTCAGACTCATGGGGCCCAGCTAGGGCCATCTCTGGGCACTCAGCCTCCTGAGTCCCAGACCAGTGCTCCTTCTGAGAGACCAGTCGACATCTGGTGTGGCAGCATGCCACAGCCTGGCTGTACAACCCCTCACCTGAGAGGGCCCTTGGCTGCTTGCCCATCTCCCTGGCAGATAAAGCCTCAGACAGAGGGCAAACAGTACCTGGCTCCAGGAGTCAGTGCAGGTCTGATTCATGCAGTGGTTTGTGCCTGTGCCAGCCGTGAAGGCTGTCTCCTGATCCTCTGCTCATTTTCATCACTTCCCTCACTGTGGCCAGACTGGGACTCTTGAGCAACAGGCAGACACCTGTGAGCTTGGGAATGGTGTTGGCTCTTTTAAGGAGGGTTTTCCAGGCCACAATGGGACTTGTCTGTCCCATCCCCCTGGGCAGCTCAGAGCATTGCCCCATCAACGTCAGTTTCAGTATCAGGGTGGGGCGGCATGATGGGGTGGGGTGCTGTGTTACCAGGGCGCAGACACATTGGCAGCAGATGGTGCCTCTGGAGCATGGGAGAACAGGTGGGCTACCTACCACCAGGATTTCAAAAATACCATTTATCAGCATTTGCCTTTTGAAAGATGCAATTTGCTTACAAATGGCAAGACATTTAAAAATTTAATTTGCTCTTTTTTTCAGAGAAGCATATTAAGTCATTATTAGGAGATTTTTTCTTTTTTTTTGTGGTACGCGGGCCTCTCACTGTTGTGGCCTCTCCCATTGCGGACCACAGGCTCCGCTCGCGCAGGCTCAGCGGCCATGGCTCACGGGCCCAGCCGCTCTGCGGCATGTGGGATCTTCCCAGACCGGGGCACGAACCCACGTCCCCTGCATCGGCAGGTGGACTCTCAACCACTGCGTCACCAGGGAAGCCCTAGGAGGTATTTTTAATCACAGTATATTAGCATTTTTGTTTACAGAATGCATTCTGTTGCTACTGAAGAGAATACCATGAGCAAGCAATGTTTTTATACAGAAACAAATGTTTTAAAAGTAGGTTCAGACACTGAAACCTTTGGCTAGACACAGGCTGTTATTTAATAATAAATTAACCTGACCTTGACTCAGAACAGGTGCCCCAGAAGCAGGTTCGTAGAGTATCGCTCTGCTGGGAAAGGCTCTTCTTCGAGGCTCTATGGTCACGTTGCAGGAGAGGGAGAAGGTTCTGCTTTCTTCCAGAGTTGAAGGGATGACCTTGATCAAATCGTTGTGCATTTGTATACCCGCTCCTGGCACGTCACCGTGGCCTCTCGTGACAGTGAAGCCTTTGACTTCTCTGGGAACTCAGTACCCACAGCTAAGAAGTGGGAGCTACACTGCTTCCCTTCCAGGCTTGTTGGGACAAAACCTGAGGTAACGCGTGTAAAGCTTCAACAACTCTGCCTGGCACAAAGGAAGTCCCAAAAGTTGCCAAGCTCAGCGTTTTTCACATGAGCTCTACTCCATCCCCTTTAATTACTCATTTTTAATTCAAAGGTAATCCATGATGTGGTAGAAAAAAGAGAGAATACATAAACAAAAAAGGAAGAAAGGGACCCAATAGTTTCTGGTTTTCCTAAGTTTTTTTCTATCCTGTTTTCTTTATTCTGTGTGCTCGGAATGGGAAGTGTCCTCATTTGTGTTTAGGGAGTGTTAGAGAGGTGATATCATGGCCCCACTTTGCAAATGAGGAAACTGAATCCAGAAAGAAGAAGTGCCTTTCCCAAGGTCACGAAGACAGTAGGAAGGTTAAGTCAGGTTTGAAACCCACAGCCTGTGAGTCCGAGCCCAGCACTCGTTTCAGGACCAGGAGGGGCCTCAGAGGTGCCGTGCACTGAGGTGTCCACAGGTGAGTCTCAGACACCTGCTCCTGAACCCCCATGTGTGCAGGGAACCTGTGGCCATGATATCGTATTTCCCTCATGATGACTTGAGGTACTCAAAACCATTCCCCACTGAAGATAAATTCCTATTTTGCAGCCTGCCCAGTCCTGGGAGTGGGCAGGCTGTGAGTAAACAACTCACCTAAGTAGGGTTTTTTTTATTATTATTAATTTATTTACTTATTTTGGCTGCGTTGGGTCTTTGTTGCTGCGCATGGGCTTTCACTGGTTGTGGTGAGCGGGGGCTACTCTTCGTTGTGGTGCTCCAGCTTCTTGTTGCGGTGGCTTCTCTTGTTGTGGAGCATGGGCTCTAGGCACACGGGCCTCAGTAGTTGCAGCATGTGGGCTCAGTAGTTGTGGCTCGTGGGCTCTAGAGTGCAGGCTCAGTAGTTGTGGCACACGGGATTAGTTGCTCCGCGGCATGTGGGATCTTCCCGGACCAGGGCTTGAACCCGTGTCCCCTGTGTTGGCAGTCTTAACCACTGCGCCACCAGGGAAGCCCTAAGTAGGGTTTTTAGGTGCCTCAGTTTTGCTTTCCCAGGGATACTGGGTTGGCACTGTCCTTAGTCTTGCAAGCACGTAAGTACTGTCCTTCTGGGCTTTTCCCTCACTTTATTTTTAAGATTTATTTTTGGGACTTCCTGGTCCGGGAAGATCCCACATGCCGCGGAACAACTAAGCCCGTGTGCCACAACTACTGAGCCTGCACTCTAGAGCCCACGAGCCACAACTACTGAAGCCCGTGTGCCTAGAGCCCGTGCTCTGCAACAAGAGAAGCCACCGCAATGAGAAGCCTGTGCACCACAACGAAGAGTAACCCCTGCTCGATGCAACCTAAGAAAGCCCGCGTGCAGCAATGGAGACCCGATGCAGCGAAAAATAAATATATATATATTTTAAATTTTTTATTTATTTTTGGCTGCATCAGGTCTTAGTTGCGGCATGAGGAATCTTCGTTGCAGCCTGCAAGCTTCTCTCCAGTTGTGGCCCACAGGCTTCTCTCTAGTCGTAGTGTGTGGGTTTTCTCTTAGTTGTGGTGTGCAGGTTCCAGGGCACGTGGGCTCTGTAGTTGTGGCGCTCGGGTTCCAGAGCACGTGGGCTCTGTAATTTGCAGCCCGTAGGCTCCCTAGTTGAGGTGTGCAAGCTCAGTAGTTGTGGCGTGCAGGCATAGTTGCCTGTGGCACATGGGATCTTAGTTCCCTGAAAATGGCCCACAGTGTCCTTCCAGCTGAATTCTGACTCAGCCTCATCCACTGCTTCAGGCAGAGGCACCCCTTGATCAGATACAAGTTTGCTACACTGGGACCAAATGGCCTGCAAGGTCTTTTCCAGCACTCACTAGGACTTGCCAAGACCAGAAAAATAAGGTTTTCTATAAGGATGGCAGGTCCAGACAGTCTGTTTCCTGGAGGGGAAAGGAAAAATGTTAAATGCATACAGCGGCTGACAATTCATCCAAGGCGGCATCAGACTTTTTAACAGCCTTTTTGTTCTACAGCGGTCAGGCAAGTGTTAATATTTGACTAAGATTTGAATAGTCTCTGAAAACTTAGTCTTCAAACAACTCTGTTAATAGTTACTATTCCCATTGCACAGATGTGGAAACTGAAGCTTAGAGAAGGTAAATAACTTACCTCAGAGTGAGGAAATGCCACAGCCAGGACTAGAACCCAAGGCCTGACTCCTTAGGCCCAAGCTCTTCCAGCACATCTCAGCTGTGTGTATGTGCTATTAGCAGGGCTGGCATTGGGATTCACATTGATTCAGAGTCTGCACGGATACCCACGAAACCCCTGGAGGAAGCAAGTTCTTTCTCAGAGAAGGCCAGTGGGTGTAAAGGAGAAGGATGCCAATGAGAAATGAACACTGCCAGGGCCAGAAGTTGTCTGTGCAATGGCCACTGGGTCACCTTTCGTCATTCACAGCAGCATCAAGAAGGTTTTGCATAACATTTCCAGGTTGCACAATGGGGCTCGAAGTCCTATGGCTGTCTCTGGTGGGAAGAGCACAGCATTCAGAGTCTGGAGACCTGGATTTGGCTTCTGTTGGCTTCCAGCAATACTGTATTACAAGCCTGTGCACATTACTTGGCTCCTTGGGCCTTGGTCTTGTCATCTGTAAAACAGGAACATGGGGCTATTATAGGATTTAAATGGAAAAAAAACCAACAATCTTTAATGAAAGCTTCGTAGGTGCCCAGCACTGTTCACCGGCATTAACTTATTTAGTCTTCACAGCAACCCTCAGAGACTAGGTGTTATTACTGTCTTCAGGTTAAAAAAGAGGCACAGTTAAGTAACTTGCCCAGTATTACACAGCAGCAAGTGGGGAAGCTGGAATTGGAACCTAGACAGTCCATTAGATGAATAAATGAATTCTAGGGCTGGTGAATCCTAGACAACACCTTTCTGAGTGTCAAAGACTATTCAAGGTAGATGGGCCCTTAGAAGGGCCTTAGTTTAAGGACTGTTTAGCAGATAAGGAATCCATGGGTCAGAGGGTGAAAAACCTGCAGGATGTCTTGGTAAGTCTGTGGCAGAACTGAGGTGAGGATCCAGGCCTCTGGGCAGCCTTCCCTAGTCGGGGCACCCATGGTCCACAATCCTGAGGTTATGTTCTAGGAAACACAACTCAGTGAAAAAGTGCAGTCACTTCCATAATCACTAATGCAGAGAGACTCAGTGAACACTTAAGGCACTTCCACTCTCGGACACATTGTATCCACTAACCCTTTCCCAAACACTTTAAATAACACTGTTAGGAAAATGGTAATGAAAGAATAAGGCACTAGGCAATGCTGTGTGATAACACATACCTACAAAACCCTGCACTTAGAATACATACAAATAAAAGGATATACTAGAATGGCTGCCTACGCAGCAGGGGATTGGGAGTGACCTACACGGTAAAGGGGAATACATAAAACAAGAGGGGACAAGCCAGGATTAGTGATGACTGTGAGCCATCATCTGGGGAGTAGGATTGACTCATCCCACTGCACTGGAGGGCCAAAAATAAAACTGAGTAAAATAAGACACGAGATGAAATCACTTTGCCTGAAACATATTGGCTCTGGGCTCAAGGAGGAAAAGCGGGCACACATCCTGGGCTGCCTCACCAAAGGCAGAGGCCTGGAAGTGTCCCTGAGTGGAGTGAGTCAGGTCAAGGGGAGAGCCAGTTACACGTATGTCTGTGAGCTCAAGCCTACCACACACTGGTCCAAGTGGCACACCCACCCATCTCCCATGCCAACGGACTGTGCCTGGGAAGATCAGGTGAAGGAAGAGGGCATCTTCATTTACTCAGCTTGCCCACTGTAGATGGGACAGTTGGATGCAGACCTCCCCTAACAGCCCACCTGGCGACTGGAACCTCCCAGGGAAGCGGGTATCCCCTGAGCACAGAGCCCACAGTTCTGGGCTCGGGTCACAAGGTGGCAGCATGGTGAAGAAAGCTGGTTCTCAACTCCATACAGAGGATATCCAGGTTTGCCTGTGAGCACAGGAAGAGGGGGGACCATGGTCCTTAAAGAGCTAGAGTGGCTCATTTATTAAACATGAAATGAGGCAGAAGCCTGTAACTCCAGTGGCTGGGAAAGGGCATTAAGGAGAGGCAGGCATGATTTTCTAGAAAGTAGTCCTCACCCATGAACCACCACAGTGGTGAGTGACTCTGTCTGTATGTGTGTCTATAGGTGAACGTGTATGATTGAGTATGTCTGGTGTGTGTGTGTGACTAGTGTAATGCTGAGTGTGTGACTGTACATTGAGTGTGAGTGTGTGACTATGAGTCTGGGGGTGGGGGAAGAGGGAAGCAGCAGGCTCAGGTGTTGCCAGAGAGGCTAGGAGGAAACTATAAAACTGGCGATGCCCTCTTTATCAGGAAGCACTTCTGGGTCAATAAGGGCAGAGCACAAAGTTCACACAGATAGTAGTGACTGGAAGGCAGGAAGCATGGCAATGGTATTGGAGAGGCGGTGGTGGTGCTCTCTTGGGATGGGAAGGGCACATACTAAACTTCGCTTAGTTCTAGACTCAGACAATGGACTCTGGGCCCAGGTTCCAACCAGCCTGGCCATTTTCAAATGGTGCAGGTGGAACAGTTAACCTTCCTGGGCTTCAGGTTCACCACCTGTAAAATGGCAGAAATAATTGGGCCTGCCTTCCTGGCTGTGTGTGAGGATTAAAAGAGAGCTGTGTATGTAATGTATGAGAAGAAGGCCTAATGTGTGATGAGTGTGTGCCTGCTGGTTGTGGAGAAAACATGAAATTATGCTATTCAAGGAGGCCCATGGACAGCCTGGTCCATAAATGCCACTAGTAAGGTCAATCTCCTGTTCTCCGCTCACCCTCGGCCTTCTGAAAAGGATCTTCCTGATGGTGCTGTGGTCCTTCAGGAAGTGGCAGTGCCCTGTCTCTGGGGAAGGGGGGAGTTTGCAGGGGACAAGCTTGCCTGGAAGAGGCTGTTAGGCCTACAACCTTCTAGATCCAACTCCAGCTGACACCGCACACTCCAGGCAGTTTAGAATATTGACTCACGCAAACTCGCGCTCAAGTTTTGCCCTTGTTTTTCCTTCTTATTAAGGACTGGGTGGAGAGCATTTGGTGTCACCAGGGATTACTTTGAAACTACCGCCTCACATTGGGAGCTGGCTTGAGTCAACTGGTC